>NC_081136.1:6964593-7669593 GCF_958295425.1 Solea solea
TGGTTTCTTTCTTTTCTTTGATTTTAAAGAAATGTGTCAACTCATTTTTATTCCTGCATGGACGTGACGTGTCTTGTGAGTGTTTGGGGGATTTTCTGACTGGAATAGTTTTCATTTCTTTTTCTCGTTATTACTTTATTATTGTTTTCAGTTGACTTTTTTTGTTGATTCCGTGGTGCTTGATTACGACTGCTGCATGCTGGGAAGACTGACGGTGAAGAGGCGAGGGTCGGAGTTCAGGGACATGAAATCGATGTTTGACCTCTCTCCTCTCTGTGTGTCTGTGTCCTCCCCTGTCTGTCTTGCAGAGTGGATTCACCCCCCTGCATATCGCTGCCCACTATGGCAATGTCAATGTGGCCACACTCCTGCTGAACCGAGGGGCGGCGGTCGACTTCACTGCAAGGGTAGGACACCACACACACACATAAACTTGTTTTCATGTCTTTGTAAAGAAGAAGATAATTTTTTTTCTGGTACGTGAAGGCTACTGTAGTTCCCTGATGCGCTTGGGAAAGTGAGCTTTGAGTCTTACAATATTCTGTTTGTTGTCGCCAAATCTTACATAATGGACCTCTTATTTTATGCATGTTATATAAAACATATACCCATGGAAAATATAGGAACATCTGCCAATTTATTTGGCGACCTCATCTAATTTGCTGCAAACCCACCTGTGGATCCTGACAGTCTCTGGGAGTGTCTGATATCGAGAGGATGTCTTGGTCTCCCATGGCGGTTTTGACTAAATCTGCTAACATACTTTTAAATTGTACTGTCAACAAATCTGAATTTCCAACCCCCATCCGCATCCCACAGCCCCCTAACCCCAGCCTGTGGTCATCCTTTGTCTCCAGTGCTTTGTCACTGTGTGTGGGCTCATGCTCTACACACACTTACACACACACTAGCACACAAAATGAAGCCCTCTTCAAGTGGGGCCTCTTGGTTTGATGGACAAAGACACAACACAGACAGAGTACTTTTAAATGATGGCTTTTAAAGACTTAAATTGTTGACTCCACCACTGTTTATGTCCAAAATGTTACCACTTTTTGTCTCATATTAAATAAATAGACTAGTGATACTATAACTTCTATAGCTGTTCTACAGCTGTTCTAAATGCTGTTGCGTTGTTATTGATGTCAACTACAGATCATTTGTAAGGAATAGTTGTCCTGAATGTCATATTATGTCACTTAAAGTGTTTTTGTCCTGTCCACAGAACGGGATTATTCCCCTACACGTTGCCTCCAAACGTGGCAACACTAACATGGTCCGACTGTTACTCGACCGTGGCTCTCAGATCGATGCTAAAACAAGGGTGAGTACTGCTGAAATAAATAAAAATAACTTGGCGAATTGTCACGTTAATGTGGACTGAGGCTTCTGTGACCTGACCTTTTTTAAAATTCAAATCAGGCTGTGGCGGCTCTCTTAAATCTGAGAATGAGTTGTTCTGGGGGTTGAGGTTAAGCCTGTGACCTCACTTTATCACGCGTGGTTGATTTCTGTGGCATGGCTGTGGTTCGGAAAGTAGAGCAGTCGTCCTTTAATCAGATGTTTTGGTGGTGGCAAGTAATGGTGTGAAATGTAGGCCTGTATGTGTGAATGTGACCATCTGTAAAGAGCTCTGAGTGGTGGTTAAATCTAGAAGATGCTGCTATATATAGTACGTGCAGTTAATTCCATTTATAAATATGTGTTATGTCACCATGTGTGTGTGTGTCTGTGTTCTGTAGGATGGTCTCACCCCACTCCACTGTGCTGCTCGGAGTGGACACGACACAGCTGTGGAGCTGCTGCTGGAGAGAGGAGCGCCACTACTGGCTAGGACCAAGGTGTGTGACATGTCCAATCATCTCGATCCAAGGGAAGAAACAAAACAAAACAGAGAGGGGGTTTATATATTACGTATGGTTTTGTAGCTGCTAAATGTTCATGTAAATGTTTATTGTAAAACATTGGTAGGGGTTCTGTCATGGTTTACACAACAATTCCATTTCTACAGTCCACCAACTACATTCACATTTACATACATCCACACAGGAAAGGTAAACAACCAGCGCGTTGTACAAAGGATAGTAAAAAGGATGGGTTTTGAAATACCAACTGCAAAAATCACAGGTGTAAATGATCACATTTGTGATGGCTGAGTTCCATTTAGTGTCCTCAGTTTCTTAAATCTACATTGAACTAAACAACTTGTCTTTCACTTGTAGAATGGACTGTCTCCTCTCCACATGGCGGCACAAGGGGATCACGTCGAATGCGTCAAACACCTTCTGCAGCACAAGGCGCCTGTTGATGACGTCACACTGGACTACCTGACAGCACTGCACGTGGCGGCACACTGTGGTCACTACAGAGTTACCAAGCTGCTGCTGGACAAGAGAGCCAACCCCAATGCCAGAGCACTGGTACGATAAAAATAATTATACTGAGAAACCAGATACAGCAGAGAAATTAGATTCATTTTGGTGACACAGCACTGTTTTTAAACCTTTACTGTATGCGTTTCCTCTACAGAACGGCTTCACTCCGCTGCACATAGCCTGTAAGAAAAACCGTGTGAAGGTGATGGAGCTGCTGGTCAAATATGGAGCCTCCATCCAGGCCATCACAGAAGTACGTCACACACCGGAGTGAAATTAAATCAGTAGCAATGTTAAGTTTTGGAATTAATACACACTGAGTAGTAGAAAGTCAATCAGGTTTCGGTAAAGGAAACTGTAATAATAGTGTTAAAACAAACACATTAACCCTCAGGATTCATTATGAGTCTATCAAATTTGCCATACTGTTGAGTTATTAGAAGACAAAAATGTCCACTTCCACTATTATAAAAACAAAAACTTTTATAAAACCATTGGAGATTAATATTTTTTCATGCCTTTTTTCTGCATAAATCTCTTAAACAACTTTCTCAGAACAACCAAACATTCAATCATTTTGAGCCACCCAACAGTGACATAAAAATTTAAATAAAATGAATCAAACTGGCATTTAAAGGGTTCAATTCCTCATGATTGAACGATAAGTGATGATATATACAGAAAAAAAGCATGAAAAAATGTTCATCTGTAATGTTTGGAAGTGGACATTTTTGTCCTTAATAACTTTAGAGGGCAGTAAATCAAACTGAAGCCTGAGGGTTAAAACAGCATTCACCTAACCTGTACATTTTACCTTAATTTGGACTCGGCAAAGAGTTTTTTGGCGAGAGGTTGTTTAAGGTTAGCAAAAGATAACCTAATGCTAATATTAGCATTCAGGGCTAAAGTGAGTCTTTAATTTTAGCTACTGTGGTGTCCAGTGAAGAAGTTTTATGTTAGTTTGCTAACATTAACGTTGCAAATGTTAACTTAAACTCACTTAGGGTTCAGCGGCAAAATGCCTGGTTGCAACCAAATGTAAATTTTATTGCTGATTGACATTTATTTTATTTCTTAAGTGATTTACAGTACAGTGTCTCTTTAACAACCACAGGTGGTTTGAGTTAGTTGCATAGTGTTTAAAAACTAATTTTCCAGTGTGAAAATCCAAGGATTTATCTAAGTAGGTTATATAAAATGGTATTATTATTATATAAATGAATATATCCAAGATGTTACCTCATAAACATGTTGTCTTTAAGCGTTTCTTCTAGATTTAATATAAGAAGGTTATGAGCTAATTAACTGACAGCAGTTTCAATGAGCTCTGCCTGAGCGTCAGAAGTGGCTGATACTTTATCCTGTGTCCCTTCGTCTTTTTACCTTCCCCTGTCCAGTCTGGTTTGACTCCCATCCACGTAGCAGCCTTCATGGGTCACCTGAACATCGTCCTGCTGCTGCTGCAGAACGGAGCCTCGCCTGACGTCAGCAACATTGTGAGTTATGAGAAATAAGCAGCTGTGACTGCAGGGAAATGACACAGTACAGTGATTAATTGCAGCGGATATCAAATATACTATTGAAGATACTATTAAAGTGATGTTATGTGCACATTTCTGTTGCTGACCCACTGTTGTTTTGTGTACAGCGTGGGGAAACAGCATTGCACATGGCAGCCAGAGCGGGTCAGGTGGAGGTGGTTCGATGTTTGCTCAGGAATGGAGCGATCGTGGACGCCAGAGCTCGGGTCAGAATTTTTCTCTACACAATATTTTGTCGACATTTTATGCACCAAACAACTTAATTGTCGAGACGATAGTCGACAGATTAATCATCATTAGTTGCAGCCTCACTACAGACACACAACAGGGACCTTTTATGCTTTAGCACTTTTCAACTATGACGAATATGTTGCTACTACTTTCATATAAAGACTTCATTGTGTTTCCACCCTGTTGTGCGTAGGAGGACCAGACTCCCCTCCATATTGCATCCCGCCTGGGTAAAACAGAGATTGTCCAGCTGCTGCTGCAGCACATGGCCCATCCTGATGCTGCCACAACCAACGGCTACACTCCGCTCCACATCTCGGCCAGGGAGGGGCAGGTGGAGACGGCCTCTGTGCTGCTGGAGGCTGGAGCGTCACACTCAATGGCCACCAAGGTGAACGCTAAAAACCCAGCAGTGAAAACATGGCTGCTAGCCTCAAGTATCTTCAGAATACGGTTCAGTCTTTTCCAACGGGAAAGCTGAAGTTTGTGTTCAGTGACTTTCTCACACCAAAGTCCATAGAGAAAATAAGCGATTTTACATCATAGCACACGAGAGTTGTTGATCCACTGCTGCCTCCATTATTCAGTTAAAATGTGTTATTTTGTGACTTCTATGTTTTAAATCCCTTGTTTGGATTTCTCTAAATGACACAAACTTAACTAAATGAGGCAGCAGCAGACCAGCAGCTGCTGTATCCATGTGAGCTAAAAATGCTTATTTTCTCTAGGGGCTTTGGTGTGGGAGAGTAGATGATAACTTCAGTTACCAAAACAATACACAACAAAAAAGACAAGAGCAGCGTATGATAAATATGTATAACATGTGCAAATCCGGCGTGACATAGAAGAAGCAAGGGAGGTGATGTGTCTAAATATGATTATATCTGCAGGTCTTTGTCTGTTTGACCCAGATTTCATAAATGACAGATGAAGCACTGAAGCGGCAGCTTTTCCTCTAAATTGTCATCACTGAGGAGGTGTTTACCAGCAACGGCTGCGCAGTCCAGTACAGATTAGTCTTTGAATTAATTCATACAGAGTGCACTGAGTGTTCATTAGGGTCCAGTGCTTCTGTCCCCCACATTGTCAGGATGTCTCTCTCCCCGGTTACTCCCTCTGGGGAGGAAGGGTGTGGCTGTTGCTATAGAAACCAAACCAGTGGAAGTTGTTATACGTGTGTGAAGTCTCCATTCTTAGAAACATGTCCATGACAGCATTCACCCTTCCCTCCCCTTCATCTTTTTGTCTTTTATTGTTTCGTCTGAACACACGTTTCATCAGTTATAATCCAGCAGGATAAACAAAGAGCTGCTCGTCCATGGGCAGGGCTGAGCCACAACACACTGGTCATGTGGTTTCAGTTTTTGAAAAACAGTTAAAGTGCCCCCTCTGCTGGTGCAAATAAAACAATTGGAGCATGTGGACTTGATGTTTGCTTTGAGAACATATAGTCCCACAAGTGTGTCCTTCATGACTTCTGGTTATTTTTTTGTTTATTTCTATTTATAGAAACCCTCTGACTCTCCTCTCTCTGTGTCCTTTTCTCTCCACAGAAAGGTTTCACTCCCCTGCATGTGGCCTCAAAGTACGGAAGCCTGGATGTGACCAAACTTCTGCTCCAGCGCCGCGCTTTACCTGATTCTGCTGGAAAGGTAAGCGACTGTTATATTATATCACTATTCTTAGTGTGGAATCTGAGATTTTTGTAGCGTTAAGAGATGTTAAAGGGACTTTTCAGAGGCAACATCTCAAAAACGTGTTAGTAACATCTATAATTACTAAGCAATGGGAACCTGAGTGCTAAAATTGGGATAGCATTGCGGTTTACTCACAATACAAGTCACAAGCAAGTCTGAAGTCTTTCTTTCAAGAATCAAACAAGTCAAGTCGAGTCCCTGCGTTAAGTCAAATGAATAGAGAAGATTAAGATGATTTTCCAGATATACCACATGTGAATATGCTAAAAAATGTCAAGTGTCTTAATTTTTACACACAAAAGATGTTTCATCTGAATGTGAACCCCTCAGTGCATGTAGTGCAAAATATAAAGAGTGTATTCATTGAAATGCTGTGTTGCTGTGTTTCTGTATTGAGGTTAAATTGCCTACAAGAGTCCCGGTAAGCCTAGTTTGAATGAAATAAAAATTAAAATCAGTCCCTTGTTGTTGGATTAATTCATTCCAGGATTAAAAAAAAAAGACAACATAAGCTTCTGTATGTCAAGATTATATTGTTTTCTTCTTTATATGTTTCCTCCTAATGTCATGTTAAGAACCAGCCCAGTGAATCTTCCTGCTTTTGTTGTCTAATATAACATTAATTCACCTTAACGTGTAGTTTTATCCCAGTTAATATTATTTAACTCTGTATGTTTGTGTGTGTGTGGTGTTACTGACTGACTTCATACTGCATTAGCTGCTCTTTAATTCTCGTGCGCTCACCGTCCGTCACTCACAGAACGGCCTCACCCCACTCCACGTTGCAGCGCATTACGATAACCAGAAGGTGGCGCTTCTGCTTTTGGATAAAGGAGCTTCGCCCCACACTATGGCCAAGGTGAGAGACCACAGAAACTGGTGCTGATGGAGAAGCTGGTGCCTGGACGTAGAAGCTTCTAATATGTGGAGATGTTTCCTTTTTTTTTTGGCTGTCTCTGCTGTTTTGAATTAAACAAGACACGCAAACATGAAAAACCTGAAAGTGAACTCCATTTTCTTTCTCTTATCGTCCTCGTCGATCAGAACGGCTACACTCCTCTGCACATCGCGGCCAAGAAGAACCAGATGGAAATCGCCACGGTTCTGCTGCAGTACGGCGCCGAGACCAACATCCTGACCAAGCAGGGCGTCACCCCACTCCATCTGGCCTCGCAGGAGGGTCACGCCGACATGGCCGCGCTGCTCGTGGCCAAGGGAGCTCAGGTCAACGTGCCCAACAAGGTACTGTAGAGACCAGGGTCTCGGTTCGGTCGATAGAAAGTAACCGAAATGGTCCATAAACACCCAATGCAAAGTATTTTAAGCATAGAAATAACATACCAAACCTGTCCAATTTTGCTAAGATACAAAAGTTGTGTAGTTTCCGTTTATTTGGTTGATTTCACATCTGTCATCTTGGAGAAAAAATATCACGATGCAACATCACGAAAGTCAATCAGTGTCGAGATTGTAACAAACAGTGTCCACCTTCTTTCCTCTTTTTGGAAGAGAACTTAAATGCCTTAGAGGGATGAGAAAAATCCGTCTATTGGAAATAGGGCTAAACAGTATACACATTATATTGTAAAGATCGCTGAAAACGTCACACAGCAATCATTTGATATGTTTTTCAAATGAAAATGAGAATTGTGCTGTAAAAATGACCATTCTCTCTGATAGCACAATCACAATTTCATCCAAAATAATCTCAAATTAGATAATTCTTCAAAATTGTTCAGCCCTAATGGAGATACAAATCATCTGCTCTTTACCTATTTAAAGCTAAATGAATGTGTTTTTTTTGAGCATGTAATTTAAATTTACAACCACTAATATGACAAATAATGGACTTATTACACTTCTTAATGAAAGAACATGGTCATTTCATCCGTGACACATCACATCCCATAAATTTACAAAATATGTTGTGTTGTTAATATAATAACTGTGTGTGTGTGTGTGTGTGTGTGTGTGTGTGTGTGTCATGCAGAGCGGCCTGACTGCTCTCCATCTGGCAGCACAGGAAGACAAAGTGGCTGTTGCTGAGATCCTCTCCAAAAACGGAGCCAACCTCGACCAGCAGACCAAAGTATGCACACTTATATTATTCTGTTCTATTTTGCTTGTATTTTGTGTCACTTGTGATTGATTGCTTGCTATTTTTATTTGCAGTTGGGATACACTCCACTGATTGTAGCGTGTCACTATGGCAACGCAAAGATGGTCAGCTTCCTCCTTCAGAATGAAGCCAATGTCAACGCCAAGACCAAGGTACTGAAGCTCGGGGTTGTACAGGAGCATTCAGATTAGCAGCTTCATATGTGGCATAAATTATTAAATATCAATATTCTAGATTCAATATGGGTTATTAACAATCTAATGAAATGTTAATGTAAAAAATGTTTTTGCCTATATCATGCAGGGCACAGGAGCATTTAAAACCCTAACCCCAAAAAAAGAGCTTAAATGAAATGAAAGGTTTAGGAAGACTAGAAGTTTTGAAAAAGGTAAAAAGATTAAAGGAAAAGACTCTTATTGATGTCAATATTTATAGCTAATGCCTGTCTTTTGTGAAAGTGAGAGCCAACTAAAATTACAAAAAAATACTCTATAAAATCAAAGTATGGATATGTTGTGTTATTTACCTAGCTCAGTTACAGCTTTGAGTTTTTCTTAGTTTTGTCCTAGTATGCTTTCCATATTTGCTTGACATCATATCCAAGTAGTGAGTGTTTACGGTGGTCATGAGTGAGCCGTAGTGGACGCCGGCTGTTTGTGGCTGAGGGGGGAGAGGAGGCGGGGCTGCTTTGAGCCTACAGGTGGGGCAGATTGGCTTCTCCTCCCCCTTCCTGCCCTCCCAGGCTCCCCTGCTTCGGCAGTGAGTGGCATGTGGCGAGGACGCGGCAGCAGCAGCAGGCAGTTTGTGCTAGATGATCCCGGAGACACCTGTCTCTGTAACAATTGTTGTTTCTTTCTGTCTCAGAATGGATACACGCCCCTTCACCAGGCAGCGCAGCAAGGCAACACACACATCATCAACATTCTGCTGCAATACGGCGCCAAGCCCAACGCCGTCACTATGGTGTGTCTACTCTCATCCGCCCAAGAACACAAGCACACGTACAGTACACACAGACTGTAGCGTCTCATCCTTTTTTTTTCCTCTCCCGTTCCTATGATTTAGAATGGTAACACTGCTCTGGGTATCGCTCGGCGGCTGGGCTACATCTCTGTGGTGGACACACTGAGGGTCGTCACAGAGGAGATCATCACCACCACAACGGTACGTGCCAAACAAACTTCCAAAAACATCCGTCCGATGGACAGAAAAGCACATTTTTGAGAGTGGATCAATGAAAGGCCTAATGAATCCCCGTTTCCCGTTCACTGCTGCCAGACGGTGACAGAGAAACACAAGCTGAACGTGCCGGAGACCATGACTGAAGTGCTGGATGTCTCCGATGAAGAGGGTAAGTCGTGCTGTGACCAGTAGGAGATGCAAATATTTAAAGATAACCAGCTGAATGTGGAGAATAAGCAGAAGGTAGAGCCCAAAATAAATGAGTGTGTATTTAAAGCTGCAGTATGTAACGTTTAAATTTAAAATGTCTCATATCCTCAAGCCATTTCAATGTTAGGCCTATAAGCTCCCTAACACAAGTAAAGTTTCAGAAGTGAATGAAAACCAAATACAGTGTGAGGTTAAATGGAGGAGGTAGTAAGTGACTGTGCCGTCCACCCTCAGCACTAAGACCCATCGATGATGACGATGTTATGTCAGACGACTCCATGGATGTGGAAGGTATTCAGCACGGTCGCTTTGTGTGAGGAGTTGTTGTGGTGATTTAACCCAAAAAAAATGCTGTTTTTGCAGATGCAAAAAATACTAACTGTATACTTTTACAAAGTCAGTTGTGTTTTTAGTTAGATTTTGTTGGTATGGTTTTTAACACGATCACACAGATTTCTATGAAGCTTGGCGGGATTCAACTTTAAAGTGTTGTAAAGTTGTTTTAACCTACTTTAACATTGTTATATGGACGATTTTTCAGATATTTTTGTGAATTTCTCGATAGAAAATGCCGTGACAAGGTTACATGGCATCAAGTATTCTGATAATGATATTTATTTTAGTGTTGCAAGTACTTTGGACGGTCTTGTGACCATGTGTTTGCAATGGTCTGGTTTTCTCGGACTCCTAAACTCCAGCTGGGACAGTGTGTTTTGAATAGAATGGAACCTGGTATCAGATATACATGAAAAGCCAAACCAACATGGACTCTCAGTTTACAATGAAAAGGAACCTTGGAGCTTGTACGAGCGACTATAACACGTATACAACTCTCTACGGACAGGAAACATGGATAGAATAGAATCCCTTAGTTGTACTGGTGAAAGACCCTCCTGCTTTTCCGGGCATGCCATTCAATCTTACTTAGATTTTTCTTACCCAGAAATGTGAGTTGAGTTTTCCAAAGTGTTCTCAGTGTTTAAGAATGAACTTTTTTGCACTCTTTTCCACATTTCCTAACATGTATGTTGCCTGTTTTATATTAGTGGTTAACCAAATAATCCGGCCCCCGTGTCTCCTCTTCTTTGTGTTTCATCTAACACTTTTGTCTACCCGTTCTCTCCAGGTGACGACACGATGACGGGCGACGGAGGCGAGTATCTCAGAGCCGAGGATCTCAGGGAGCTGGGAGACGACTCGCTGCCCGGACAGTATCTGGACGGCATGAACTACCTCCGCTTCAGCCTGGAGGCCGGACGCACTGACAGGTGCGATCAAACACCGGCGCACGCTATCCTATTTTGTGTAGTAATCAATAGGTTATGTGTCTGTTTGGTTACAGTCCTGTCCAATTACTGATTCATGGATCACTGTGTACACTTTTCCTATGAACTCAACAACTCACTGTGTGTATTTGTGTATGTGTTTGTGTGCTATGCCACCTCTCCTGCTCATACTTCATCGTCGGTCTTCCTTGTCATGCCTCCATAGTCGAATGAAGAGGTATGTGCTGTCGCTGGCCGTGTCTGAGGCCTAGTAAATCTCCAGCACTACTGTAGTAACCAGTTTTAAAGGCTGATTCATATTTTCCCACATATGTAAATCTGCTAAGTTACAGCGCAGACTGTACTCATTGACCTTTCAGGCTGTACAATATACTAAAATTGAATAGAGTGTAGGATCAGGTACACATGTAAGTAAGTAAGTAAGTAAAGCTTTATTTGTATAGCACCTTTAAAAACAGCAATTTACAAAGTGCTTTTACATAGATAATAAAATACACAGAAAGGAAGAAAGCAGTGAGATGAAAGGATAAACACTGGTTAACACTCTAGATAAAAAGAGATAAAAAGAACCCAGACCAGTGCAGACCCTCATTTTAGTATAAAGGGAACCAGAATGTCAAAGTTCACAGACAAAGAAAATATGGAAAGGCCTTTCCAAGATTTATTTACACTTTCAATTAGGCATTTTCTGATTTCAAATTCATGGTAATTAGCGTCAGCATTTGGAATTTTTGAACAGTTCTTGAGTCCTTAATGAGCAATCACTCATGTCAAGTGTGCATCATAACACAAATATATTATTTATGTATTTAGATGCACCTAAAACCTTTATTATTAAACATACATAACAGTGCCTTGATGTTTCATGACACATTGCCATTTTATTTTTCCATGCAAATGCTATGTTGAATGTTGGCCAGCAGGTACAATTTCCTTCGTATTGATTGAGTGGTTCAAAAAGCTTTGGTTTCTCCTGATCTTTTACCTCTTTCTCTCTTTGATCTCTGCTGCAGTTCGGACAGGTCGTTCACGCCCACCCACCACAGCTACTACTCACCCAAACACGAAGGCATGATGGAGGAGATGCTCACCAGCCACCAGGTACAGTGTCAGAGTCACGTGAAAATAATACTGTTTGTAGCAATGATGGTTTTTATTCAAGTGCTGTAAAACGTCATACTTTATACTTTTAAGTTATCAGTTCTCATCACTTTAACTACAATACCAATTTTTTTTGTTTTATATTATATTAAAATTGCTCATCAGCATTCAGTGCTAAGAGAACACAATTTTGTAATACCTAAACCATTTTATTTTTGTTTAAAGTTCCACTGCATAACATTTAAGGGTTTATTGACAAAATGTAATATGTTACCTATAATTGTGTTTGTGTAAGTGTACAATTGCTTTAACTGCATAGCAGGTCCAATGACTTCAGCAAAATGACTGAGAAACTAAATGATGAGGTCATTACCCTTGCTTATTATTCCTACATTAATAGTTTATGGGTTTTTTTTTTTTTTTAATTTTGGATTCTAGGTTTCATCACTGAGCAGGGAGAATGAGCGGGAGTCGTACAGACTGAGCTGGGGAACTGAGAATCTGGACAATGTGGCTCTGTCGTCCAGCCCAATTCACTCTGGGTGAGTACAGAGAAAAACATGTGAAAGACAATGTCAGAAAACTGAATAATTAACATTCTACACACTTATATTATTTTGAAATATGTGACCGGAGAATGACGTGTGCGGGATGATGTGGATTTGTAAAATCAAACCTCTTAAATTCATGAATATGTATTAAGCGTAACACTTAATAAACAAACAATATGCTAGGTTGTGGTGGTATCATTTTTAATAACTGAAGGAAGCACCATACCGTATGTTCTCAATAAATTAAGTATAAAAATGTATGTACAGTTCACATTACTGCCTTTTTCTTCTCTTTATTTCTCTTTCATTTTCCTCTTCTTTACTCTCTTATTTGGCATGTGGTCTGTCAACTGCTCGCTGGAGTTAGGCTTACGTTGCTGTGTGTTCTCTTCCTTCTCTCACTTGCTTGCTGGTTGACCTTTTGATTCCTTTCCTTCTGATGTGGTTATTTTAGCCATTCCTCTCCGTGCCCTGATCATGGAGACCACAGCAGGTGACCGTCTGCACCTTGGTTACATCACACTCCTCCCCATCCTCATCAATCTCTTCCTCTTCCTCCACAGTGTGCTCTCCTGGTGGAGAGGTGTTTGTGTGTGTGTGTGTGTTTGTTGTTGTCCTTAATAACACTGCCTCATTGTATTTTATTTTCAAATTTAAAGACCCAGTGTGTGGGATTTAGTGGCATCTAGTGGAGAACTTGCTTATTGCAGCCAACAGCATATCCATCTTATGTCCCTACACTTGTGTTTTTTCCAAAAGTAGTCCTTAAGATGTCTCCAGAGCCAGATGTTGACTAAAACGTCTCATTCTGAGCTAATGGAAATCAGGCAAATGTAATTTTAAGTGATTATATAGCAATTAACACATAATTAAATGTTTACTTCTTCCAATAAATCCCACACACTTGATGTCAGGAGGTGGTAAAAGTTGGTGATACCCTTTAAAAAGGGCTATATGTGAGTTTTTTGCTAAATAGCCAACATTAGCACAATCATAAGCTAGTTCTTCATTAAGCGTTATTCCTTTTCTCACCAAGATACAATTATTAGTCAATAGTGGTGGACGAACTAGTGTAAACGTCTTTAATTTTTATTAGTACTTTGCTACCACTGAAGTTAGCATGCTAACCAGCTAGCTCCCACCCTGTGCACAGTCTGCTGAGAGCGTAGCCTAGCATAACAAAGGCAGAAGCTCTTGACAATTAGCGACTGTCAGCACCGCCCACTTCATGTACAACAGCTGAGCAAAAAACTTATATATAGCACCTTTAATATCACACAGTGTTTTGTGAATTGTATGTGTTGTACGTTAACATATACACCTATGCCAAAGTACCAGTGTACTCAGGTGTTCAACCAGATTCAGTACAGTACATTGCCCAAAACACGGACATAATGACAGACTCAGCAGCAGAAGAAGACAACAGTCTTTGTCTCCCTAACAGTTTTTTAGTTTGTGTTCCTGAATTCATTAACAAGTGTTTGTTTTTTTTGTCAATTCTAAGTGTTTTAATCATTACTGTGTTTGTCAATCATATCAAACTTGGGTGAGGTATTATACTCATCACTCTCACACACCTCCACCCCATTCCCTCATACAGACGTGTGATCCATGTTTATTGTATTTGCCACTTTGCATGTGGGGTGACGTGAAGGAGTCTGAAGCTATGAAGTGAAATATTGTTGTGCACTTTGATGAGGTTTGCGGTCCTGTTGCTGTTCTTGTTCATTTTGTGTTGAAGAGACAGACACCAAAATATTTAGAAGCCACAAAAGTTACTTTATATTGCCAGGTTTAATCGTTGCATTCGAGATGATCTGACTAGCTGTGGCTGGCTTAATGTGGGCCATTCAGCATTATTACATAGTACATTTTCTCAATTAATGAATGATAAATAATCAAAATGTACATTCAAACATTGAGTCTGACAGCATATTTTGATCCTAGAAGGAGCAGCTGACAACAAAATACACATTCCACTGCCATTTTCTGATGCATTCAAACTGTCCGTGGTGAAAAACTGTATCTTTACATGAAGATTGATTTGTCAGTTGTTGTTTCCAGAACTAAAAATTAGCTGTCAATCTCCACCTGGTTTAAACACAAGACATTCACATCAGCTGTATGTGTATATGTCTTTTTTTTTTTACAAACTTATTATTAAAAAGAAATATGATCACTGTGAGCATTTGGTAATACAATCCATGTATCTTTGGTGTCTTTATTCTCAACACTTAATGCACATACTGTAGTGATATGTGTCTCTAATTGTGTTTGGGAAAACTCCCTGTTCCACTGCAGCTTCCTGGTCAGCTTCATGGTGGATGCCAGGGGCGGAGCCATGCGCGGTTGCCGACAACACGGCCTGCGCATCATCATTCCGCCCAAGAACTGCAGCGCGCCCACGCGGGTGACGTGTCGCCTGGTGAAGAGGCACCGTTTGGCGACCATGCCCCCGATGGTGGAGGGCGAGGGCCTGGCCAGCAGGCTCATCGAGGTGGGGCCGTCAGGAGCCCAGTTCCTTGGGTAAGGCTACATGAAAAGCATTCATTCATTCTGTCATCTTGATGAAGGATGAAATAAACTCATATCAGAAGCTTATAAATATGGAATATCCAATATGTAGTGTCATATTAACTATAATAAGTATATATTCACTGCTTTACCTCAATGTTCAGCCTTGTCCAACAGGAAAAATTAGGTTTGTGTTGCTTTGGATACAGCTCGCTCTCCCACACCAAAGTCCATAGAGAAATTCTGTGATTTGACATCACAGCACAAAGGAGTTTTTGATTCAGTGCTGCTTCATTTGCGAAGTTATAATGTGTTATTTTGTAGCTTTGTAAATTGTTCTTTCAGGTTTACCTAAGTGACACAAACTCACCAAATGAGTCAGCAATAGACCACAAGACTAGATGTCCACTAGAGCTAAAAAAGCTTTTTCTATGGACTTTGGTGTGGAAGAGAGAGTGAATTGCAAACTTCAGTTTCCAGTTGGCAAAGCGGGATAAACTAGTGAACATATTCTTTAGAAATTGCAGTCTTATGCAGTCAGCACTGACTATGTGTCAGTAAAATATCCTCTTCAGACAGAAAGAGGTTTTACCTGTATCTGCAGGCTGTTGGCTGAGCTGTACTGTTTTTAATAAGAAGCTTACAACTTGCAGCCCCCTTTTTTTTTTCTTTCAGATTAATTTCCCCTTGCGTCTGCCTTACTAAAACTGTTTCTGTATCTGCTCCTGCTTTTCTCCCAGTGCCAGGGAACGGTCAATCTTTGCTCTTCAGCATGTTCTGTTTCCTTTCACGACAGCTGCAGTCTAACTCTTCTCAGCCTTATCCCTAACCTGTAATGCAAAAAGCCTTTCTTATGAATTCCGCCTCTGCTGTATTGCACCATGATTGGTTTGATATGTTGCCTCTTGCAATAATGGAGACTGTAGAGCATAAAAAGTTTCAACCCACATTTATGACTTACATTATATTCCCCCTGAGGTTCCCCCCCCGACCATAAATACTGATATACAGTACATTTATGTTGCTCTTCAGTCCAGAAACTCTAGTAAAGATGAAAAATGTCAGTTATCCACCTAAAGATGGTTGTTAGAAGTAGAAACACTTCACCTGCTGTGTATTTGCAGCTGTGGAAATTACCTTTCTTTACTTCAACAGCTGTAGAGACCTAGTGTGTTCAAATTAAATTAATAATTGGCTGAATAAAGAAGCCACCTACTCACTTTCAAAGTTTTTTTAATTCAACAGATGTTTTCCCATTTATTTCTCTTGTAATGTATTCACTTTTAATACAATTTTGAGCTCTTTTGGGCCTCCGTACGTCAAGTAATGCACATTTGTCCCCCAGATTTTGTATTTTACACCCGACCAACACACTGTGTGTACTCTTTCCTTCCTCACTGCTGCGTATGGACGTGTGGTCGATCCCACAGTAAACTCCACCTCCCCACTGCCCCTCCACCTCTTAATGAGGGGGAGAGTCTGGTTAGCAGAATCCTCCAGCTCGGCCCGCCGGGGACAAAATTCCTTGGGTAGGGTCGAAAAAAAAAGAAAACATCAATGGTTTTTGCATATGAAACAATCCATGGATGCTGGTCTCAGTGCTTCCACCTGATATTGTTTTTGTGCGTATTGTGTCGTCATGCTTGTGATCATTTGTCTTGCACCCTGTTTTATCCGTCTCACTGTAGACATCACGTCGCTGTGACATTATTTTTGCTCCAGTTTCTTGCTTCGCCTTCTCCATTTCTTTATTATTTCAATGCAGTTTTGTTTTTTAATAGATGTATCTTTGTGTCTTAATATTCATGTGGAATTTAAGTGGTTGTGTGGCCTATATGGGTAACAAAGTCAATTTCTGTTTTTGACTTTGAATCACGTAATTGGCATCTTGACCAAAAGACACATTTCCAAAAATGTATTAAATATGTATAAATTCTGAATTTGGCCAAATTAGTTGTGGCTTTACCCCAAGTTTTCCCTTATTTAGTATCAAGTTTTATGTATTAAAACCAAAGTGCAGAGCGAGCTGGCAAATACTAGTTGCGATATTTCTCGACTCAGGGGAAACTGAGGTTGGGAAGCACAATTTTCCTTTTTTTGGTACTGTATGGCTAAACAACCATGTAAACATCACATGAAACGATCAGCTGGTCTGCTTCGATAGCTGTCTTTGTCCCATGTTGAAGTATAGTGTAGCATGTTTCCAATAGACATGTGTTGTAGCTTGTTTGTCGTGCTTTAAATACAACAGGTATGTATTAAATTGACACTACACGATAACATTTATTTAGATAAATGGCTCAGGCAGACATTAGAATTGGCAAAATGTTAGAAAGAACACATTAAAATGCCCCTCACATTCACCAACACATGTATACGCTCCTATGCAATCACAAATCCAAGTATCTTCTCTGTTACTTGTCACAGTAATTCTCCTACTTAACTACTGTTTCACTTATTAATATCCCACGAGTCATCAATGGATTACGGTCACCAAATCCACATAAATTACATGTTTAAAGAGGTTTCAAAACCCTGTTAATTACACAACACTTAATAATACACACACACATGTGCACTGTGTTGTCTTTTTTGTGCACTGGCTCACATATGTGCGTGTCCTGTCCTCCTCTTCCTCCTCCTCCTCCAGCCCTGTGATCGTGGAGATCCCGCACTTTGCTGCCCTGAGGGGCAAAGAGAGGGAACTGGTGATCCTGAGGAGCGAGACAGGAGAGAGCTGGAAGGAGCATCACTGTGAACACACACAGGAGGAACTCAACCAGATACTCAATGGCATGGATGAGGGTCAGTCTCTAACTGCTGTATATACTATAGTAGACGTGATTCACCTGCACTTCCCTCGCCTTTACGCTGTCTTGAGTCTGCTGATTCTCTTAAGAAAGAGTTAAAAAATTTATATTTTTAGACTCTCTATGATTGTTCTTATTAAATGTCTATTTTACACTGGTCTTAAATATGCAGTTCGCCATCTTTTTCCCTTCCGTCCTCCAGAGTTGGACACACCGGAGGAGCTGGAGAGGAAGCGCATTTGCCGCATCATCACCCGAGACTTCCCACAATACTTTGCGGTGGTGTCGCGCGTCAAGCAGGACAGTAATTTGATCGGCCCCGAGGGAGGCATCCTGAGCAGCACAGTTGTGCCTCAAGTGCAGGCAGTGTTTCCCGAGGGAGCCCTCACCAAGAGAATCAGGGTTGGGCTGCAGGTAATTGACATATTGTGTTTTTCGAGTTTGAGTTTTCTTTCGATTTTGAGCATTAAAGATGGTCTTCTTTAGGGTGATACACAACAGACGCCTGAAGCTAGGATCATGCTAGATAGACAGTCAGAAAAGCATTGCATTGAAAAGGATTCCTCTTCTGGGGATCATCTGCATAAAATGTCTTTGTGATATCACCAAATATTTGCTGGGAACTTCCAACCTACTATAAGAAATATCAGTTATTTTGGTGATTTAAAAGTCTAACGCCGTCTTTAATGATCTGACTGTCAATATTGCTAGAGCTGAAAGTCAATTTCCAGCTTCAGACCTGTGTGTCTGGGATGCTATCCAACAGTAATCTCCTTGGCAACAGGTCTACTATAAACCAAGGGAATTGGGAAATCAAATTTATTTTAATTTAATTCAGGAGATGCATTTCCTGCTGAATAAAATGGACGAACCACTGCCGTCAACATTTCAGTCAGGAGAGCATGTTCGTCGCATGACATGAGATCAGACGATTATCTTCCACGTTCTCCTCTAGGCCCAGCCAGTGAATATAGATGTCGTGAGAAAGATCCTGGGAAACAAGGCCACCTTTAGTCCCATCGTCACCCTGGAGCCACGCAGGAGGAAATTCCACAAGCCCATCACCATGACCATCCCTGTCCCAAAGAGCAACTCAGACCCAGCCCTGAACGGTTTTGGAGGAGACACCCCTACTTTACGACTCCTCTGCAGTATCACAGGTCAGAGAGGAGACATCACACCATGCATAGACAAACCTTAAACCAATCATGTTCTTATATGTCAATCTTATGTTTGTAGGTGGAACAACGCCGGCCCAATGGGAGGATATAACAGGAACTACTCCTTTAACATTTATCAACGACTGTGTCTCCTTTACCACCAACGTGTCTGCAAGGTAACACATAAATTATTCTGCCTCTTTTATTACACATGTAGCAGAAAATACAAACTCTTTCTCTCTAACTCCCCAACCGATTTCCAGGTTTTGGCTCATTGACTGTCGACAAGTCCAGGAGTCTGTCAACTTCTCCACGCAGGTGTACCGCGAGATCATTTGCGTCCCCTACATGGCCAAGTTCGTCATCTTCGTCAAGACCCACGACCCCATCGAAGCCCGCCTGCGCTGCTTCTGCATGACTGACGACAGGATTGACAAAACCCTGGAGCAGCAGGAGAACTTCAGCGAGGTGGCGCGCAGTCGAGACGTAGAGGTGAGAGAGGAGCGCGTGGGACGAAGGTTTCACCAAGCACTAATTAATTAAGATGAGATAGGATGTAAATTGACATTTTGTCATTTCGCAACAGCTCATGAAGTGGTCTGACCATAATAGTGCCGTTGTGTGTACACATGCTCACATAATGTAAGTTACTAAGTAGTCAGATAGCTCTTGGATCGTGGAGATGCCACACCAATATGACCTCTGTCCTCGTCTGGAGCCCTGTTAGCCAAACAACACGCTTTCTTTGAGAGTTCATCGGGAGAGCCACCTTCAGCTTGAAGCTTTGAACTACAGTACATGCTGCTATCATGCTTGTGCTTGGCAGGAGCTTTCAACAGGGGAGATTTTATGAATTTGTAGTTGAATATTGCAGTAATATTGACCCTGAATATCGACTTCTGTGATGAAGGTATAGGCTAATTAAAAACTACAATTAAAGGTTCTAGTCTATGTCATTGTGTTATTATTTAACCATGATATTTAAAGGATCGTTGTTGAATTTTTCCTCAGGTGCTGGAAGGAAAACCTATCTATGCAGAATGCTTTGGAAACCTCGTCCCCCTCACCAAAAGTGGCCAGCATCATCTCTTCAGCTTCTTTGCCTTTAAGGAGAACCGACTCGCGCTCTTCATCAAAGTACGATCCATTCCTTTACACTGACACAAGTGCGAGCCTTTAATGCCCGCAGCAGATCATTTTGATTTGATTTTTTGTTTTGTTGCAGATCAGAGACAACACGCAGGAGCCGTGTGGCCGTCTGTCCTTTATGAAAGAACCCAGAAACTACAGGTCACTTGCCCAGAATGCCATATGCAACCTTAACATCACCCTCCCGTCATATTGCAAGGTGAGGACTCTGCTCCGTTGTCCTTCTCAAAAACTACTCTTCATCTTGTTCGTTCTTGAACATAAAAGTTGTTGTTGTTGTTGCACTGCAGCCTCTGTACTATCACCTGCTTCTCATTTCTCCATTACTGCAACATGTAACCTGCATTATGTTCCTGGTCTGAGAAATGATTCATACTTACATGTCTGGAAACTAATGTTGCTTAGCTTCATAATAATTGTTCCTCCTTTAGTTTGAGTGACACCTGGCAAGCAACATATGAGATAGATCACCTGTAACCAGACAATAAGTATAATAGAATTAAAAGTATTAATGCCAAAGGATCAAGAGAAATGGACCAAGTTCATTTTTAAGATATTTAGACTTTGCTTAATAAATCTGCTTTAAATACCACTTTGACTTCCCCCCCAAAAAATCACACTGACATGTTGTCTTTGTTGCTATGGTAACCATGCATTGTCCTCTGTCTTTTTTTCCCCTTCCCATTAATGTTGCTGTTGTTTCTATCTGTGCATCTCTTTGCTTCTCGCTGCTTCTTGCTCACAAAAGGAGTCCGATTCAGACCAAGAGCAAGAAGAGGAGGTAAAAGCAGCCACCGCCTTTCTTACTGCTTCTCTTTCCTGTCCACCATTGTACCACCAACAATGAATATAGTTTGCATTTAGTCAGATTTTAGCTACATTGTGTTGCATGTCCCGTGTGTTCCGTTTACTTCTGTAGATGTTGGGCGGTAGTTGTAAATTATCTTTGCACGTGCAACTAATGTTAGGAGACTAACTGCAATCTTTTCTCCATATTTCTCTCCAGAACGGCAGAATACAAGAGAAATGTAAGATTATTTTATCCTTTCTAAATTTGCTATAATCTTTACCAAAGCTCTTTAACAATACTGCATGCTTTGAGGCCAATTCATAGTTTCCGCATCAGCTGAAGTCTGCTGCAGTTCACGTGATGCAAATGCAGTCATGTCTAAGACAGTCCACGCACAGCCCAAAAATGAGTGACCATGCATCGATGACACGTGGTCCCGTAGGATAATATAATGGAATACAATGTTGGATGAGGTACACGTGTGTCGTGGGAGACCGCTGTTGACCTTCATTTTAGTATAAATAGAAATGCGTAACTCTCTGTGGACGCAGAATGCGGAAAGTATGAAGAGGCCTTTAGTTAATTAAATGAATGGCAACTATAGCACTGATATTGTACGGCTGATACATGGCCAGGCTAACATAGTTAGTGTGCAGAGGAATAATCACACTGATACACTGTAGATTAACTCTAGACTATAAATCTAATCAAAGTCCTTTAAGCTTCCTGTATTTTTGTCGTGTCACACAAACAAACAGGCCTTACCCACACCACCCTCATGTCAATGTTCTGTTCCTCCTGAGGCTTAAACTTCACTCTTTACTTTGCACTCTTTTTTTTGTTCTGATTTTACACCTGTCTCAACATCGCTCATCAATTTAACTCTCTCCTCTTCACAATTTGAGATTGGACGTATGAAGAAAGGGTCAAACAGTGCCATCTACGTATGTACATGAACCATAGACTTGTTTGTATTTATGGGTCAGTGGTAATGACAGTGGCCTCTTGTCATGGCTAACATGTGGGGTTGCATCATTTTTGCGCTTATACTTGAGCGGTTCCAAACCAAAAATAACCCATTTCGAGGTTTATAGTGTGACACAGTTGAGATATTTAAACAATTTGGCTAAATTTAAAGGTATAGACTAGACACTAGCATTTTTACTTACTTATTCAACTGTGGACAACACAAAAGAACAGGAAAAATGTTTGTAGTTTAAAAGAGTCAGAACTCTGACCAAATACCCAACTTAACGTGATTTCTGCACATTTGATTTTGTCAAAATCTAACATTTGATGGCTTACTAGAATTAGTATGGGTTAAAGTGTCCTGTTGATTTAAACGACACCCATTGATCTCAATGTGTGACACAATCCCATGCACTCACCATCATTTAGAGTTCAGGTAGCATCAGAAATGTCATCCCAGAAGCAAATCTGGACTTCATCTGGTGATACTATTGCCCCCTTCCTCAGTTTTTGCCTTGCTGTACCAAAATCTGAAAGATAAGTCGCTTGCTCCGATATGTGCTTCTTGAAACTGGGTATTGGTGATTACACTGACAACCAATTCCAGAACATTAGAGACCACAATACTACAGTAATATTCCTCGTAAAGAAAAGTCCTTTTGTATATTGGTAAAGCAAGTCCTTCTACTCTCTTCACCTTGTTCATATAACAGTGTAAAAATTAAGCAGTAATAGGTCCACTTGTGAATTTCACTTATTCACATTGTAAAAATAATTTATAGAGATGTTGAACATAATAGTAGTTTAATGAATATTGACCACATTATTGAACGGGGACACCTTATAATCACACAGCTCTTGATCATAACCAGATCATATTCTCTATGACTCCATTCACTCCTCACCAGGACCTCTTCATCAGCACCTCCCTTTGCTTTGCATGGAAATAACTTGCCTTACATACATGTGTATGCGTGTGCTTGTGTGTCTGTATGACAATATTTAATGGTTTGTTGTTTTAACAACCTTTGTGTGTTTATTCTTTAGTTGCCATGCTTTATATTTTGTAATGTCCCCCAAATAGCACCTTTTGGTTATGGTTTTGTGCACTGTTTTGTCGTGTTTCAATATTCCTTATAATCTTTAGTAGTAATAGTATTCCAAATATCCCACATCCTCTTGAGATTTTCCTTTGTACTGTGTCAAATTATTTTATGTTGTACATGTCATTGTTCTGTTGTAAATTATCACTGGCTTTCTTTGATAGACAAGTAGCATTTTTTATTAGTTTTTCATCCATTTTGGCCTCTTGTTACGTTGACATTTGTCATGTCATCTGAGCAATCTTGAGATATTTTTGATTTGTCTTTGTTTCCTTTTATTGTCCCTTTTTCCATTGTATGTGTTTCTTGGTCAGATGGTTTCCACCATTATTATGAAGTTATTTTTATTTTCATTTCTGTTACTTTTGTTTTTGTTGTTATGTCTTGTGAGTTTGGGTGCGTTGGCTGCGTGTATAAGCAAGTTATTTCCTGCTCATATCCTTTCCCATCAGTATTTTTTTTTTTGGTTTACCCAGTATCCTTAAAACAAAGTATAAGCCCAGTTCCTCTGATACCCTGATGTAGCACCCATTGTAAACCTGTTGTCCTATAACCCCTGCAGTGTGCTCCAATCTTGTCCTGACCACATTTTCCATGTCTGTCTCCTTTCATTTGAATTTTTGATTTTTTTTAATCCTTACTTGTTGTTCTTCCAAATGGAAGATGAAGAGACGGAGTCATCAGTCCTGAAATCAGAGCTGATTCGAGAGCCAGACCTCCTATCCGACGTGTCAGAGATGAAACAAGATTTGATCAAAATGACTGCCATCTTGACTGCAGACTCTACAGAGAAATCCCCTTCCTTAGGAGGGTGTGGTCTAGAGAAAGGGGCTGAGGACATTTCTGGAGAACCCTTAGAAATAATGGAGAAAGACTTAGAGAAGGTCAAAGAGGACCTTGAGAAAGTTAGTGAGATACTAAGAAGTGGAACATATGAGGGTGAGGTGGCAGAGGAGGCAGCAAAAGCAGCTAGAATGTCGGAAGAATGGGTTCTTCTCTCAAACAGTGAGCTAGAAGAAGCCAAAAAGATGGCAGCTTTAGAAATTCAAGAACCTATTTTAAGGGAAAGTAGAGCTAACAGAGGGGCGCCGAGACCTAAAGCCATAAAGGACAGTGGTGATCTTAAAGAATACCTCCTGGATGCACCAGTAATATCTAAAGTAAAACCTAAGAAAGAACCAGCCACCCAAGAAAGATTTACGGATGTTGTCCTAAGAAAAAGTTCAAAAGTAACCTCTCCGACCAAAGGACATGACAAAAACACTGCTGGTGATGTTAAAAAACCACTGAGAAAGAAGGAAAAAGACCAGGGGCAGGCAGAAGAATCAACAGAGACAGGTGCTCGCTTAAGTGTGCCAACAGCTCCTGGGCCAGCATCACCTGTGTCCCCACTTGTTGAAGAAACTCCCATTGGTTCAATAAAGGACAAAGTCAAAGCTTTACAACAGAAAGTAGAAGCAGAGCAGAAGAGCAAAAAGGTCACTGGAAGCAAGCCTTCACAATTGCCGGCTGTGGGCAAATCCTCTCCTAAAGCCAAAGAAAGCCCTAAATCAAAACAGGGGCCCCCTAAATCCCCCAAATCTGAATCTGAAAAACTTGAGGAGACAATGTCAGTTAAAGAACTAATGCAAGCATTCCAAACGGGGCAGGACCCCTCGAAAAGAAAGTCTGGGCTGTTTGAGGTCAAAACATCCACTAAACCAAGAGCAGAGAAAACCTCAAAATCTGAAACCATCCATTCCAAATCCATGACCAAAGCAACAAGCTCTAAAGAGCGAGAAGCATCTTTGGATTCTAAACCTCGCAAAAAAGAGACCATGCAGCAAGTCAGAGGAAAAGAAACCAAGGCAGCTGCTCCTGCCCATTCAGAGCTGACTGAAACTGTAGACTTTGGAAGTGGTGGGCTTGATGACAGCTCCGACAGTCTAAAACATGAGGGTGCGGCAGACTCACTAAGTGCTAGTTCTGGAGAAGGAACCCCTCATCTAAGCTCAGAGGACAGCTACAAACATGAGGGTTTGGCCACTCCTGGAACAAGTCCTGAAAGTCCGTGTCCGTGTTCTCCCAAAACTGGACAGCACACAATTTCATCACAAGCTACCACAACAGTCCAAAAACTAAATAAAGGCACAGAGAAGTCTGGAGACTCTGGTGTAGGGGCCACTGGAGACCAACCATCTACAGATTTGACCCTCCCTGTTTCTTCCAGCCAGGCTGCAGATGACCACATTACAAGTGAGTCCTTGTATGATAGGAGGAGTGAGTCTAAGCCATCTAGACCTCAAAAGCTTACAAAAAGAATTTCAGAGACTGTAGAATCTTTTCTTAGTGATGATGAGAGCCCTGGTCATCAGTTAACATTGCCCTTAATTGGTTCTCCAGACTATAGATCCTCTTCTCTGCATCAAGAAAACATAGATCCGTCATTAAAACAAGATTCAGATGCTCTCAGTCCATTTGCTGATGATTCTTGTACAATAAGCCACAGAGACTCTCTAGATGGTAGTTCACTCATGGAAGAAAATTCCTCCCATAAGTCCCCCGACTCCATTGAACCTAGCCCAACCAAGGAATCACCTCCTCGTGACTCCTTAGAGAGTAGCCCTGTAGAGCAAAGAGGCCACCCTTTCTTTCCATCATCACTAGGTCTACCTAGTAAATCCTCGAGCCAACCAGAGCCCACCAAAGCTACAGAATTCCCTCAAGATGCTTTACGTAGTAGGCTGCTTCGAGACCGTGAGGCTAGTGCTGATGATGACAGTTGTGAGCAGACATCTCAGATGACAAGTTCTGGTAAGAGTCCCCTCTCCCCTGATACTCCTAGTTCTGAAGAGGTAAGTTATGAGGTAAACCCCAGACCCCCTGACCATACATTCCTTTCTGTTCCATCCAAACCATCTGTCATCCCTGAAGATCCAGAAGAAGAGGACTGCTATGAAGCTAAGAGAAAAATTACTCCAGAGGAAGAAATGTTTAAGATGGCAGCCAAAATAAAAACATTTGATGAAATGGAACAAGAAGCAAAGAGCAAAAAGCACTCTAGAAAAGATTTGTTACCTTCAGCAGATGCCAAATTAGGGGATGACAGACATGAAGCATTAGAGCCCACAAGTGATTGTGGGCTTGATAGACCCACAGAGGAATCAAAGTTAGCTCTTTGTGTTGATCCCCATATTAAAGTACAACCTCCCTCTCATTTTTCAGCAGGTTTGCATGAGGAATCCCACTGCAAAGAGGTCAAGAACACAACAGCCAGTGTCACTTCAGAGGGACCTCACTCTGTCTCAGACCAGCAGCATTCAAAATGCAAACTGGAAACTGCACAGGAACAAAGACTTTCACCATCTGCAAAGTCTGATAAAGACTCTAGTGCTGAAAAGGAACATGTTAGATCAAATATTGAAAACAAGACGGATGAGCAAAAAGAGGAGTGCTTAAGGAATGCAAGGGAAAACAAAGAAGAGTTAGGTGTTAGCGAGCTTCAGACTGGTACATTAAGAACTGGTAGTAATGTAACAGATGAAATAAAAGGAGATCACAGAGGACAAACAGGAGCACTAGAAACTGGACTTAGTTCAAGTGTTGCCACGCATCAAACACAGGAAATGTTTAAATCAGAGGTGTGTATTTACGAAGACACAGAAGAAGATGACGAGGCACTGGGGCCGCCCAGAACTGAGTCAAAAGGTGTCACTGCAAAGGTAGATACTGACTCGTGGTCTGCCATGCGGGAGGATGATGCTACTTTTGCAGCTCGTGTCAAAGAGGAGGAACAGAAGATATTGAATCTAGCAGTAGACCGTCAATCTGAGCAAGCAACTCCAGACACAACACCTGGTAGAACACCAACAGAAGAGAGCACTCCCACCAGTGAGCCCAACCCTTTTCTTTTCCAAGAAGGAAAGCTCTTTGAGATGACCAGAAGTGGCGCTATTGACATGACTAAGAGGAGCTACGAGGAAGAGGGCGGAGGTTTTGCCTTTTTCCAGATAGGTGAACATCCTTTAGAGGAGCCTGTCTTAGAAGAGGCCAGGGAAGAAAGTAGGAGACCAGCAGCAGAACCTGAAGTTGGCCTCAATCTAACACTGGAGATTAAGATCGAGGAAGAAGAAAAATCCAAAGAAACAACAAATTCTCAGCCTCAGTCTCCCCCTGAAAGGGATCATACAGCATCTAAAGCTGATGCTTCCAAATCTAAAATCCCTAAAATGGGCATTTCAGCTTCTACAAAGAAAGATCAGACATCCCCAGAAGGTCTAGATACCAAAACAGATAAACCTGTAAATGAAGGGTCCTTAGAGGTAGACACAAGTTTCTGTGACCAAATGATAACAAATGTACAGACAGCAGAATCTACAGTTACCAGATCTGTTTACTCTGAGCAGGGCCAAGAGTCTTCTGACTCTTCTCCAGAAGAGCCACAGGTGGTAGACACACCCAAACCAACAGAAACAGGAAAATCAAAACAAAATGCTTCCAGTAGCATTAAAAAGACTCCAGCCAAATCGCAAGCCAAATCTATCCCTAGGAGTAAATCCACAGTTCCCTCTCAATCCAAAGCAACCTCCTCCTCAACCACTCTTAAAAAAGAGGCATCCTTTACATCTGATTCTAAATCTAGAATTCCCATCAAAGCTAGCACTCCCAAGCCTGATTCCTCTGTCAAACGTGTTGAATCTACCCAAGAGAAAAAGCTGAAAGTCCCTGTGAAAAAGGATACAAGGAGAAAATCTGAGACAGATGCAGGTCCCTCTGTGAATGTCAAAACCAAGAAAACTTCTTTCAAAGCCAAGAGCTTCTGTGAAGGGGAGTCTACCAGGCCCACTGCTAAAAAAGAACAGGGTCGTCCCTTAAGTGTAGAGTCAGCAAAATCTAAAGGCTTTCAATCCAGATTGCCAGTCCGGGGCAAAAGTGTTCAGTCATCTCATTCACCTCATGCACCAGCACCCACTAAAGAGAAAAAAAGGGAGCCATGCAAAAAGTCTTTGGATTTCTTTGAGGAGATAAGCGATGAGGCAGCAAAACTTGTGGCAAGGTTGGCACAGGCAGGGAAAGAGAATGAACAAGAGGTTACAGCCACCAACTCAGATGATGAGAGCAGTCTCATTGATCAGTCAATAATAGAAAGGGAAACTTTCTCTGAGATGCAGTTCCCTCCTTCAGCAGACGTCTTTCCTATTAGGCCACTGTGGGACGACCCTGTTGAGACACAGATGCAGCGAATTCCAGATGATACATTCCAAAGTCAAGGTATCCCCCCAGTATAAGGGGCTATTCTCTATCTCTTCTGCCTCACTAGTACAATAGCTGTAATGATGCTGCCTCTCTGTCTCTTGTAGTTTTCCCTGTTGTAGTTGAAGAATCCATGTTGCTTTGTCGTTTGAGATGTGTTTGTAATGTCTCTTTTCCTCTATGTGTGTAGAAAATCTCAAGATTGACCTAAAGGCTAGATGGAAACCTAGCACCTAAAACATTTAAAGATTAAAGTGTAGTTATCTGACGAAGCACATGTACTATCAATACTTTTACAACAGTTGAAATGTACTTTTTTTTTTGTTTTAGTATCGCTAAAAGATCTGTTACATACAGTCATGATAGTTACTAGTCCCAGTCTATAAGGAATTAGATTTTATAAAACCATACGGTGAATAACACAAAGAAAGCCAGTGAAGTTTCTAGCAGATATTGCTTGTGAATTTGTCTTTATTTGGTAAATCTTGCGGCTGTGACCGCTCATGGCTGTCTGGTGGTATTTGCAGTAGACCCACAGGATGAAGCAGAGAGTAGAGAGGAACGGTTGGCCATTATAGCTGACCACTTGGGCTTCAGCTGGACGGGTGAGTCTTCTCTTTGTAGCAGTAAGTGTTCAGACTGCCAAATGCTCAAACTACATTGTTACTTAAAGCTGGGTTCATTTTCATCCTAAAACACATTTATCTTATTTGTTGAAATCTCATACATTGATTACCACTGATAAAGCAAAAAAAAAACACAAACGGTGTCAGTAGCTATAGTAATACTATAATAAATACAACCAAACGTTTAAATTAGAACACTTGGAAACAGTAATCTACTGTACATCTAAAGTATACAAATTAGTCATGGAAGTGTTTTAGGGACAGAGCTTCGACAAGATGGCTAAAGGGGAGATGTGATTTTTTTCTCACTGCAGCTTTTCCAGGCTTACTGATCCTAGCTTTAACATTTGGCAGACTCTGACACATCATTTCAAATCTTGTTTATTTATTTTAAAATGTACTCATTATATATCTTCTTTTCTCTCCGTAGAGTTGGCACGAGAGCTTGATTTCAGTGAGGAAAGGATCAACCTGATAAGGATCGAAAACCCCAACTCACTGCAAGACCAGAGTCATGCTCTTTTGAAACACTGGGCAGAGAGGGAAGGAAAACATGCCGCAGGTCAGCGATGAATAGGATATTTAGCAAAAGGTCTTGTGAGAATTTAAAGTTAAACCTCTAGTTGAGATAAAGTTGACCTTTTTTTTGTCTTTGCTTCAACAGAAACATCTCTCATCAAAAGGCTGACAAAGATCAACCGAATGGACATCGTTCACCTCATTGAAACCAAAATAACAAAGTCCACTCAGGAGGAGACATCATCACATACCTATGCAGAAATTGAACGAACCATAGCACTTGACCACAGTGAAGGTGCATAAGTCACTTTACTGGATTCTCAAAAGGAAAAAAACATTCTGAACATGCTAGCCTTTGTTTTACTTCATCCACACCTTGATTATGCCTGCACTACTTGGTACAGCACTACTCCAAGTGTGTCAATACTAAACTATAGACAGCCCAAAAATAAACTGGTTAGAGTCGTCATGATCTACATTGGCCCATCACAACTTATGGAGTTAAATGGTTGACATTAGCAAACAGGATGACATAAGGTCTCGCAAGGAAATGGCCCTTGATATTTTGGCAATTATTTCAAGATGGTGGGTGAAACAAATGGTTATTCAACTAGACGCAGTGTTACAGACATCGTGCCATGTAGATTTAAAAACACCTTTCTATAACTGGCAGCATTTGAGTGGAATAGACTTCCATATGAGATCAAAGATATTCACTAAGTTTTAAAAAGGCAAGTGTCCTGGATATTGACTATGTATGTTAATGTATTTAGCATAAATAATGTATAGTCATGGCAAATTGAATGCTAAAGTTTAGGAAACATATTTTTTTTTCCTGGAAGTCATAGTTTATATTATCGCATCCCTGCATTTGTGATGGTTTTAGTTGTGAATTACATGTTGTTTTTATGTATGATTTGTTTTGTTTGGATTGCTGGATACTGTTTTGAATATCTGAGCATGTATTTTGTCTCATTTATTATTGTAAATGTTCCTATATTAAATACCTGCTCTATATTCTTTTAACAGGTTTCTCTGCCCTTCATGAAGACATTGACAGCCCTCGGCCAAGCAGACGCGCAGAGACTGCACGTAGGAGTCCTGGCTCCGGACAAGATGTCCCAATGGTGTCAGCAGAAGACCTGTCCTCCAGCTTGTCATCGCTTCACGACACAACAGGAAGATCAGAGACAGACTCCAGAGGCCTTCTTAGAAATGCTCAGAAAGAGAAATTACAAAAAGAAATGGAAACAGCATAGTAAGTAATCCAGAACATACATTTAAGGACAATTCATCAGCTTTTTCGCTGTTTTTAGCAAATTCATGTGTTGCATTTCATCTGAAAAACATTTGAACTAAACTAAAAATGTAAACTACTTGCCTGCATGCTTCCGTTCACATACTAGCACATAGTTCATATACTTTAAAATTTTAGCAGTGGTCCTATAAGTGTGGTCAATGAGGTAAAAAGAGCATTTCTTATTTTTGTTGCAGACATCTGACATCAAGAAGATTTATTTTATATGATTTTAAAGGGGTGAACATTTATTAATCAACAAACATCACAAGTAGAGGGATTCCACTGTTTGTGCAAAGGAATTTCACTGTGTATAACATAAAGTGCATACTGTTTAGCTATCCCTTTGTGTTTTGACAGTGACTGAAAATTAAAATGCTCTTTTTTGCAGCTCATCACAAAGGATATATGAGGAAATGACAGACTCTGTACACACAAGCAGTTTTAAACAAGTAAGTCCTTTTTTCACAGTATACCGCACCTCTCCCTACAACCTACGGTCTCAGGTGATTGACCCTGTGTACAAAGGGGGACCCAAGCTAGGCACCCAAATTACCCCACCTCCTTATCCCACGGTTCAGCCATGTGATGATGAGGGGGCTGCTGGGTATGAGGGGGCAGAAGGGGGAGATGAGTGGAGCTTGGAGTGTCTACAAACTGCTGAATATGATGTTGATCATTTGTCATTGCTGCGCTGGCGGGAGTCTTCCTCTGGCTCTCGTACAGGTGTCTGCGAGAGTCGACCGCTATCTATGACCGATTTTGGAGACAGCTTGATTGAGTGTGAACAAGCTGAGCAAGACTTCATGAGCCTGTCAATGGAGCTTATGGAAACCAAAGAGGTTATGGAGAAGGTATGCCTCACACCAGGGTCAAGAAATGAACAAATGAATCCATCTACTCAGCCTGCACCTGAGCCTTCTTCTGTTTCTCTTACTGCATCGGAATTATCTACACAGCCCCCAGAAGAGGCTTCAAGACACATGGATGAAGTTACACATCGACTGTATCAAGTCCTCTATGGATATGATGTTAAACTGGTTGATTCCGATCATGAGGATGCTTCTGTCATGTGCATTAATGCTTCCCCTCAAGAAGCTGTTCAAAGTGAGGATAGGAAAGATGAAGTTGCAGGAGCAAAGAATGGTGAAGATGTTTCAAACTCTGAGCATAAGATTAATGTTTACCAGGCGACAGCTTCCTGTGACCTTGATATCAGATCCAAGGATGGCATAATTCAAACCCAAGATTCAGCCAAACCAAAATCTTTAAGCTCTGGCTTTATTCAGTTGACCCATGACTCATTGCAACCTGAATATGAGGCTGTGTACTTCATAGAGAAGACAACTGAAACTGAACCAATCAGATGTAGACCCTCTTCACCAGAATTAACATCAGAAACCAGTGGCCAGTGTCATAGTTTAGTTCTTCATAGATCATTTTCACTTGAATTATTACCTGATACATCAATATTACTGACAGAGAGTAGGTCCTCGTCACCGGAATCAGAGGTGTCAGTAAATGAGCTGAATTTTCTTGCTCCTGATTCCCCAATACCTCAGTTTAGACCATTGTCTCCCCTCCCACCCACTGTTCTTTCATGGGAAACAAGTGATGATATGGAATCTGCTCAGTGGCAACCTTTGCTGGGTGCATCAAGAGACATTTATGAGCTCCGGACATCAGAAGCAGAGGAAAGGCCATTAACGCCAATGGTTCCAAACAAAAGGCCATTTGGAAGGCCATTACCACTAGTCAGTGATTACAGCAGTGAGAGATCCATCTCACCTCAGTCTTTAACTTTTGACATAGAGGACAGAACTTCATCCCCTGAGTCTAGAATTGCAGAAAGTCAGCAGTGGCCTTGTACATCATCTGAGAATGTGACTGTATCTCCTGATTTCCATGACATGAGATCATCATCCCCTGAATCCTTAGGATCAATCACTGCACACTGTCAGCTTCCACCAGACTCTCCCATACCAGAATTTGGTCATGCTGTCTGTGAATCTTTTACATTTGGTGAATGTAGATCATCCTCACCTGAATCAGCATCATCCAATATGGACATTGAACAGAGCATTTTGTTATCATTGCCTTTTGTGAACAGGTGCTCATCCCCAGAGTCTTGTGCATCTGTAAATGAATATAAGGCATTGTCACCTGATTCACCTGTACCTGAGTTCCCTTATAATTGGCCTGACACTGTTGTTTACATGAGAGGGGAGAGATCCAGTTCAGTTGAATCACTATGCTCAGATGTGGAGTATGGCTCGATGTCTCCAGGATCATTTAATCATGAGATAAGAGCTACATCACCTGCTTCCGTTGCATCTCGAGATGAATTTGTCACTGAACATAGAGTACCTTCCCCTGACTCAACTGAATCCTCACAAATAGTATATGATTCCATATCTGCTGGTCGTAGACCAATATCACCTGAACCTGTAGTCTTTGATATTAAGCCCAAACCACAAACACCAGTGGAATTAGTATTAGAGTCTGATGATGACTGGGTTATTATAGGTATGTCTGATATTGATGAAATTCCTCATTCTCCAGAGCTAGTTTCTGATGACAGACCAATTTCTCCAGAGACAAGGGTGTTAAGAACATCTTTACCTGAAACCGAGACTGTAAAACAACTGGTATTGTCAGATAAAGAGCATCAGCCTGTACCATTACAGTCGCATTTTGAGGAACAGTCATTATCTCCTAATTATAGTGATTCCACAACTTCTTATGGGCTGTTATCAAATCCTGTGATTGACCTACCTCCTGAAGAGGATATGGCACTTGAGCCAACAGATGCTACAATTAATTTAGAAGACAATAAAGCAAAATCAAATGTAATTGTTGATACAGAGAACAAAGGCTGTGTTCTGTCAAAAGCTTTAGATGAAAGTCTCAGGAAAAATAGTGAAACAGTAGCTACCAACATAGAAACAGTGGTCCTGGGTGTTGGAGAGTTTGACATTGTCACGCCACAAGCAGAAGCTGAGTACTTTTCAACTGATTTGATGACAGAGGAATCATCACATGAGTCTGACATAGAAAAATCAAAGGAGGAAATGCACAACCCATTGACTGAGGAAACATCTTCTTGTGAACTTGTGCAGAATGTCACAACATATCAGAATGAATCAGCTGAGTTTATATCTGAAACACATGAAGGAATGCCAGCACATGATCAAACATTAACAGACACTGTATCTGATGATTTACTGTCGTCACTAACATTTCCTAAAAATGTACCTGAAGATCAGCAAAAACCCAGTATAGCATATGATACCGAATTTAGGACGCTTATCTCTCCTATCTGTGACCCGCAGTATGTAGGAAAAACCTTCATAAGTAAGACAGATGCATTTCATTTTGAAACAGTAACAGAGTCTTACCAAACACATTTAGATGAGGCAGATGCAGAAGAAACTATGGTTTTGCAATTAGAAAATTACCAAAGACCACTTTCGCCTGATTCTGAAGCAGAATATAGACCCATGTCACCAGAATCACTGAGTCTGCTGGAATCATACAGACCAGGCTCCTCCCACTCGGGGAGATCTGTAGATAGCCAGCGAGCTTTATCACCAGATTCCCCTATTCCTCAGTATTTACACTCTCTCGATTGCCCATCTCAAATTTATCACAGATCAGTGTCCACAGAGTCTGCATTGTCCGATGTGGAGCTGGAGACAGATTTAGATATTTCTTTTCCTTTTGAAGACAGATCAGTATCTCCTGATTCAGCGCCATGTATGAACATATACAGGGCACTATCACCTGACTCACCTATTCCTGATTTTAGACCGTCTTTGTCAGAATCAGTTCTTTATGCTAGATTGGATCACTGTTCATCAGTTGAATCTGTAGCCTCAGATGTTGAATATGGGTTTGTCAGCAAGCCATTATTATTCACTGAAAACAGACTCTCCTCCCCAAATTCTGATGACGTAAACAGGCCACCTTCCCCTGAGTCACCCATTCCTGTTCTTAAAGAGACTTTGTCAGAAGTTCCTGTTTCAAACACACTGGAAGGGTCCTTGTCACTGGTTTCCATTTGTTCCGATCTAGAACATGGGACTCTCTCTCAATCACAACAATGCTCTGAAGCAAGACCATCAATACATGATTCAGTAGTTCCTGGAGATGACTACATCGGGGGTTTGACAATTCCCAACATCGAAACAGGGCCTACTGATTTGGTCTCAGTCATTGTCGATACTTCAACATCTCCCAAGTCAGTGACTCCAGATCTTGAATGTTTACAGTCATGTGAAGTTATAGTTACCTCCAAGGAGAGATCTGACTTAGAATCGCACATTAAAGAGACCACTGAGAGAGGGCAGAGTGGCACTGGTCAAAATCTAAAGGCAATTCAGGTACCAGTCTATAGGCTTGTTTATAGTGCTGAACCTTGGAAGTTAGTTTCTCAAATATGTGATCCTCAATATGTTGGAGAAACATATTGCAATAAAACAGCGATTTTTGAGTATGCAGGAACTAGAACGGAGTATGTTCTAGAGGATTCTGGTGTAAAAGAAGAAGAGTCAGATGATGGTATGAAGTTGGATATTGCAGCACAGTCTGATCTAGGTGTTATACAAGTAGCAAAAATGAAAATTGAGAGACAAGAGGACCATGTGTTAGATGATTCTGGTGTGACAGGAGAGTCAAATAATGGTGTAAAGTTGGACATAACAGAATCATCTGAGACAGATGTTGTAGAGGCATTAAAAGTAAAGACTAAGGGGGAAGAGAGACCAGGCGGGCATGTTCAAAGAGAGTCCGATGATGGTAAGAATGTAGACATTGCAGGACAGTCTGATAGAGGTGTTATACAAGTATTACAAGCAAAGATTTGGAAAGAAGAAACACTGAGAGAAAATGTTCTAGAGGATTCTGGTGAGAAAGAAAGCGAGAAAGGTGATGGTGTGAAGTTGGACATTGATGGGCAACCTGATGCAGATGTTCTACAAGCAGTTCAAGCAAAGATTCAGGGAGAAGAGCGACCATTGTCACCTGATTCTGATTCTGAATACAGACCTTTATCAGCAAGGGAATTAACATTAATAAGTACACTAAGGTCTGATTCTCCTGAATCTTTGAAAGACTCGCCCCCAGATTCACCGATTGCCCAATTTTCTGTTGACATTTGTCACATTTCACAATATTTGCCACATTCACCAGAATCACCCTTGTCAGATGAGGAATCAGAACTTTACATCCCTATGTCTTTTAATGAAACTCGACCTTTGTCACGTGGTTCTTCAATATCTACTGAAGAAAACGGGGTGCTTTCTATTGACTCACCTTTACCAGACTTCACACCATCAGTGCCTGAATCCATTACAGCTTCCATTGGGTACAGATTGTCTTCACCAGAATCAGTGCATTCAGACGTTGAATATCAGGTTTCTATTTCAGACAAATTTATAGACCACAGAGCAGATTCACCTGAATCCGTGTCTATAATGCTTGAAGAAAAGCAATCCATTGCAGGTTCAACATTTAGAGAAAACCAGCTTATACGTCAGCTGTATGACCCTCATTATATAAAGGATGCTAACGTAAGTACAACTGTAGTGTTTAAATATGTGGATGTCGGTAAAGAACATGGTCTCCTTGATTCAGACGAGGAGAGAGGTGGACCAATCTCACCTAACTATGTTCAGATGTCCATTCCTCAGGACACAGAGTCCTTGGAGGACATATTTAGACCTTGTAAACCAGGTTCCCCAGAGTTTGAGGATTCATCAAGTCAACCCAAGTCCAGCTACCAAGAAGGACAATGTGATCCTGATTCAATGACATCAGAAATTGAGCTTAGGCCATTTTTACAAGAAAGTGTGATGGAATATAGGTCCGTGTCACCTCAATCTGTTGAGTTGACAACAGAAATAAGAACTGCATCCCCTGATTCAACATTAGTTAATAAAATCAGGACCTTATCACCAGATTCTCATGTACCACAATTCAGCCAGTGTATAGAATCAGTTGTGTTAGTTGCGGGCAGCAGGTCATCAACCCCTTTATCCATAATGTCAGACACTGGAATGGCTAATTTGGACATGTCATTTGTGGAGGCACAACGGGAATCCTTCAGTTCAGATTCAGAAAATGAGCTCAAGGCTCTTTCACCCGATTCACCCATACCTGACTTTGGGCAGACCGTACTTCAACCAACTTTTTTAACTGCTGAATCCCCTGGGTCAGTTTGTCACTCAGATATAGAGTGTGAAGATGAATTGTTTCCATCAGTATCCAATGAGCATCGACCTCCATCACCTGATTCAGGGTCATCGAGAAATGAAAACCCGGCCCTGTCACCAGATTCCCCCATTCCCCAATTTAGCACAACAGTAGTTGAACGATTTCCATCATTTATTGAATTTAGCTCTGCATCCCCTGAATCAACTACATCAGATATTGAGTATGCACCTTTGATTAATTCTCCATCTGATATAGAACAAAGACCAGATTCCCCTGAGTATTTGGAAGCACAAGTAGAAAAGAGACCTCTGTCACCTGACTCGGAATCAGAATATAGGCCTTTCTCACCTACGTCGCTAATGTTAACCTCAAATTTAAGATCATCCTCTCCTGAATCCAGGAGTTCTCTAAATGAATTTAGACCTCTTTCACCAGATTCCCCCATTCCAGAATTTAAACCAATTCTACAGGAGTCAAAAATGGAATATAGGTCCTTTTCACCTGAGTCAGTGTTGTCAGAGTTTGATGTAGAATTGGAATTACCCTTTTCACTGGTATTTGATGAGCGGCCTTCATCCCCGGAGTCTTTAGCGTCGGTAAGTAAATTCAGACGACTTTCAGCTGATTCTCCCATTCCTGACTTTAAACCCACTATTCCACATGTTGATGTCAGTGGTTACAGGTCAGCATCGCCTGAATCATTGGCATCAGATGTGGAATTTGCCCCTCTGGTGTTGCAGTTTTTTGAAGCTGAGGAGAGACCAAATTCTCCTCAGTCAGTCTTGTCTTCCTCTGAATATCAGAAGTTGTCACCAGACTCTCCAATACCCCATTACACCCATACTGAGCCTCCTCTTTATGCAGTAATGTGTAGATCTACATCCCCTGAGTCAGTTTATTCAGACAACGACTTGGAGACTGAGTCGTGTCTTCCCGGTCCTTTAGACGACAGAGCAGCTTCTCCTGATTCAAATACCTCTCAAAATGAATTCAGACCACTTTCACCAGACTCACCCATTCCTGTATTTGCAAAATCTCTGCAAGAATCCTTCACATCACACTTTGACTCAGAGTGCTCCTCACCAGAATCAGTGTTGTCAGAAGTGGAAATTCAATTACCTTTCCCAATGGTTTTAGAAGACCGAACTTCTTCTCCTGAGTCCTTTGCATCTCTGAGTAAAAACAGAAGACTTTCTCCTGATTCCCCTTTACCTGACTTTAGGTCTTTTTCAGAGATCTCTTGTGAGTTTAAAGGCTATAGGTCATCATCACCTGAATCAGAGGCATCAGAAAAGGAGTCTAAATCAGATATTTTACAAATGTGTAATTTTGAGGACAGGGCAGAATCGCCTCAGTCAGACGTGTTTGATGTTGATCCTAGGTTTTTGCTTCATGACTCTCCATTACCCCAGTACACACCAAGTGCCTCTCGTAATCTCTCAAGATTAAGGTACAGATCCACATCACCAGCATCAGTATATTCAGATTGGGATGAAGAAAATAATTTCTATTTTCTGGGGGATTTTGAGCAAAGAGCAGCATCTCCTGGCTCAACTGCATCCAATGATGGATTTAGATGTCTTTCGCCAGACTCACCAATTCCTGTGTTTGCACAATCTCTGCAAGAATCCTTCACATCACACTTGGACTCAAGGTGCTCCTCACCTGAGTCAGTGTTGTCAGACTTGGAAATGGAGTTATCTTTCCCAATGGTAGTAGAAGAGCGACCTTCTTCTCCTGAGTCCTTAGCATCTCTGAGCAAAAACAGAAGACTCTCTGCTGATTCTCCTTTACCTGACTTTAGACAAGCTTTTACAGAGACTTATTGTGAGTATAAAGGTTATAGGTCACCATTACCTGAATCAGAGGCTTCAGAAGATGAATATACATTAGAGACTTCACCAGTATTTAATGTGGAGGACAGAGCAGAATCGCCACTGTCAGAAGGGTTTGATGGAGATCTAAAATATTGTCTTTGTGACTCTCCACTACCTCAGTACAGTGTAAGTGCACCTGTTATATCAAGAGGAAGGTGCAGATCCATATCACCGGAATCTGTACATTCAGATTGGGATGAAGAAAATAATTTCTATTTTCTGGGGGATTTTGAGCAAAGAGCAGCATCTCCTGGCTCAACTGCATCCAATGATGGATTTAGATGTCTTTCGCCAGACTCACCAATTCCTGTGTTTGCACAATCTCTGCAAGAATCCTTCACATCACACTTGGACTCAAGGTGCTCCTCACCTGAGTCAGTGTTGTCAGACTTGGAAATGGAATTTTCTTTCCCAATGGTAGTAGAAGAGCGACCTTCTTCTCCTGAGTCCTTAGCATCTCTGAGCAAAAACAGAAGACTCTCTGCTGATTCTCCTTTACCTGACTTTAGACAAGCTTTTACAGAGACTTATTGTGAGTATAAAGGTTATAGGTCACCATTACCTGAATCAGAGGCTTCAGAAGATGAATATACATTAGAGACTTCACCAGTGTTTAATGTGGAGGACAGAGCAGAATCGCCACTGTCAGAAGGGTTTGATGGAGATCTAAAATATTGTCTTTGTGACTCTCCGCTACCTCAGTACAGTGTAAGTGCACCTGTTATATCAAGAGGAAGGTGCAGATCCATATCACCGGAATCTGTACATTCAGATTGGGATGAAGAAAATAATTTATTTTTTCTGGGGGATTTTGAGCAAAGAGCTGCATCTCCTGGTTCAACCGCATCCAATGATAGATTAAGACCTCTTTCACCAGACTCACCCATTCCTGAATTTGCGCAGTCATTACAAGAATCCTTTATATCACATTTGGCCTCAAGGTGCTCCTCACCTGAATCAGTGTTATCAGACTTGGAAATGGAATTATCTTTGCCACTGGAAATAGAGGAGCGACCTTCTTCTCCTGAGTCCTTAGCATCTCTGAGTAAAAACAGAAGACTCTCTGCTGATTCTCCTTTACCTGACTTTAGACAAGCTTTTACAGAGACTTATTGTGAGTTTAATGGTTATGAGTCGCCATCACCTGAATCAGAGGCTTCAGAAGATGAATATACATTAGAGATTTCACAGATGTTTAATTCTGATGATAGAGCAGAGTCTCCTCAGTCAGAAATATTTGATGTTAATCTTACATATTTGCCTCTCGACTCTCCTCTCCCCCAGTACAGAATAAATCTGCCTGTCATATTAAGGGTAAGGTACAGATCCACATCACCAGAATCGATAGTTTCAGATTGGGATGAAGAGACAGATCTGCATTTCCCCTGGGATTTTGTGCAAAGAGCAGCATCTCCTTGTTCAACTGCATCCGTTGACGGATTTAGACCTCTTTCTCCAGACTCACCAATACCTGACTTTAAAACGACACTACATGAATCCTCTGTTTACCACATGGACTTGAGGTCCACTTCTCCAGAGTCAGTCTCCTCAGATTTAGACATGGAATCGAATCTGCCAATATTCTTGGAGAGTAGACCTTCATCTCCTGAATCTTTGTCATCACTCAGACTTTCACCTGATTCGCCTATAACTGAGTTTATGCCTTCGATATTAGAATTACCTCAATTTTTTGGATGTAGGTCAACATCACCTGAGTCAGCATGTTCAGATGAAGAATACATTGTTTTTAGTGTAAGATCACCAGTTCATGAAATTAGACCCTCTTCACCTGACTCTGTAGATGAATATCGGGCTCTGTCACCAGACTCACCCATACCTGAATTCAGGCCAGCCATACGTGAACATGTAATTGTCAATGTCGGGTACAGATCAACTTCCCCTGAATCTGTTGAATCTGATTTTGAGTATGGTTTGAATGAGTTTTTGTTTTCTAGGAATTATTGTGTTGGAAATAGACAAGATTCTGCTGAATCAGAAAGCTTAGAACATGTAAGGCCACTATCAGTTGAATCCACAAATGAACACCAGCGTCTGTCTCCGGACTCACCTCTCCCTTCTTTTACACAAGATGTTCTTGAGATTTCATCAGCAGAGAGGCACATTGGGAGTTTGTCTGCTATATTGTCAGATTCTGAATGTGATGTGTCAGATGATGCTTCATTTGGCATCGATGTCACTGACGTGAGATCAGTATCACCTCAGTCTGATAGTTCAAATGATGAATTTAAACACCTGCCCCCTGATTCGCCAGTGCAAGATTTTTCAAAGACAATAGTAGAAAAATACATGACTTTAAGAGACACACCAACCAGTGAAATTTCAGATTCAGATGATTTGTCACAAACTTTAGACCTGTTTTGTGCAGAAGACAGGTCTGCATCACCAGAATCTGTTGCATCAGATAAGGGGGAATTCCTATTGACACATCAATCACCGCTAACAGAATTAAAAGTTCTAACTGCCTCTGATGGAGGTTTATCCCCTGTAGTAGTTCCTACCATTCCTGAGGAGTCGGCCATTGTGGTTGCTGAGTATAATCTCATTTATGATGTTGAGTTACAGAAGCTTATTTCACAAGTACACGATCCTCAGTATGCTGGAGAAACATTCAGCAGTAAAACAGGGTTTTTGCAATTTATTGGCAACAAAATAGAATATGAAAGTCACGTTTCAGGTGATGAGCAAGAAATTGCAAAAGATCAAAATGCTAATGCCACAGGACAACCTATAGAAATGACAGATCAACTGACTTCAACAGAAACAGCTTCAATAGCTGATGAAGCTTTTAGTGCAAACGCTAGACCTGACATGCCTGTTTTGGAACCACCTCCCCCAAGGATTGATGACAGTTTGTCTTTTAGAGCAGCACCATACAAGGATACCAAGTACACATTTGAAATACCAGAAACACTACATTCTGATACAGAGGAAGATGATCTACGTTTTTCACCAGAATCTCTGATAGACTTCAGACCCATGTCCCCGAATTCAGCAATGGTGGTAGAATCAAGAGCATCATCACCCGAATCCGTAGCATCAGTTAATGAGTTTAGACGACTCTCACCAGATTCGCCCATACCCGAATTTACAGCAACATTGCCTGAATGCGTAACATTCCTGAGATCAGCATCAACCTCACCTGACACTTTAGCATCCGATATAGAATATATGTCACTTGAATCAACCATGCACATGGCTGATGGAAGAGCATCATCTCCAGAATCTATGCCAGAGTTCAACGGGAACATGTCTCTCCCTCCAGACTCTCCCATCCCTCAGTTTGCTGTGTTAGTCCAGGGGTTCACCACAGCACGTAGGTCATCATCACTTGAGTCACTGTGTTCAGACTCATCACTTTGGGAGCTTACAGTCACATCCTCAAGAGCTGCTGAGACCGATAGACCATCTTCACCTGAATCCATTTCATCTGTCAATGAGTTCAGACGACTATTGCCTGACTCACCCGTGCCTGTGTTTATGAGGATATTGTCATCTTATTTCATGGATCCTACCCCCCTTGAAAGATCATCTTCACCCATGTCTTTGTCATCTGATATTGAGTTTGATCCTCTACCTGTCGACTGTTGGATGGATGACATTCCAAGGCCACAGAGTCCACAAACTGCTGAATCAGAGGAGGAATTAGGTTATTGTTCTGAGGACAGTGATAAGTTAGTTCCCAAATCAAAACCTTTGAGTTTTGCTACATCTTTATCACCTGAGCAGCACTCACCCATCGAAGAGCAGATGGCTCTGTCACCATTACTTTTTCAAAGTTCTGACGAGCAAACAAAGACAGAATTGGAGACAGGATTTTTGTCATACAAAGAATGGATACAGCAAGGATCAGAAACTGAAAGTACCTCAACTTTCCAAAGTATTGTTTGTGAGGAAGACTTTCCGTTGAAGTCATCACCAGTTGAAGGTGTAAATAAAAAGGATGAGAAGATACTAAAGGTCCAAGCTGGGGAACTAGAGAACAAGACTGTCGGGCAAATGGTAAGAGTTAAAGCATGACAGTCCAGCACAATGGGAGAGTTCATTAACCGGGATGAAGTGATAACACTGTGTGACATATCTTGACAGACTCATGACAGAATGCAGTCTATTAATCCTGGGACTTTGTCCACAATGTGTGTGGAGCAAGTGTGTGGAATGTGAAAATATGGAAGTTTAACATCACCATTGATGGTTTTGAGGCTGCATGTTTTGGCTTTCACAAAACAATCTTTGTTCAGTTAGACTAACTTTAGCTGGTTTCACATATCTGAAGAATTGCTCTGGACATTGCTTGGAGTTTGATGAATGCAGTGGTAAAATTGACACACTTAGGAGCTGGCAGGATAATTTCCTGTGAATGTCTGGACTTCAGTGCATGTCTGAAAGCAGTTTTTGTAAAATGTTGAGGTAATTTTATTGGTGGATATGATCAATGTTGACATTTATTTACAGGCTTCTCCTCAGACAACAGATGGTGAGGTTCAAAGCACGCTGTTGTCCACCACAACAGCAACACAAGACACCAGTAAAATAGGTCTGTTGCTCTCTGATGCCAAGCCCATGAAAACCATTCCTCTACAGCTACCTGAATATAGCTCAATCACAACCCACAGAACTGTTACTCCAGTTCTACCTTCACTTGAGAAGATGTTTAATGTAACATCAGAGGGATTACATGGGTACTCAGAGTGGGAGTTGTCCCCTAAAGAATCACAGTCCAGTGAGCTTTTCTCACCCATGTCAAGCCAGTTTCTGGTGCCACCTGATTATGAAGCGGTATTTTCAGGACAACAAACCCTGAGAGTTTCTGAATGTACCACAATGTCCTTGGATGATTTGAGTCCAGTATCTCCAGTGTTCAGTGACTCAGCTGAGACTGTGACTGAAGTCACCACCAAAAGTGAGTCAAAAACTGCACAGGACTTTGAGTTTTCCCCAGACTTTAAGAGAGTCCTCTCAGACTTTGAGAAAACCGTCTCAGAATTTGAATCAGAAGAACTAAAAGTTCCAACAAAAGGACTCCCTACAGGCTCCAAGTCTCCACAGCACTCTGACTCAGATATGGAATTCTTTGACTGCAGACAAGGCTTTTCTGACCTCTCTGAATCAGAAGAAGTGAAAGCGGAACATGATGTTAGATATCATATCTCAGAGCCACTGTCTCCAATGCCCGGGAGTAGCCCTAATACTGGTTTCCTGAGAGGGAGCCCTCAGTACGCTTCTCATCCTTTCCTCCAAGTGGACGAATACAAGCGCTTCTCCTCTGGCAGTGAAAGCCTTGGGGAATTTGCCTATGATTCCGATGCTTCACGTGAGTGTCGCACAGAAGGCGACCTCCAGAAATGCGAGGAGCTTCCTTCAAGAGATCAGGCAGGGTATTACGATGATGATGACTTCCTGGGAAGGGTAAGAGGTCAAGCATGAGTGTAACCCTGCACTGGCTGGTGTTTTGCCTAGTTCAAGCTGGTTGTTGTGGTGCTGCTTTCAAGACTCGGGCAATTTGACACACAAATGTGCACTTTATGGACTAAGTGAGGCTTATGAGTGCTTTTCTGTGCATGGGTACCCAAAGTTTCAAGGAAAATAACAGAAGTGTTAACTGTGATGTGTTGCTGTGTAAATACTGCATCATTACTGACTGAAATCAGTGTTGCTGACACAGGTGGAAGATGCTGTTTTTCAACAGATTCAATAACAACATATTGCTGTTATTTCACAACCAACTCTGTTTGCATCGTTTGATTTGTGCTTGTTTTTTTCTCCCCATCCATCCCAATTCTTTCCCCGTCAGTGTGCGAAGTACCCCTTCATGGTCTGGTAGTGTTCTGCACAGTAGGCCAACTTAAAACCACAAATAAAGGGACATTTTTGGTTTCATCTTCAACATGAACGTGGTCATTGTGACATAATACAGAATCTTTCGTCCATAGTTGACTGTGGTTTTAAAAGTGCAAAATGCTGAATTTGAATGCTAGCATGTCGGACCAAATAAAGTTTGACTAAAACAAAAACAGACCATGAAAAGAGATGATTTAAAGATATATTTTGCCTTTATTTGACACGACAGTGAAGCATGAAAGTGGGAAGACATGGACCAAAGGACTACATGAAACCTGGGTCACTGCAAATTGCCCTACAGGGCGCTATGGTGAAGGACCTTTTTTTTTGGAGATAATGTGCAGGGTAACCTTCAGTTGGATGCTTTGAAATAATCATTGCACTCTAAAATGCTACACTGTATACTGTATTTACATAGCTAACATGTATTTCCTGACATGCAAGGCAAACTGTTGCTTAATGTTGCCTTTTAAAGTCTTTAAATGTTGTTCATAATAGTAAGACTGGCAGCAGAGATGTCTCAAATCTTAGCAGATAATTGTACTTAACAACTAAGTAAAGCTTCAAATGAATAATATCCAATCCAACTTTCTAACCTAAAAACAATAATAAAACAGACTATAAAACAACAAAATACTCTACTACCTTTCATAAGGGATCCCTCATATTTCGTACACTGGTGGCTCCCATCTCTGCATGTTTCTTTCAAAAACCTCTGTACCTTCTCTTCATCTCACGTCAGCCATACAAGTTGATTTTATTCCCCTCATCACGTCATTTACTGTGTCTATAAACTGTTTGGGCCAAGCAAACACAAAAGTGAGGTAAAGAGAAAGGATGAACGGGGGTCAGAGGAGTGTGACGGAGTGATTCAGTGTAGACCTGATTTGTTGACCTGTCTGCTGGATGTGTGCTGTCTCCCAGGAGATAGCAGAGGAACTAGGGATGCTGTCCTCTGATAGCTCAGAGGAGGAGGTGCTGACCACCAGGGTGGTGCGACGCAGAGTTATCATTCAGGTAAACAAGCATGATGCGTCTGTGCAGACGCAGTGCACTGTGGAGTGAGCGACGCAGGCTTAGTTGGTGGTGGAGGTTTAGTATTTTTAAAAAGCTCTAGTGTTTAGTGCTTTTTTCCATTTTTATTTTCTTGGCGTTTGTGTCTCCTTTTGATTTCATTGAGAGAATTACAAATTCTTTGATTATAATTCTCTATTTCCACATTAAAATGATTCTTCCCATTGGGGCTTTAAGATAGCTTTAGAGGTGTTGGTCATTATTTTGTTTATTTGTTTGATGAAAGGACTGTAAATACTCACAGCGCATGCTTCTGTGTTTCAACAGGCTGATAACTTGCCGGATATTCCCCCTCAGACTGTCACGGAGGAAAAGTACATAGATGACCAGGGGAACATGGTTGTTAAGAAAGTAAGGAACACCCCCAGCCTCACCTAAAAGATCTGTGACGGTGTTGTCTTCTTCTTACTGTGAGCTTATTCTCTTCGCCTTGACCAGATCACGCGCAAGATCATTCGTAAATACGTGTCTCCGGACGGCATGGAGTCGCAGGAAGTGACGATCGAGGGATCGCATCAGGAGACGGTGCAGATCGAGGAGGGAGACTCTGTTTCCAGAGTGGTGAAGAGAACGGTGCTTCACAGTGAGGGAGATCAGAGAGAGGTCAGTTTAATATGGCGTTACAGCAGCTACAAGTTTCTTTTGTGTGAATCGTATCATCGACTGGATTCACCCCATAAATGTCCCCCCCCCCCTCTCTCTCCGTTTCTCCAGCTGACATTTTCAGAGCCTCTGGCTCTCGGCGCTGCCACGTCATCGGAGTTTGAGGTGGAGCCAGTGCAGGGTCGAAAGGTCAGCAAGGTCGTCAAGAAAACGGTCGTTACGGGAAAGAGGACGGAGAAGCAGATGGGAGACCCGTCGCTGGCTGTAGATCTCCCTTCAGCTAGAGAGGACTTTGAGAAGGTCAGTGTGTCGAGAAAAAGGAAATCATCCTCTATCATGGTGCTCTCTCGCTACTGTGGATCAGACCCTTGTTTGGATTCCAGTGTTTTGTCTTCTCTCCTCCCCCTGATCCCTCTCTCCTCCTCCTCCTCTTCTACTCTTTCCCCTCCAGGCTTTGAGTTTTGCCGGAGGCTTTGGGAAAGTGCTCATGCCTCATGTAGTAGAGAGACAGATTGTGCAGGACGACGGTTCTGTGGTTAGAAGGTTGGACTGACTTGCGGCATGGGACTGTGTAGAAATGATCCTTTAATCCGGGTTAGGCTAACATGGTGTGATTTCACTTGCCTGACGTTTTAACATCTCGATTACAGTTCAGTCCGTGTCCACATGAGCATTTCAGCTCTGAATCCTAACTAATCAGTGTCATTGTTTTGTCTTTTATTGGTGTTTTAACCTCAGATCCAATTCAGATCTTTAGTGATCCAGTAAAATGTTTTCCCGTTTGCTTGTTCCCCGACTGTTTGAGCATCCTGAGCCTTTACTTAGTCTTTACTTTTAACAGAAACAGCCAGTGAAGAGACATATGTCTTTGTTTACACGCTGATTTAAAATGGCGACGTTTTGGTTCCGAGTGTTGCATGATGGGATTGGGTGATCACGGAGCTCTGCAGTACCATAAGTTAAAATGTACAGTATGTGTGTGCTGTAAACAGGAAGCTGATTATCTCCTCTCCAGTTTTAGCATAATTAGCATAGTGTTTAAAAAGTTGTGTTTCAATTCCATGTTCTGTAAGATGAATTAACCGTTAACATCCATTAGAAGTTGCAGCTCTACTTCCCTTGTGATGTGCATGCTGTGTGTTTCCAGTTTGGATTTTGGTCATGTGTCAGCACATATCAGTTTCTTCTGAGTATGAGTAAGCGGGTTTTACTCTGTGTTTTTAAAAAATGAAAAATGGTATAAAACTGTCAAGCGAAAAATTACAATTTTCCTTCACAGGAAAAAGGATAAAAACCTCATAAAATTACTATTATACAAGATAAAAAAAACAGGAAACAGGAAATACAAAGCACAAAAAACATTAAAAACAAACAACAGCACAGATACGAGTAAAAAAATAAACTAGATTATATGACATACTCTGATTGGATTATTCATTTTTAAAAATTATTTTGCAAAAAGTTAATTATTCATTCATTAATTCATTCATTAATCTAATGAAACCCAAAAGGAAGAGCAACACTGCATGTTTTAAATGTTCCCTGCTCCAATAAACATGTGGTTACCAGGCTTCTGCAGAGCCTCTGGATGAGCTGACTATTAGAACCAGGTGTGTTAGAGCAGGTGAAACATCTAAAACATGGCAGGACAGTGGATCAGGATCGAGAAACAGTGACGTGGTGTCACTTCTTTATCTTTTTTCTGTATCTCTTCCTGCAGAAGCCAAATGCGTAAGTCGCGAACCCAGAAGAGGACGGTGGTGAGGGACGCCCGGGGGAAGCACGTGCACCTGGAGCGTCTGGACGACACTCCAGCTGCTCGGCAGCCCGACGCCCTGCAGCAGCACCTGCGCCGACTGCTCCAGCAGTACTGCGACGACCACAAGGAGGAGGAGGAGGACGACGATGATGATGAGGATGATGGAGAGGAGGGGGATGAGAATGAAGACTGAGCAGCTGCTTCCGCTGATCGTCTCCTCGGATGGAAAAAGTTCCACACCCGTCACTCGTCATTCTCTTCTTTCTGTTGGGAAGGAAGCGTTCTGTGCTCCGGCGACGACTCTTCCTTTCGCCATCGCTGCGTCGTCGTGTTTCATTTGCTCTTTTCGTAGCCAAAGAAAGCAACTTTTTTTTGTTTATTTTTTTTTTTGTGGGATGATGATTTTTTCCCAGCTGTTTTCGACCTCTCGGGGCTGCTGCGGTGTCGTCAAACTACCAACGCGCCCGCAGGTGGATCCAGATCAAACATTTTCGCCTCACGCTCGGGCCTCTTCTTGAAGAACTCTTGTAAAAAACAACAAAAAAAAAACTTTTGTATATAGAGGAGATGAAAAAGGGACCGGGGAAGAAAAAAGTCCCAAAAAAAAAAAAAGGAGGGAAAAAATGAAAAGCATTTAATATGTGAGCCTCAACATAAACCTGCTGTACATGCATCGCCTCAGCTGGAGAAAAGCAACTGTACAGAGATCAAAGTCACATGGAGGAGCAAGTGTGCATCATCACGGACTCTCGATCTGTTTACAACACACCTTTTGTCTTCCCATGATGCATCTGCCCCCCCCCCCTTTTTTTTTTGTCGTTGTCGTCAATGTTCACGTGTCCGTCTAAGTGTGTTCACATCTTATCTGCCACCTCTGTGTGTGCTTGTGCGTGTGTATATATCTACAGCGTGTGTACTGAGAAAGAAAGTAGTGATGAGCACCGCTATGATGCAGATCGAGCACTTAAGCCCCGCCTCCCCCGTATACGCAGCCGCTCCTGTTGCCCGCCGTCACGTGTGCTGCTTCGACTCGCCTCAGACTCGCCTCAGACTCGCGTCACTGTCTCCGCGAAGCCTTGTAAAGGACGAGTCTGAGTTTTCTTGCCGTCAACAAATCCCGTGAAAAAGTTACATATTGTCTGTGTCTCTAAGCCTGAATTAATCTTAATCCTTTTGTCGTGTCAAACTTTTAAAACCGCAAGTGTGTGACATGTTCCCTTATCGCTATGAACGTATTAGGACAGTTAACAGAATACTGTGTGGAGTTTTTGTCGGATTTTATTTAGTTTTAATTCATTTTTCACAAACATCTGACTCACTGAAACGGAAACAGAGCCTTTCGTCCGTACTTTGTGTTAATTTCGTCCGTTTTATTTAGGCATTAGCTTCTCTCACTAGGCCTCATTTACTTTGCGTGTAAAATTTGGATTACAAATCCTGGATTAATTTACACGTTCTTACCCAAATTTGTTCTTTCTCTGCAGAGAATATCATTTTAAATTCAATTTAACTTCCTGCTGTCCCATGTTAACTAAATGTATACTACACTTTGTATTATTTATGTATTTTTAATGTCCAAGAATTTAACTTATTAATGTTCCAACCAGATAAATTAACCATAAACATGAGGCCCTTTTATCCTTGTCATTTATAGTCATCTTTACTGGAATTAAAATAACATTGTTTAACCTAATTAATGCTATTTTAATTTAAATGAAATGTAGCACAGACTGTAAACAAGGAGGTGTGGAGTTTAGTAAAACACTGGTCTACAAGATTATAGCAGAGTGCATTCTGGGAAGTGTAGGAAGTTTGATCTACATTAAGTATATATATATATATATACATGCACATGACTAATATAATATACAACAATTAATATATACTATGGTTTCCCTTGGCTCTTTACCAGGTGATGAGGATGTTTATTGAATTTTTTTTAGTAGAATTTAGTATTTTTTTGTGACCTTTTTTCATTATTACTGAAGTTATTGCATTTATAGAGAATATAAGATATTTACAAACCCCAACGAATGCACTATTTGCTCGCTTTCGCGTTCACGTTGATTTGAAACAACGGAAAGCAGGAGGAATTTTCTCCTGAAATTGTGTGAATTGTTGTGTTTCTTTTTTGAGGTCTTGGATCGTTTGTGTGATTTATCGGGATTTGTTGACGTGAATAAAACCCCAGACTTGTCCTTTAATAAGTGTCTCCTCACATCACGTGTAGATGCTTTGCTTTCACTTCTGATGTTGTTTTTTAATTGTTGCTCACAAAAGGAACTGACACATCACACCTTAAATCCACATCTGTGTTTCCTTATTTATTTATTGCTGTCTGCTTGTGGCCCCTGTACAGTGTGTGTGTGTGTGTGTGTGAATGTAGTCTCAAGCTGAAAGTGAAGACAGATGATTATTTTGTGTTTCCCGTCATTGCAGAGAAACAGAGTGTTGTGGATTTGAAAGTTGCGTTCAGGCTCTGCAGTTGAGACTTAACACGACAATAAAATTGTCCAAAAGTTGACCATTTGATTTGAGAAATGAGCATCTTGTTTCCATGGTGATAAACAATATATACATATTAGCAGTGCAACTATCTACGCGGGCATGTATGATCAAATTATTACTAAAAAAAAATTAAATAATAACTAATAAAAAATATGAACCTGAAACGCTAACAAGGCCTAGCAGCTGCAGTGTGTTTACATGGCAGAACAATAAAACTGTACATGTGTCAAATGTGAAGTGATGTCATTACTTTTTATACAACTCTTTTACTCGCTGCCATCACACAGGTGTGTGTGTGTGTGTGTGTGTGTGTGAGACGTTTCCCTGATCACACACACCTGCTTCAAATGAATGGTTATCAGCTGCTGATGAGCTGAGCTTTTCATTTCAAAGTGTGTTGAAGCAGAGAAACGTCTGAAACATGCTCGGTAAGTGATATCTTTACCATGTAAAGGTGAGAGGTTTAGTGGGAAAAAAAAGCTTTACATTTAGCATTATAACGGGGAATTTTACTACGTTAAACGTGTTTTGTGTTGCAATGTGAAACGTGATACGTTTTAAAATATTAAGTTTATAGCGAAAAAAAGGATTCAGTTTGTGTTATAACGTTAACATTTACTGCGTAACCCTTCTGTCCTCCTGGGTCAAACTGTCCCAATCTGTTTCAAATGGACCTTCTTTCCTTCCTTCCTTCGGTCTCTCCATCCCTCCTTCCTCCACTCCTTTCCTTTCTGTGTTCCTCCCTTCTTCCATCCTTCTTTCCCCCTTTCTCCCTTCTTCCAACCATCATTTCCCTCCTTCCTTCCTTCTAACTTCCTTGACCCAATCTGTTCTCTCTTTCTTTTTTTCTTTCTTTCTTTCCTCCCTTCTTTCTTTCTTTCCCTCCATCCTTCCTTCTTCTTCCTTCCTTGACCCAATCTGTTCCCTTTGCCCATCCTTCTTTCCCTCCTTTCTCCCTTCTTCCAACCATCATTTCCCTTCCTTCCTTCTTCCTTCCATGACCCAATCTGTTTCTTTCTTTCTTTCTTTCTTTCTTTCTTTCTTTCTTTCCTCCCTCCCTCCCTTCCTTTATAATGTGAAAAGTTTAATGCAAATATAATGATACATTTGGTGTTAAAATATGAGTATATAATACTCAACTTATATATATATATATATATATATATATATATATATATATATATATATATATAGTAATATAAGTTTCAAACACAAAATACAATAAGTTTCGTGTTATAAAGTAAAAAATGTTCTGCATGAACATGTTTTGCATAATGTGAGAAGTGTAATACAAAGTATAGTGAATATCGTAAAATAGTGATACATTTGACGTAATATTAAAAATTAAAAATAGAGCAAAAAGCAATATGTTTTGACGTAAACATGTACTCCATAAGCGTTTGTTTTCTGTTATTATATTAACAGTTCACTAGTTTTTGAAAGATTTAAAAGACACTGTGCACGTAAAGTTGATGCACATTCCACACAGACCAAGATTCATATTGGAAGCACTTTGCCGCCATCTAGCGGTCGGAGTGCTTTAATAAATTTAGTAAAAGATGTGCTGAGATAAACAATATGTACCACATTATTGGTTTCTTCTACTGCTGATATATCAGAATATTCGATAATGTGGTTGCAAATACAAATAATAATTTTTTTAATATAATTGTACCTACAGGTATTAAGTTTTGTGTTATAACATGAACGGTGTACGTGATATGTTTATTTTGTAAAAGTGATACTATTTAAACTCTCTGGTGTAACTACTATAAGCAATTTTACACCATTATTCTGCTGTAAAATGTAAAAACGAGGTTTGATGTCATATCGGTAGAAAAAAAGACACAAGAGTCCAGTTCAGTTCATTTTGGCATAAATCACACATTACATTTTTTTATTTTTCTTAAAACATACATCAGGTTTTCCTAAAAGTGCGCTTTAGGAAGATTTTTAAAAAAGTAAATAAAAGTGGTGTTAAAGCAAAAAAAAAAGAAGCAAAAATCATTAATGAAACCATGTGACATCATCTGAATTAAATGTAAAACCTTAAGTGACATAATTATAGACACATTAATAACTAACAGAGATGCTTGTTAGTAACTTTGGCCAAAAAATGTTCCAATTTGTCATAGCTGCAATAATCAACAGAAACTTACTGACGTTGTGTGAACATGATATTTTCTCTATTTTAATGGTGTCCAGTGTAAACTGTGGTGATGTAAAAAACACTGGCGTAAAATTAAACATACACTATAGGTAAAAAAAGAAAAGAAGCAGAGCAATATAGACGTGTCAATCAAACAAAGAACGTTAAAGAAATATGATAATATGACAAAAAGAGGGACAAATGTCACAATATAAAAAAGTAAACAACGCAAAATAGAAAAAAGAAAATTCACATAATTAGTCGTGTGCTAAATATGAAAAATATGACTTTAAACTGGAAAGAGTCACAGAATGGCCGTTAGGATTTATACGTTATATCTCTATAGTTTACATTCTACCATAAGACTCTTCACACGTGTGATGATTCAAACACACGTAAATTAAACTCATCTTTTTATTCATTTTCTTTTTTTTTTTTTTTAATACGTCGCAAAAGATTCCTAGTAAACGCACAACGTCGCCAAGAGAGCGGAAATTCACGTCAACTATACCATAAACCTATACGTCACCAAAACAAAGCGAGCCTGTGTCTGAGCTTCAAGAAGTGGCAATTCAAAAAAAAAAGCAGATATGTGATATATTAGTCGTTTAAAAAACAATAAAACAAAAACACACACATCACAACAGCTCCTGAATATGTGCAATATTTAAATGAAAAAAGTCTCACTACATGATAACTGGAAGGTTCACATATTTGACCAACAGGCTCCTCAGAAAAAAACCAAACACTTTTTATTAAAACAAAATAAAAATAAAATCATGCAGTGGATGGAAATATCACACACTCTCACTACAAAATGTAAGTGATAAAGTTTCTCCCTTAATTTATTCTTTTTTTTTTACATGTATGATAACCATCAATCAGTCCAGCAGCGACAATATGTAAACAACACACTGAAGAGGGCGGAGCTCTAGCTGTCATGGACAGGGATTGGCTGAGGAGGTGGGGTTAGATGGACACTTGGTGGGCGGGGTCTTCTCAGCTGACTGTTGTAGGCTGGAGGGTGTTTGGTCATCATAGATGTTCCTCTCAACTGCAACACAAATTAATATTATGATGAGAATACACAGCATTTATGTTTGTTTTTTGTTATTTGTCATTCAGCTTTATCTGAACTAATTATTGTTATCAAATACTAATTAATTAGTATTAATAAAGTGCCAAAAACGCCATCTAGTGGAAATAGCATGTGTGGTCGAGAGTAGTAAAAATAATCAATTCCAAGGCAAAAATCCCAGATTGACACCCAGATATAATAAAATGCATGTATTATGTTTCAATGGGACATTTTTGGCGCTTAATGGTATGAGTGTGACACTTGTTTGTACACGGTGTAATTTAACTTCACTGTAGAAGCTGAGCTGGAAATAAAATACACAATTTGCCAAAATTCATGCCATATTTATGAACACAACAGGGTTAAAAACATGGTTTTGTTTCCCAAAACAAAATGCTTTTCGGGACAAATAAAATTAATAAACAAAAAAAGACAAGAACAAACAAGGAAACAGGGAGGAAAAAAAGACTTTAATGTTCATGTGTTCTCCGATCCACAGCAGCTTCCCGGAGGCTAGACCTCAACCCAGGTGAACTTTGACCTTACTTGGTGGGCACGGTGGGCGAGCCGGAGCGGTGGAAGTGGATGTTCTGCCACTTGCTGTCACGGCGGTGCCAGATGCGTGTCTCCTCTGACTGCATGGTGCGAGGCATGCCGCTGCCGTCGATGTACTGGGTGAGTCGGATGTAGGCGATGCAGGCGGCCTCGTCTCCGATCAGGTGGACGTGGGGGTTGAGCAGGATGGTGTGGATCGGCAGCTTCGCCTTAGACAGAGCTGCAGAGGACGACAAGGACAAGTCAGGAAGTGGACAAGACGTTCTACCCTTGAAAAATAAATATTGTACAGTTTTCTCTTCAGGGAGACGTTAAATTTCAGGGCTGCATTTATCAGACCGTTAAAACTACTCTTGTTACATTTTGGTGACATTAAAACTCAAGTATTAACCAAGTCACCAGTTTCTTGGACGCAGGAAACTGCACATTAGTTTCTTTACCATTCTCAAAGTAGAAGCGGTGAAAGTCGGTTCCCTCAACCAAGTTTCCCAAAGCTTCCGGCTCGAAGGACGTGAGGCCAGGATCACATATCTTCCTGAAATTGTGCACAAAGACGCCAGGTTATGTTAATTCATCGGCTTCAAATATAACATGAGAGCAAGCGTGTGACATGCTTGCTGAACTCACGTGTAGGCCTCAAAGTCTCCGTTGTTGATGGCCTCAATCAGCTGCTCTGTGACTTTGATGATCTCCTGCTTACGAGCTGAGAGACACAAGAGCAGACAACTTCATAAATATAGATGAAATAAGAAAATTGATCAGTGAAGGAACATAAAGACAACGTCGATCCAACATCACAGGGACAGAAGAGTCACAACGTTCTCCAAAACCACAAATATCACAAGGACTGGAAGTTCAGTTAGTGGTTCAACACGAACAACATCAAAATTACCTTTCATGCTAAGTAGGTAAGCTAGGAGACAATGAGTGGACAGAATAAGTGCAGTTGTTGAGGATAAAAGTAAAAAACAACGACTGACACTGGGAACATGGAGATGATCGTGAACAAAGAGACGTGAAGGATTGAAATGGCAGCAAACTAAATCTACATTTACCTTCAACAGCGACATCGCCACTGTTGTTCCAGGACGACTGGACGCTTACAATCGGCAGCTGTGTGACCTGTGACCTCAGTCTTTCCACTGACATTAGGACCAGAAAACTAACTGCTACGAGGTGAAACATGTTCCCGTCTAAATATGTCCTTCTCAGCAGCTCCAGCTTCAGTTGAAGCTTTAAGAGGACAAGAGTACATCTGCTCCGATTGGTTTTGTAGCAGAAAGTCACAGTGGACTTTACTCAGCAAATAGCAAAGACTAAGCTTACAAGGTATCCGGAACTGTTTGAGATAAGAGTGCTAATGTCCACAGTGTACTATACTATGACATATTTGGACACGTTACTATCAATGATATTTTTGTTGGGTTTTGGATGCCTTACTATACTATGACATTATTGTGATATTTTGGACGACATGACGTTTACTATGACAACACCCAAAAACGTCATAGTATATGTCGCACAAAGTTACATGTTACCCTCTAGCTCAACTTGTGCTATGAAACCCCTGGTATAGTATGTCGTCCAAAGTTACTCAAAAAAGTCGTAGTATAGTATGTCGTCCAAAATCGCTAAAAAAAGTAATAGTATGGTATATTGTCCAAAATTACTCAAACAAGTCATAGTATAGTATGTTGTCCAAAATCACTAAAAAAAGTCATAGTATGGTATATTGTCCAAAATTAATCAAAAAAGTCATAGTATAGTATGTTGTCCAAAATCACTAAAAAAAGTCATAGTATGGTATGTTGTCCAAAGTCACTCAAAAAAGTCATAGTATAGTATGTCGTCCAAAATCAGTCAAAAAAGTCATAGTATAGTATGTCGTCCAAAATCAGTCAAAAAAGTCAGAGGATAGTATGTCGTCCAAAATCAGTCAAAAAAGTCATAGTATAGTATGTCGTCCAAAATCACTCAAAAAAATCATAGTATAGTATGTCGTCCAAAATCAGTCAAAAAAGTCATAGTATAGTATGTCGTCCAAAATCAGTCAAAAAAGTCATAGTATAGTATGTCGTCCAAAATCAGTCAAAAAAGTCATAGTATAGTATGTCGTCCAAAATCAGTCAAAAAAGTCATAGTATAGTATGTCGTCCAAAATTGGCCAAAAAAGTCATAGTATAGTATGTCGTCCAAAATCAGTCAAAAAAGTCATAGTATAGTATGTCGTCCAAAATCACTCAAAAAAGTCATAGTATAGTATGTCGTCCAAAATTAAGTCCAAAAAGTCATAGTATAGTATGTCGTCCAAAATCACTCAAAAAAATCATAGTATAGTATGTCGTCCAAAATCAGTCAAAAAAGTCATAGTATAGTATGTCGTCCAAAATCAGTCAAAAAAGTCATAGTATAGTATGTCGTCCAAAATCACTCAAAAAAATCATAGTATAGTATGTCGTTCAAAATAGGCCAAAAAAGTCATAGTATAACATGTCATCCAAAATCAGTCAAAAAAGTCATAGTATAGTATGTCGTCCAAAATTGGCCAAAAAAGTCATAGTATAGTATGTCGTCCAAAATCAGTCAAAAAAGTCATAGTATAGTATGTCGTCCAAAATCGCTCAAAAAAGTCATAGTATAGTATGTCGTCCAAAATTAAGTCCAAAAAGTCATAGTATAGTATGTCAACCAAAATCACAAAAAAGTCATAGTATAGTATGTCATTCAAAATCACTCAAAAAAGTCATAGTATAGTATGTGGTCCAAAATCAAATAAAAATGTCTTAGATACTGTGAGGGTTAGGATTCGAACCAGTGTCCCCTGGGGAGGCTGGTATCCAAAATAAATGACACTAACCGCTGGGCCAACTGCCTACCCTTCCTATAAATGCAAAGTATACTTTGTCATCTAAAATGACACCAAACCGTCATAGTATAGCATGTCGTCCAAAATCACTCAAATAGTCATAGTATAGTATGTCGTCCAAAATTGGCCAAAAAAGTCATAGTATAGTATGTCAACCAAAATCACAAAAAAAGTCATAGTATAGCATATCGTCAAAATCAGTCAAAAAAGTCATAGTATCATAGTGTGATCCAAAATAAAATAAAAATGTCTTAGATACTGTGAGGGTTAGGATTCGAACCAGTGTCCCCTGGGGAGGCTGGTATCCAAAATAAGCAACACTAACCGCTGGGCCAACTGACATCACTTCCTATAAAAGCAAAGTATACTTTGTCATCTAAAATGACACCAAACCGTCATAGTATAGCATGTCTTCCAAAATCAGTCAAAAAAGTCATAGTACAGCATGTCGTCCCAAAATCAGTCATAAAAGTCATAGTATAGTATGTCGTCCAAAATCGGTCAACAAAGTCATAGTATAGTATGTCGTCCAAAATCACCCAAAAAAGTCATAGTACAGCATGTCGTCCCAAAATCAGTCATAAAAGTCATACTATAGCATGTCGTCCAAAATCGGTCAAAAAAGTCATAGTATAGTATGTCGTCCAAAATCACTCAAAAAAGTCATAGTATAGTATGTCGTCCAAAATCACTCAAAAAAGTCATAGTATAGTATGTCGTCCAAAATTGGCCAAAAAAGTCATAGTATAGTATGTCGTCCAAAATCACTCAAAGAAGTCATAGTATAGTATGTCGTCCAAAATTGGCCAAAAAAGTCATAGAATAGTATGTCGTACAAAATTGGCCAAAAAAGTCATAGTATAGTATGTGGTCCAAAATCAAATAAAAATGTCTTAGATACTGTGAGGGTTAGGATTCGAACCAGTGTCCCCTGGGGAGGCTGGTATCCAAAATAAACAACACTAACCGCTGGGCCAACTGACATCACTTCCTATAAAAGCAAAGTATACTTTGTCATCTAAAATGACACCAAACCGTCATAGTACAGCATGTCGTCCAAAATCAGTCATAAAAGTCATAGTATAGAATGTCGTCCATAATCAGTCAAAAAAGTCATAGTATAGCATGTCGTCCAAAATCAGTCAAAAAAGTCATAGTATAGTATGTCGTCCATAATCAGTCAAAAAAGTCATAGTATAGCATGTCGTCGAAAATCAGTCAAAAAAGTCATAGTATAGTATGTCGTCCATAATTAGTCAAAAAAGTCATAGTATAGTATGTCGTCCATAATTAGTCAAAAAAGTCCTAGTATAGCATGTCGTCGAAAATCTGTCAAAAAAGTCATAGTATAGTATGTCGTCGAAAATCAGTCAAAAAAGTCATAGTATAGTATGTCGTCGAAAATCAGTCAAAAAGTCATAGTATAGCATGTCGTCAAAAATCAGTCAAAAAAGTCATAGTATAGTATGTCGTCAATAATTAGTCAAAAAAGTCATAGTATAGTATGTCGTCCATAATTAGTCAAAAAAGTCATAGTATAGTATGCCGTCCATAATTAGTCAAAAAAGTCATAGTATAGTATGTCGTCCATAATTAGTCAAAAAAGTCATAGTATAGTATGTCGTCCATAATTAGTCAAAAAAGTCATAGTATAGCATGTCGTCCATAATTAGTCAAAAAAGTCATAGTATAGTATGTCGTCCATAATTAGTCAAAAAAGTCATAGTATAGCATGTCGTCGAAAATCTGTCAAAAAAGTCATAGTATAGTATGTCGTCCATAATTAGTCAAAAATGTCATAGTATAGTATGTCGTCCATAATTAGTCAAAAAAGTCATAGTATAGTATGTCGTCCATAATTAATCAAAAAATTCATAGTATAGCATGTCGTCGAAAATCAGTCAAAAAAGTCATAGTATAGTATGTCGTCAATAATTAGTCAAAAAAGTCATAGTATAGTATGTCGTCCATAATTAGTCAAAAAAGTCATAGTATAGTATGTCGTCCATAATTAGTCAAAAAAGTCATAGTATAGTATGTCGTCCATAATTAGTTAAAAAAGTCATAGTATAGTATGTCGTCCATAATTAGTCAAAAAAGTCATAGTATAGCATGTCGTCGAAAATCAGTCAAAAAAGTCATAGTATAGTATGTCGTCAATAATTTGTCAAAAAAGTCATAGCATAGTATGTCGTCCATAATTAGTCAAAAAAGTCATAGTAAAGCATGTCCTCGAAAATCAGTCAAAAAAGTCATAGTATAGTATGTTGTCCATAATTAGTCAAAAAAGTCATAGTATAGTATGTCGTCCATAATTAGTCAAAAAAGTCATAGTATAGTATGTCGTCCATAATTAGTCAAAAAAGTCATAGTATAGTATGTCGTCGAAAATCAGTCAAAAAAGTCATAGTATAGTATGTCGTCGAAAATCAGTCAAAAAAGTCATAGTATAGTATGTCGTTTAAAATCAGTCAAAAAAGTCATAGTATAGTATGTCGTCGAAAATCAGTCAAAAAGTCATAGTATAGCATGTCGTCGAAAATCAGTCAAAAAAGTCATAGTATAGTATGTCGTCCATAATTAGTCAAAAAAGTCATAGTATAGTATGTCGTCCAAAATTGGCCAAAAAAGTCATAGAATAGTATGTCGTCCAAAATTAGTCAAAAAAGTCATAGTATAGCATGTCGTCGAAAATCAGTCAAAAAAGTCATAGTATAGTATGTCGTCAATAATTTGTCAAAAAAGTCATAGCATAGTATGTCGTCCATAATTAGTCAAAAAAGTCATAGTAAAGCATGTCCTCGAAAATCAGTCAAAAAAGTCATAGTATAGTATGTTGTCCATAATTAGTCAAAAAAGTCATAGTATAGTATGTCGTCCATAATTAGTCAAAAAAGTCATAGTATAGTATGTCGTCCATAATTAGTCAAAAAAGTCATAGTATAGTATGTCGTCGAAAATCAGTCAAAAAAGTCATAGTATAGTATGTCGTCGAAAATCAGTCAAAAAAGTCATAGTATAGTATGTCGTTTAAAATCAGTCAAAAAAGTCATAGTATAGTATGTCGTCGAAAATCAGTCAAAAAGTCATAGTATAGCATGTCGTCGAAAATCAGTCAAAAAAGTCATAGTATAGTATGTCGTCCATAATTAGTCAAAAAAGTCATAGTATAGCATGTCGTCAAAAATCAGTCAAAAAAGTCATAGTATAGTATGTCGTCCATAATTAGTCAAAAAGTCATAGTATAGTATGTCGTCCATAATTAGTCAAAAAAGTCATAGTATAGTATGTCGTCCATAATTAGTTAAAAAAGTCATAGTATAGTATGTCGTCCATAATTAGTCAAAAAAGTCATAGTATAGTATGTCGTCGAAAATCAGTCAAAAAAGTCATAGTATAGTATGTCGTCGAAAATCAGTCAAAAAAGTCATAGTATAGTATGTCGTCCATAATTAGTCAAAAAAGTCATAGTATAGCATGTCGTCGAAAATCAGTCAAAAAAGTCATAGTATAGTATGTCGTCCATAATTAGTGAAAAAAGTCATAGTATAGTATGTCGTCCATAATTAGTCAAAAAAGACATAGTATAGTATGTCGTCGAAAATCAGTCAAAAAAGTCATAGTATAGTATGTCGTCGAAAATCAGTCAAAAAAGTCACAGTATAGAATGTCGTCGAAAATCAGTCAAAAAGTCATTGTATAGCATGTCGTCCATAATTAGTCAAAAAAGTCATAGTATAGTATGTCGTCGAAAATCAGTCAATAAAGTCATAGTATAGCATGTCGTCGAAAATCAGTCAAAAAAGTCATAGTATAGTATGTCGTCGAAAATCAGTCAAAAAAGTCACAGTATAGCATGTCGTCGAAAATCAGTCAAAAAAGTCACAGTATAGAATGTCGTCGAAAATCAGTCAAAAAGTCATTGTATAGCATGTCGTCCATAATTAGTCAAAAAAGTCATAGTATAGTATGTCGTCGAAAATCAGTCAAAAAAGTCATAGTATAGCATGTCGTCGAAAATCAGTCAAAAAAGTCATAGTATAGTATGTCGTCGAAAATCAGTCAAAAAAGTCATAGTATAGTATGTCGTCGAAAATCAGTCAAAAAGTCATGTCGTCAAAAATCAGTCAAAAAAGTCATAGTATAGTATGTCGTCAATAATTAGTCAAAAAAGTCATAGTATAGTATGTCGTCCATAATTAGTCAAAAAAGTCATAGTATAGTATGCCGTCCATAATTAGTCAAAAAAGTCATAGTATAGTATGTCGTCCATAATTAGTCAAAAAAGTCATAGTATAGTATGTCGTCCATAATTAGTCAAAAAAGTCATAGTATAGCATGTCGTCCATAATTAGTCAAAAAAGTCATAGTATAGTATGTCGTCCATAATTAGTCAAAAAAGTCATAGTATAGCATGTCGTCGAAAATCTGTCAAAAAAGTCATAGTATAGTATGTCGTCCATAATTAGTCAAAAAAGTCATAGTATAGTATGTCGTCCATAATTAATCAAAAAATTCATAGTATAGCATGTCGTCGAAAATCAGTCAAAAAAGTCATAGTATAGTATGTCGTCAATAATTAGTCAAAAAAGTCATAGTATAGTATGTCGTCCATAATTAGTCAAAAAAGTCATAGTATAGTATGTCGTCCATAATTAGTCAAAAAAGTCATAGTATAGTATGTCGTCCATAATTAGTTAAAAAAGTCATAGTATAGTATGTCGTCCATAATTAGTCAAAAAAGTCATAGTATAGCATGTCGTCGAAAATCAGTCAAAAAAGTCATAGTATAGTATGTCGTCAATAATTTGTCAAAAAAGTCATAGCATAGTATGTCGTCCATAATAAGTCAAAAAAGTCATAGTAAAGCATGTCCTCGAAAATCAGTCAAAAAAGTCATAGTATAGTATGTTGTCCATAATTAGTCAAAAAAGTCATAGTATAGTATGTCGTCCATAATTAGTCAAAAAAGTCATAGTATAGTATGTCGTCCATAATTAGTCAAAAAAGTCATAGTATAGTATGTCGTCGAAAATCAGTCAAAAAAGTCATAGTATAGTATGTCGTCGAAAATCAGTCAAAAAAGTCATAGTATAGTATGTCGTTTAAAATCAGTCAAAAAAGTCATAGTATAGTATGTCGTCGAAAATCAGTCAAAAAGTCATAGTATAGCATGTCGTCAATAATTAGTCAAAAAAGTCATAGCATAGTATGTTGTCCATAATTAGTCAAAAAAGTCATAGTATAGCATGTCGTCGAAAATCAGTCAAAAAAGTCATAGTATAGTATGTTGTCCATAATTAGTCAAAAAAGTCATAGTATAGTATGTCGTCCATAATTAGTCAAAAAAGTCATAGTATAGTATGTCGTCCATAATTAGTTAAAAAAGTCATAGTATAGTATGTCGTCCATAATTAGTCAAAAAAGTCATAGTATAGTATGTCGTCGAAAATCAGTCAAAAAAGTCATAGTATAGTATGTCGTCGAAAATCAGTCAAAAAAGTCATAGTATAGTATGTCGTCCATAATTAGTCAAAAAAGTCATAGTATAGTATGTCGTCCATAATTAGTCAAAAAAGTCATAGTATAGTATGTCGTCCATAATTAGTCAAAAAAGTCATAGTATAGTATGTCGTCCATAATTAGTGAAAAAAGTCATAGTATAGTATGTCGTCCATAATTAGTCAAAAAAGACATAGTATAGTATGTCGTCGAAAATCAGTCAAAAAAGTCATAGTATAGTATGTCGTCGAAAATCAGTCAAAAAAGTCATAGTATAGTATGTCGTCGAAAATCAGTCAAAAAAGTCACAGTATAGAATGTCGTCGAAAATCAGTCAAAAAGTCATTGTATAGCATGTCGTCCATAATTAGTCAAAAAAGTCATAGTATAGTATGTCGTCGAAAATCAGTCAATAAAGTCATAGTATAGCATGTCGTCGAAAATCAGTCAAAAAAGTCATAGTATAGTATGTCGTCGAAAATCAGTCAAAAAAGTCATAGTATAGTATGTCGTCGAAAATCAGTCAAAAAAGTCACAGTATAGCATGTCGTCGAAAATCAGTCAAAAAAGTCACAGTATAGAATGTCGTCGAAAATCAGTCAAAAAGTCATTGTATAGCATGTCGTCCATAATTAGTCAAAAAAGTCATAGTATAGTATGTCGTCGAAAATCAGTCAAAAAAGTCATAGTATAGCATGTCGTCGAAAATCAGTCAAAAAAGTCACAGTATAGCATGTCGTCGAAAATCAGTCAAAAAGTCATTGTATAGCATGTCGTCCATAATTAGTCAAAAAAGTCATAGTATAGTATGTCGTCGAAAATCAGTCAAAAAAGTCACAGTATAGCATGTCGTCGAAAATCAGTCAAAAAGTCATTGTATAGCATGTCGTCCATAATTAGTCAAAAAAGTCATAGTATAGTATGTCGTCGAAAATCAGTCAAAAAAGTCATAGTATAGCATGTCGTCGAAAATCAGTCAAAAAAGTCATAGTATAGTATGTCGTCCAAAATCACTCAAAAAAGTCATAGTATAGTATGTCGTCGAAAATCAGTCAAAAAGTCATAGTATAGCATGTCGTCGAAAATCAGTCAAAAAAGTCATAGTATAGTATGTCGTCCAAAATCACTCATTGTGTAACTGGTTCGTTTGGGAGTTTTTACCTCCTTTCGGTTTTTACTTTGGATGTTTATTGAACTTTAAAATGTCTCGTTCTCTACAGGAACTGAACCTGTGAACTCTGTGACCTTCACAGCAGTGTTCTAAACTACTGAGCTCTGACAATGATAAATGTTTTCTTCTAGCTTTTGACTGTTCACTGAATCTTGAGCTAAAAAAAGAAAGGCATCAAGATAGGGTTTGAACTCACAAGCTCTGACAGAGAAGTTTTATTTTTTCACCACAAGCTAATCTTACTGAGCTAGTTCACATTGTTTTATTGGTGTCTTTATGTTCTGAAGTCTTGGAATGATCCTATTTGTGAGATTCAAGGCCATGACCTTACAAAATCCTATGCTTTTGACTGTTTTCATTGAAACTAAAACCCATGATGATGGGACTTGAACTCAAAACCTTACAGATACAAGTCGTGTATTTACAGCACAAGCTATTCTTCCTGGACATCTTACTATACTATGACATTTTTGAGACATTTTGGATGCCTTATTTGAATAGTTTAAAAAAAAAAAAACAATCTTGTAAATAACTTTGTAACTTTATTTTGACAAGGGGAATTATTATTTCTTAATTTTTACTCTCTGTCATCAAGGTTCACAGAGACACTGACAAGTCAGGATGTCATGATAAATCCTGACCTGTGGGGGGTGCTATAAGACAGCACTTCTGCATTTAAACATTCAGAATTGAAAAAAAAAGGTAAGAGGTTATTCTAATAAAGCTCAACTCACCTCACTACATTCATTTGTTTTATTTATGTGACTATGACATAAATATGACATAGTTACACTTACTTTTTTTTAATCCACCTGCTTTAACTACACACTAATTAAGTCTAATTAAGAAATGAACACTTGCCAGGAAGTTCAGCCAACCCTTAAACTACTCTCAAGTGGATGGATTTAAGTGGTTTATTTTCAGAGAAAATGTTGTCTACAAACTAAATGGAAGTGCTCATGCTTTCTTTTTAGTAATCCATGATATTTTTTTGAATAAACTTTAGAACTCACCTGTTTTTATGTATATGTTTGGCGTATAAATTAGAAATTAGTGATTTAATTACATGTTTGTCCACTTTGAGGGCTAAGGCGAAGCACTCGGAACATTAAAGTGATAGTTCAGGTTTTTCAAGTGTGATGAGTATCAATCTGAGACAGTGTCCACTGAAAACCTACCTGTCAGGAGGGACACATGGAGACACTTAACTAAACTCAAGAATATAGTTTACTTTATCAAAGCTTTTGTTTGGACTGGAAATTCAAGTTTGTGTCGCTTTGTGATCTGCTCACCCCCCGCACCAAACCCCATTGAGAAAATAAGCAATTTTACATAATAGCACCCAGGAGTTGTTGCTGCCCTGCTGCCTCCACAAAGAAAGTTCAACTGTGTTATTTAGCAAATTCAGTGACTGAAAACTTTTGTTTGGATTCAACTCCGTGACACAAACTTACCAAACAAGGCAGCAGTAGCACAGCATCACACGTGTCCCCATGAGCTAAAAACGCACATTTTCTCTATGGACTTTGGTGATGGAGGGCTTTCTATTTTATTATTTGTTCTGACAAGGATAACGTTGACTTAAACTGACAGATTGTATTGCCTGAGTCTCATATATATATATATATATATGTATGTTAAAATCAACTTAAAAAGACGACTTTTGACGTTGGCCACCACTTTCACCTTTTCGTTGGATCCTTTGTAGTCATGACACTGTGACACAATCAGTCTTCAAATGCAGCCTCTGAAGGAAGCAGTCCCTGATTTGAGATACAGCTTATGAGGGTTTTTCAATCCCATGTTCTTTCAGAGAAGAAATAAAACATTCATACATTCCACATTCATGTACAGTAGGGGCAAATGAATCGGACATGTCCTCGTTACGATACCAGCGTTTTTAATTCTCCACAAAAGCGCCGCTGTGATCACCACAAAAGATGTCGTGATTAAAACATTCCCCTTTAATTCATAAAGATTTCTTCATTAAGGCTCTTTGTTGCTCAAAGTCTGGCTGAGAAGCAAAAAATGCAAAAGACAGATGAGCAGCAGGATCACAGTATAATAACAGTGGGAAGAAATGATGAGGGGGAGAAACTGTCTTATTCTGAATAAAAAAAGAAAAAAAAGAAAAGAAAACCTGAGCACATTTTAGTGAAGACTGTAATAAGTAGAGCAATTTCAAAGCCCCTCTGAATCAGGTTACTGGAGCATTGAGGAATGATGTCCCCATCAGCTACGAATAACAATGGAGGTCATTATAAAGGGGACAGGCTTAGCCCTTAATGGGCCCGGTGTATGTAGTGGAAGCATGATTGCACACATAGTGAGGGTAAGGATATGAATGTGACGAGCCAGAGGAATGAGGAAAGTCTTAGTACTGTAAAGATGGCGCAAATGTGGGGAAAAATCAAGTCGGTAAGATTTTCTGTTCTGTCAAAAGGTCAAAGAAAGGTCACACAACACAGGCAGAGAGACACACAATCACAAATCAGGAACGGTCTTTGGTCAGCTCAAAGAAATGGACTAAAAATATTGACTTCAGTGACGACAAGCAACTTCAACTTTGTACTGCTCTTCTCAGATGTTTGGTTGCTTCAGAGAAACAGAGAAACTTCTACACTCTACTAAATTTTCTGTAGTTCAAAATTAGTTTTTGATCAAAATCATCATCAAAAAAAGTCAATGCCAAATGTTTCCCCCCGTTTAGCTCCAAAAACTGGTTACATCATGATTTAATCAACATTTGTTAATGAGTACCTCAGTCATGTGACCCTACCTGATTGTCTGGTTTTGTTATTTAGATAAGGAAATACCTTTGTTCTCTGTTTGTTAATAGAGCTGAGTCGCTATGATACTTGGCCTCCGTATCTGTGCGACACTGAATCAAACTCACTGAATCAGAAAAAGAAAAGAAGAAACCCAACTCCAAAAAATCCGGGTTCTCCGGCTTCCTCCCACAGTCCAAAAATATGCAATGTGGGGATTAGGTAAATTGGACACCCTAAATTGACCATAGGAGTGAGTGTGAGAGTGAATGGTTGTTTGTCTCTATCTGTGTGTGGCCCTGCGATGGAATGCAATAGTACTTTACTTTAGTACTTTTTTTGTCACAAGCGCGACATCTGGCACAGGAATCAAAGCGAACAATTCCGAACTGTAGATCGGTTAAAAATACTTAGAAATCCTGAAAAAGTGTTGGAAATGTCTAAAATGAAAACGACGTGCCCGATACCCAAACTGTGTACTGTAGATTTTATATACACGGAAACACAAGGATGGTGTTTTCTTGGACATGTTTTCCAAAAAAAAAGATTATGTGTGAATAAAAAGCAGGTAGAATGCAAAACATTTACAGATTCTGCTCAACTCGTGTGTACAGGCCCATAATCTACCCAGAAAAGTTACACGAGTCCAGCTAAAATGGAGCAACGTGAATGATGGGAAATGAAACATGGTAACACTTTAAAGACAGTGAATAATACTGTACACGTGCAAGACACTCATGCAAGTCGCATCCAATTAACGGTTAGTCCAAAAAACAGTAGTGATAACTAATGAGTGACCCAAAGAAGAAAAAGATATGTGACCTTCAAGTCCTGCAAAGAGAAGAACAGTTTGAACCGTCCTACCTCTCACGTCCTCATCCTCGATGGTAGTGTTGGCACTCTCGCTGGACTCCTGTGAGACGACACATAGAAACCCCCAGTGAGTATAAGCAGGCTGACGACTGAGCACAAACAAGCCCTGTCTCAGCGTTCACCCCTCCATCACATACCGCTGTCGCCCGCTGTCTTTATTTCATCCAGGAAGCGCTGACACACTCTCGGCTCTACATCCACGCTACTACATGTTTGTGTGCGAGCGACACTTACACCTGCTGTCCACACTGTTTTGAAGCATCTAAAACAGAGGAGAGTGGAAATGCAGCTGGTTCTGTCTTCGTTTGACATCTCCAGGGCTGCGTTTTGCTCAGGACACTGAGAAGTTACTTCCAGATAGGTTCTCATTAAAACATAATTTGCTGGTTTCCCCGCCTTTATTAGCTGCTGTTATTTACTCTTTGGTTGTGCTTTCTGGAACTAAGCTCAAACAACTGCAGAGGAGAAATCTGTTTCGTTTTAATCCTGGCACATGCTTGTCTGGACGACTAAATGCAAATGTAGTAGTATGGATGTAGCCCCTTCTCTGGCTTTGAAAGACTACTTTTACTAAATCTAATTAAAATTGATTAAAAAACAACAGAGTTCAACTGAATTTCCCTTTGTTCATTTATGTGTTGTACGTACATGTTACACAAATATCATATTCAACAAACACACACAAAACCAACAGGAAGTTGCGCTGTAGTGATGGATTAAGCGGACAGCTCTACACTCGTTTCATATATGACTCTACAAACGCTCTGTCTATGCACAAAAACACATTAGGCGTCACCATGAGCTACAACATCATCATGTCACTGCACAAAGCCAAAAAAAACAAAAAACACGAGCATGCACTCATGTTCCATTTTATGGATTATACATTATTATGTATAGAACCATATATAGGAAAAAAAAGTCAATGGGACTCCAGGCTTAGATTGTCTTCAGGATTTGGCTTGGAACAGCTTTGGAATAAACGTTTGCATGGTCTTTATTATGTTCCAGCAGCAGCATGCATAATCCCTTGGTCACACAATGATGACAGTGACTGTGAGGTTACCATGACGATGGCGGCACATCAAACTTTTTTTAAAAATTTTTTTATCTTATTTATAGAAAGATACACTGTAAAAAAAAACTGTATTTCTGAGATGAACACTATGAGGTTAAAGGATGACATGCAGTTGATGACGTCATGCAATGCGAGTCCATATTGTTCTCTTTTGCCTGACATGTTGAGCGTCAAGAACAACCACTGGCACACACACACACACACACACACATATTTGAAGGAACAACATCCAGGCTCTATTCTAAGCGCAGCAGACTACAGCCTCAGACTAGCACCTGATCAGCTGTATACCTTGTTTCCATCAGCTGGGTTGTGGATAACAGTGGTTTGAGGCTCCTGATTTGAGAGGTCGACGCGGGACAAAAAGTGAGTTAGGAAGGAAGTGGGACAGAAACGTACAGGGAAAGAAAAGGAAGAGACATAAAAGTGGCGAAGGAAGTAAGGGAAATAGACAGATTTACGACATTACGCTACAGCACGATCACAGACAGATGGGGTTGTTGTGACAGTTCCCTGAACGACAGGTAAAATCCTTTTGCAAAGACATCAAACACAGACACTGTGGTAAATGATCCATATCTGTCTTTTCCTGGCAAACAACCATAGAATAGAAAGGTTTTCTACAACTTCAACACCCGTGGAAGGTTTAGATGTGAAGCAGAGCAATCATACACAACTTTGTAGTAAAATAACCCGGTGTGAAGTTAAAAAATTAGAGGAAACTGTACACATGTGCCATATGACTGGTAGATGACCAAAGACAGTGGAAAAAAGCTAAATCCCTTCAGTAGAAGTTGCACTTTCTTCAAAGCAGTGAAAGGAGAGCATTAATTATTGAACTTTAAAAATCTAAGCTAGGATTTCTTGTAACTGGAATGGCAAATTTGGGCTTTCAAATAGTAAACTCATGACAGCAATGCAATTATTATAGAGGGAGGAAATCTAATCAATTGGAAAACTTGAACAAATTAAACTATTCTGATGTCTATGCAAGTGAAATTACAACATCTGAACTTAGCATCCACCAAAATATGAATTTAAATGTGCTTCGTCATATTTGGAAAATGTTAGCAAAAACCTTGCTTTGCATTTTTACGCTACGCTAGGCTAATTTCCTCTAGCTTTAGCTCTGAGACTAAGACAAACGAAACATCAGTGACATCAATGTTCTTTCTATTAATATTCTTTCTATGTCTTGTTCAAACAATGAGTTTGAATTTAAACATCTCAAAATGTGAAATTAATCTAATTGTTACACTCACATGTGGTATGCTAGGCTACTAGCTTAACTACACATTATGTTTTAACCTTGAAATTCAGATGGTTATTTACAGTTTACTGCTTTCAAAACCCATTTTGGAACTCCATATGTCTCTGCCTGATAACAAGCCATTGTTGTCTCCACTTAATTTGACAACAAAGACTTTTATGTGGCAACAGCTGACGTGCAATGACCCCAGTGCTGTCATTACAGTCATTATCAACAACAAAGGAGAATGTAGCCCATGTACAGCAACGTGGCAATGCAATAAAGCGATCCTGTTTGTGGACAAGCTCATGTTACGCAATTCATGAACGACATTTGTGGGCTTTGAGCTCTGTGGAGAAATAAAACACCAATGGACAATAAAGAGAAAGACATGTAATTCAATAGACGGACCGTTTGACAGAGTCATGCAGACAAACACACATGCGGCAAGGCAGACAGACAGTGTACCAGAGCAGGAGTGGGGACAGGCTCTTTGGGGCTGGTGACCACATTGGCCTTGTTGTTGATCTGGAGGGACAGAGTGGAGAGACAGGTAGACAGGCGGGACAGGGCAGAAGTGACAAGGCTTAGTGTCCAAACACTAATGCAAGCAGTTGCTGTGGAGGGAAAAAGTGGAAAACGCTGTGCCTGGAGAGTTTCTGTCAGGGAGTCACAGCTGAATGATCCAAAGATCCGGCACAGACCGGATCAGCTTCAGGGTTGAGGCTGAGATCGGCAGATTTTATGAAGTTCAGGAGTGAATAAATGAAGTTGGAGGCTTCTTCTCAGAGGGGCTGCCTGCTCACTGAGGTAGATGAAAATATAATGACAGTCTGGAGTAAAACAAATGACCCAATTACTCTGCAGAAGATTTATGAATCAGTGGAAACTCTGCACTGACATCTACCTGGTGAATGGGTGCATATGATGCAGCATTTTCAACATAATATAGGATGAGATCATCCGCTGAGTCCTTCATATATGAACTGTAAACACCAACTGCTTTTATGCTAAAGACATCGTTCTTACTTTGCTCAAATCAAATTCTCACTTAATTTGAAGGGGGTTACTACTTGGCACGAGGATCCGCAACGAAACAGTCGAGATTACAGTACATGCCATATGGCCTGGATATGACAAGTAATCCCCTCAGCTAACATCAACACACTCAGATGATGTTGATGTTTTAATATGTTGGTCGTCTTAGCATGAGATGCAAAGTACAGATGAGGCAAAGGTTGGTGCATTTGGACAAATGTAGCTATTACCATTTTGTATTTTAGCGATTTGTTCCTAGACAAACTGCCTAATTGGGAAAGTTTCTCCTAGATCTACAATCAGAGCTCTGATCAAACACTCTAGGTCACGAATAGATGTCAAAATAAGAGCTATTTAGCACAGATTTAGCAAGATTTTCCTTCCAACACAGAGGTTAAGATTTGGTGGGGCTGGTGCCAATCCCAGCTGACATAGAGCAAACCCTGGACAGGTCGCCAGTCCATCACAGGGCCAACCATCCACTCTCACACAAATTTAGAGTGTGTCCAATTTGCCTAATCCCCCAAATCTGAATGTTTTTGGACTAGGGAAAGAAACTGGATAACCTGGAGAAAACCCAAGTTGAAAACCTTATGCAAAAAGGCCCTTGTTTCAGACTGGGTAGTGAAACCTTCACGTCTTCAAAAGCAAGAGTGCCAACCACTACACCAACTGTGTGGCTACAATTTAACTTCCAAAGTTTAAATGTGTTGATTCTAAAAGTCCTTTTATCAAAAAGTAAAAAAGCTACCTTTTAACTTCTAACTTTTAAAATACAGAATGCAAAGTTAATAAAACTCTATATTGAAATGACGAGATCAATCTCATTAAGAGTAGCCAGAGCCCTGATCAGAGAGAAATTGATAGATTATAGATTTTAATACAGTGTCTTGTAATCAGAACATTCCAGGAGTGTAACATGCCAACATTGTTATTAAATTGTTAATGTCTCCCTCAGTCTGTTCAGTCAGACAGTGACTCCCCATCTTTTAGCTCTGTGCAGCATTCTGGCTACTGCTAACTACCATCTACAAGCTCAAGGCCTACCCTCAAATCTTCTGAGCTGTCCATCTTCCTTTTCTTTGGTGAGCAGACATGGCAACACAACAAGATAGTTAATGAATCCAAGTCTAAATGTATGACCCACCCTCACTAACAATTAAATTAGGTTTTTCAGAGTCACATAACATGGGCTTGAAAGGAATTCAATGTCCAAGCCAAAAACATGTTTTGTGAGGTTAATGTGACCGTGGACCACCAACATTAAATCAGCTCATTCTCAGTTCCAGGAGAACATTTTTTTTTTTGTTGCCAAATTTGGAAGGACTCCCTCAAGACATTCTTGAGATTTCACACTCACAATAATGGGGCAGATGGAATGACAACCCAAAAACATAAAGCCCCGCAGGGATAAAAATGTAGAGCGGGTAAATGGGCTATTGCCCAAGATCATAAAAAAACAGTGACTAGTCTATAATGAATAGTCCCATTCTGATGCCATAACATAGATCATAAGTGGACTGATCACTTTTATTGATCGTAACTGAGCCTGTGTTTGGTTAATGAGAGCACACATTGGAGAGCAGTCAGAGAATAAACAGGTGGATTGTCTATACTGAAAAGGCAAGACTGCCACAAAGGAGAAAAAACCACAGAAACAACACACATTAGTCATTGAGGCAGCCGAGATTAAAGAGGGAAGAGGAAATAAGTCAAAACAAGAATGAAAGTGTGAAAGTCAACATGAAACTTTGAAGGAGAAGGGGGGGGGGGGGGAGTTCTGGTTTTTGGTGCTCGTTGTTTTGGTTTCACAACTTATTATCGTAGTGAGTCAAATCTCTTACTTTGACATTTTAACCTTGATTCTACTAGATGTGTTTTTTTTTTTAAGAGAATAAGCATCTAAAGAAGATGGTTAGTTTTGGAGAAGATGGTGGAGAAGAAAGCAGAGCAAAAAGGCAAGAGACTATCGAGGCTATATACATTAGCTGAAGGGTGAAATGAATCAAAATGAATGGTAGTTTGCTGAGTGTTAACCAGAATGCTAACAGAAGAAAGACTCAGCTTATGAAAAGGTTTTTCCTAAGGTTTGCCAAAGATTACGGACTGCAGCTTTAAATATCCTCACGTGTACGTAAGAAGAGGTGGAAGAAAATACAGCCACACTAAAATACTGTGATATTTCAATGGTGTGCTACTGTATCATTTATTTTTAGCGCTGTATAGTTATATTGGAAATATTGTTGACAGTTGTTTTGTGTTGTATTTACGCCACCGACCACTAGTTGGCAGCAGGATTTCCAATGAGAGTTTTGCTTGAATTAGACTATTTTTGGGGGGAGGGAAATCATAATATATTGCGTTTGCTTTCAGGATTCTTGCAAATAAACAGCCCTGATTAACAAACACACATTTATAATAAATGTCCGTACAATGTGTCACGTGAATGAAATCTGCTATGATTTTTTGCAAATATGTGAGTGAAAACGAAGAAAAGCAAATCATCCATGTGGCTGTTTGTGGGCAAAACAATGATGACATTCCCTGTAATATTTAATACCACTGACAGTCCTTACAACACTCGAGGAACAGCACTTGAAAAGAGTCCAAAAGTTCCACACTGTGTTAAAAACAGTGTGGCGCACAGGTCACCGACGCTTTCTGTACAGGAAATGAAAAAGAGATTGGACTTACTTTGACACCATCCGGCTTTTTGTTCAGCAGGCTCTTGGCTGCTGTTGAGAAAATAGACAACAATGAAGGGAAATCAGTGGCCAGCTAGAATGAACACATACACACACAGAAACACACGCATGCATAAGGTCTATTCAAGGCTGCCCAATTACCAGCAACCTCAAAGAGATACTGCTAGAATTGGAAGCAGAAAGGGGGGGTGGGGGGCAATGCAAATCAAGTCGAGATGAAATAAAACTTAGTGGATCATTAAGTCTGGAACGTGGAATTAGATTCATCACATGAGACTGTAAGAGACAGTGGCAGCAGTGCTGAGGAGTCGGCACAGCAGTGTCCGAGGAACTGGGCTTTTTAAGCTTCTCTCGCTCTTTCTTTCTCTGCCAGCTTTCACACAGGCACTTGTGTGTTTTATCTCAAACACGCCAGTGGAAAAAAAAAGACAAACACCTTGGGTTTGTTGGAAGAAGTGACTTGGAATCATGTGAGAAGAGATTGTTGTTGTTTTTTTTTTCTTGCTGGCAGGGGAAAAACCACCGGCGTTTAAGTCAACGTGCAGGGAAAGTCGGTGAGAGAAAGAGAAGAGTGGGTGGTGGAGGCAGGAGCAACAAGGAGTTCGGGGTGTTTTGATGCGGCCTCAGTGAAAATGAGGGGTAGCGTTAGCAGGAGTGATTTGTCGAAACCAAGACATGTGCATGTCTAATAGTTAAGAGCTGCTTTTCAATGCCATCAGTTGTCTATTAGCAGCCATACTGGAGGAAAGTGTGCTTGTTCCATTATAACCTTTTTGACTAAATGTAAATCTCGTAACTCTGCAAAGAAACCTAAAAAAGGAGCCAAACATTTCATTGGATAATACATAGAGAGGTTGCCCTGTATCATTCATCATGTGAAAGTATTATGGGATAACAGATAGATAACGTCTCAGATTATAGGAAAGTATTTCTGAAAGTGATTGTTTAATTATGTGCTTTAAGAAATTAGATGTTTTTTGTTTCATAGGAATCACTGACTTTAATCTCCATGGTTCTCAAACTGTGGTACGTGTAGCACCAGTGGTACGCACACTTCCTCTTGGGGGAAATTCAGAAATGCTAACCCTAACCCTAGTGTAGGAATTTTGAGTGTGTAGAAAATGATTATATAAATAATAATACTTATCTCTTATCTTAATCTAATTTGATGATTTAATTTATTACGGTCATGCAGATGGCATTAAATTCCATTATTTTTGTAAGTAAAAAAAGGACTTCAAAAGTATTAAATTTGATATGGAGAATCTTGGTAGTAGTATTTCCACGCATTTGATAAAAATAGTTCTGGATTTGATGCTTAACGCCCCAGAAAGATGTCAAAAACACCTGCCTACCGCAGTTTCAAAATAGCGCTGGCACCAAAACCCAATATGGCACTGGTTCTTGATGTGATTGCTAACTACCTGGCTGATTATAAAAATTCTATCGCCTGGTCACCTCAGTGTCTTTGCTGCTCCATGAAATCACAGCTGCACAAGCTCACAGATCTCTGCACAAGCCTTGGAGTAATTGGAAGTGAGCTGCTTGTGGGCAGGTAGTGAGCCGAAGACCACAATTTCCATAAATTGATAGTGGGGATTAGGTAAATTGGACCATAGGTGTGAGAGTGAATGGTTGTTTGTCTCTATGTGTGTGTGGCCCTGCCTTGGACTGGCAAACTGTCCAGGGTGTACCCCGCCTATCGCCCGATGTAGCTGAGATTGGCACAGCACCCCCCGCGACCCTCTGGTGGAGGATAAAGTGGTAGATGATGGATGGATGGATGGATAGACCCCTAGTGGCAGAAATTACATGCTTCATGTTTAACTGACGGAAATGGTAGATGAGTTCAGACTTTTCCTCCAATATGACTATTAACAGACACGCTGAGTCAGCTGAAAGCACTTCTACTGGTGCTTTAGTCGTCATGCCATGCCTCAGAATCAAACCTGACGGGGTAGTTAGACACTGTAGACAAGTGTCAACTGCACTGCGGACTCTTACCTTACACACCAGTTACCACACAAGAGGAGGAAGGAAGAAAAACAAAGGTGAACACTAACATTCTCTGAAGGCAACTGACAGTACACAGGTTACTTTACATCAGTGTTAAAATATAAGCTTCGACTGTTTGCTTGTTTTTTTGTCACAAAGAGAAACGATCCATCGCTTTAGACTGCGTTTAAAGGTTTTGCACTTTGCAATTGACCTGTAGACAGGACTTTATTGATCCTTCATTCTCTGCTGAAAAAAAGTGAGGAAATAGGTGGAGTTTAACAGGCACTGAAGGACGTGTTCAAAAACAGCTGCACTTGAAAGAAATGCATCTTAAACAAAAGACAAATCTATAATAAAGACAAAGTCAAGGAAGCAAACAACGTCAAATGTTACAGTCATTTTGTTGAGAAGGACAACAGGCCAGTCTCTTACATACTGCGCTCTGTGTGACGTGAGCTCCCTGTGCTGAGAAACAGTGGTCGACACACAGACACAAGCTCAGTAAAAACATGGCTTAAAGTGGAGACACCAGGTTTAAACCACTTAACAAAAGCTAAGAAAGGCCACCCAATCAAATCTGACGTATGTCAGCTCAAATCACATGTAACATTTCTCCATTAAAGTAACTAAAAATTACAAAAGACTAATATTATATTTAATTTTTTTAAATATAAGCCAAATCCACATTTATATTGAAAGTAAGTGAGCGTTTAATGTATTGTCATACAATACATTAAACACTCACTTAGTGACGGAGAGGATCAGTCACCTAATCACAAAGTGAGCTGAAGCTCATGATCCCGACATCATCAAACTAGGTCTTTTGTTATTGTTTAAACTGAGGGAGTGACCCCTAGTGGCAGAAAATATAAGTCTACACCATCTAAAGAGTATGTATATTCTATATGTGATTGTATTTTAATGTTGGCAGCCTTTTACCATTTGAAAACTGAAGTTAGTGTCACTTTGTAAATCATCAATTTTTGCATCGCAGCACACATCCACTGCTGCACTGAAAGTCGTTTATTTGGAGTCACCTCATAGACGTAGCTCCCCTAAGAGTTAAAATAATTGACTTTCTCTGCAGACACAAATGTCACAGACAAAAGGCAGTTTAAGAGTGAGACGCTGTAAAGCCCTTTGACATATTATCTTAACTAAATTTTAGCTAAGCCCTTTGCTAAACGGCTAAAATCTGTTTCTCTTGATATTTTCCACAGAGTTTCTGTCTGTCTCCTGCTGCTCCTCAGCACAGGACGTGTGTACGACGCAGTCAGAGTCCGGCCGTTCCACTTAAAAAAAAACCTAAGAACTACTCCATAAAGGCCGTCACTTGTAACTATAACTGGTCGATTCCTACCTGAGAAGTTGCGAGTGGCGAGCATTGTTGTCAGTATGGCACCCTGGGGAGAGACAAACAGGCTATGATGTTTACATAAGCTAAAAGGTTAATGATTAGACAGAGGTCCACAGAAAGCCTGGGGTAACTTTGAATAAAGGTCACGTCATGATATTATTGTGATCATAATCATTCTAAAACAAAGCCTCTGTTATTGGAGTACTAAAAAATCATTACGTCCTGGAATGACTCCCTCTTGTAGCACCTCAAAATAAACCATTAGGACTGTATGTGGGCAAGCAAGGCACTTTTTTTATAATATATATATATATGTATATATACATATATATACATATACATATACATATATATTATATATATATATATAAATTATTTTTCCCATTTACAATAGCCCTGATAATGTAAATTAAACAATATTAACTCATTGCGAGTGGTTTTTATTCACATTTTTCATGCACTCCGTCCCTAGGATCTAAAAGGTCTGATGGGATATGATACTTTAAAAACCTACTATTTGAAGTGAATTCTCTGCTGAATGGTTGGAGCCAGATAAGTGATTTAAATACAGGAATAATGCTTCAGTCAGTTCTCTAGCAGGTGAATTATTCATACTCAATGTGTTGATAAAAGGTGCAGCTATTTGACTACTTCCTCTTTCCTAGAATAAAAAAACAAACAAAAAAAGTGTGTGTTACAGTGTTGTCGTTATTACCAACCTTGAGTTTCCGTCTGGCGTTGAACTTCTTCAGGCACTCCACAGTCTCCTGTCTGTGCATCATGGACGCCACAGTGGAGCGTTGCTGTAAACACACAGAGAGAGAAGAGAGATGAGCTTATCTGGACTTTCAGTCGTGTGTTTGTATTAAAAAAAAAAAAACCCGATACATACGCAGATCCACGGGTGTTTGAGAGCGTCTGTGGCGGTGACTCTCTTGGCTGGATTGATGGTCAGCATCTTGTTGATCAGATCTTTGGCCTCTGGAGTCACCGTGTCCCACTCTGGGGACGGGAACTGTTTTGAGAGAGACGGAGACACCGCGGCAAACGTTTATTTAGCGTCTCTCACCGACATTAAGAAGCTGCAAATCCTCCGTTTTTACTGTACAAACACTGACACTAACTGAAAGAGTTGCAGAGGAAACACCGACCAGTGGAGACAAAGACCTCACAAAAACATCAATCTCCTTTTTCTGTTTGTTATCATGTATTTGGCTCTTGTTTTCTAAAACCTTCAGAAACCTTAGCTGTGTTTGTGAGACGAGCACATATCAACACTCCCTTGATTTGAGTTTGTTATTTTAATCAATTTTCGGCTGCAAATAATACGTATAAATGAGAACGATAGCGATAACGATACACAAAACAATACTGTAATAATTAATAAAACATATCTTTTACTAGTGAAGAAAAGACAGTAAGATTAACCCTTTCATTGTTCATAAATTTCCACTTTACCGAGCTCTGCCATGACCTGCTAACTTTACTTTTTTATCTCTACATTTTCTGAAATCTCCAAGTTCAGGATGTCCTCTACAAGTTCACAAGTTCAACTTAACTGGGTGCACAACAGAAGCAGAAAGTAGTTCAAAGCCTCCAGCTAAAGCTGATCCTGTGGATTTACTTCCAGAGAAAACTCTGGACTCTTCTCCTTGACTTGTCTAACGAAGTAAATGTATGTAAAAAAAACTCAATTTCATGTTTTGTTTTCTGTTTTTTGTTGTGGTGCTCCTCAGTTTTGCATTGACCGCCTATACATGCACCCACTCACATCATAGGCTCCAGCTTTAATCTGTTGGTAGAGTCTGTGCTGGTCTTCGTCCCAAAATGGAGGATATCCCACCAGGAGAATGTAGAGGATCACACCTACACGACAAAACACACACAAACCAAACATTAATGACCAAAACACCACAATCCTGAGTTTGTGAAGTGAGAAATAAAGACAGACATGAATGAACCTGCACCACGTCTAAGTATAGATCGGCGTGTTCACAGAAACAGAAACCAAGTGTCTGACTTTGCTGCCGTTACCAGGGACGGTTAGGGTTTGGATTGGCTGGACGGTGGCCACACAACACAACACGGGCCATTGTTTCTGTGCAGCCGCTGAGTCAGTACAGGTGTGTGTGTGTGTGTGTTTGACATCCCAGGCCCAGGTGGCCCTGGCCCGTCACAAGTGTGTGTAATAAGCGTGAGCAATGATTAATTCAAGAAGTAAGAGCCCTCTGTGTTCCACTGCGTCACATACAGACACACACACACACACACACACCATGGAATGTACAGAATGTGTAGCTGATTTTTTTTTTCTTTATTTATAGAACCTTTTTAATAATTTGACGGACATAAATAAAAATACATTATGAGCATAAGACATCACATCTGAATGTGGAATCCCTATCCACCCACCACCCCCCACCCACTGCCAGGCCTAACATACAAAACCTAGTGAAAGAGAAAGATGTGGATGAAATGAACAGTACAAGTAATAAAGTAAATAAAGAAATAAATAAAGAAATAAAATAAAAAAAAAGGGGGGGGGGGTGGACATATCATGTGAAGGTGATTTTTACAGATTTTTACAAAAAAAAACCTTACAGTGTGATTTAGAAAGATGGCGATGATGTAATTACAACCAAATATCTTAATATTGTAAAAATATTGCTGGCAAATATATTAAGTATTATATTCTGTCTATTTTCTTTCGCAGGCCACGTTTTCATTATAACATGATACTGGTGGGCCGCATGTAATCAAATGCGGGGCCGCATGTGGCCCACGAGCCGCCAGTTTGACACCTCTGTTCTAAAATAAAGGGTTCGGTATCGTCCCATCTCTAATCAATTAATCGAATAATCCTTGTGTTTGAGGTTGTCACTGTTGATTCTTCAATGGCCCATTGGCCAATTTGTCAATCTTTAGGAAACCGTGCATATTCATGTTCAGCTCGGCTGAGTCAATGACTACCATGTCCCACATGAACTAACACAGAGTGTTTAAATTTGTCAGGTAAAAGTCATCTGTGCCATCTATGGGTGTCAGAAAATGAGCACCTGCAGCAAACTTCTGCAGTCACTGTGTGTCTCACACACAGCGACGGGATTTGTGTGCAACTAGTAACGAGCACCTGCTCCACTGGGATGGAAAACGAGGGGCAACCAAAGAATAAATAAATAAAAAATAATCTTACCACACGCCCACATGTCCACCGGCTTCCCGTAGGGATCTTTCCTCAGCACCTCGGGAGACAGGTACCCTGGAGTTCCGGCAAACCCTGCAACACACACACAGACACACACTAAAGCTCCCCACCACAGCCTAGTTTCAAACCTCAAATCAGCAGCAGACCCTCTGGGCAATGGAACGTACAACAAGCGGTATTAAAGTCAGAACACAGTGCGAGGCTGGAGCTGAGGGAACAGACCAATTATTCCTCGGCTCTTTGGGGAACACAAGGAGAGAAATAGGTCTGACATCTGTCCAATCCAGACTGATGTAAGAGCCAGGAGCAGGGACACACCCTGTCCCTTTAGAGCGGTGCAACTAAGGGACTTAGTTTGGGCTCCAGATTACTTGATTTAGGCATTAACAGAAAGAAAACTGGGACAAAAAAAAATGGAATTGTTCCATTTCAAATATGAACTAGATCATTTAAAACATAAAAGGCTCATGCAGTGTTACTTAAAAGCTGTAAAAGTGATGCGCACTTACCAAACCATGCCTGCTGGTCTCCCTGCACCTCAATGGCCAGGCCGAAGTCGGCCAGTTTAACCGCCGCCCCCTTCGACTTGCTGGCTAGGAGCAAATTCTCTGGCTTGGAGTTAAAGGGAACAAAGACAAACCCTTTAAGTGATACTTTACTCTGATACTGGGATTCATAAAGATTTAAGCAAGGCTGAGGTCATTGTCTATCATTTTTTATTTACAGGTCCACCTGAACTGTACGACCTAAGACCTGAGTCAGGACCTGTTTTCTGTTGTGTTCGGGTCAGCGAAGCTCTGGTAGGGGGCGGGGCTTTGGTAAACATTCAGACAACATGAATAATGTATTTGTTGACATTTCGAGAGCAGGAAATCATTCGAAGTGACTGAGGTGCAACATAATCACGACAAAAGAGGAGCGTGCTGCGGTCGAAAAGAAATTACACCTCGTTTTCTACGGAGCCACGGCATACTGTGACACGTGGAGCGAGCCATAATTCACACACTGTGACTTACTTTACTTTAGATGTCTGTATAGTTTTACTCATTCTACATTTGTAAATCCACATTATATAAATGTATAATTGAATGTGTAATAGAATTTGAGACCATATTAAAAACTGCTTCGACGGCTTTAATAACAGCTAAGAATTATGTTACAATAATTCACTACTATCAGGTGGAAGATTCTGGCATTCTATATCAATAAAGTGTGTGTTTGTTGCAGAAATGGAGGAAAGCTGGTTCATGTGCTCACCCTGGGTGAGCGAGAGTGAGTTTGTTCGTTAGTCGAGAGAAAATGAGTCTTCTTCTTACTCGATTTATAAAGTTAATACACATTTTTCTCGAGTTTATGGTCTCGTCTGCTAATTTTGGGGTCTTCTTCAATGCAGCGAAATGTCCCATTTTAGAAAATATTGTTCAATTTAGAGTCATGTACAGGATAAACCGGGGCAAAAACACCGTGTGACAGACAATTACAAAACTACAACATGATGTTTTGGCCAAAATTGTCAATGTAAGGCTTTTAAACAGCCGTTCACAGGTGGATTGCCACCTTTTTTTTTGCTGAACGCTTATGAACCCAGACTTAAAAACAGATGTAGGTAGAGGAATTCTGCCACTTTCACTTTATATTAAGGCACTTTCACAACGACATAATCAGGAATCCTACGGTGACGTGTTTTGGCAGGAAAAGCCCAAAAAGTGGTACTAATCAGATTAACGATAGCTCCGTTCATGTACGTCAGGGTAATATCGAAGTGAACCAGTATGCGCCGTCAAAACTGAGGCAGCTAAATGGAACCCAGCCATAATTCATCAGATTATTCACACCTGTGATTCTCTGACGAAAATGTCTGCCGTACAAAGAGCCCGTTCCTCAGCCTCCCACTCGCACACGCTGTATGTTAAAGCTGACATATTGAGTTCAGACATACAGTATACAGCACCGTGTCCCCATCCGACGAAAGCAGAGTGTATACGTGTGTATGCGGAATGAATTATGGCTCATATCGCTCGTTATACACGGCCCACACATCACCAACACATACCGTTTGTGCTATTTATTCCGGAGGGTACCACACATGCCTTTCACCGACAAGACGTTCGTTTGCGCCGGGAAAAACATGTGCATTTAAAGGGAATTCGGAAGCAGTTAGAGATAGAGATTTCTGACACGTGCAGATCAGAAGGGCATGCTGTGGTTAGAGGTTTAAAGAGGGGGAAGGAAGAAGAGGTTAATGGGAGGAGGAAGAGGAGGACTTTGATGCTAGATGCATTCATCAGCGTCATGCAGTCATTGCAAACGTTGGACCCTGATATCGTCCACTGTAAACACCCAATGAAATCCCAGGAATGAAGGATATATAAAAAAAAAAGAAAGGAAGAAGGTCAAGCAAGTTTTCACTGTAGATTCACATTCATGCAGGTCATTGTTCTTCAAATGTCACCGAAACAGAAGCAACATTCAAGAAATGGAGTTGCTACTGAATCGGGCACTGTGCTTCCACATCAGTGTTGGGATTCTTCCAACTGTCCGACGTCGTAACAGAAATGGACGACAGCTGGTTCATGTGCGAAAAGGAGTCGACGTCTTACTTGATTCATAAAGTCCATACACATTGTGTTGAGTTTATGGTCTCAACACAGCATGACGCCCAATTTATAAATTTTTTGTTGAATTTAGAGTGAAGTGCAGGACAAACCACAGTATAAAATAGGGCATAAACACTGTGTGACGGGCAAGTGCACGTTTTGGTTTAAAATACAAAACTACAACATGGTGTTTTGGCCAAAACTGTAAAATTTAAGGCTTTGAAACAGGCGTTCACAGACACACACAGAGTTCACGGGGAGCTGAACTTCCGTTCTGAAGCATCGTGAATCACGCACTGTTCACAACTGTTGTATTTTCTGCTCCCCCACCTCTCCTCTGTGCCCCATTTTTCCTTTCACCCCAACCAGTCGAGGCAGATGACCACACATCTAGATTTCTCTTAAATTAAATAAGGCTAAATAATAAATAAGGTTGGTTTGGCACGATACAAATAAAATTGAATTGAACTGAATGAACCTGCAACCAGGACAATAGCGGCTGTCAATCACACCAGTGTCCACTCATAAGTGCTCTACTTTATCTTCTACTTTTCTCATCATCATTCACAAAATTTGACGTCATTCTCCGGTGAATCTTGTCTGTGATTGGACGGTCGTTCCGTGGAGGTCCTGAGGTTCTACCGTAATGACAAGAATATGGGCGCAAAGCTCTTTTTCTCTGCTTTCCGGTATCCATCCATCCATCTTCTACCGCGTTATCCTCCACATGAGGGTCAAACGGGGTGCTGTGCCAATCTCAGACATAGGGTGAAAGGCGGGGTCACACCCTGGACGGATCGCCAATCCATAGTTTTTGAATTTTCTAGCTAGACAAACGGTCTAGGAGTTAGGGTAATGAGGCGTAGGCATGCCAAATGGCCGAAAAAGGGTGACTGACATTATAAATCAAATGAGAAGTAGGCTCAGAGTCGCCTCCTAGTGGCCATTCAATATATTCTTACTTAACTTACTGGACTGTGATGACAAAACTGATTTATTCAATCATCGGCAGCTTCTGCACTTTCAGGTTCTACGTTCGCTCTCCGTGACTTGAGATGTGACAGAAAATCAATGTGGTAGAATATTATGGGGTGCACCTGTGTTTTGCTTTGATTCAGTAATATCTGAATCCATTTGGGAGAGAAAAGTGCCTTTCGAATCACGCCACAGATGGTGTGACACAGATCTGTGTGGACGCTGCTCAGTGTGCTTTAACACCTGGCAATGTGCAGATTGTGTAACCGCACACACACACACACACACACACACACACACGTCCTGTATGTGTGTGCAGAAAGTACAGTTCATATCAGATTGATCAGGATTTATGCTCCGTCCTTGCTGCTTGTGTGTGTAATAGCTGTAATTGGATTTTGTGTAATACTGCGAGCCATAAAGTAAATAGAATTACTGGCCTACGAAAAAGCAGCCCAGGGGTTCTGCCTCAGTCTGAAGGACTAACAGTGATGCTGACAAATGCACAAGCTGCGTTGACTGTCAGAAATGCACAAACAATGTACAGCCCCCCCACCCCCAGAATTCTTAGATTATGTATTTGACTATTAATTAAAGATGAAGTCTTATCTCTTTATACTTTTGTTTTAATGGATATTTAGAATAAAGTGTTAGTGTTGTGGTTTTAGAGCTGGTGTGTCCACATATCCTTTTTGTGAATAATTTTGTCTATTTTAACTTCCTAAATATGATCAATATGCATTTTCCAGTGCTATGTTGTCGATCGGTGTGCAGTGTCGCTGTTTACCTTGTGTTGCATTTGTGTGAACTATTATCTTGTCATTATGACCTCTCTTTTAAGCTCTACTCTGTCTTCCTGTTACTTGTGGTCTGTTGAGAATTAACTGTATGTGTATTCAGGACCTTTTCTGACACAAACCCTGACCTCAGCAGGACCAGTAGTCCCTTATAAACTGATTTTGTTCTCCAATTTCTGAGGAACTTAGAGGTGAAGATTATGGTTAAAGTTAGAGATAAGGCTTTGTTAAGGCTGCCGAAATGAATGCAAGTCAAAACTCTGTGTGTTATACTGCGTCTAGACTCTTACATAAACTATCGTGCTACACTTAGTACAAAGGACGGCTATGAATTGCCTTCCTGTTTGTGTGTGTGTGAGTGTTTTCTCACTGTGCTGCTCAAAATCATCATTCTGAGACATGAAATCACTCACACACACACACACAATACAAAGTGGCTCTCCCTGTCGCACCTCTGCTCTGCTGCTTGCTTGTTTTTTTTTCGGGGGGGGGGGTTGTATTTGTTTTGTCTTTGTGTTTCTGCAGCGAGCTGTGGCAGCTGCCCGGCAACCGCCAATCAGACGGCGCAGGGACGGGATGCAAAGAGAGTGAGCTCATTACTGCTGAAGGTAAACCAAACCTCAGACACACCTGGTTCATTTGATTGGCAAATCCAGAGGTTGGGCAGCAAAGCACAGCGAGAAAATGCAGCACTGGATCAGATGGAAACGAGACCAGTGCGGATGCAATCATTGCACTAATGTTTTGACCTAAATAGTCCAAGATCTTTCACTTTTTCAGTTTGAATGATTTATGTGAACCATGGTAGATGTTCTTCAGACACGAGTAGAATCCAAATTTGCTCTACTTGTGATCTGATCCCTCAGGATGAATATTAAATCCAGGTCTGAACGCAAACTGTGACCTGCAAAAATGTGCACCGACATCTCCGAGCGACAGGAAATGATCGCGTGGGGTGATTTTTTTGATTGGAGGATTGGTAGCGTTAAAAAGTCAGAGTCAAAGCAGAGAAAAAAGGGGACACGAAAAGTAAAACACAGACTTGCTGGAATGAGGGACACCAAAGACTTTGAGATTGCTTCGTCTGTTTTGTGCGTCTACTTACCTTGAGGTCGCGGTGGACCACGCCCATCTGGTGGCAGTGGAGCACGGCCTCTAGGATCTGCTGAATGCAATGACTGCATGCAAACACCAGGGGGCCATGGGTTAGTGACAAGCTACCAATCGCGGTCTATGGCTGTGAGCTCACTTTGACACTCGGGGGAGGGGAGGGGAGGGACGGGGAGAACATGGCCGTGTTCGTGACTGTACAGCATTGTGGTAAGTGACTCACCCAGAGGCCACAGTGGTGAGCAATTTATGCTAAAATGGACCATTTACTCAAAAACACTCTCCCCAACTTTCTTTTTGTATGTGTGTGTGTGTGTGTGTGTGTGTCTGTGACTGAACCCAGGAAAGAAAAACATGGCTGTAATTACGCCATCATCTGCTGCTCACACAACACGGCCAAGTCTCCGCCAAAGTCTCAAAACAGAAGTAGTGTTAGCTCCAGGCTAACGAGAAGCAGGACCCCGAGAGACTGAGGGGGAGGAGGAGGAGGAGGAGGAGGAGGGGGGAGGAGGTCTCAAATCTGCAGCTGGTTCTCATGTAACAGACACAGACTACATGATACCCACATCACCTCCACAAACCTGTTTGACTCAAGTGTCACAAAAGATCGCGTGGAGTAGACTGTTTACACTTTTCTGAATCTCAAAATACTAATAATAAGTGTTCAAACTCTGATTCAAATGTGTGGTTTTGTCCATAAAAAGTCTTATTATTATAATTTCAAATTACACGACAAAGACACTAATCCTATAACGTAGTGGAGGTGCTGTTGGTTCACTGGACATCATTTAATCTAATGTCTAAAGACAAATCAGATTGGGATTTTTCAATTTGAAGCTTTTGTGTTTTGTGTGTGCAGACGATTCTCTGGAGCCTCCTCCTCCTCCTCCTCCTTCTCCTCCCTCAGGCCTCAAGCCTCTCAGTTGCTTCGTCACAGCATGGGTTTGGTCAGATGCTACATGCACTTTGTGCCCCGCGATACAGGAGGGGCAGGTCATCTACAAGAGATCTACCAGCCCCTCCCCAGGAAACGACACAACCCACCGCCTCCTTCTCCTGCCAAAACTGCCCACAATGCCGTGCAGTAAGTGGTTATTTGAACACTTCTGTCAGGTGGCGGTGTGTGTGTGTGTGTGAGCTGTGTCTGGTGGAGGGAGGGAGGGAGGGTGGTGGCGGTTGTGTTTTTTCGGGGAGGCGGCGCTCTGCGAAAAGGTTAACTAGTCGACTGATCAGGCAGCGGAGGAGCGGGGTGAGGCGCCGCAGGTGGGCAGGCCCTGTGTCTTTTGGCCGTTCCTGTCATCACTTACTAACCTTTAAATCCCTGTGCACTATGCCATTTATGTGGCAGTGATTTACACTTTCTAGAATCTGCTGTATGCAGTGACTGTGGAGGAGAGAGAGAGATACCAGGAGGCCAGAAGCAAGAAGGAGAGGAAGAGGGAGAACAGGTGAATGTCAGGAGAACAGACAGAACACACCACAACACATCATGTACCAACACTCCATTTACAGAGGAAATGTTTTAAAGGAACAGTTCACCCTTTATTTTTGTTTTTTTTGCAAATATGACTGATTGCTTTCTTTTCTGGAGTGAGATGACAGTTTCAGTTCAGTTAGGAGCCCATTAGCCTAGCTTAGCATAAAGACAGGAAGCACAAATGGCTGGACATAGCTAGGCTAGCTTTCCGCCCTTTCAAGCTCTACAGCTAAGCTAGACAACATTCTGTGACTGAACGTGTTCACACATGACATTCAGTAAGAAACTGCTCCTTTATGCCATTTATTCATCTACTAGAATAAATGCTGATGAGCTAGCTTTCACCCCGGTTTAAGAACTAATGCTAAGCTAGGCTAACTCCCACAAACTATACGATACTCATGTTCTCACATCACTTTCTGAAGCAAACTGTTCCTTTATGCCATTTATTCAACTAGAATAAATGTTGATGAGTGATACAGCTGTAAGATAGCTTTCCCCCACTGTTTCCAGTCCTAATGCTAAGCTAGGCTAACTCCTGCTAACTACGGACCATGTTCTCACGTCACATTCTGAAGCAAACCGCTCCTTTATGCCATTTACAGTATTTATTGACTAGAATATATGTTGATGAGTGATACAGCTGTAAGCTAGCTTTCCCCCACTGTTTCCAGTCCTAATGCTAAGCTAGGCTAACTCCCGCTAACTATGGACCATTTCACGTCACTTTCAGAAAGAAAGCACAGTGTGGAACTGCTCCTTTATGCTATTCAACATAGAGAGATATACAAAGGTCACACGCATGCTGTTTTCATCAATAAAGCTTATATAAAAAAAAATAATAATTACATAATCAGTAAAATCCACTGCAACTTAGAATCCAGATTTCTCCAAAATGTGGATCTTATTTTCATAAACGAGCAACTCTGAACATCAGAGGACCTGGAGCCGCTCTGGAAGACAAACTTCAACCCAGCTTTATGGAAAAAAAAAAACACTGGATGAGGAATTTGAAGAGGGATTCTTCGGGATGAAGCGGTTTCTTTTTTGCAAAAACTGGTTCCATTTTGAGTGGATTTTAAAAATAAACAGGAAGCACGGCGACACTGGGAAAGTAGATCCATGATCGAAGGTAAAATTCAGGTAGAAGAGGAAATGTGAAGAGAGAAATAGGAGCATGAAAGGCATATGAAGAGGAGACACTTTAATACTGCTAGATTTTAGTTGAAATATTTTAAACATTCATATTTTTTAAGTATTTGCTTAAGTTTTTGCTTTATATTATTGTTAATAGGCGTCAACTGTGTTTCTACCTTAATATGCCTTCATGATACCAAATAAACGAGGTTTCACGTCACACATTGGTTGACAGAAATGTAAACAGAGTGAGGTGTGACTCTGACCTGGCGTCAGCTTCACTGTAGTACTCCCTGGCAACGATGTCCTCAAACAGCTCACCACCAGTGACTCTGCAGGGGACGGACAAAAGACATTCAAAATATAATAAAATCATGCAACGTGTGATCATTGTGTTTGCATTATTGAGATGAAGATGTGACTTGGTCAATGAGTAAACAAATACATAAAGCCACACATGCACCCACCAGAATTTAGATGGATGCAAATTGGATAAATGTTGAATATAAACAAATGACTGTGGTACGGTCAACACATTTTTGTTTTGTTTATATTTTCTGTCGCATACTAAACACAAATGAAAAACAAGCCAAACAGACCACTATTTCCTTTGAGTATATCCTTTTCATTATCTGTTTTCTTTGTTTACCTTTCTTTTTGTTTACCTTGTCTTGTTTTGCTTTATGTTTCTCTTCTTCTGAACGTCCTGTATTCATGTTTTGTCGTTTTAAATTAGTTTTCCCTCAGTAAATTGATGAATAAAAGGGGGTTGACATGATTTAATAAGTAAAATTGCTGTTTCTGGTTTGCTGCCTATGCAGACACTGTAAACTTTCCAATAATCTGATTTTATTAATCCGATAATAACTTTGTGCCCGATGATTTAAAAAGTGCAGTCCTAACAATGCGGATAGGGTTCTGATACGAACAGTAAGTAAATGTACTAATGACAGAGAGACACATCAAAATCACTTGATTAAAATAATCCAGAAATGTTATTATGGAATTATTGTTGCATTAAATCTTTAAATGCACAGTTTAAGACAAAAAAGGAAGCTGGTCAGCTTAGTCTGCAAACAGCTGACCAGGGGTTAGGCGGAGTGACAGAACGGGGAAGTAGATTAAAGGAAGTGGAAGAGAGAAAGCTTGGATTATTAGTTTCACGATGACGGATGAGGATATTGACTGCGTGATTAACAAATTGGGAAATGGATGTAATAGATGTAGAGGAAGACGACGACTGACAGCAGCAGAGGAGGTTGGTGGATTTAATAGAGAGTGAGCTGCCTCATGGGCCTAACATAAGTGTTTCATCATCAAAGTAACACATACATATACATGTGTGTATAGATGATTATTGCTGCAGGAAATGCAGGCAAAACCGCTCTCTTTTTACGCTTCATAACAGCAGATTAGAGTCGGGAGGAAACAAAACATCCAGCTCCCGAGCGTGAAATTCCCCTCATGTATCACTGAAATGTGTCGGATAATGTAAATCTCACATCATTCATGTCAGTTTCTAAATTTGCATCGGATTTGAAAAGCACCCAAGCTTCACGTGGAAGACATCAATCTGGTTATAAATATATAAATATGAGGTTCTTGTGTTTCTAGCACTCGAATTCTGCACATATAGAGTTCTTACAGGTTTAGGTCTAGCAGCAGAATCCATTTCTGAGACTTTTTATGGGTGTTTTCTTGTTTCTTAGGTTCAGCACTGTCATTCAATTAACTCTCGAGTACTTGTCTGCTCCATAAAATGCCGATCGTTGTTTCCCCCAAACCTCGAAATGACGATGTCCTCAAAATGTCTCAAAGAAACCAGACAGTATTCACATTTAAGAAGCTGAAGAATCTGAACGCTTGATTTAATCATTTAAAAAGAAACAAAAAACATTCCAATTGAGTATTGAGGCCAAACTGAAGATTTAAAAAAAAAAAAAAACCTTTCGAAAATAAAGTCATAATTATTATTCAAGCAGAATCTCAGATGATCAGCTGTGGAGTTACCTCTGCATTCTGTTGCTATTTAACAACAATAATAATAATACATTTAATTCTAAAATGATAAAAAGAATCTCATATCACGACTTTATTAAAAAAGTTGTACTATTAAAAAACTCTTACTATTATGAGAAAAAGTCATATATTATGACTTTTCCTTGTAATATTACGACTTTTCTCGAAAGACTAAATACTGTTTTCTCTTCAGTTGGGCCCTAATACTCTGATACTAAGTCATCGATTAATAATTGAATAATCTGAAAAGTGAAAAGTGTAAAGCTGTTTTGCTTTGTGTCGCCACAGACACAAAAACAAAAACACTGACAGAGAGAGAGAATCACGTAGCGCCTTAATTCGCAATGGTTAAAATGGAACATTTGCTTTATTTTCAAGTTACATACTACAGCTTTAATGGACTACCGCAATCAGTCGGCGTTTCAGACAATAACCAGCCTTGTCGAGCCATCTGCAGTCACCAGCTGACTCCAGGTGAAGTTATAATCCCCCACAGAAGCACAAAGTGCCATCCCTACACGGATTAAATGAGCGGCGCGAACCATCTTCTCATCTGTCGTGACACACGGCACTCAACCCAAATGTCACCGCGGGGAAATTTGAACTTGTACAGCGGTTGCACTTGTGCGCTGAGCACATTTCAAACCTGTGAGTGTCGTAAAAAAGGAAAACGCGACAAAGAGGCGACGTAGAAATAAACATCTCTTGCACTTACAAGTCAAAGACCAGGTAGTGGAATCCTTCCTCTGATATGCTGTCATGGAGTCGCACTGGAAGAAAGGAAAGGGGAGGGGGGGGACAAAAGAGACGTGAAAGTTATTCTATTATGTATGACAGTGTTGTGCAGATCCAGGGAAGCAGCAGGAGGTAACTGCGTGACGGATGAACAACTCACTGAAGCACAAACTAAGCACTGAACACCAGAGTCGCGTTGTTTCCGCTCAGTGGGGAGTGTGTTTAAGACTCCGACACTAAAATCACCCGTTGTTTTTTTTGTTTTTATTATTATTTGTCATTGTTAAAGACAGTTTTGTGAGAGAACAGTTATAATAGAGATTTGTTTTCTGGATTCCAAGAGCCTTGTTGTCCCAGTTAATTTGCCAGGTTTCTCTGAGTCTGTTCCAACTGTTTCTGTTCTCCCATTTCCTCGGTTGTACAAATGTAAGAAAATGATTTTTTTTAAAGAGATTTCATAACATTGTGTTTTTTTTCCACCCCCATTTAAATGTCATATTACTCCTCAAAGACAGATGACATCACAACGTGTTAAGCCTGGAAAACTACGGTTGGTGCACACAGTATAAGAGGCTTGAGAACCACTGAACTAATCAGTTTGAGCGAGTATTTTATAGAATAAAAACACGTTTTCCAGATTCCAGCTTCTTAAATATGAATATGTTGCGATTTATTTGCAGCAAATGGAGTTTTGGTTGGAGAAAATACAATTTTATTTTTAATCTTCACCTATCATTAAAAGAATAGTTTGCTGCAGTCCTGATACTGGATTAATTGATGTGAAATGTCGGCAGAAACCTTGGAGTCCATCAGTTCTATAGTCTGGTGTTTAATTGGCCTTTAAAGTGCCAATATTTTCTGGTGGATTCCGGTGAAAACAGCAAAAATCTGGGCCTTTGTTGTAACAACTATAACCTGATTTTATTCCCCAACTTTTTTGCCCAATGTCTGTTCACATTCACAATCCACACATCAAAGAAGACAAATTATAACGTCTTTATTCGACAAACACAGAGTCTTCTTGCTCTCTGTTCCGCCCTGTCCCTCGCATATTCACATTCAGAAACAGTTTGCCGAGATTAACAGCTCTTTAGTCATCACACAGTGACTGAAAAGAACTCTTTTCATGCCACTGTCAGATGTAGGAACACACAAAAAAAAACACAGTTGATTTCCCTAAAGGTTTAATTATATTCATCAAAGTGACTGTTCTTGTATCAAGCATATTAATATTAAACAGCACACTTTAGGTTTTTTGAGCAGATAAAAGCCACACAAATCCTTCATGTGCAGCTTCTGTGAAATAAACCGTTCATCATCACCGACACAGATACGTTAATACGTTAACGACACACAGTCTCCCAACAAACATGTGAAATAGGAGTGGGAATCGCACAGGAACTCACAATAAAGGATATCGATAATATGCAAGATGCAAGATACTTGCATCACGATAAATACAGCTGCAACTAACGATTGTTTTCATAATTGATGAATCTGTCGGTTATTTTCTCGATGAATCGAGTTGTAAAATGTTGATCGGCGTTTCCCAAACCTGGAAATGATGTTTCTCAAATGTCATGTTTTGTCCACAAACTAAAATTATTTTCGTTTTAAGGATTTCTTTGTTATATGGAGCTAAAAAAAAATAAACAATATTCACATTTAAGAAGCTGAAAAATCATTCATTCATTTAGTCATGAAGTGAAAGAACACAGAATTTGCTGCTTGGGGTTTAAATGTCAGCACAGTCTCCATGCGTCGCCAGAGTGAATTCATACACCGCTATAAGAAATAAATGATTCACCTCTGTTCTCCATAAGAGGCTGGAGATACAGCTGTGAATGTACTATTATGTGGAAAATACATGAGGAGAGACTGTTGAAATTTTAATGTATGCCCTTTATTTGGCTTTGTGTAGGTTGAGCGGTCTCACTACAGTGAAAGCATATGTTATTTTCTTTTTAAATACACTACAGAACAGGGCATAAATCTGATTAAATATTCAAGGTTTTACTGATTGGCAACAACAACTCTCAGAGCTGGTTAAGAACAGCCTAAATAACTGTTACAACAATATTAACCCCTGGAGACGCTGTAATTGCAGTCAATAATTAATGTCTCACTGCAGTTAAACGACTCTTCTGTGTCACACTGGTTACCTAACACAGCTCAAGCCCCGGCATAATTCTCCAATCTCCATTCTCTTTGGACTGTATTGGATTTTAGTGGAGCTGTCCAATATTAGTACAGTATTACAGTATTGGACACTACACTGAGTATGGCATTGTCTCATCTCTGCATAATACACTATTGGGATTTGTTTTGTCCATTTTGTATTAAATGCTAAATCACACGAAGAAGATTGACAGTTCCCTCTATAGTTTTAATGGTTTCGAGTAATTACAGCACATTTCTTAGACAGATGATTCAAAAATTCAATGCAGTGCCAATGAGGTTAATGAGTGATCATTGACAGTGTAGATCCAACGTAATGCAGCTTTAACAGCCCGCACAATAATATTATTAAAAAAAAAAAAGCTCCGCTAGAATTGATTTTGGCTCAGTTTTAATAATCCACAATTGATTTGTTTGGTCTGTATAAGGTCAGCGGGGGAATAACTCATGCTCTAGTTATGATATTTTCGTCTGGGCGAAATGGATTCTGTTGGAAATACGTTCAGCGGTGAACGACTGCGCCGTGAATGCGTATGAATATGAAATAAGGGGCTTCGGGAAAAAGGTCATTCCAATTTCGGTGTTCGAGAGAGGTTAAAGAGAGACAGGTCGGAGAGAAAATAGGAGATGATGGATGGATTAGAAGATTTTTAAAAAAAAGGAAAGATCTTCCCCAAGGGATTCCCTGACGTCTTTGTCAGATAATTCCCCGATCATCATCGCAGAGATCTATCACTGGGAGACTTTAGAGGTTATAAATGCAATATTGTCTGCCCCAACGTCTTTCTCCTCCATTTATTTAGATAGGAACCTGGTCTTTGTGAGTCTATAACAGCTGCCTAAAGGCGTGAACAAGATGGTTGCCAAGTGGCAAGATTAGCCTAGTCCATATACGGCATAAAATAAGGTGTAGCCACAGTGTTTCAAGTTTGACTGCACTGTGGTTGGCAGCAGACAGGTGTATTTGAAGTGATTATGTGCCTATTTAAATGCAAATGGGTGAAAATGAGTGTGTCCACGCGGCCTTTTGGAGCTGGAGTCATCATCTGTTGTGTGGGGAGGGCTAATGATGACACAAAGACGGCTTCACACATACAGCACACGCCTGCACAAGCTACCAAAACAAAGACGTCCCTAACGTCATTAATCCACTATACAGTTTCTATATATAGAAAATAATTGTTGGCTGCTATATTGATGTTTGAAACCTTTAAAGGAATTAGGGCTTTTCCCAAGCTGGGTGCTTCGTGAATGGCATACTGTAGTAATGAGTCCAACACCAGCTGCTGCCGACGTGTCACCATCTTCAAATGAGAGCGCTGGGACATTTATTGAGGAGAAAAGTGACAGCGGATGTGTGCAAACGCAAGATTTCCTAACATTTTATCAAGGTTTTCCTACTGATCCACGTCTTCCTCAACTGCTTATTTAACTGTGAAACAGTTAAAGTCCATTTAAAGGGATCTAAAATGTCGGTCTGTTAACTAACCACCTATTAACACTGTCTCTCTCAATGCAAAATTACTGTGTTCCATTGAAATAAAGCCTCGGTTTAGTTTGGGCAATACACATGGGAAGCCAAACCTCTGTGAGATAGCCCTCTCTTATCTTTATAACACTCCATGGTGATGCGTTGGTCTATCGATCCCCAACCAACCCCCCATTATTCATCCGTTTGTCGCTGCCACAAACTCATCCATCTTTTTTCCCTAAAGAGGAAAGAAAAGGACCAAACAACTAATAAATGCTAGTTTTCATTATGCCATGACTGAGGTGGTAATTACAGTCATTTGGTCTCTGTAGCTCCCAGTGTGAGTATCTGTGACGTGGTGGTGGGGGATGTGGGTGTTCATGTATGCAGATGTGCTATATTTGTAGATAAAGCCCATGCAAAGTATGGGACAATGTAAATATGCTCACCACGGCCACGCCCCCCTGAGGCAGAACTCATTTACATTTACAGTAAAAACTCTTGTGTGGTTTGTGTTGTACATCCCCGCACACTGAACACTGGTGTCATTTCAATAAATGAGTGTGCTACATTTTTAAAGACCTTCAAAAGGTAGCTCTGCAGCCCTTGGAGTCACGGTGAGGAGACAGCGCTAGGACATTAATATAAAAGCTGTTGTGTTTGAAAGCTAAGAAAAGGAAAAGTCTAGTAACTTAAACCAGTCAGGATCCGCTCCTAATGGCAGCAAAGGAAAGGAAGGTAGCCAGAAGTTTAGCTTCACTTATCACCCACCGTACCTGAATTAAGGGTCCAGATCAGGGGTCATCAAATACATTTTTTCCTTAGCAAGTTTCTACATTATGTGTTTTACTTTGCAGGCTCAACAGCTAAATAGGAAATGCTCCTTTCAATTTTGTTTGGGCCACAAATTGATGCTAGTGGGCCAGTTTTGGCCCGCGGGCCATAAGTTGCCAGTGGTCTGGGTGTATTGAAGTTGAAGATTATTGTCATACATTGGCTTCTGTGCCAATATACAGCAGGATAGGAACATTTTTTTTCTTTTTTTTTTTTTGCCCCAGTGAAATATGCCTCATTGCTATTTTGGATCATTTCCAGGCAGTTTTATCAAATCTAGGGAAATACTCTGTTTCTCCTCTCACTGTGCTGCCAAGGTTCACTAAATCAAATTTAAGGTTGTTTTTTTTTCTTAATACCACTTGGAATTGAATTAAATCCCAACTGCACTTCTGCTGCAGTTTAAAGGATATACTGGAGCATCAGTATGATTTCTTTTAGTCCTAGAAAAGTATTAAAAATGTATTTCATGATCTACATATTAAACATTTTTTCTCGTTTTTCCCCTCTCTAGGGGTCGCCACAGCGGATCACATTTTTCAGTGATCTACATATGAGATATTTTAAGCTGGATGCCCTTCCTGAAGCAACGCTCCTGTCCGGGCTTGGGCCCGACAATAGATGGCTGAGTGTCCAAATTAACCTAGAGCTGAAGCAATAACTCGATTAATCGATTATTAATCCATTACTAAATTAATCATCAACTATTTTGATAATCAATTCATCGGTTTGAAGCTTTTTTCATGATTAAAACAAGATTTAAGTAGTTCCAGCTTCTTAAATGTGGATATTTTCTGGTTTCTTTGCTCGAGATAACAATGAAATCATTTAAACTGAATCATTTTGGTTTTGACAAACACTGATCAACATCTTATGCACTGAACGATTACTCAATTAATCAAGAAAATAATCAACAGGTTAATTGATTATGAAAATAATCGTTAGTTGCAGCTCTAAATCAATAGCGAGCGATGGGAATTGGGTACATAACCTATAATCATACAACTCTTAACTAGCTACTTTACTTACTTTACTTTAATTAAACACAACTCTTGATGAGACATCATGACAGATATGGACGAGACAGACACAAAGAAATAGTAAGGGAGCGCTGGTTACCGATGTTGGCATGCTTGAGCAGACGGCAGATCCTGGCTTCGCGCTCCAACTTCTGGTGATCTGCGGGAAACAATAAGACGGCACATCAGTCACATCTGTCCGAGGAGCAGCCCCCGCAATTTAAACATCAGCGCAGAGATTCCACGTATTGAGATCCACCCACCCATCCACCACTCCCTCCCTTCCCGAAACAGATGATCAAATAAACCAACGATCGTAATTCATTACAGAGTACAGAAATCCATTTGAGGAAAACGTCTCCAGCAATACTCTTAATACAGGATGAAGGAAGACATTCTGACAGTGTGATCAGACAAAAGTCAACTGTGAGTAGTGTAGGATTGTCACGCTCGACTCCACGGCCCCCGGTGATGTAACCACATGCGCTAACGTTGGATGTAAAGTCCGATGTGTTCGAGTGCCACGTTCATCAATAACCACTCGACGTTCATGCAGCAGTGACTAAATGCTAACATCCACTCATGGGAATTCACACTCCAGTGAAGTACACTCACACACTGAAGGGTTTCCATCACAGGTTACGTCCCCTGCCGGCGCTTAATCTCAGCTCTTACAGCGTCGTTTTAAACCAAAATAGGAATATCGTAATATTGCGTCATAGCTTCTCGAAAAGAACAAATGACAAGATTGTTTCTGTACAGCAGAGATCCTGGCAATAATCTGGGCCTCAGGTGGGTTGAAGACTCTAAGACAGCCTCAACATTTATCCCAGTGACTCCCTCGCCGCATTGGAAGCCATAAAACAAGGGAAAGCCAAAAGCCAGATCAGAAATAGTCACAGAAATCATGTTACGGGATTCATAAAGCTGGGGTTCACGTGGGTGCCAGCTCACGTAGGAATAAAGGAAAATGAAGCGGTGGATAAAATAGCAAATTCGGCAGTTGTGTTGGAAAAGCTCAGGGAACATTGGAACTATATTTTGTTAATCCAATCTGAATTCTCAAAAGTAAGGCAAAAATCATGGGACAGTGTGGGGGAAAGAGCAGTCTTCTGAGGGGAAAGTTGGAACAGCCGAGGGAGGAGGTTCAACAGAACAAGTTTAAATTGTTGAGGCTTGGGTAATAGTTGGCTGCAGAGTAAGTAAGATTGTACCAAAAGAAAAAGCTCAATATGGACCAGATATGAGAGGTCCTGTTGTAACATCTGTTGTAAATGTACAGTATCACCAGTGTCAGATGTGACGGTACCAACTCCAATCACACCTCGCTTTACAAGTCTCTTAGTCCTAATCTGACCAATGGGATGCACTTTCACGGGGGGCCATAATCCTCTCAGTCACTGGGTTTGAAGTAGACTTCCCTCCCTATCTCCACATCACTGCTGCTAATCTGTGACATAACAAGATGCACAGCACGAGTGGTGCTCACCCGTCGTCAAACATCCCACCACAGGCAGCTGGTCTCTTCCTTCCGTTCGTTCACAGTCTTCATTATCAGCCCGCCACATGTTGTGTGCAGCTTCTTATACTTCAGATAATTTCATCTCTTCCTGTTTGAAAATACATAGTCCCATTCAAAATGCAGTCATAAAAACGGTTTTGAAAGTAGTGAAATTATTTGTTTATTGTTTATTATTATGTCTGGTTTGGTTTTCTGTTGAACAGAAGAATATCTTGCATTTAAGTCGTTTTGTCTGTCAAGTTTACCAAAAATAAATGTGAGAGCAAATCTTGGATTTGTTTCAGTTTCTCTTAGAGTTCCTTTTTGACTCAGACTTTACCAACTGTAATTCCTGTGGCGTTAAAAATAACTCAACCACAATGTGAATAGGAACTTACTTACACAATTTTACACAATCCTGGGGCCAAAACCCTTATATCCTCTTATAATGAGGGCTATAGACTTTTGCACACAGATACACTGTTCCTTCTTTTTAAATCTCATTAGCAATACGTATTGTTGCACATTATGCTACAGGCAAAACTGACATTCAGTTAAAATCTACATAACAACAAATAACAGTGTAAAATATGAGTAGGACACAAGGGATTGTTGATTTGCAATGTGGAATGTTGCGTGACTCATTTTCTACACGCTGTAACATTCTGATGAAAGATGGTTCCCAGTTAAAACCCAACAATACCCGATATTTTACAGAAATATTTTAGTTTTAAGGTTCCAAAACTCTAAACAACCAGTTCAGAAACTCCTCAGCTAACGGAAGAACCTTCCATGCCATTATAAGTCAACGGAATATTATTTTTCTCCTGTTGCGTGCCCTGGCGTGATTCACTCAGGAGCCGACCCATTTAACAAACCTACATGAGCTCCTGAACATCATCCCCGGGCCACAGAAAGGAGGACAGCCAGCTATTTTCATCTCAGCTGACTGATCAAATGAGCGGCCTTCGCAGTGAAGCAGCACATCTGGCTTCTCAATCACAGACAGCGAGGTTCGGTCACTTAAAACATAATCCGTCAACGTGCTCAGACAGTCATTACTGTCACATACCCACCTCGAAACAAGCACACATACACATGTATTTTAAAACAGTCTAACCTTTAATCACTGAGTGTGAAAACGAAAAAGATCTGTCATTCCTGACCATTTTCACCTGCTGTTATTCAAGTCATAAGTGAGTAATGGAGTTTGGTGCCAAGAGACCAGGAGAGTGAGTGTAATAAGAAAATGGCAGAAGTGATGAAAACACCCCTGACATATCAAACCGCCCACATATACATACTAACCCATTTTACTTTGCCTGTTCCCTCAGGCAACATCTCCTCTCTTATTTCCTGGCTCTCCCTTCTACATGTTCACTCCAGCAGACTGAGTCAACCGATTCCAAGTGATGCCAAAACGCAAAAAAAAAGGCAAGGATTGGAAAGAGAACAGAATATGAGGCACAGTTCTTTTTCTCAAAACACTATATATATTAAGAGCTGCTATTGACACTTTGAACTAACAACCTACTAATTGACAGACTGTAGAAATGGGTCAGGATCAGTGGTTGTGCCATTAAAATGGTTTGTCTCGTGTCTCTTTAATTGGACACTTTCTGTTACACCTGTCAAATATTTTACTTTTGTTCACCTTGTATCTTGTGGGGTGCCCCAGGGAACCATCATTGGGCTGTTATTATTTTTTCATTTATATCACAACCTTGGGTTTTTATCATCACTTAACATGGTATTTTTGATTGGTAAATTTTGTATGACAACACTGTAAATCATTTACAGCACAGCAGTGTCAGTGGTTACACATATTTTCTCTAACATTGTAACTACTGTGTCTGTGTTTGTGCCGCAGAACCTCATATATGGTCCTATATCGCTTTCAATTTATATGTTAATCCTTGAGACATTCCACAGAACTAGTATTATAGTAAGATATTACATGACTGGTGGTTCATGGTCAAAAATCTGCCATTTTTAAATACTCTCTCTTCTATTTTTGTAAAGAATTGGCTACTTTTTAGAACCATAAACATCACCTATGACTTTTACAATTTTGTTTCCTGATTGGGAAAATGAATCAATTTGTACGCAGATGACACCCCATTGTACCTTTTCTCCAAATTTCAATAATATACAAGTTCCCCATCAACCTTGCTGCATGTGTGACAGTAAATTTTGCTGCTTGTCTGACCCTATAACAATTTAAAATTTGACTTTAATTCACAAAAACTGAATAAGTCTTTTCTTCAGGAAACCAAACTATAAAAAAAAATCAAGCGAAAATCAAAAACTGTGTTTTTGCAAGCACAGTGTCTACACTCTGAAACCCACTGCCTTGTAACAATTGCTTATTCCTTGGATAAACCTGAAACACATTGGCTCATGAATAAGACAATGACTTCAGGGAAGAAGACGAGACACGCTTTTCTCCCACAATACACCGATCCTCGCTGCGCAACCCCCAACGGAGGGGTGGTGGGTCAGCTTCACAGGTCTATTCTGACGCCTGAGCTGACAGTCATCATTAGCAATGGTAATCATTGTGACTTTATTTACTGGTGGAGCTGCAGTGGCACTGGAGGCTCTTGTGTGTGTGTGTGTGTGTGTGTGTGTAATTGCAGGAATTGTAACAAGAGCCCTGATAAAATGCAATTAGCTGTAGCTAACAAGGATTCTCAGTGTCTGCGTCGATGTGCGTCTTCACATTGACGCAGAGTTGGCGAGATGTCAAACTATGATCTAAAAATTGCAGGAAAATAGTTGCTGTCATGAGAATTTTTTTTTATGATGTTGTTGTTGCTCCTAAGTTGCTTTTATTTATAAATTGCCTCATGGGTTGGAAATGTCTTGCACGCTGCACACGGCCTGGATGCCGCATGTTCCTCAACCTTAGTATAAAATGATTCCTTCATTGGTAAATAGTGCCTTTGTGGACAGACTGTAAAAGTTTCCACTATTATCCCCAATTTATTCTATTGCTCACACTGATACTTTGAAGCTACGTGACCATGAATCATGTTTTTTGGATGCTCTTTTGTCATTGAAATGTACTTACATCGGTTCCATGTTGGTAGCATTTTCCTCCTGCCCTCTGCTTGTAGCTCACTTCACAAATAGTATAACTTGCATTGCTGATCATGAGTAGTACAGGCTAATTCATAGTTTTTGTTAATTAAGTTAAAGTTCAGGACATTATGGTCATTTTCATACCTAATAGTCCGCTAGACTCAGTACGATCGGTGCGATTTTCTCTTAGACGTCCGTTTTATAACCAGCACAGGCTCAAGAGTGATCAAGAAATATACAAGTAAAATAAATAATTGAAATAACCTCTCTACCTGTTGTCTAGGTTACTATCCACTACAGACTCTTTCTCTTCCTCATTCAATTTCACATCGTATTCTGCTTCTCAGGTCTTCCTGAGGCCAAACTCCTTGACATACAGAGCAACACAGACTCGCACTGACTCACTCGCAGCTCTGGCACAGTTAAGCCCACAGATGATATTCCAAGCCAGAACCTTGACCACTGCAGCCGCTCAGAGACCGCGCAACGAGGCCATCAGACGGCTCGTGTTGCCATTATGATGACACAGAGTGAAAAGAACGGGGAAAAATTGTGTCATAAAACATGAGAAATGAGAAAAAAAAACTGTGACTCGAGATGTAAAACCAACTATTCAGAAGCGGCAGTGAGCCTTCTCTGAACGGCAACACTGCTTCTCCGTGGCTTGAGGCACGGAAGAAAAGAAAAGTGCATTGCGTTTGTGTGGGAGGCGGCTGCTGCTGCTGTATTTATGCTTCATTTATCACATTCCCCTTCCCTTTCTGCCTACCTGTACACTTAAGTGAAGACAAGAACATCATCATCATCATCACAGCACCAGTAGAGACAAAACAAAGGCAAAGGAGGCAGATGTGACGTGAAAAGGGCTAAAAATAGAACAGGTCGGGAAACCACAGCACATGCCCACACGCAAACACACATGGAGAGACGGACTGATGCTGCCGTGGGCAAGAGCAGAGAGCAGGTGTGACTAACATTCAGAGAATGTGTATCTGGATGAGTGGGAGGTGAAGAGGGAAGAAGGTGATAAGAATGGATGGAATGTAGAGCCTGGACAACCCATGTGTTATTTATTTAAACAAAAACAAAGATCCACCTTTCCTTAAATCTTTGTCGGTGCTGCCCCACACTAAATCTGACTTGGTTTTTAAAAAAACGTGGGAGACCACAAACACAACAGATTCTGTAAACGATATTCAATGTTTTTTTTTAATCCAGAGAAAGCACAGACGAGACGATCTAGGCGAGACGCGGGACCACACACTTGGTGTTTAATCAAACTATTGCAGGGTTGGAGATTCCAGGGATTTGGAATCTCACAGAAACTCGCATGATTTAACGTGACTTCAGAATATAAACAGACATGGAGGCGTGACGTTTTGTGCTGAGAAACACAAAAAAAATGTCATAATGTTGCTGAGAAGACAGAATCAACTTGGCTTGTAAAAGTTATAGTTCTAAAAAAGAGTATTCAACATCCATTTCCCAACTCGCTCTCATTGGTTATTGTGTGGTTCTGCTCACACAATTTATCGCTGTTCAAATCGTAAAACTTGTTTAATACTTCATATTTTAATTTTAATTCCGTGACGTTAAAATTGTGTCTGATAATCCTTCACAATACGAGATCATTTGGCTAAATAATCTTCATATCATCCTAAAATCAGAATTCTCGGGAGGGCCAGATCGGGACTGAATTCTGGCCAATTCTCCTCTAGTGTGGGGCAGATTTAAGATTACGTTAGACTAAAACTTAACAGTTTAATGGTTAAGAAATGTTCAAGGTCAAGTGTTCAAGGTCAAGAATTAATGCTCCATTTTGCTCCTAAAGAATAGCATATGGACACAGATACAGTCAGCACCCTCCGAGACAAATATGCACTGGAGGTTCACAGACGTCACCTGCAACCAGGCTCCCACTGACTGGACGACACCAGCTGTCAATGACGCTGGTGTCCGTCCACTCATATGTGCTGTAATTTGTTGTCCATTTTCCTCTAAATGAGAACATCCATCCATCCATCCGTCTTCTACCGCTGTATCCTCCACTCAAGGCCATTTTTTATTTTTTAAACGCAGTCATAGGTACGGAAAATGAACAGCTGTGAGTTGACAGGTTAAAAGCCAAACACAAGAACTACATGACATATGTCAGTGGAATTTCACAGGTTTCTCTTAAAGGCCTGTCAAGCAGCATGTAGTCTCGTCGGGGGACATGAAGCCGTCAGATCAGTGCTTGGCTACTTTATTTGATCCTCCATATTCCCTGTCCCAGCAGCTTTCACTCAGCGACGTCCTGGTTGTTCTCTCCACGCGGGGCCCTTCAATACGTGGCGTTAGGTTGATATGATGGGTCAGCATGTGGGCGGGCAGGTGGCACCAGCGGCGGCGGTCAGCGGTCTGCCCCGCTATCACCGGCCTCCAGGGGCTCAGACGGCGTCACGAGCAGTCAGTGGGACATCCATCATAATCCTGCATGTGACAGCCGAGCTTTCTGATACGCATTACGCACTCTCTCCCCACACTCAGCTCTCAGTTTTTGATGAGCTAAAGTCCAGGAGGATCTGGAGAGTAAGTAATGACCAAGGGAGTGAGTGAGCGAGTGAGTGTGTGAGTGAGCGAGTGAGTATCTTTTAAAAAATTGACGTTCAGAGGACAGACCGGTGTCTCAAAAATGCATGGCTTTATTACCGACTATGACAATGTACAAATAACAAGGGCATTCTCTAGTTCTGTTCACAGAAAAAAAAAAAAAGCAGCCAGATTGCAGCTACAGCACATGTACTGATGGTTTAGGCTGATCATGTGATGAAGTTGATGTAGTGTAAACAGGAAGAGAACAGGCCCAGCTGTTACATACAGAGAGGAGGAGGAGGAGGAGGAGGAGGAGGAGGAGGAGGGGGGAGGTTTGGACAGACCAGCTGGGTTTCCATACTGATTTTTTCTCATGGGGCAGTGAATTGCACAATGATGCATGCTCTTTTTTTCCTTCATCTTGGATCAAATGTGCACACTGATTCACTACAGAGTAACATTCTAATCAGTGTAGTGTGATAATGACTATTGTTTTAAAGGGAAGGCACAAACAACGCTTTATCACGTTGACCTCTTCAGACTGCAAACTGAAGTTTGTGTCGCTTTGTGAACGACTCACTCTCCCACACCAAAGTCCATAGAGAAAATCTGTCATTCTGCTTCTGCTGCCACCTTTGGCAAGTTTATGTCACTACAAAGGATTTCAAACACCGAAATTAAAAGAATACAACATTTGGCGGTGGCAGTGGACGAACAATTCCTGTGTGCTATAATATTAAATTACTTATTTTCTCTATGGGGTTTGGTATTAAAGGAGTGAGCAGTTTATAATCTTCAATTACTAGACATAAAAGGCTACCTAAAGTCGAAGTGAAATGAAGTGGTTAACACATTATAAAGATTTTTTTTATCAGGTTTGCCTTCTGTTAAGTGGCTATAGTTGGCTATTCATTTGGTCAGTATTAGCAGATGACATAGATGATATATTTAAAGCCATTATAATGAAGAACTACTTTGGCAACTTTACTTTATACAGTATGGTTAACAGACAGGCACACAAGCACCCACATGCCCAAAACCTGAGCTCCTCCAGCTGTTGATCTCAGTAGGACACGAACAAATCTTGGCACGAATCCTTGGGGAACACCCAGGATTCTGGAACACCTTGTTGTACAGTATGTTACCTAAGCAAAATATTATTTATTTATCTTTTTTTTAAACTGCTGCCATGACACCCTGCCTCACACAACGAGGGAATATGTCAACTTCACACCTGCTGCAACAAACCAGCAGCATCACAGCAATCTTTTTGTAAAGTAGCTATTTTTATAACCAAAAAACTGTTTAATTGATCAATTTGATGTTCCAGTTTTTACAGCATAGCAAAAACCTAAGTCATAGTGAACTCCTGACACCAAGTCAAAAAGAATGACACCCATGTACACAAGTCTGGGCCTGCTTCAACAAAACCTGCGAGACCAAGTGCACTAAAGAATGCACACAACTGGGTGTCACACATTCCCCCCCGGGCAAAAATGTTTCTGCGGGAAAGTCTGTATAAACAGGGAAAAAACCGAAACACTTTTCTGCTTAAGCAAGCTGACAAACACACAGGGAGGATGAGACGTGCAGGTCGTCCAGGGTTTAAGGGATTAACGTTACAACTAAAAAAGCCTGGACGGAACAAGAATTCACCCTCTAATGGAGCACAAACAGTGCTGAACTGAAATACTTCAAACCGTCACACTTAAGCACCATAACCAATCTCTAAATCTGTGTTTGTGCCTTTTTTCTAGTCATTATTTTTATATATGAAAATAAAAAATAAAAATATGATGAAAACCGTCATTTACTTGTTTTAAATTAAAAGAATGTGAAATGCAGAAGATTAAAATGTAAAAATGTCTTAAAGCTAAGCTAGCATTTCTTTTATATAAATATTGACACTTTTTCAATATTTGCTAGAAAGCAACATAATGAAGAAAAATTATAATAAAATTGAAATCTTTCCAGGACCTCATTATTTATTTATTAAATTATTTATTTATTTATTTATTTGCCTTTCAAATATTGTGTTGCTTATGAAACTGTAAGGTAAAGAGATTAGTGTTTATTTCTAACCATTTATCTCAATTATATTGTCAATTATAATTATTAGGTCAGGATAATCACAGTACAGCACAGTAGATGCATATTTTTATGTTAAATTTGCTACAACATGTATATTTTTAATATTTTAAAGCTTTAAATGTCTAAATGAAGGTTGAGAAAATTAATCTCCTCCATGTATGGTACCAAAATAGTAAAGACAGAGGAATAGTGCTAAAAAAAACATTCTATTTCTGTGTAGCAACACAATCTCTTCATCATCTTCATGAGCAATTAACAAAAACATGTCGGCACATGACCCGCCGATCAAACCCCAGGCCGTCGTGGCACTGAGAAAATCCCCCGCTGGCGACCTTCAGTTAATGCCACACTCATTCTCACATCTCTCACTTTCATCTTTCCCCTCCATCCCTTTCTTCTTCTTCTTCTTCTTCTTCTTCTTCTCATCCTTTGTCGTCTCTTCTTCTCTCTTTCACCATTTTGTCACAGTTCACTGGTTCGCTGCCGTCGCTCCCCTGACTCCATCGTCTCACAAATAACATCAAACAAACACATTCACACTAAAAATATGTCGGACCTAACTGACTGTGACAGCTTATGGGAGTATATCAAGCATTAAATTTGTCATTAATTTTCTTCTTGGGGAAAATCACATTAAAGCTGCTGCCAGTAGTCTTTGCAGCACTTGTTGTGATGATATCAGTGTTGTAATGTAACACAGTACAAATACTTTACTGTACTTAAGTACAAAATTCAAATATCGGTACTTTGTGACTCATATTTCGAGCAACTTTTACTTTTACTCCACTACATTTGCTCTAACTATCTGTGTTACTCGTTACTACCAAATAAAATCAGATTTATATAGAGCTTTTCTAGTCTTGATGAGCTGCTTTACACTACAGTTTTCACCCATTCACACGTTACAACATGGGGTTAAGTGTCTTGCTCAAGGACACATATAGACTAGCAGAGCCAGGAATTGAACCCACAACCATCCCGTTGAAAGACAACTCACCCTACCACTGAGCTGCCATGGTTCAATCCTAATTCCTCACTTTTTTTTAATGCTTTTACTTGTACTTCTAATACAAGACTGGATAATATCTATTCCAATCAGTCTGTTTGCGTGACATTAGAAAAAATAATTATTGTCCGACTGAAACTCGACTCAATAATAAATGTAAACACGAATACTGACACTGGGAGTCCGGCTGCCTCTGCATGTATCTTAGCCATGAAACAATCTGCCATTATTTCAAGTTCGTGTATGGTAGGAAGACTCAAAATGGGGCCTGGCATGCTAACAATGAGCCACAAGCTAAACTGAAAAAATATACACTAACAAGCAGAAAGTGGGGAATATCGCCACCTAGCATTACTATAAATCCATTTCCCGCTAGTACTCGTAACCATTCAAATCCATATCTGAAAGTAGACTTTGTTTTTAATCTTGTAAATTATATATTTCATACAGTGAAGTGTCGCCTTCACTGCTAATGAAGCTCAGGCTAGTGTTAGCATGGAAACATACAGAGTGATACTGTGGCCTTACTGGGAGGCGCAACCACCACAGCACAATATTGACTCTAAGTTCTATTCACAACATGGTACATGGTGTATTTAAATATGCCAAAAACAGATTATACTCTGGGGAGCAACACAAAATAGTAAACCTGTTGCCAGTAAAAACAAGGAAGTGAAACATGCTAAAAAAAAAAGTGCAGTTGGAGACAATCGACCTCTTATATCGCAGCAAATATCCAGCTACTGTTGCTTCTGTGAGTTTAAAATAAACATAATCTACATAGAGCTACTAAACTGACCCTATTTAGACCTGAAAGTTGTACTTATATTAGCTGAGCCTAACAGTATCATCTCCTGACCTTTATGCGGTTTTAATTATACTGTATTTCACTGTATTTATATCCAGATACAAAAACATGCTGTAACAAATGTCTTGTTTTGTCCACAAACCCAAATTATTTAGTTTTAATGATTTGTTTGTTATATGGATCAAAGAAACCAGAAAATATTCATATTTAACAAGCTGAAAAACGCCTCTTCTCCAATACAATAGCCACATCTGATGACAGAAAGTGCATTACACATTTTCCATAAAACTATCTCCAAACTATGATGGTATTATTTTCCTATGTAATGTTCCAGTTTACTGACAAACGCTGCACAGTCACATTTCCAAGACCATCAGTTATGGATGCTACATGAAAGAGACACTGAACGATTCTGTTGTCATCTTCCATCCATCAAGTGTGTCAACATGATTCATCATTTTCCACTAACCGGGGGAAAAAATACCAAAAAAAAAAGGATTTCTTTATCCAGAATCAGGCAGCATAAAGACATTCAATAGTGAGGTCATGGGGGCCGTGTTGGCTTAAAGAAGAGTTTTAGTCAGGACTTTGGAAAAATTAAGCTCAACAGTCTTCCAGATCATATTTTATAGGAAGCCGAAAGGGAGAAGAGTGACAACAAATTCATGTCTTTCTGATATAATGTTAAAAAATAGATTTGAAAATGTGTGGGAGAATAACAAAGTAGGGTTGAAACAATTATTTGACGATTAATTGATTAAGATTTTTTTTTAATTATTATTAAAACAAGTTTTATGATTTTTCCGCTTCTTAAATGGTGAATATTTTCTGGTTTTCTTTGCTCCATATATATAAATGTTTGGGACATTTGAGAACATCATTTCTGACATTTTATGGACCAAGCGATTACTCAAGAGAATAATAAGAGAGAATAAATCGACAGATAAAAGTTATTTTCAGTCCAAAACCAAGACAAGTATAGGGGACAGAGAAAACCTTCATTTCCAAAAGTCATCTGTAATTTACAGACATCCTCTGAACACAATGCAAACCTTGTCAAGTATAATTTAACCTAACTGCAGTGAAGGCCGACAGTCTATTACTAACATGTTAACAAAAAAAAAATCAGTCCTTTTACACATCCAGCACCGCTGAAGGAAACGTTAGCATTCATGCGCAGATATTTTTGTGTCCACCCAGTGGATCTAAGTCCATTAATGAGCCTCCTTTGAGCTCTGATTTGGTCTCTGGAGACAAACATCGGGCTCTTTAGACGCTAAACGCTGCGCTGTGTTCAACAGCCGCTCTCTAACTGTGTGTGTGCAGGTACAGGAACAACACTGACAGAAACCCATTAGTATGTGTGCAGAAAAAAAGCAATGAGTGAACCAAAACCGTCAAGTTAAACTGCTGTATGAGTAAAACTCTTAGCCCATGACAACTGTATAACTATGACAGCCTGCAGCTTCTATTTGTAATGGACATTTTCACATCAAATCAACATCCAAACAAGTCTTACGACTCCGTATCAGGAGTAATCTGCATCCACTTTCTAAGGGTTTCTGTTGGAAGACTGACATCAAGGTGAAACTGAAAGTAATTGTTCATAGCTACTGGTGGAGTCATGACTGATAAGAGCCAGTCAGGACACTTATGAGGGTAACTGCTTCAACAAGACTCCATTTATGTCTGTCCAGATTTATACGCAGACCCAGAGCTTTCAAACAAATACAATTTTTTCCGGTATGGCCATTTTAGGGCTCTTAAACACTTGGGTAATGTGGACAGCATGTGTATCCAGAGTAGAATTGACACCTGTTTTAACAATAATGGATGAAGCATTAGAGCTCCTCTCGGTTAAAAGGAACTCAAACTCAACTTATTCAGACCAGAGCAAAAAAGCAAAAGCTCACATGTGAAGACACACTTAGTCATCATCACTGATGAGGTCTCGCAGCTAATTGCTGCTAGTGCGTCCCGTCTGGATGACACTGAAGTGCTACCTCCCGTGTTAATGGTTTTTCTGATGTGAGCAGACTCTTTTCTTTCCTCAGGTCAAAACCTTTATTTCTTCATCTCCACCACAGCGTTTGTCACCTGCTCTGGGTTCTGTCACGTTATCTGCCTTGTCTTTTGAACACCAAAAAGCATGCGACCTCTCACTTCATGATAATTGTTCAATTTTCTTTGTCATTTGCTGCTTTTTCTCGGTATGACCCGAGCCCAGTGAGTCTTTAAAATGGCTGTTGTTTACTGTGTTTGTTTCACTAAAAGGAGCCATTAAAGTGCAGATGGACAAATCACCGTTTCACTACCTCTGCTACACTTTGATCAGAGAGGCTTCAGAAGGGCAGGTTCAAGGGGTCAAATTGAATCACTTGCCACCAGAACGAGCCCCTCATCTGGACACAACCTTCCACATTTCTAGAAATGTTACAATGCCTCAGATACAGCTGAAAATCCACCCCAGATTGGGCATTGGGGAGCACAGAAATCTTTAAATGTGACATCTTTTAAGTACACGCTTTCACCCGGATAACCCTGTAAACGCTACACTACAGATAATTGCCTTTTTTCCTTTCCTCTATAAAACCACAGCAGCACCACTGGCAAACTTCTGTATTAAGAGTGCAAGAAGAACCAATTTCTGTCAGTGTAACATTTACAAAAGCTACGTCTACTGTATACAAGAACTGTGGCTCCTTTTTTTCGAAAATGTGCTAATTAATTTCTTAAGTTGCAGTTCTTTGTTGGTGTTTCTTGTTCTCTTGTGAGTGTAAAACTAGATTATAAAATATGTCCAATGGCTTAAATCTTTGCATACTTCATACAAGGTCAGTCAAATACAACTGTTAAGATACACTATATGGAAAAAAGTATTTGGACACCTGACCATTACACCAACAGGGACTGTATTCAAATACATAATACAGTACATTTGTGGCTTTAACAGCTTCCACACTTCTTGGAAGATTTTGGAGTGTGCTTTTTGGGGAATTTGTGTCCATTCATTTATGAGGTCTAGCACTGATGTTGGACGAGAAGGCCTGGCTCACAATCTTTGTTCATCCCAAAGGTGCTTGATGGGGTTGAGGTCAGGGCTCTGTGCGGGTCAGTCAAGTTCTTCCATACAAAAACACGTCAAACCATGTCTTTATAGTCCTTGCTTTCAGCACTGGAGGACAATCCTATTGGAACAGAATAGGGACTTCCTCAAACTGTTGCAAAACCAAGTTGGAAGCATAACATTGTCCAAAATGTCTCGGTATGCTGAAGCGTTAAGTTTGCCCTTCATTGGAGATAAGGGGCCAAACCAAAGCCTGATTGAAACATATAGTGCAAGTCTGAATGGGATCAATGCTCAGTATTGGCAAGGTCCAGGTATCAAAATTGGTATTTGAAAGTAAACGTGGTACTGAAACATCTCATCAGCTCCAGAGATTGTGCTGCAGGCGTGAGTCACCGTCAACTGGGAAAACAGTCTGTTTAATGAGTCAACACTTGCTGGCTTGCACTCTCTACTGCACAGAGCGGGGACTCTGTTACAAATTTCCATTAGGTTTAACTCCCGTCTAACCTGCCTTCATTATCCAAACGCTTACATGTCATTAGTGCTCATTTAAAAGTTGTGTGTTAATTGTTCAGCCTTCTCACATGTTGCAAAGAATTGAGGAAATTGGTGGGGGTAGAAGTTAAGTAAAAAAGGTAAGTCACAAAGATTAACGAGACTTTTGACAGTGTCCTCTCAGGGTGTTCATGTTTGACAAAGGCTGTAAAGCAGGAGGGCAGGAAATGCTGTCTGATGCCAAACTTACATTAGAGCAGCTCTCTGATCTCATTCTGTCTACGGGATTAAAGGGGAAAGTGATCACACCATCAGCCTGAGGGGAAAGTGTGTGTCTGTGTCTGTGTGTCACAGGTAGGAATGGGACAAAAGTGGCAGACATAGACACTTCTTGGCTAAAACTCTTCATCCTAATGCTAGAATTGGAGATAATGAAAAATGACAGCATCCACATTTCCACTGAATTCCCATAAGCCCCATTTTCACTATCTCATTTTCACGGCCACCAAGTTGAGGTTTTTTGCAGAAAAACGAAGACTTGATTTGCAATATTGCGAATCTTAAACACTGCAGTGAGTAGCTTTCATGTGGTGACTACTGTGTTTATCATACAGGGGAATTATGACACAATACAGTACTGGCTCTAAAGAAACGTACCAGTGTCATGCTACTGTGGCGCTTTTCCACTATACAGTTCTAGCACATCCCGGCTCGACTCTACTCAAGTAGATTTCGGTTTTTTTTGCTTTTCCATGAGGGATAGTACCTGCTCTGGTGAGGTTCCAGGTGAGCTGAGTAGATACTAAAATGTGACATCAACAGAGAACCGGCCACTGATTGGTAAGAGAGTGTCATGGAAGAGTCATGAGCGCGACGTCTGACACAAGAATCAAACCGAACAATGCTGAATCATAGATCAGTTAAAAAGAGTTAAAAATCCTGAAAACATGCACTAATCTCCGACATTTAGCAAGGAAATCCAGCGAGTATTTCAGTTCAGTGACTAATGTAATGGTACAGTACATCCTGCGGCCATGCGATCATGAACACACCTATGCTGAGGAAGTATTAAAGTACTGAAAAACAATGTACCTGATACCAAACTGAGAAGAGTCGAGTAGAGCCAAGCCAAGTACTGTGCGCCTTGGTGACAGAAGTTACATTTTTGGCTTTGCTTGATCTTTAACTTGCTGAAGGAGAAGTTGATGAAGGATAATGGCGGACAGTGCTTGAAAGAATATTAACGCCTTTAAAATCCTGCACTCAAAGTCAGTGTCATTTATTGTATTATGACTTACCCTTAAACTCTTGTGAGAAAAACCATAAACGCATGTTTTATTATCTGTAAATGTGGGAATGAATTAACAGTTCATCTTGAAGTTCTATGTAGTAGAAATGGGTCCATGCCATTTTGTTCACCCTGTGCACTCTTGCTTTCACTGGACTGAACTGGCTCTTAAAAGAACCTTGAGATTTATATTTATGTTAACACTAATACTGAGGCAATGTGGAAAATATACCTGAGCCCTGGCCAAAGCCCTGATGATGCCCAATCCATCTTGTCCGTGAACGGATGGAAAAAATAAAACCTCTTCAGATGACCTTTAGTTATGGCATTGAGCTTGAAATGTGATTTGACCACGCGCACACTTGGGGACCGCCACTTCCTCCTCTCTAACTCCCAGCTGTCATTTCTCCAAACCCACTCTTGCCCTAGAGGACTTTTCGACAGATGTACGACCGTGAGGGACAACAAAGCCAGCGGAGGAGAGACATAATCCAGAGCTGCTGAGAGCGAAGAGGAAGAGGATGTGTGCGAGTCTCTGGCTGTGATGCACTAACAGCAGCACGAGACTGGGATTATAAACCCTGGATTACACATGCTGGCACACAAAAAGATAAATCCACCACTGGATCTGGGCCTGCTTTCACTCAAACTGAAACTTCCCATGTTTAAAGGCTCAGCATATCATCATTTCTTCTTGTTGTCATGCTACACACGGCAACAATGAGGGTCAAAGGACAAAACACTGTACAGTTAACGGATGCATCACTTAATCCAATTTTATGAATGTAGATCTTCAGTCAGGTATTATAAGCAACTGTAAATTGCGTATGACTACAGTGGCTAAACATATCACAATAGATTCATATAAGTACCTCGTTCAAATGGAAGGCAAATCTTTCGATTTACTAGTGGAACCACGTTCTCACGCTCGTCTGTGGTCATTAACTGTGGCTAATGACCCAAAGTGTCACAGATTCAGGCGGCTAAAATTAGTTTTCTCCATAGGGGTGTTTGAACTCAGCCTTGGAGGGAGAGATATATAAATGGAGATCTCTGGAGCAGACCTTCTTAGCCTGTTGCCACCACAACCAACCTAGCCGCTGATAAGAGGAGTGAAATAGATCAATAGTTGGGACTATTGCTGCGAAGCATTCAGGCACAAGCTCAGTAAAATCTTAAAAGCTCTGACCTAGGATAACAGGGAAAAAAAAAAAAACAGATTTCAGCCACTTACAAAGGCTCACCCAATAAAACCTACATCAGCCTGAGTGTAGGCCATTTTTAGAATATGTTCAATGCTTTATCTCACTGTTACACCAGAGTTTACATAAAAAAATCAATGCACACAATTGTGTGTGGGCACCCGGAGCCCAAGACACAGGTTGCTATATGTACCTTGCCAAAAACAAAAACTGCAGTGATCCCATGGTGCAAATGGCGTGGCACAACGCAGCATTAGACACGATGGTGTTGTTTTGTTAACTTCCTGCACCGAACCTCATAGAGAAATCCAGCCATTTTACATCATAGAAACACAAATGTGTGATTTTGTGATCTTACAAAGAGGCAGCAGTAGACCAACAGTTTGCATGTACCCGCAAACTAAAAACACTAATTTTCTGTGAGGACTTTGGTGTGGGAAAAGTTAGTGTGGTTTACAAAGTGCCACAACCTTCAGTTTCCAGACTATGACAGCAAACACTGTGTATTTACACTGCATAATTATCTTTTGAAATGTTTAAAGATTCATTACTGAACAATACACTTGACTCATTCTCTCAAGAGCGACAAGTATATCTTAATGGGCCTGTTCCCTCTGTAATAGCTCTTTGGTGTAACCGGTTGTCACCAGTGGCACCAATTTGCTTTTGATGAACACCAACTTTGACTCGAAAACTTCGGAAAAAAAAACCCGAGAAAACAAGGACTGAAGCAGATGTCCCGAGACTCAAAACCATACAAACTACACACACATGGACGCACACAACACACAAGAGAACAAGGACCCACACACTTTTTTTTTTCTTTCATTCCTTGTACCTCATTGAGTCAGTTTATAGAAGTGAGTCACCCTCAAGTGGAGGCGGTAAATCTCGACAGCGGTGTGACACAACCGCAATTATCTCCCGCTGCAGCCACTGTGATCATTTCCAGACTCCAATCTAATGGACAAACAAGAAACTTTCTGTGTTATACATGAGACCACGACCACTGGCACATGTATATTTAGGGATAAACGGATTCTACCCTTGCTTATGCCTGGAGGAACGTACCAAATGAACAGGAAACGGATTGTTTTGCCATCTTTCAACCTAAAGATGTACAAAACCGTAGCTGTGTAGCACGACCAGAGAGTTAAATCAACAATGACAATGTGTTATTTCACAGCATTATTCACTAATTCTGCATTGTCTAACCCAAGACAGTTCAGTAACTGACTGAGCTCAGAGGTGGAAGACAGCGTTGGAGTATCTTGACACAAATTACAGGGTGTCGAAAGGTCAAAGAAAGGGTGAGCCCAAACGAATGACAAAACTCAACTTCTGCCCCATAGAAAACCAGACGTGACAGACGTGTTTGATTTGAAAATAGATTTGGCAGATTTGAAATGACGCACTGTTCACGCTCGCAGTAAACAGGGCTGTGACCTCTAGAAGATTCAGCACATCATTGAAAAGCTTTTTGGCAATAAAAAAAAAAAAAAAGATTCTGATTCAACACTGAACTCCAGCTAGACTTGAAAAATTATTCCACTATCACAATATCTGTCAGTAAAATCACAATTGGATGTTTTCCCAATACCGATCAGAGGCTACATTTAGCACTACAACCAGGTAAGGCTAAAGGTGTGTTCACTTTCTTTCCCCAAGTCCCCCAAATTACAGGAGTATGATGTGCTATAAATAGAATCCAAACAGCGAACACGATGCCCTTTAACACCTGTACTGTAGTTATGGTTGATAGGAGCATACTCAACTGTTTTTATCAGGACATTTCTAAAAAGGCTGTGGCAGAGTGAAATTACAATAACCTGCACAACCGCACCGGCCTCATCCACACGCGCTGACATTTACTTAATTAAAGTATGAACAATATTAGATATTATTAAGGATGATACGGAGACTATTTTTAAGCGGGGGTTTAATAGTGAGTGCATTTGTGCCGTTCCATTCCGTCCTGTAAGGGACATTCTGTTCGGTTCAGGCTGTGTTCTGAATGGATTATGATTAACACGGAGGAAGAGAGAAAAGTCCTTGCATTTGGATCAAAACACAAACAGAATGTGATGCACCAAAACACCCTGTACTGAACAGTGAGACACAGAGAGGTGTACTTTTAAAAGAAGAAGAAAGAAGAATGCTGATACCAATATACTACCTGCAAAACCTCCACAATTCGGCTCAACAGTTTTCAGATAATAGTCATTAAACCTCCTTTATCAGAGATTTAGCTAAAATCACAGCATAGCTTTTCCTCCATTTTGTGGTTCTCAAACTTTTTATACCACCTGAGAAAATATTGAGCTCTCAAAGTAACACCGCTATGCACTCCAGTCAAAATTCCTCATCTCCACGCCGATATACCCTGGTAAGTACCATCAGAGGAAGCTCGCGTACCACTGGTGGTATATGTACCACAGTTTAAGAACCATGGGTTTAAACAGTAGGTGTTTTTCCACACTGTAAAATCCACACTAGTCTAATTTCATTTTTTACTGTCTGTGAACTGATAATGACAGAACAGAAATCTGACAACCTCAACAATTTCCTTCAGGGGGGAAAGGATCAGCTTGTGTTCAGAGAATCTGCTCCAGTTTCCATTGTGTTTTTACGAGTATCCACTGTGGAAGTGCCAGTGGAATCCCTGAGTTAAACTGGAATTACAGCGTCAGTCCAGCACCACCGAGCAGAGTGACCATCTGTTTCAGGGAAGGTTTGAACACACAGCCCTGTGACAATATTTATTAATCTGAATATGTCCTTGTGCCAATGTTTAGAACAAGAAGAAGAAGAAGAAGAAGAAGCTGGAAGCAAATGTCAGAGGTGCAGCCAAAAGAGAAATAAGGTGGGATGAAAGAGGGATTATGTTTCAAACCGTGCCACATTCGCTATAATGGTAAATAAGAGATGTTTTATGGCTTGGGGAGTAATGTGTGAATGAAAGCTTACGGAGATGAAATTCACAGCAAATTGCTGGCTTAAACAGCTGCACCGTGTAGACCAATTCTGTCAATAATCCAGAGTTTGTGGTGAGGTCATTGCCGAATCATATTTTTTCCACACTGAACTCATGATAAGAGCAGCTGACTTTGTGTGTTCACAGGGTGAAACAGACAGAAATGCCCTTCAGCGTGTTCATGTTCCCACAGCTAAATGGTGACCTCATGAGCAAATACACAATGAGATTAACATACAACCATGTGCTGCTTCTTTGAATTTGGACAAAAGTTAATGTGTCACAAGGAGCGACCTACATCTTCCTGTTCTTTACTTCACACTGGTCCCCCAAAAATATCTTTCCTCTGTGTGATGCAAATAAAGCAAAACAGTTTCTTATCAAACTGTAAGGTCAAGCGATTTCAATGTACATGTTGTAAGAGTTATCGCAGGAGTTATCATGCAAACACTGTGCATTGCCATTATTTTTGGGAGATTTAACCCCAGTGTAACCCTGGTCTTGTGTCCCTATAGTGGCCACCCAATGGTGTTGCCATTGTGTCAGATTTAGTGGTATCTGGTGGTGAGGGTTCAGATTAAAACTACCAGTGTATCCTTTGCGTCACTCTACCTTTCCAACTATGTGGGAGAAATGACGGTGACCTTCAGGTTTTATACAAAAAAAAAAAGAAAGAGAGAGCCAGTGTTTGGTTTGTCCATTCAGGGCTACTGTAGAAACCTTGTGGTACAGCATTGGGGAACTACAGTATGTGGAAGATAACACACTGCTGATGTAGATATGAAAGGTTCATTCAAAAGTGAGACATGCTGATAGACCTCCAAATTGGACCTTTAAGTGCACTCAAACATACTACATGTTGTTTATTAGAATTTTAAAGAGTTATGGAACCCAGACGTGCATTTACTTTAAAACCAACCACTCATAGCGTCATAGGAAAACTCGTCTGGAACAAAGTAACACCTGGCTGACATTGTAAATACATAAGCCATGTATTCTTTCAGAGTCTGTACCAAACGTTTAAGGTCTACCAATTTCTGTAGGAATCAAAAAAAGGTCTTTGCTGGACCAGACACGGACACTACTTTACCTTTTTAACTGCCTCAGTACAGTCACTAGAATTTTTCTTCTATTGGCTCTCGCCCACATGTTCGTCACTTTCTCTACGCTTCTGTCGCTTCTTCTCTCCCCAAGGCTGAAAAGCGTTGCATTCCCACTCTCTAACCTTTTTCTTTTACTTTTACTCACTTGATATTAATTCAGCCGCGCTGTGTGCTTTTAACCTGTCGTGCCTTCCCTATATTGCTCTCAAAAAAAAAAACCCTTGCATGCAGAAAACACTCTTAACCTCAGGTCATATCAGTTGTTTTCACCCCCTATTGCCTGGTTCCCACCTCTCCATGCCATCAGTGTGCTTCACTCTCTCCTTCGCTCCTTTGAAAATAGCCCTTGTTCCATTTGAAGGTTAAGAGTTCTAAGGATGTTTTGGCTCCACAGTGGAGAGAATATGGCCCCTCGCTTATTGGATCACAGACTTTGCAGAGCCAGTTCCTCCCACCTGGATATCCTTCCCCACATTAGATTTCCTTTTTCTGATTATGTTTATCCCAGCTGTTCAGCATTCATCGACCTTGCTGTCAAGCGATTCAATTTGCGAGCTCCGCGATGTTGACTCGATGATTTGGCCGATGACAGGAAATGGAAGCCGCTCCTGCTGCCCAGGTTAGATAAAAGCTCTAGAGCTATTCTGGACTTTGGAAATTTAGTTAATGAGCAGAACTGTGCGTCATGGCAACATCACAAACTGTGGCAGCAATGTCAACACGTGGGCACACACTGCCCGAGGTAAAAGGGTAAGAGCGAAGGAAAATGGAAGGAGGCAACTTGTTGATTACATAATTTGAAAACACATTTAAAAAGGACAAGGAAGAATGTCACTTTGAGTTTGATAAAACGTGCTGAGGAAGTAGGTTATGGCCCAAGGTATAAATGATTCGATTTTGGTGATGATCCAGATACAGCTTGGCAGAGCTTTGCTCTCTCTGATTGCTTTTTCTACTACAAATTAGATTAATGGCCAATCTGACAGTGTCTTATCAAGACAATTGCCATGTTTTTAACCCTGTTACATGAAACATAAGGGGGAGTAGGAGCTGCGCGCATGTATGGATAGAAGAAACTAGAATGCTCCATCAGTGTTGGAAACAAATTCAGAAGGACAAACAAAAGAGGCAGATTGTCCCTTTCATGTTGACAGAAGAACAAATAATACAAACAACTATGGACTGGCTCCAGTGTGACAATGAAAAACAGAAACAGCATTCCACTTTTCCCACACAATATTACCCAAGTCTGTCTCTTAGGCAGAAAAAAGAAAGCTGTTGCTGTAGCTTCCCCTAAAAACAAGACTGAAAACAGCCCCAGCGACTGATGCAATTCCTGATTTCATACACTGAGCATGAGAGAGAGAGAGAGCGAGAGAGAGAGGGAGAGAAAACATACTGATGGGAGGGAAGGCATGGAGGGAGAGAGACAAAACAAGGTTCTCGCCAAGAGTGGTCCTGCAGGGCTCAACGCCTTTCACATGGCGCTGGCAGCTTTTCACCTCTGCTGTTGGTGCATAATATTACGTGCAGACTGTCCACGCATTAGGGAAGCCTTATTACTGACACAGTCCAGAGAGTGTCCCTCTGCAACACGGGGAAAATTCTGCGAGTTCCATTAGCGATGTGGGTAATTACTCCAGGAGAAACCCCCGGGGCACCTTTAAACAATTCAGGTCATCATAAGACAAAAGCTCTACGGACTTTATTAACCATCTGCTGTCTCGTGGCGGTTCACCGTGGTGATGAGCAAGCTACTTGGACGATGTAGTGAGCTAAGCTACTAGTTACTCTTCAGTATAATAAATACAGCTTCACTGCACTGAAGCTATGGTGCAACAATCCAAGTTACACAAACAGCGCTAAAAGATGTTTTTATGGCTTTATGGCTTTATGAATCTGATACTCACACTTTTCATTTATTTTCTCCTCCATGGAGCTGACGAAGGATTGATTGAACTACTTGTTTTTCTTTTTAAAGGCAAAATCCTTCAGCAAGAGACAGACAACCCCCCCATCACATTTACACTTGTGTAGCAGAGCAGCAATTACATGAATACATTATTCAAATCCGGGACATGTGTTTTGTTTTGATGGTGTATCCAAAGAGCTACGAGACTGTACATCTCTCACGGGTCATCATCTCATTCCCACTCTACCCTTATCTCCTCGCAGAAACAGCGATGAACACAAAGATTAAAGTTCGGGCGTCAGTGCCATGTGGAATGGCTTCCCATTCGCAGCAGGTGCGGAGATAAAAGGATGAAGGAGAGGGATTTGCTCTTTTCCAGAGAGCTTCAGAGGCACAGCGATGGGCTGACCTTGGACCCTCAGTGCGAGCGGAATGGTTTATTAAGGCGAAAGAGAGTACCGCTGGACGATACCCGAATTGTGACTGACAGACAAGGAAGCCCTAATTAAAGCAGGCAGCCTGTCCCTCAAGTGGCTGGCCTACTTGCCTAAAAGAGGATTTAGAATAAAGACTGGAGGGACTACTCCAATTTATTCCCATGTTTCAAAGAATCAGAGAGAGACAGCACCTGAGTGGTTCAAGTGCTTACCTTGAGTAGCTGCAACAATGATACATGAAGGCAAACAGAAAAAAAACATCGATATTAGAGACACAGCTTATGATGTTTGAGGGTTTTTTTTTTATGCTTACCAATTCAATATTTATCTGGCCGAATATGATGGCCTCAAACATCACATGCCTGGCCTCCTCACCTCACATTATCTCTGAAACAAGCAGGAACCCTGTCCTGAGGCCTTTCAGGAACTCTATGCAAGTCAGCTGCATCGTGAGACTTTGACAACCCTGGTACAACAAAGGCAGAGCTCAACGCTCAGGTAGTGCACGGGAAACTACATCCTAACCAAACCTGTTGTCATTCAGAGAAGAGGGAGATGGGGTTACCAGCTCAGAAAAATGGATACACTCAGGTACCTTGACAGGTAGAATCCGAGATAATTGCCAAAAAAGGGTTGTGTTCCGATTGTCCGGTCAATGTATAGGTTGTTCAACTGAATGTATCCCAAACATGTGACGGACTGACAATACACACAAAAATCCAACGTGGGACACTTCTCAAGGAAGACCTGAAGGACATGGCTCGGTTTAAGAATATCTGTACTAAAAAGGCAATTTAAAAGGTAATAAAATGTGTCACGATATCACTGAGCCTCTTCAAAGATCGTTTACTCAAGTCTTCCAATATTTCCCTGAGAACAAGATTACTCTATGCCAACAGTGGTGTCACACAGAGAACTGCACTAAATACAGATTGCGAGCATGTGCGCAGCTGCAGCTGAAAACTGGGGTGACATTACTGCTGTGTTGATGACGTGAGCGTGCAAAGAGGGATACGGCAAAGTGAGCACGGGAGAAACGGCACTGTGCAAAGCTCTATAATGAAGCAACAGGACAAAAGTGTAATTTTGTTTTTGGTTCATGAAACTGCGGTGGCTGAAATTAGAGTACGGTGGGATGACAAAGATGTTGTTTGTGACTTTAAATTGTCAAAATACAATCCGCCCAACGGCCAGACCAAGTCTTTTCATTGTATTAAGAATTTACATTGTCAAAGCCCAACATATTTCACTGTGGAAGATTCAATATGTGTATTTTATTGTGTTTGTGGAGTTTTTATTTTGTGTGTGTGTGTGTGTTTCTGGTGTGTTTGAATGGTCTCAGTTTCTATTACACAACGAAAGCTCTTATCCAAAAAGCAATAAAACAGGTCACATACCAGCTTATCTGATTCAATGGCAAGCTTTGAGAGTCGACCTATGCTTGAGTAAAGTGCAGTAGGATAAACAGACTATGCTTCAGTTCCTTACACCTCACTAAAGTAAATAAATAAACCTCCACAAAATGAATGCAATATCTATTGGTATTGGGATGGAAGTTTAGCTCTTTTAGCAATGTATCTGTTGCATTTCTACCAATATCTCCTGCATTTCTTATCCAAACACCACCAAATTTAGCACTGCACTCACTGGTGCCTTAAGTAAGTCACCTGCCAAGTTTGCGATTAAAAGACAGAGGTTCCTTGCATTTATATTACCATCTAATTCTAATAGTTATCGAATATTATTACCATTAAGTCAGTGATTGTTACAGCACTTTTTACAGCACCATTTATCTCACACTCAACTTTTCAATTCTAAAACATCATTATGCTTTTAGAAAATGTTCGTGCTGTTAAGCTGAACATCAATAAAAGAGAAAGAAAAAAAAAAGACGTAAGAATTAGCCCGGCCTCTTTCTTTTCAACGACAGGTTGATTCATCAGACAAAGGCTCGACTTCAGAGAGACTGAGCCGCTAATCCACAGAAATCCATCCACTGTTATTATTGCACAAGAGGAGAGACAATGCAGCTTATCAGTATTGATGAGGTGCCTCCTGTGGGCTTTGATTGAGTGGGTGATAGGAGACAAATCAGCTTAGCACCCACTGACGTATTTCATCATCAAATGCTCAATACCTGCCATGTGCTGCCTGCCGGCTGAGCAGTAAAAAAGAATTGTACCCCACTGAATCCACAGATTACAATGTGTCACATTGTGGCACTGTATTAGATTAAGTAATTCCACAAATGAAAGAATGAGATCCTGTTTTGTTAGGTCAATTTTTCAGGGTGATGTCAGATGCCCGTTTGTTTTCATCATCATGCATATTTCATGCCGATTTGTAGTCCTCTGCTCCTTTTGTTCTTTCAGTTATTCATCTCATCCTCAGTACAAATATATTTGGGTAGAAATAAAAGTGGACAAAAAATGGAATAGCAATTAAGTAAATAAAAGGTGGAACAATAGGTGTCTCTCATCCCCGGTGATTGATGGGTAAATTAGCTCAGGCAGAGATGAAAATACCTTTTGCCACGGACTGAGGAGTCCTCCACCCCCGCTGACAGTTGCTCTATTACATGGCAGCCTGATTTCTGCTTTTCATGCTCCCTCGCGCCATTCTAATGAGATATTTTTAGAACACCGCAAGCAGCTGTGCATCAGTAACAAGACCAGGGAGTCTGAGTTGAAAGATTGGAAACATACAAACACTTGCTGCTGTTAAGCTCCTGTTAAACTTTACCGATGCATTTCAACACCACACGCTCATAGAGATATATACAACTCTATTGTGGCATAACTGAAGACTGCTGCAAAAACCGATACGGTTCAAGGCAGAAAGCAAGAAAACTCCAAAACCTGTGGTTTCAGGTGAATCAATCACAGGGGGGTTAAACACAGTGATGTGAAAATCAATGCAAGACTAACAGAGCCTGAGCGAGGAGGGGGAAAAAAGAAACCCGAGTAGATAAAACGCCTCCACCTGTTTCCCCCTGGGAGAGACTTTTAGAGCAGAAAGATGAGAGGCTTTTGGAAAAGTGTTGTATGGTAGTAATTAGTAATTTATGTATTTTTTGTTTTCTTTACGATACGTTTGATTTTCTTTGACAGTTTTTTGCTTTTATGTTGCAGATACAGACCAGATCCAACAGAAATTTGGATATCTGTAAAAAAAACTAGTGGGAGAAAGCGCAAACTTGAAATTTTACAGCCTAGAAGCTCATCACACACTCTGTACCAGATTTTGACTGTGAGCCGCTCTAACCAGATGTGTCCGAGGGAGGTGAAGCATTGTTCGCTTCTTCTTTGGTAGGAATGTGTCCTATTCCTTCCCTTGCTGTGAAAATGAACGACACAAGCAAAACTTAACCGTCTGAAAAGTAGTGGTTCTCACCGAATCAAATGTTAGTTGTTAGCGCCACCCGATTGAAGCAGTGTAGAAGAAGCATCACAGATGAGCAGTGACTAATGGTAACTGTGACAATAGCTAATGTTGCCCTGTTTGTGTGTTCAAGCAGAAAATATAGGGATAACATGTCACATAATAGGGAAAAAAAAGCAGCAGCCCTGATCACCTTTGATGTTCAGATTATGAAATGAAATAAAATACACATACACCTCTTAGATCTGAGGTATGTAGAGTGATCGATCTGCATTCTACACGGAAGATTACATGGAGGGATATTGTGATATTTTCACACCACTCCAGCATCATTCATGCATTCATTGCAATTTGCTCAAGCCCTGACTAAAGCAACCAGGGTCAGTGGAATCACTTAAGGAAAGGAGAGACGCACTGTTTAAGTGGTGAGGAAGACACGGGGATGTTCTCCAAGGCTTTACTGACTCATCGCTTATGCTTGTGTCAACATGGGTCTGTGTGAACAGCTCACTGGTTTCCTACTCGTAGGCCATATGGGTCAGTCAGGACCTGAGGGATGAGCCGATGTGGATACAATGGCAGGACACGCTCAAATATCATGTACACTTTGTGTCATGTGTCCTTTACCCTTTATAAATGGACACGCAAACTCACATAGACTCGCACACGCACAACACTCTCGCATAATTCAGCTCCCTTGATCCATCTCTTTCATGCCTGGTCTTAGTGGGGCTCAGTGTCAATGGCGTGTTGAGTCCGTGACATTAACTGCAAATCCGGCGATTGCCCCACATGGCATGCCCACCTCTGACATAGCACTCTATCGAGATACACTTCACATTTTGTGTGTGAGTGAATGCACTGACATGACATGAACACATTAACCACAGTTTCAAGGTATCCAGCTCCTGTTCCTGCTCTTTGTGGTCATTATAAGTAGTTGGCACCAGCATTTTAAGGGATAAGGCCTGAGACGCTCACCCTCATTAAAAAATATAGAAATACAGATTATATCCATTAAAAAGGCTCAACAAATAAAATCTAGGCCAGTTTAATAAGACTATGTTATCTTGGGAATACAGTCACGGCTTTATCTCGCTGCTAGACGGTGTTTTCTTCCCAGAAACTAATTCAACTAACTTTCAACACCAAAGTCCATAGAGTAAATCAGCGATTTATCTTAAGGCAAACACGTGTGGTCGATCCACTGCTGTCTCCGTCAGTGAATTCATAATCTGTTATCTTGTGAATGTGGTGTTTGAAATACTTCGTTTTAATTTAACCAAGTGGCACCAACTTATTAAATGAGACAGCTGTAGACCGGCAGCCACTAGGTACTGACGAGGTAAAAATTGTGATTTTCTTTGCACTTTGGTGCAGGAGAGTGATTTACAGTGTGCGTTTCCAGTCAGAAACATGGGTTATTACATATATATTATATAGTCTTAAGATATTTTAGACTTGGTGCAGATTTTTAGTGTTGTGTCCCTGCTGCTGTCTCAAGCTGGTTCCTGGCACAGTCGGTGCCGACTTTGTCTCAGTGCCTCATACAACACACACTTCAAAAAACCTGAACCCTCCCTTTAAGAAGCATCATTGTGTGCATGTGTACATGATATTCATTGTTCAGCTAAATGTGTCTGAGCTCAGTGATTCATACAACAATCAAGGCGTCATGTGCTCGGCCAATTAACAGAACAAAGCCTGAAATATAGTCAAATGCCTATATTACCCCACAGACTATATTTAGTTCTCCATCTCTTTTGTTTCCATGGGAATGAGTAGTTCACCGTGAGCGACCGCGGCCTCGGGTATTTTCCAGAAGCAAAAAAAAAAAAAAAAAAAAAGAGAGAATGGCTGGATCCTGAACCAGACCTCGCTTTTTTTCCACAGCCTGGTGGGTTTGTCAAGTGATCATTTCCACTCGGCCAAGTCCAAGCATCACTAGGTCTGTGTTTAACCGCTGTCCTAGTTTTCCCCTCATGCACCTCTGCACTGTCACTGAGGACATGCTTTCAGTCCACAACATCTGGCCAATGCATCAGTCAAACGTCCTGGCTTTTATTTTGAAGGCGGGCGGCAGTGCACACAAGCTCTATCCAAATTTGCAACATTCTCGCTTTTATTATTATTATTATTATCAACTTTTAACACAACAAAAGCTATAAATGTAGAGTCAAATTAAACATATTTGCCCAAACCAACAAACCATTCACTAAATTCATGCAAAAACATAAATTAAAAAGAGATTTAAAAACAAGATGGAAATCTAACCTCCCAACATTACAAAGGGGGAAGAAACAGGAAAAAATGCTCTATAACTCAATAATTTATCTAACTAGCCAAAGGGGAGGAAGCATAAGGCTACAAAGCAATCCCAGGACATATGTACTCATCAAAAAAGCCAAGCAGAAAATCGTTTTTGAAGGCCATTGGGCCACTGACTCCAGTTGAATCACTATAATTAGGTTAGATTAACTTTATTTTTGACCCTTCAGTCATTATAATGGATTACATAATCCTTCTCAATTAAATAGTATTATGCTTGACAAGAGTAGAACATATCAATTTCCCATAGGTCACAGTGCCATAAGATGATTGATTGTTTTAGTCGATTGTCATCACAAAATATTTGGAACACATATTTAGCAGGCCACATGGTTGGTTGCCCATTTGAAGATCCATTTGGAACAATGGCCTTTCTTCATGGAATTTGCATGTTCTTCCAGGTTCTCTAGGTTCTCCGGTTTCCTCACACAGTCCAAAATCATACAGATTCTGGGATTAGGCAAATTGGACTCTAAATTGACTGTTAAATTGACCCTCATGTGGAGGATAAAGCAGTAGAACATCCAATGGATGGACATATTTAGCATTTTGATAACCCGGAAAGAAACATTAATATTGTTAAATTCTCAAAATACCAGCATTTTTGAGAATTTAGATCAATAAATGTCTGCAAATAATAGTAACTAAGTGTAGATTTCTGCTCTGGTGTCAACCTTCAACCATGAACTGTCCTATACCTGCATCTGTAAGGACATAAGATCTATTTGACTAAATTGGACCAACCATCGTTTAAATCAAATCTTCCAACTGTAATCCAGAATTCTTCAACAATAAAACACACTATGCACACAAGGAAACTGAAAATAAAGCAACGAGAGATTGAGATTGGCCCGTTTACATGTTATACAATGACACGTGAGCAATCACAGCTGTTATATATTGCGGTTTCCATTAAAGCTAATAAACTTGGCTGCGTACGCCAACGCTGCTCTCAATCCAAGCTGTGTGCCATCTACATATCAATGGCCCATTTCCCGATTCCCCCGCGTGGAGGGGGTGACCTTGCTCTGTGCTGTTGCTGTAATATATTCTGACAATAAACTTCAAGGGCTGGAGAAAACTCTGCCTTACTGCATCCGACAATTCAATGCTACAAACACAGGTTCAATAAAAATACAGAATGGGAATCTACAATGCGGTATTTCCCCGCTGTCAAAATAAAGAGACAAATTTGTCCATAAGACTAGTAAGGGATAGTTCATTATTTTAGGTAACGACACTAACGACACAAGATGCGCCACTTCACTGACAATGTGGCTGCCAAAGGACTTTGGTGTGGGAGAGTGAGAGATTTTCAGACGTCACTTTCCTATTGTTGGCTTGTGAGCCTTCTTTAAATCAGCTAAACTCAGTTTTTTTCCCTTGTTTTTCTGCCACTGGCAGCCATGTTTTCACTGTGACCAAATGTCTGTGTAAGCATCCAAAAGAACCAACCTGATCTATCCCTGTATATCCAGCTGCAGTTATGTCAATGCTCCTTGGAATTGCATTGCATCCAAAAAGCTCTTCCTTTGGTGTGGAGCCAAGGTTTACAGCCACATTGAGGTCTTTCCAAAGAGACACAGCATCCTGTTTAGGATTTCTCATCACGCAGCTGCAGCAGCAGCAGCAGCAGCACCGAGTACAGCGGCGACTCTGGGATTTCCCCTCATTGGACGCGACCCTGAGGTCACTCCCGCTGCCTTGGTATCTGTCAAGTTTCACAGTGCACTGCTGTATCAGCCTGAAGACATAATAAGTCCCCATTGCGCTCTTTTCCTCACTTCTGACACTCACTGCTGCTTCATGACGTCGGTTTAAATCATCATCAAAGGCTTAAATATGACATCTATGTTCGACAAAATCCATATTTTTGATCCTGATTCGGAGCTGAGAGTTGAACGAATTTTTTTTATTTTTTTTTTCCAGTGAGCTAGTGTGCAACCACTGAGTGACGGTGATGTTGGGATCCTGGTGTTGTGTTTGACTTGTGGCCATGAGGCCTTCACGGTGGAGATTTTGACCCAGAGGAGAGCAAGAGGGAGAGGAGTGAGGAAATATAAATGACATAACCAAGAGCCACAGACAATAATAATAACTGTGTACTTCCCGTTGTCAGAAGCGCACAACACGACCATTCACACTGTTGCCTTAAAAGAATACCTCAGTTTGAGAAATATCTTTTTTGTTACATGCCCACCGGTGACACTTGGTCCGAGGCTTGAAACTGCAACGCTAATTCCGCACTTTTTAGACCCACTCGTAGGGGGACGGGTCCTCATTCACAGAATGTAAACAGTGTCCGCCATCTTTGCTAACAGTCATGCTAACAGGACCAAGTGTCACTGGTGGGCACGTAACAAAGAAAAGAATGAAGACATTTCTCAACTCAGGGGAAACTGAGGTTGGGAAGCACCATTTTTCAAAAGTACTACCCCTATTCTAGTAATACAAAGCTAAATGCAAATCGGTGAAGTATTGCTTTAAAGTCATCATCAAACCTGCGCCTTGTTCCCATCACTCAGTACTGAATCTGCAGAGACCACCGATCATATTACCAACCAGGACCATGAAAATAATAACGCAGTTCTGTGTATGTGAACTGAGATGTTTCCACTGGGGTTAACTCAAAAATAATGAGGAACTAATTATATCTTGTGTTTTTTTCTTGCTTCCACAAGTTTTTCCTTGTACAAACACCAGAGCAGTCGACAAAACACCACGCTGGCACATCACACACACACACACACACACACACACACACACACACACACACACACACACACACACACACACACACACACCACGCCTCAAGAAACCTTTCCATTCCACCTCATTTTCTCCTTCAGGTGAGGGAGACTCGGCGTCAGCGAAGGCATCGGGCCAGAGCAATCCGAGTATGGAATCAATCATGGACTCCCCCCCCCTCTATAAACATCTGCCCTCTTCTCTTTCATCGCTCATGTTCTGCTTTCACCTCTGCAGCCACGGCTCCACAGATTAGACCCAGGAGCCACAGACCTTCTCGTTTTTTTTTGTTTTTCCACCTCCATTTGTGCAGAATGAATGGAGATACTGTGCCTGCGATTCATCACGGCCAGCAGAGTGGACACTCGTTTTAGATTTCGTTTCACTTTTGAAATGGATATTCAGGTTTTTGTGTGCAGCCCCTTTGTGAGAGACACAAGGAGGAAAAACTGATTTTAGCTACTGAACTGAAAAGGCTCACCGAAGAAAATCTACATGACTTTAATTCTACAATGTCTCAGGAATATGTTTGTTGCTTTGTCTCACCACTACACAGCGCTTTCTGACTGGAAACTGTAGTTCGTAAACGACGCATTCCCGCACACCAAAGTTTACATTGTGGCACACAGGAGTTGCCTCCACTAAGTGAGTTTACGTGAGTTCATTTGTGAGTTCGGGGTTCAAATTCCTTCATTCAGATAATTATAAGTGGCAAAAACTTCCCATGAGCTAAAAACATACATTTTCTGAATGGAGTTTGGTGACAAGTTCACAAATTCCATTTCACCGTCAAAAAAAGTTGTCAAATGGAGACACGAAGCTACAAATATAGATTAGATTAGTCTTTTGTTAAGTGGCTAAAGTCTGTTTTTTGCTTGGGTTGCTGCTGCATAGAGAGCAGGGGTCTCAAACGCAAATGACCTGGGGGCCACTGAGCATCTAGTCTCATCAGGAGGGGGAGCCTAATGTTTCTAAGCTTAAAGCAATTCCATCATGATATTGCAACAACAATATTTGCAATAACAATAAATTTGTGACAGTAGTTCACAGAATTTCACAAGAAAAGTGTTTGTTTTAATATGCAACACAATAAAAGCCTACTTACCGTGCAAAAAAATCGATTGGAGGGTCTCGAGGTTGAGACCTCCGGGGTAAAGGGTGTGTGGGAACTGTGTCAGTTACTCATACAGTCACACCTCACAAAAACTGATCTATCACTATGAAAACCGCATTCTCGCCCCACTTCTCACCATCTCCGTGCACTTATTCAGGCCTATCGCCTTTCTGTTTGTGCATTTGTGCACCGTGCACTCCCCCCATCACCCCATTAAGGTCTTGTGCTGGGATCAATCAGCGGCACAGACTCCAGACAGCGGGAGCCTCGGCCCACGCTGCACGGATAATGATGGGGGGGAAGGAGGAAGGTGAGGAGAGGAGAGGAGAGGGGGAAACAAAAATCACATACACAATCTTTTTTTAAAGGGCACTGGGAGTTTTTCCCTCACCATGCTGCCGTCTCTCACCCTCTCGCGCTCTAGTGTGAAAGCAGCGCTGTGAGTCATGTGCAGCTCGTCAGAGTTGCGACGCTGTGGTTGTGTATCGGAGAAATGAGTCATAAAAATGCCACTCCTGGCCTCCCTGCATGTTGGTGCCACAGTGACGAGTGAAGTCACAGGAAAAAGGACATGACAGGGAGGAAGAAAAAGTACAGTCAAAGAAGAAGAAAAAAGAGTGTGTAGTGTTTACACAGTGACATGCCTGAGTGACGGAGCGCTTCGAGGCCTGTAACAAAGCAGCTTTTCACGTCACAGTTGTGTGTTTGTCTGTGTGTGTGTGTGTGTGTGTATGTATGTGTGTGTACTCACCCCTGGCAGACAGCTTCTTGGTATTGATTATTTTGGCGGCGTATTCCTGCCCCGTGGAAATCTTCATGCACCTCCTCACCACAGAGAAAGCACCTCTGCACAACACACAAGACACTCACGGATCAGTCACGGCATTTACAGGGACAGTGTGATGGTGCGTTCGCACCGAAATTTAGGTTACACACAAAAAAATCATTGCAGAAAAGCGAGTGGACGCCATCATTCGCTTCCCTCATTCGAGTATTAGAACTCTTGGAAATTTTAATGCTGCGCTGAATTATCAATTGTTTGAATCAAAATCTGTAAATATGAAACAATGCACTAAATAAATGACAAAGGATGATTTGAAATGAAAATATTGTTTCGGCGATACATCGTCGTCCTTCCTCGTGCGATACGATAATCGATACCCCAGGGTATTTATCGATATTTTAATTAATAAATTAACACTGATTTTCGCTGGGCGTCGCTACTTGATGTGTCCCCAAGGTGGCGCTGCTCAAATGAATGAGGCAAACTTACCTGGCCGAAGAAGAGGGAGTTTATGGCGGGATAATGTTGGAGAAAGCTACGTTAAGAGATGACATCCACGTTCAATACATAGACTTTTTATGCACTTTGTTCTCTATGTTGGGAATAAATAGAGAAATCCTTTTAACTTTTTACGGTAATGTTTTGTTTTCTTCAGTTAGACAGATATCGTGATAATTGTCTTGCGATATATTGACTATCACAGAATCGTTGTATCGCGATATTATTTGTATCGCGTCTCGTATTGTGAGGTACCCGGTCATTCCCGGCCCTACTCTCGAATGTCTTGTTATGCCCACAGACCGAAATTATTCAGTTTTAAAGATTTCTTTGTGACACGGAGCAAAGAAACCAGAAAAAACTCACATTTTGAGTTCACTTTTGGCGATTTTGGACGACCATATTTTTACAATAAACCCGCAATGGACAAACTAAACACATTTAGAATGAGGTGAGGGATATTCAACTGAAACATGTAACTTCACCCATAAATTTTACACGCTGTACCTTTAAAATTAAAAAAGGCACAGGTGAACTCTTGAAGGTCTCGGTTGTTTGACCATTTAAACCGACAGAATATAATGAGGGGAAAAAGCTTCTGAAGTGGCTGTGTATCTCTGGGTGTTTTGCCGCCGGAATTCTGCGTGACATTAAATGACCTTTTTATATTTGTCATTTATGTATATACACTCAGTGCACTCAACAGAAATCCCTCTTCCTGTTTATTCACTCAAAAACAACGTGCCGACCGAACTGGCAGCACAGAAAGAAATGCACGGCTCATTAAAGAAATGGTGCGTGAATGGAAGGATGTGTTAAAGGATGCCAGGAAAGTTTGAACATGACACGTGCGAAAGGTACGGGTCTAAATCCAGACTGCTGTGAATGTCTAATGAACAGAGGGGATTCTCAGAAGCAGTGCGACACCCCGTCTTTTCGAAAAGACCTAAAAATAGTCACTCTTTCAAAATATATGCAGCTGAAATACAATGAATCTAAAGTACAGTGTTCATGCTGCCACGACAGGAATGTTCCTTTAAGGCTACACAAAAATATTCACATTTAAAAAGCTGAAATACCAGAAAACTGGGTTTCTAACCAATTTTTCTTTCTTTCTTTGTTTGAGTTGCTGTAGAAAAATGACAACAAACTCGCCTTTGCCTAGGGTGCAAACTAAGGCTAAATAAACTAAGCACTTTTTATTTTAAAGCTATTACACAAGCTTATACAAACACCTTTGAGGTATGTATGTTCAATTTCTGCAAATAAATGCTCCAAAATGTTATACAGTGGAGCTTTAAAGACAATTAAAAAGACTGGGAATTAATCATTGATTAAAACAGAGACTGCGCTGCTGAACGCCACTTCTGTTTAGTTTGCTGCAGGGGCCCCCTGGGGTCCCTTTGACCTGTGACCTTAAAAGTCTAAAAAAAAATGCCCAGGCTGCGGACACTTCACACTGTCCACTCCACTGAAACATGTCCATCTACTTCCACATCTCTCTATATCTATGTCAACACATGGAACCGTGGAGAAAATACAAGAAAACACACTCAGGACGAAGCACAGTAAATGTGAGGTCACCACTCTGTGCCTGAGCCACTGAGGAATGTCGATGCTTTTCCACTACAGGGGCGGAAACTTGTGCAAACCAATAACTATATATATACTTTAAAAGCAGTACATACAGTCACCAAGATGATAAGACACATTTAAAATGATTTGTATACATTTTAAACCCAGCTTCCGTCAGTGCAGGGGTTACAGGTTAACCTGTCCTGCACTTCTAACGAAATTCCAGCCAAATTTCTGCTTGTTTTTACTTGTCTTGCTTCTCTTCCAGATGTACATGCACTGTGCAGCGTAGTTTATAAGCGGAGAAACATTACAATTGACCGCTTGATCATTCCGCATGCACTCCAGTGCACTGAAGTGGCGCTTTGTAGTGCAATTTGAACTTTTAAAAAAAACTGCCACACCAGACCGTGATAAAAACACACCCTTCCTTTAAAACACAAGTGGGCGTTAACTAGTAACAAAGGGTGAATCAAATAGTAGAGATAACAATGAGGGAAAAGTTTTAAACATGAATTTCAGGTTAAAAAGTCTGTTATCACACATTTATGAATAAGACACAAATACGTGGTAGGATTTTTGAATGGGATTCTTCACGACGTACGTGCTGTCTGAGAATCCCGGCAGGAACAGGTAGGCGTCCGCAAATAGTAAAAACACGTTGCAATTTCACTACATTTACAATAAAATATTTAAACAAAAATAAAAAATGACTTACTTTCCGAGCTCCTCGTAGAGTTGGTACTCATCAGTAAACCTGGTGCAGGTCGTTGAAGCCATGTTAAGGTGTTAGACTCCGGGACGTGAACGCAGCAACTCTGGAACGTGAACGCCTCACCTGCTCTTTATTTTCACTGATTACTCTCCACAAATCCCCGTCCTTTCTGTGTTTGTGTGTGTGTATGTGTGCGTGTCCCAAAGTGGCACTTGTCGTCTTCCGCAAAGGGGGGGAAAAATTAGATGAAAAAAAGGCAAAACTCGGGGAATGTTCCTGGAAGTGACTCCCTGGATGACAGCGGTGACAGCTCGGCTTCGCTCCTCCCAGCACCTGCGCTCTCAGCCCGGCTTGTCCTGCAGTTGTCACACACGTCGCGACCTGCTGTTGTGTTTGTCTCCTCACTGACACTTGGATTAGTTGATTGCCGTCAAAGCGGATTTCACGCGTAATGTTGCATATCCGGTGCCCGGATTTCAAAATAATATATGTTTGTATTTCACATGTATTTTCAATAAAATATGTGAAATATACTCTCATTTAAAATAATAATAATTAAAATAATGTATTTTTGTTGGTTATATTTTAACAACCACCACAGATGTACAATTTTACTGCCTTCATTCATAATTCGTACCCAGCTTTTGGAGGCGGGAATCAAACCCACAACCTTCAAGTTGAACAACAACTGACAACTGCCACATCATCTTTGTGGGTGATTTCAAGATCTTTCCTTTCAAAGCAAATCTTATTTCTACCTTGGGATATTTCAATTAATAAAAACATTCAACCTGAAATGTTTTATTTATTTTATTTTGGAGGTGAAATCCTCATCATCATCCGGTTTTATGCCTGCTGTGCGGTGTGCAGCTTTATGAGGTTCAATTTCCTCCGACCGCTCTCTACCTGGACAACCTGCATACGGGCGCCCTCTAGTGGCCAAAGATTGAGCTATTGGTGCCAAACCTCTTCCTTCCTCTGTTCATCCGCAGAGAGAGAGGAAGTAAGACCTGCTGTGACCTCTGACCTCTGTCTCTTGTCGACTCCAGTAAATATTTAAGAAAAACATCATACTGTGTTTACAGACTCCACCACAACTTTTTATTTGAAACATTTTCTCCTGTTGTTTCTCTTCATGCAAAGAAACAAGTGTGTTATTGTGTGTTTTTAATGTTTGTTGTTGTCAAACTCAACTTTCTGTGCAGTTATTAGTTTTTTTGTTATTATTATTTAATATAAGGAGTGAAAATGTCACAGACTGCTTTGATAAAAATGGGTCAGACATGAACAGGAAGCTCCTTAATAGGAAGCTATTACTTAAAGTAATTATATCATAGTATATACAGACAACGTCAACACAGATTTAAGGGGAAAATTCCAACACTTTGTGTCACAGAACTGGTTCAGAACGACAAAAGGGGCCTGATCAGGTTATGCTGGATCACCATTAATCCCCATTTAGCCTGTAATCTCATCTAATCCACCAGTGAGGAAGTGGTGTAAAGTGAACCACTAATGTGTGAGTGTGAGTGTGAGTGAGTCCATCAGAACCATCACCATGGCGATGAGTTATTTTTAGACTGAGAAGAAGGTGCTCCTGCTAAAACTGGGAGCCTCCCGCCTCCCTCTGCTGCCCCCTAGTGATCAGACACCCTGTTTATTTTCCTCTCAGAACAAGAAGTCAGATTATTTCACAGATTATGTTTACCTTGGAGTTGAGCTGCAGACTGAGTCTGCAAAGCAATAACAGCCATTTATTCACTGTTGTGAAATCTCACCCACGCAGCTGTTACATTTCAAAATGACGTGGCCTCATCAGTTTAAGGCTGTTTTTACAACATTTTCATCAGTTTTAAGTACCTTTGAATGAACTTTTTTTAAGTTAACCATAAATTATTCATATTAAATCGATATTATCAGTTATATAAACACAAGTTAGTTCAGCTTTAAATGAGCTTTCAGTACAAATTAAAAAGAAATAATCTGCAATCATACCCACACAGTGATGTTTGCTGTGGTGAATCAATGTAAACCAGTGTGAAAGTAAACTTAATCTGAAGTTTATGATTTAAATGAGTGAATCTCATTTAAATCATAGTGTTTCCTTGATGATAAACTCCATATAAAAGCAACTACAGACCTTGAGTTTATCATTACTTTGGTGCAGCATTTAATCAGCAGGACTATGTCATTTTACCTTTATTTATTTGGCAGGAAATGTACAGTGAGTTGTCCACATGTTGTGAGTGTGAGTGGAGAGACAGCAAATGACAGGAGGGGGGCGCTGTTGCAGCACAGTAGATTCAGAACATCTGGCCATGGCAGAGGATCAATGCACACTTCCAATAGGTTTCAGTTTGCTCTTTAAAAGCTATTTATTTTTTTCAAAAAGATCATATGAACTTACACTTACAACACAATCATGGTGTTTGGCCATAACATGATGTATATGTATGAAAATAAGCACTATCATTAAATAAAACGTGTATATAGCAGTAAATGAAAACAGAAAAATAATGAATAAAATATCTTTCACGTCCTTTACTCACGGTTTTTCTTTCATATTTCTCATTTCTATACATTTCAATGGTATGGGAACTGAAGTGTGTGTCGCTCTGTAAACCGTGTACTCAGCTGCACCAAATCCCATAGAGAAAAACGTCGATTTTACACCACAGCACACAGCGTTTGTCAAACCACTCCTGCCTCCATTATTAACTCTAAATGCGTCATTTGGTGACTTTTGGTGATTGAAAACCTTTGGTCGGACTCTCCTGAGTGGCACAGACGTAACAAACGAGGCGGCCGCACACCAGCAGCTCCTGAGTCCCTGCCAGGTAAAAATGATGATTTTCTCAATGGGATTTGGTGTGGGTGAGCGATACAACCGCACCTCAAACAAAAATGAACTATCCCTTGAAAATGAATGTCCAGCCGTGATCACAGGTGGTCTACGGATACACACAGAGTTATTCACAACGCAGCGAAGTTAGATATGTAATGTAACATATACAGCACACCGGTACAGTCCCCCCCCCGCCCCCCTTCCTGTGTGTTGGCGTGAGTTAACGACAGCATGTGGAGTTCATGTGAAGAGAAGATCCAGCGTTCCCATCTGGCGGAGGGAGCGGCTCGGAGAGAGAAGGTCAGAGTGAAGGCCCAGGAGGCCCGAAAGCCTCGTTATATAAGAAACAGCTACAGTTTGACACATGTAAAGACCAAAAAAGTGATGGTTGTCCGCAATAAAAATACTTTCAAAAAAGACTATAAGTCTTAGGTAAGGTACACACACACACACCCTTGACCCTGACCTCAGCCTAACTTTACAACATGTCTTCACGTTAAAATGTAGTCATTTATGTTATAGGGACTCGATTTTTGTCCTCATAATGTGACTGTGGAAACAGATTTAGGTCCCCACAACATAAGGAATACCAGGTACACACACACACACACACGTTGCAACTGCCAGAAGAAACTTTTCCGATTTTTTCCCAAAGATGGAAATAATAAATAAATAAGCAGACTGGAGGAGCAGGGGATCAAACCACCGGCCCTCTGACGACCCACTCTTCCCCTTGATGCACAGCCACCGCCATGTGTTTTCAGTTACAGGTGCGGGAGGATAACTGGTTTTGAACGATGCTCTGCTTGTAATACGGCTTCTGATTACGAACAGGTCACTTTAGGTCATGGTCTGGAATCTCTGCTTCAAACTATACATGTAGGATTATCTCAAGAACCTTTTACGACATGGAGTTTTTTCCCCTCATATCCAACTAACCAGTTTTTCATGCACATGTCACTTTTTCATGACACTGATGCAGATATCGCAAACTTGAGTATCTACTGCTATCAGTCCAATTTTACACCTTTAAAACTACATCTGTGCTCTTAAAGCAGAAGTCTCCAAGTAACAGCTAAAATGCTGTTGCTGATTTGTATTTACATTTTTACAGACCAGATTTGTGTACTCTTTACGATAACCGATCAAAACGAGACATCAAGTTAATGAAAAGGACGCAATGTTGTGACATAAAAACTGGACGACAATGTCTGATATATGCAATCGGATGAAATGATATATTTCTTTTCATTTCCAACAACCATATAAACTACGGAAGAGTATTAGGCCACATAGATATTTTCAAAGAAAGTCAAAAAAATAAAACAGCATTTAATCTCAGAATTCATGCTGTGCATGTGGCCCTAATACTCTTCCATAATTAACACACACAAAAGTACAATTAAGAAAAAAAAAAATTTAAATTGGACATACACAGTTAAAAAGTTTAAAAAAATCTTTAAAGCGTGAAGATGTGACCTATAAACAACCCCCCCCCCCAGGATGTCCATATAAGGAGTTGTGTGTTATTCCCATGGCAATTTTTAGGATGATAGAGAAACATTTAAATAATACAAACAAACTCATTAGATTTAAATCTACTGTAGGTTAAATTGACTAAAAGTAGACTAAAATGAAATGGTATTTTAGTCAGAAATCAAATATTTGCTGTCATCCCACACACACACACACGTTTATCACCTTCCCCTACAGAGGGATAAATGGAAAGGTCGTCCTCATGACATCATGAAAGTGTCGACGTCCAGCGTTGTCCAACCTTCCATTGCCTCTGATTTCCTTCCCACACCCTGTCATGTGACAGGTGGAGAGCTTTAAAGTCTGCTCGCTTGGAAAGACCTCTTTTCTCCCCCCCCCCTCTCTCCATTCCTGGCAGAGACGAGGAATGGAGGAGGTCTCTGCAGCAGGAGACTGTGGGTCTCTGCCAGTACAGTGAACAGCTGAGCGGGACGCCATGACGCCAGATGGGACGAATCATCCCCCTCTCTCACACACTTACAGTGGAACTTCTCTCTGGTGGGCCGCCATGTCATTTCTCCTCCCGTTTGTCATACTTCATATCGTCTCTGTGTTGTTGTTTTTTCCCCCCTTTTCATCGGTGAAAGCATCGTCCCACTGAGTTCACACAATGACTTCCTGTGTGAAAACAGTCTTTAGTTTTTATTTTATTTCGTTTAAAATGAGTTTGTTCCCGAGCTCTGAGGTCTAATAACAGGCTGTTTTTAGATGTGCCAATAACCAAAAAATCTGCATGGTAACCTGTTCAGAAACCTTTGAACTTTGACTGTATTTTATAACTTTATATTTTGTGGGGTTTTTTTCTCATCTGTTTGTATCTAAATGTTGTGAAATGCACTTATTGTAAGTCACTTTGGATAAAAGCGTCAGCTAAATGACATGTAACGTAATGTAATCGGACTCACTTATTATTTATGTATATAAATTTTGCAAATACCAAAACTTTACGCTACAATTTTAGTTATCATTTTATTTTTAACACTTAATTTCACTTAAGTGTTTTTTTTTTTAATCAATTTTAGCTTTCGTTATTTCCGTTAACGATTCTCGTTCACTATAATAACCTCGGTAAGGAACAGAAAAGATGTGTAAGATCAAAACAAGAGGCTTAAAGAGGCTTAAAAGCTCTGCAACAACAACAAAAATCAGTGAAAACTCAATGAAGGAAACGCCACACAATCAGCTGTTTGGGAACGAAGAGAAGCCCCGACCGTCCTCCCCCGTCCTCCCCCGTCCTCACTCCAGTTAATCTGCCTGGAGGAGAGTCAGAGGCCCACGTGTCACATCCAGTTGGAGTTGACGTACCACAGCTGGACCTTCACCTCCTCCTCAACCTGATTCAAACCACGGGTCGAGTCGGTGGAGCGTGATTGATCGACGCTGTTTCGTAACAGTCGGAAAAAAAACACGCGGATCTGAATAGCTGTTACAATCTGGTTTATTTACTGAAGCGGGTTATCGAGAAAATCTGAGGGTGTGACTTGTGGGGAGAGTTATTTCTGTCTTCTGTCTTCACTAAGTTATTAATTCCTAATTCAAGTATTTATTGAACAATTAGTGAGAAACTAGTGTGGTTTTCTTCATGTGGTAACATGTTCAGAAACATTTGAACTTTTGACCTTTGGCTGATTATTATGTCTGTGCTTCTGACTCGCGTATTTCACTTTTCTTTGCTTTTACATCAATATCGCGGCTCCCATTTTTCAGGATGTATCTATTTTTTCTCTTATTAAAAACTTAGTAAAAACGGATTCCACAGTCTAATGGCGATAGAAAAACAACACCATCGGCATTGATACTGATCACCTATAAGCCTTGATTTCACTACGTCATCCTCTTGGTGGGTGGGTGAAGACGGGGGGGGGGGGGGGGGGTTGCATGAAAATGATAATGATGATGATGTAATTTATGACACTGATAAAACTGCATTACTGTGTTGAAGGAAATGCAGTTCACCTGATATCTGTTGTGTTAATAAAGCCACAATTATATTATTATAAATTATTATTATCTGCGGTCTATGTTGGAGATTAACACCTGAACATGTTTTCAGGATTTTTTCCTTTTTCACCCCCTCCACCATCTAACACCCATTTCCCCCGAACTCCCTGCAAGAAAGAGAACTTATACCAAAATGTACAAAGATGTGTGTTTAGAATATATATATATGAAACACAAAACACAAAAAAGAAAAGGAACATTTTAAGATAATGTATAAAGTTTTTTCAAGTCTTTTTCACTGATCTGCAGTTCGGTGTCGGACTCTTACAGTGACCACACTCTCTGACCCACCAGTGATCGGCAGTCTGTCGGCGTCCCATATTAGTATCGGCTCAGCTCACTTTGAACCTCGTCAGAGCAGGGGCTAAAAAAAGTACCAGGTACTATCACTAATGTGATAAAAGTGCAACAAAAACATGTCGCGGTAGAAGTGTATACCAAACAGAAGCAGCTCAGGCAAGGGTGCATTCCATTTGCATTTGGAACTCGGAATTTGCAACTTCCTTACACGGCAATGCCGCCTGAAACCCTGACCTTGGAATTCCAAGCTGCCACCAAACAAACACTTCTACTTTTTCCATTAAAACCACGTTTGCTGTATTTGTTTCACAGTAAATCAGATACAATTTTTTTTTTTGCATACTGTATACAGTATATACTATATAGAGTGTTGTTATAGAGTGGCTACAGTGGCTAACCCTTCTTAACTGGAACACGGAGTACAACGATATGTTATTATTATTGGTTATTATAGCTGGATGTTCTTTTGTTTTGTTTCTGGGACAAATGTCATGCTTTTTTATTTGCATCACCGTTGATGTGCAAAGGCTTTAAAACACAAATTGCACCATGCTAAAATTATCCCACATGTCTGCGTCCTGGACACAGAAATATCACAACAGTGAAATAGACAGACAAAAGCTCTGATGACGGACAGATGAGGAACAGATGAGTCTGTAAAAGACAGATTAAAGATTGATTGTAGAAGATGGAAGTCATTTTAAATAAGTACTGACATCCTCTTCATCACCAGTGTCAGTTCGGAGTTTGGAAGGGTTTGGTGCGTTCAGCAGGTGGTGCACGAGCTCACATTTCTGCCCACGTGCTCATTGTATAAACACTAATCAAACAAAGACGTGATTGTATGTTGTTTGAGGAACAGGGAGAAAGAGATGAGGTGAGATACAACAGTGGACGTTCCCTGTGCACTCAGTGAGTCAGAGTCAGATTCATACAGTCATTCACTCAGTCATGCTTTTTTATTTCGTGTGACATGAAAATTGAAGGTTCCATGTCAGGGATCAGCAAGTAAATTGATATTTATTTGAATATTTGGGCCAAAATATGGTGTCTTCATCACGTCTGCATGTTTTCAGTCAGAAACAAAAAGCTACATTTGTTGCCTTAAACTAACAATAATGCAGACGGTGTCTTTAATCACCAGCTTACGTACTCGTACTGTTAGTGTTCGTCTTGCATCATTTCAATTTGAAGAGTTACTGCTTCTTTTTTGAGCCTAACATATGAAAAGAGCTATTTTATGGACATTTACTCCCCCAAATCTGGCTGTTACCATGACAACAGCAGTGTTTTTTTAATTTTTATTCTTCAAACAAACAAACAAACAAACATTTAGTGTGGGTTAAACTGTCCATTCTAGCAAGAGAATCTATTTGAATGAGATCATATTTTTTCAGAATAAAAGCTTTTGAACTTGAAGATAAGCAAATAATCTAAAATCAGATTTGTTAAGACATCTGCCGGGCCAGATGCTGATGCTGGCGGGCCAGTTTTGGCCCTCGGGCCACCAATTGCTAACCACTGGTCTATGTTATAGTGAAATAATTTCCCAAGCAGCTTCATGTCTGTATTCTGGACGGCCTAGTCAACTACTGCGCAAAAGACGCGATAAAATCGCTCTTTTCAACTTTTGCGAAAAATTGCACGGACGCGTCGACACATTACATTGCATTACATTACATGTCAGTACAATTAGCCAGGGGTGGATTCGAACTTGCGACCATGATGCCTTTCGTACACAAGGTAGGGTCTTAACCACTGAGCCACTCCACCCCACGATGGCCAATCAGCGTTAAGATTCTCCGAATGATGTCATGTACCTGCCAGCGGCCGGTGTGGTATTTTTGTGTGTGGACACTCGGAGCTGTACGACACTTTGCCTGCGGTTGGAAACGTCCGCAGAGAGAGAAACCGTCGTCTTGTGTGGTTTCACGAACACACCACGCGGAGCCGCTCACAGCTTGGCGGCGAAAGTATCGCTGGAAGCGGCTCTCATCCACACGGAGCTCCAGAATTTAAAGTATGAAACTCGCCAAGTTGTGTCCGGCTCAGCGGGGTGTGTTCGTGAAACCACACAAGACGACGGTTTCTCTCTCTGCGGACGTTTCCAACAACAGGGAGTGCAACAATGCGCTGGCTGATGGTTCGGTGTGAACACAGCATTAGAGGTGTGGACAGGGCACGCGGCGTCAGGATTTAACTGCACCACAGGACCTTCCCCTCTGCAGCCGGCTGATTGACAGCGTTAGAGGAGCGAAAAACTCAAAACACTTTGCAGGAGAGATCAAAAAGGAGGAGTGATGGACGGCAGCAGAGGAGTTTAAGATGGTGGCAAGCGGACAGCAAGCCTGGGGGGGGGGGGAGCAGAACACCACTAAGATATGGATGCAGGAATCGCTCGCAACACAGCTGGCGCAGGAACCCAAAACCCCCCCCCTACAGGTCTGGACTTGAGCAAAACCTGTGGCGCAAACACACACATACAGAGAGGGAGGAGAAACAGGATGAAAGGAGTGCAAATAAAGAAGAATAATGGGAGGAATTAAGAGAAAATGGAGAACGTCTGAGCGGCTGCAACGGCGAGGAGATGCGTGAGTGAAGTGTGTACAAGGATTAATGAGGATGAGAAAGAAATATAAAGATATAAAGGGAGTGGTCGCCGGGGAAGAGTGAAAACAGGGCGATATGTCATAATGTGGATAAAGTGGGAGTGGTAGAAGTTGTTGCTGAAGGTGGCCAAGATACGTTCCAGTTCCATGCATGAATGAAATTGCTCATTGCAGGAAATCCCCATTCCTGGAGAAAGAGCAACAGCCAAGTGAGACTGTCCGTCAAGCTAATCCACTCCTCTGTCCTCTCTAAACCTCACTTCAACTCGTCTTATGGAGTTTAATAAACAACAGTCACATCGTTATTGCAGGAGAAGACTGTACTTTTCCAGCACGAGCACTGGTAGCGCTGTGCACGACTGTGAGTCACACAGGAAAAAGGATGCATCAGCGCTGTAATTCCTCCAGCCACTTCCTAGGCAAGGACTTCCTATGATGTCACTGAAACATGACAGCAGCTGTTTCACATGCTGGTACATCATCTTGAACAAAAAAAAAAACAAAAAAGAAAAGAGGGAAAAACTGAACTACCTCTCACAAATGGAATGTCACACTTCTGCCAAGTTGCTGGAGAGCAGAGCCTCGCGCGCTGTAATCCCGCGAAAGGATGCATTTCAAGCATTAAATTTGTTAAGACACTTTTGGGACGGTTGTTCAGGGGTTCCCTCGTGGCTGCTGTGTTATTTATTTGATTGTTTTGGACACAGCTGCTTGATATTATTCTTATTTTTCATCACATCATTTTTTATTGGGAGACAAATAATGTAAGAGCCCGGGTCTCGTTGAGTCATGGTGTTTCAGGACGTAGCTCTTGGCTCCGGCGCCGGCAGCTCTTTCCAGTTGGCTGTGCACAAATTTGGCCGGTTTTTGCACCGTGATCCTGCAAGAACTTTACATTTCAGGTGCGGTGCCACAGCTGAGTCCAGCAAAAAATGGTATCCCCGCCCTTCACATTGATCAAAGGCGTCTGGCTCTGCCATCGATCAGGTTTATTTTCCCCTATCGTTCCCAATGAGCACTAATGGGCACTCTCAATGTGAGGCGACAGAGTGAGGGAGCTTGATGTATTGCCTTACAGCTCAGTTACACGGGGGGGGTGAAATGCCTTTGGTTTTTTTTTCCCATAAGAGGGATGTGAATGCCCATAACTGAAAGCAAATGTGACTCCCCAGAGAAACCAGGGTTTAACTGTTCCTACAGCTCGTGGGAGAGGAAATTCAGGCCGACGCAGTAAAATAAGAATCCGATCTTCTATAATTCTCACTCTTCCCTTATGTTATACGTGGGGAATTGCTACAGTAAAGCCGAGCTTACCCGGGTGAATTCTGGTTCCCATGGGTACAATACGGTCTGTGGGCACAAGTCCTGCGAGGGAGCTGACAAAAACCACTCATTAACCCGAGTAGACCTCACCTGCACTACGCCTGCTACACTGTTCCAGGCGAAAGATGACGCAGCAAATTCTTTGATTATGAGTCCAAGATGTTGCTCCTAATTCACACTGTGAACAACTGGTGTCATGTTGATGAGGCGGAAGGTAGCTTAGGAATGTTTTCTGACACTGTTGGATCACCATCTCAAAGCCTGTATGTGGCATCCAATACATCTTCATCTTCTTAGCATGCAAAATGAATCTTCATGTCATAGCTGATGGCATTGCAAACTTACATGGGTGGATGATGACGTCGCTAACTTGCTTCGCATCTGGTTCTCAAACATTTTATACCAAGTACCACCTGAGAAAAATAGTGAGCTCTCATAGCAACACCATGTTAAAACACAGTGGTGTAAATACTGTTAGCTTAGCTAGCTTAAGTTTTGTTTAGTCGGACAAAAAAAAAAAGAACAAGGATTTTTGCTTACCATGACATGTTCCGATCACTTCCTGTGGTCTTCCTCAGAAGGGTCACGTGACGTTAACATGTGACGTGTCTTGATTCCTGTTTTTGTACAGGTTTGCAAAGACAGCAGGGGGTGCTGTCTCCCTCAGAGGACCACAGGAAGTGGTCCAAAACATGGCAAGAAGACAGTATGAATCTTTTGGGATCAGAAAGTACCACTAGAGGAAGCTTGTGTACCACAGTTTGAGACCCATGGTCTTACTTAGCAAAGTTGCTTTGGAGATGATGACTTGAGTGATGACTTGCGTCATGGCCTATGATTCAGAAGGTGTCCGCATCATACTTGGGGTCTTAGCCACGTTTATTAGATCCATGTAGCCCCACTGGGATTTTTTTTAATGAACTCTCAACGTTGCCGAGATCTCCCAGTCTTTAGGAGGCATTACAGCGGCTCGGGGTGGAAACACCCATCTTCGTATCAGTGTAAGCTACAAATGTCACCGTGAAAGTTGAGTCATAACTTGGCTCTAGATTTGGGTTCTGAGGCAGAGGGGATCAAAGTTAGCGTGACTATGCGGTGGTGAAGCCTGACAGCCTATTTCACAGGAAAGCCCCTCTCTCTGGGGCTCCAATTGTTCCTTATGTGCATAGCAAATTTCAAGCTGCTTAGGCCAATTACAAAGACAAATAGACAAGCTGCAGAGTCAAATCCCAGCAAAACAGAAAGGGCTCCGTTTATAGGCAGCAATAAATCTTTTGGTCTAGGGGACGTTTAGCAGTCATTTAGTGTCATTAAAAGATCTAATTGTCCTGTAAAGCACAACAAACCGTTTACTACCCAACGTAATGAACAGTTCATGTCACTGAGTTTAGGAACTATTTACATAAATGCCAAGCAACAGACACATGAAGAACATTTTTCTAATGGGCCGGGATCCAGAACCAAAAAAAAAACAAAACACAAATGTAAAAATATGTCTATCACCTGCCAAAACATCAACTTTTATCTGATTCAGTTTATCATAGTAACCATGACGGGAAAAATACAAGCATATCTTTGTGAAACTCATTTTAACCGAATAATCAAAACCAAAATAGAGTCGGCCGTTTATTGCGTAATCCGCTGCGGCATTTATGTGATTACCCACAGTTTCTCTCATATCCTTGTAGAGTCTGCCCATATTCGGAGACTAGACACTAATTAACATGATTTATGAATGATCTACTGTATATATAAAACAATACTAACAACAGCAATAGAAATAGTCTGTTTTGGGAGGAGATTTCAGCTGAAAACTAAAAACAGATGCCTCGTGATGTAAACTGTGGCAAGTGAAAACCTTACCCCACCTAATAGTTCTCATTAAATTAAGATTTCTAACCATTAGAAAAACAAATTACTGTTTATATTTTGGTGGCTACAGATACATCAGGGCATCAGAGGACCCCAGCCGAGGAGGACAGACTGCGGTCATGCGTCCTCAACCCACCTTCGAATGTGGTTTTGCGTTCAGACCTGAGGGCGTATCAGGATGGATTTGTACTTTAGTGCAATGTACACCAGACCAGATCACTCAGGATAGATGTTAAAACCAGGTATAAACAGGGTCTGAAATTAACCTGAAGGAAGTTCTAACCACGGCACCGACATTAGGTTTGACGTCATGAAAAGGGGAAAGTAGTACTTTGTCTGTTTTCTCCATAATGGCTTTGCCGCTGTCAAGGATATTGTTGTCTCCATGATCTGCCGTGGTGTCTGCAGCTGTGGAGCCTGCACTGCTGTCGGGAATCGATTTCTGCCTCTCTGGTCATTTTCAAATACTAATGTAATACTATTCCGACAATTAGCAAACACAAGTCGACTGAAGCTGTCCAACTTGAGGTGAAGACCTAAGAACAGCTGCATGGACCAACTCACCAGAGCGGACCTGGACAACTTCACTGGTCCCACCACCCGTAATTAAATAACAAAACATTTATTATTCATATTTCAAGTGAGGTTGCAAAATATTAAGCTGACGGTGGGGTAAATGCTTGGTTTTCCAAATTTTCCGCGACCGCTACAGAACATCAACACTGATGAGGGCTGTGAGGCAAGCAATTATGTCTTTATTACTGGTGGGATAGCACTTTATATAATATTTTCCATGAGTGTATGTTCTTTGTGGCCATACCTCAGCTTATAGAAAGGCGAGAAATGGTAAATCATTTCCAGTTACACGAGTACTTACTGTCACTGGGATAAAAGCGATCGCGCTGGAATAAAATGCAAACCAGACAGAGCATGAACGATAGCAGGAGACAAAGAGCTTTGTGTCTGGAGCTTTTATTTTTTTTTTAGTTTGTCTTACATTCAGGTTGGCCTGGTGCCGGACCAGACGTCATCGAGAAGAGAGAACCGAATCTATTATTTTTGAGTTCAGACAGACTGTGCTTATAAAACCAACACACATCAACTCACACGTCACATAAATCCTACATCTGTGTCCACAAGACTGCATCGCTGCAATCAATAACATTATAGAATCATGATTTTTTTTTTATATATATATATATATATATTCCTGTTACCATAATTTATGGCAACTGTCTATGAATATCGATTTGCTACTCTAAGTGACACATGAGTATACAGAGCAATTCAAAAAGGTGACAACAGTTCAAGCATGCAACACAATCTAGAAAAATAAACATTCTTTAAATGCCCCGAACATTAACATGAGGTTTTAGCTGTGTCTGGGCATGACAGTAGTGTTTGAACGAGTGGATCCTTTCCTTATTCTGTTGAGGCATTTCATAAGCTCCATCTGCTTTGATTTTTCATACAGTATTAACTGGAGTCAAGTTAAAACGAACATGAGTTCTTTAGCCTATAACGAGGACAATCCTGAAACAGGAAGTGTCAATCCCTGAGAAAAGGCAGCTTAAGTCTTTCACAAATGGGGCAAGCTAGCCATCTACCCTCCTTTTCAGCTTTCTGCTCTTTGATTTATTCTTCCACCTTCTTTTTCCAAGATGGCTGGAGAACAAATGATTGTCTCTCTCTTCCTCCCCTTGCTTGTCCCTCTCATCCTTGAACCAGGGTCCCCAAACGCCCCCATTATACTGAGGGTTAGAACGGAGGTCTTTGGCTGGGTAGCGCACCGGCACTGCGGTCTTATTGTACTGCGCTAGCCGCATTAGCATCTTCTTCACCACGTGTGGGTAGCGCAGAGACAAGTCCACTCTCTCGTAAGGGTCGGCTGTGATGTTGAAGAGCCAGAGGGATTTACCTCGGTCCCAACGCACGCGCTCATTATGCCAGCGGTTGGTTAGCCGCTGGCTGGAGAAGGTCTGTGGTGGCACCCAGTCACTGTACCCAGGAACACCTGTCAGGAGCTTCCAGTGGCCCACACGGATCGCAGCCTGGATGGCTGTGTTCCATATGCCGTACCCAGCCTTCCATGAACCGTTTTTGGCTCTGATGTAAATTGGGTCAATGTTATGTAGAATGTCCTGTCGAGGCGACTGGCGGCCTTCGCTGATAGCCTCCCACACGTCGTACCCATCCAGATTTAGATCTTCGTCTATTGTCCCTTCACCCAGAGTCAACAGAGTAGGGAACCAGTCCGTGATGTGGACCAGAGATCGGCATTTTGTCCCTTTGTTCACCAACAGGGGGCTGTGAACAAAGCCCACAGCCCTGATACCCCCCTCCCAGTAGGTGGCTTTACTCCCTCTGAGGGGCCAGTTGCTTCCACCAGCTGATGGCTGGCCTCCGTTGTCTGAAGAGTACACTATAATTGTGTTGTCATAATAACCATAGCGCTTTAGCGCTACCGTGAGGTTGTGTATAGCTTCATCGAGGCAAGTCACCATGGCGGCATATTTACGGCGATTCAAGTTCGGGATGGCCTTGTAGCGCTCGAGGTAGTGGGCAGGAACCTGCAGCGGGGAATGAACAGCCTGATAGGCTAAGTAGAGGAACAAAGGTTGTTTGCGAGGGTTGTGATTGGCTAAAATACCGATAGCCTTTCGAGTAAACATCACAGTAGAGTACAAGCCGCGGTCCTGTTCCCAAGCTGCTTCCTCCCCTTCGTACAAATCGTAACCGCACATACCGGGCGCTTCACATTTATAGTGACTGTAGTAGTCCCCGCTGCCGAGCAGGGAGCCGAAGAAGCTGTCAAAACCACGCTGGGTGGGGAGACAACCACGTTTGTAGAAGCCCAGGTGCCACTTGCCCACCATGTGAGTGGAGTACCCTGCTTCCCTGAGCTTCTGGGGCAGGGTGGTATTTTCCAGGGGCAGGCAGTTGGGCTGGGTAGGTCGGATGATAGAGTGCTGAAGGCCAGTGTGGATTTGATACCTAGAAAAAACAGACATCACTAGGTCAAAAACATGAATCAACTTTGATGAAAACTCATTATTGTGGTACAAATCATTGATCTAAAATGCTGTCTGGCTTACCAACATACAATCCTAATGATTTATTTTCAGGAGCCACAATGTTACCCTCATTCCAGGAGCTCATGATATATCATAATCTTGTTTAGTCTATTTAAAATGAGAATTCGTTGGACAAAATGCCTTCAGGGCATTTTCGAGTTACTTCAAGATTTCAAAAGCATATTTTCACAGTTATATCATGACTCACAATTATTTTGGTCAGTATAATGGAGACATTTTCATATGCTTGCATGCGTAATGTAAAAACTCAAAAAAGGACTGAACCCATTAGCTACTACACACAAAAAGAAAATCAATTACGGTAACTGCAAAAAGCACTAAACCATCTGCCAAAAACATAAGAGCTAGACATTAGAGTGTTATGCTTGTACATTGCTCTCTTCCACAGAGTGACATTTACAGCTTGGCCTTATTGCCAAACATTCTGAAAAGCTTTCCTTTGCCTAAACTTTTAAGAGAAGCAAATGGCTCCAGATAGGATAATAGGATTTTATTTATATGCTACTGTCTGCCATTTAAAAAAAAAACAAAAACAAAAAACCTTTACATTGAATTTGCTGCTGACGTATATTTAGAAAATTAAAGACAATGTTTTTCCTCCCACACAGACCGACAGGCAACAGGTTGTCCAGTCACAGAGAGAGTCTTTGTATGGGGGAATCACAAACCAATACTTTATTCAATTCAATTCAATTCTAATTACAACTTGACCACATCCAAAGCAAACACATTTGAGCTGACCAGAGGATACTTAGAGGCTGGTAACCCCAGCACAGAGTAATGCTCAACTGAAGTCTGGCAGTGCAGGCAGAGGTGGATATGGTATTGGGGTAAGTTTGGGGGCCCAGAGCCAAAACAGAGGACCTGTCACTCAAGGCTAGACAGGAAGCAGAGTTGTGACCTGGTGAAAACGATGCTGCTAACACAGCACTATTGATAAGCAAAGGGGACTGTTTGTATCGAGCAACTTTGATAGAAACCACAAATGTAAACTTTTAAACGTCCAGTGTGAAACGTTTACAAGGGTTTATTGGCAAAAATTGAATATGCTAACCATGATTGGGTTTATATAATTGTATAATTGTGTTAAAATAAAAAAAAGTTGGATTTTCATGGCCTTAGAGTAAGCCTTTTATATGTACTTAAGGGAAGGGACTTGCTTTATAGAGGCAGCTACTGTATCTTGCAACAACTGCCTTGTTTGAATGGACATGTGTAATGCATTTTTTGGTTTTGTTAACCCTCTTATGACCAACATGATAATTCTGGATTTATTTAGATTTTATGGCTGTAGAATTATCAAAAAATGTTCAATGAGTGAGCTCTTCTGCCCCTTTTTCCAAGGTAACTTTCACTTTCAATATCTGGCAGTTATTCAACCGTTTAAGAGTTATGGTACTAAGAAGCTGACGTCACAAATGTGTCGTTCTGCAGAAGTCCTGAGGGCCACTATCATGACAGGTATATGGGCACAAAGCTCTTTTTCTCTGCTTTCCGGGATCCATCCATCCATCTTCTGCCCTTTTAGCCAAGAGGGGTTTTTTGGGTGATATATGATCTGTACTCTTTAGGTGCTCAAAACAAAGGCAACTGGACTTCTCAAACAGGTCAACCTACAATGCTGTCTTGAGGGCCCTCCCCAAACAGTTTCACCCCAATTCCCACCTTTAAGGACTCATATGATGGCTATGTTAAGGTCTCCAAGGTGCCACCAAGGGTTTAAAAAAACCTGGGGACTCCCACACTAAAATCAGAACGTAAGAAGCCGTTTGGATGAGAGGTGAAATGTCTTACAGAACCTTACAGAAGTCCAGTTGCCTTTGTTTTTAGCACTCAAAGATTACCATGATTTGGATGGACGACTGAGCGCCTTCACAGACAAGTACACTGTACATATACCCAATGCTGAAACCGATGAAGAAGAAACACCAAACGGCAGAAAGAGTGTTGAGAGAGAGTTGTTAAAGAGCGTTTACATTCTTCCTGGTATGCAAAGATCACCAGTTTCCTAAAGCACTTGGGAAAGGGAGGGAGTCAGCGGAGGATTCGTCCATTTGTTGCACTTTTAAGCCTCACCAATAGATGTCACTAATTCTCACACACTGGACCTTTGAGTACTTTCAGGGCGCTCTCCTTCTCACACCACCACATCATCTTAATTATTCAGTGACTGCGAATATCACCAAATGATGGGCTTTGGGAGGAAAGTTCCAAAAAAGTGACATCCAGTATTTTGTTAAAATATTGCATCAGAAGTGGATAATGTCCTCCAGACTTCTACTCGAAAGAAGGCACCCTTACATCTGTCCCTGATTTGCTGCGACAGATTTATTGAAAAACCTGACAAAAGCTGTAGCTGGCATTGTTGAGTCGCAACTCCAGGTTATTAAAAAACTAGACTCTGTTTCTGAAAGGCTCCACCAATATTGACACATGTTTATTGACTTTCCTTTAGTTTATTTGAGGTTGCTTTGCAGAGTAAGCAGTAAGTAAACCAATTTCTCTGAATTGCCCTGTGACTATTCAAAGTCTACTGTCCTGGGTCAAACTAAGTCCTGGTAAGATAACTTAATTGACTTTATGCTGGAAGGTTACTATGGGATTACTGATTACTGACCAATAATGGCAAAAATACTTTGCTTATCCCAGCTTAAAACATGTTTTCATTCCCTAGAACAAGGTATCAAAGTAAAGTCTTCCAAAAAGAGATTGAGTGCAATGAAAAATAATGTTAGCTACGTTTCTAATCGATGGCGATCCATCATATTATTGAGTTGCTGTTCTTTGGGTCTACCACGTTTTGGATCAGATCTAATTATACTAATGGACATTTGGACCACGTCTGAGTCTCCCATAATCGAAACTATGCGCTGTGGGATTAGCGGTCTGAATTTAAAACAGCCAAGCAAACTTTATCATTACTGAGAATGTGACTAACTATGTTTTCGTTTCACACTGAGGCTGCACAGCTGGGACGGTGGGAAGATAAACACAATGAGATCCGAGTTAATTTCTGCGCGACTCCCTACGTCTGTTTTGAGTAAAAGGCAGACAGCCAGAAGACGCGGGACTGATGTAGCCAGATGCCTCTCCACCTCCTCCCCTCTTTCTCTCCTGAGGTTAGTGGTGTGCAGTCAAGCTGTCACCAGGGAACGGGAGTGAAAATAAGTGTCTGGTGTAGGTTTCCAGAGAGGAGGATTCATTTGGCAGAGAACCAGAGGCTTGGCCAGGCCTAGTGATCTTCTGCTGCTTGTGGAGAATGCAAAAGTAACTCCAAGGTTAACATGTGGCACGTGAGCCAATAACTTGTTGATTTATCACTCGAGTCGTACACTCTCCAAACAAACGCACACTCCCCTGCATGTAGCACAGTGAGCCAGAGCATCGTCTTTTAATTGAGCTTTTAATGGAGCTTCAGTTTCGATTCGGTGGAGCGAACGTAACCTCAGAATGGTGTTTGAAGGTCTGTGGTAATAATAATAATAATAATCAGCAGACAATTTTATAAACACTTTTAAGTTGGCAACAGCTCTTGCTTTAGTAACATTGCTGTCTTCTGTATTAACCAATTATCAGTAGCATTTGTTTTTATGTTTGGCTCTCCATGACGAATACTGATAAGCAATATGCTAAAAGTGGTGATTGCCGACAATTTTGCATCAGTCATCCGTCAGTCTAGTCTAGTCTTAGACGAAGTCGTGATGTTTTTACTGGATTCATATTTGCGTATACTTTAAATAGCGCTTGACAGGTTCATTATTTACTAAGTCGAATCTTTGAGAAATTAACATGAATCAGTCCAACAAAAACATGATGAACTCAGCCAATCATCAGCCGATACTTTCATCTGATATCCACAGGACGCAGATGTTAGATAGATGTTAGGACGACCACAGTGACTTGTACATTGCTGCATTGTGTCGGCGGAGCGTGTTTGTGGTCAACGGCTCTGCCCTTGCCAGTAACGCTGACCCCCGCTTCGCAGGGGGAAGCCCTGACCGCTGACCCACCTCATCAGCAGCAGCAGGATCTGCTGCCAGCTGCGTTTGGTGGAGGCTTTCTGGAAAAACCTGTGGGCAGAGCGCTTTAATCTCTGGTGAGACATCCACCGTGCTGCACTACGCCTGGCTACAACAAAATGCCATCTGGGTTTGAGGCCTCCAAAACTTTTTGAAATCAAGTGAGGAAATTGTAGTGTTTACAAGTTGGCAAAACAGGTTTCCCATGAATTCAATTCTGGTTCCCAGGACCTTGGGTATGTTACAACTGCTGAGGGTAATAACATGGCACAAATCTGAATTCGATACCTCTATTTGTTGCAAGTCTTTGAGGTCGGGTCAGTGAATATGAGAATGAGACCACACTGGCCCTGGTGGGCGCCAAGAGAGAGCGTCGTGGTTTCGAATGGCAATGAGAAAAATGTCTTGACACTTGGTGGTCTATGCAGGGAGGGCTTTGAAATCCAATTACAAACATGCACGCTGGGGGATAGAGGATGTATTGTTGGCCTGTCATTAGGCGATGAGATCTGAACGCAATGAACAAAGCCAGGGATGGGGATGACAGGAAGAAGCAAAGCCAGTTGTGTTTGTGGGAAAGACGACAATATCAACAACAGGGCTTGAACCAAGCTTGGTGTTGAAAAGTTATTTCTTTGGAAAAAAAAAAGACTTAAAGAAAAAAGTTTCTGCCTCATTTTCATTGAGAAAAGAAAATCCACATAAGAAACCTTCACCACAATCTAGATTTTCCAGCACGCAGAGTACATGGTAGATTTAGCCTTGTAAGTTGCCCATAAACATACATAAAATCACTTTTGGATGTTCTACGCTCCATTATCGTCAATCTCTTTTTAAATTCATTTATTTTTCTACAAGGATCAGTTTTCCACTTCTGCCCTTCACTTCATTTATTTTTTACACGTCACGCACTTTTGCACTGATGCCAGGACAGGAAAAAAAATCAATGATAAAACCCAGACAGTGGAGCACAAGAGCAAAAACCGAGACCAGATACCTGTGCAAAGTTATTAAGACACATGTGTGCGTGTTTAGGATTTGACCCCTTAAGAGCCCCCAGTTCCTCGCGCTCACGGCTCCTGCAGGTTTGGTGGTGTTCACATACCAACAGGTTACAGGCGTGTAATGAGAATGTCATGCTAAGTGCAGCCTGTGATTCCTCTACAAATCAGTCAAAACCGAGTCAAGGATTTGACGGAGAAGATCTTGACTTTGCCGGTTTTGGGAAATGTCGGGGACAATTATTACGTGAAGACTTGAAAATAAAGACTGAAGTAACAACTGCCCTCTGGAGATCTGCAGGTCTTTCCTGTCTTGACTGATTTATAGGTTCTTTTAAAACCATACATTTGCAGCTAAAGCGCAGGGGCCACAGATCGGAGGTCACACATCCCTGAACCCTTTATCCACTAAGAATTCCAAGTCACACACACACAAGCAGGGGGAATACTTCTAAAAGACGATGGCTCAATTCCACGTCTTATCACGCCATTTTCTCATAAAAAATAAATAAAAAAAGCGAAGTTATGGTCCGCCAGTGTAATCACTCTATCGCTCTGGTTTATTTACACAACCGCTGAGCCACAAGGCCAGCAAATCACACACACCATTAAACTCAAATCGCCAAGTGCCGGCAATCTTTCAAGTCCCAAAAGACAAGTGCAATGGCCGCTGCTCGAGCCACTGAGGTTGTGTAGGACCTGATGCCCGTAGCCGGAGCCCTCTCGTATGTTTCTACTCCACGTCTTCCTCACATATGGTTCAAATAAGCACAGCACTCTGCATTTAATCAAAGTCAGCCCAGGAGTCGTTGGTCTCACTTAGCTCTTCCTTTCAGCAAGCTCTTCATTTACTTTCCTCGCTATCTCTGAAAGTCTCCCTTCAGTGCGGCCCCCTCGCTTTGGACTTTGTGCTCTCACGGTTTTTATATTTTACGGTTTCTTTGAGATGAGGAACAAATTGTCCCCTGTCAATATTTCCTTTTCCACACATTTCAAAGCCTGCATATGTACTGGGCTGATTTGTCAGCGCGCTACTCAATCCGGAGCTCTGCGATAGGCCATGGGGCCAAGAAAAGGGGGTGACTGAGGGGCTTAGACATGCTTGAGATAAGTGTGGACAGTTGGGACGTGTGTGAATAAGTGGGAGAGGGAGTTGTAGTGGGTGAGGAGCAGAGTGAAAAAGAGCTGTTTTAAGAAAACAAGCAGTCCAAGTTGCCCGCTGGTTTAGACCAGATGCAGAACCAGAGGTCTGAGAAATAAGAGGAGTGTTCCAGGATGGCAGAAGAGCATTCTGGAACACAGCCACTAAACCTGCTGCAGATCTGCTCCTCGCTGACCTGCAGCCCTCTCACTGCATTCTTCATCTTTTGTTTCTTGATGGATGGTTGCAGCTCATTCCACAACAATGAAACTGACGAATTTAATCAGGGTTTTCTGGTCATCTATCAAAGTGTTGCCCCGGAGGGGTGAAGCTGACCAAGAGTCAAGGCAACGGATGAAAGTGCGAGAGAGTCAGACCAGTCGTACAAGAGCCGAATGTTTTGTTTATGATCTCCAGAACTTTCCAGAAAGTCCATCTGTGGGATTTGTCCAGACAGGTAAGGCAACATGGCCGACAAACTCTGCAACATAAATCTTTGACACTTCAAAAGCGCATTTTCCTTAACTACAAAGGATAAAAAAAAAAAAAACAACTGTAAAGGTTCCAGATCTATTGAGTCTGTTATGCCTCATCGTAGACTGCTCAAGGTGCAACACCTGCTTGGCAATCCACTGCTTACGATCACATGAGAAGGAAGGTCATGTGGCTGAAGAGCAAGGTCACCCCAAATTTGGGCAAAAGCTCCGACTTTGGGCCTCTAATCTCATCAGAGCAGCTTAAAGAAAATCAGACAGGTTCGGAGTTTCTCAAGCTCCTGTTACTGGAGAGTTCCCAGTGCTTTGTTAACGTTCTCAGCAACAGCTGTTGACAAGCTTTTGCCAAGTCCTTTTTTTTTTTTATCTTCACTCCACTGGTTGTGGTAACCATGTGGAATCACACAGGTCATAACGTCATGGCGTAACGCAACAGTAGCCACTCTGAACATGAACCTTCGCTCATGTGATTAACTTCTGATGTGACTCCAGACTTCGTTTTGTCCTCGGCGAGGATGAAACCTGTAACGGTTCAGCTCAGCTGTAGAGCAGCCGCCGCAGAACCAAAACTCCCTGTTTACAGCTCTCAAATTTTACCAAACTACTCACATTTGTAAGTCTCTGTTTACGTTCTGGGACGGGAAAGTCATAGTTGGGTTGTTTTCTTTTTGTCAGTGACGAGTTATAGAATACCTAACCACACTCGGGAACACGGCATTCGAGCAGTGCTGCTCGGCCGTATGTGGTCTGGCGTCGCGCTACCCTCGGTTTCTCCGGTTTCGTCTCAGTTGACTTTGTGCTCTGGTCATGTTAAGATAAGATTTGTATTAAGAACGTTTATGGCGTGACACTCAGGGGCACAAATGATGCACTGGACTCTAAGACTTTTGGGGGGTACGACCACACGAAACAAAACAAAAGACAAACGATCGCCCACAAGACCGAATCTGATGCCTTATATGATGCCAAACATGAGCTGACAGGCTTATGTGTATACAATCATGAGTTTTGCAGTGACTACAGGTTCATAGTTACCCTTGTTGAGTCCTGTTTTCACTCTGAGGTAAAGGATTGTTTTTGATCGTGATGTAAAACCAAGGTCAATTATCCCATAAAAAAAGAGCAAATCTCCCAAAAATCCAAGTTCCTCATAAACTAGTCTTTAATCCAGAACGATCCTTGTTAAAAATAATGGTACTGTTATTCACAATCAGTGACTTGGACTGGTCACATGAGGGTTGTATCATTCAGGATTTTTATATGGACCCTGTGGTCCTGAGGGAACATTCGGGGGGTTTTTTTATGAGGCAGAACAACCTGTCCATCTGGGGGACAGGTGAGAGGAGCGCACAGGGATTGGTCCAGTCGGCATTAAAACAAAGAAATAAAGGTATAATAAAATCTGAGGATATGCCAGGAGCATGCAGCTGGGTTCAGGTGCAGGCAGTTGCCATGGCAATCAGTCTAAACAGCCTGTAAAACTTCATCAGACTCTTACGAGGCGATGATGCTTTGGATTCGGAGTCATATTTGTCTTTGACAAGTCTTTGTTCGTGTGCCAAAATGTGACTTGAAAGAACTCCAGCGTGTGTCCAAGCGATACAAAGTAGACTGCTGATGATTTAATATGAACACTGCCACACACGTACAGTACAAACCTCCCTGCAAGCAGCCGTTGGGTCAGGAAGTGTAGCTCAATCAGATTCTCCACCTGTAATTCCTACGTGGATGTTATCGCTATAGTTTTTGTTTCTGCAGTCCAGAGATCAGAGCAGCTACCAGGGAAACGGAGGAACGAGGAGGTGGCGGCTGCACGTTTCTCATTATTTTCTCGGACGCCTGCCAAAAGTCACCGGTGCCCAGCAAGGCTCCAAGCTTTCCTTGCTGAGGAGCAGAGCAGATGGCGGAGGCAGCGCGCGAGAGCAAACCCTGCGGAGCTGCGTACGCTACAAAGAGGGAAAACTGCTGATGTCAAAGCGCAAAAAACCAGACCACAACTTAACTGGTAAATGTGATACTCTTCACATTAACCAGCCTCGCCCCTTTGATATCGCCCTACAGCTTCCTGTCGCCGTGTTAAACACCGCGTGGTTGCTACGGTAGCACTACCGCTCCCTTATTTGGAAAACCTTAAAAACTGTGTTTGACAAAAACCCAAGCTCAAACAGCAAAAATCCTCCAAAGCGCTTCACATTAGGTATGAACGCGCCAGAAGAACATCTACTGTACGCTTTGTCCTTCATTTGAAAACCTCTGTGTAGAATGTGGCGGCCTCTAGGGGAGAAGCGGCGTATTGCGACAAACTAAATTCCTTTTGGAAACAAACATCGTGGCTTTTAAGTGATAAGGAATGAATGAAACCATAACTTTGAAATATTGTACTTATCATTTCTGGAGCTAGATTCCTTGTAAATCTTACATACTGGTCCTTTAAATCCCTGCAAATTGCAACGTGGAGCTAAAAGCTTGACCTCACCCTACGTAACTTAGGGTGAGGTCAATTTAATGGCTAATGTGAAGCGTTTCCATGATATCACATGATCTTCCCCAGGAGGCTGAACTGGAGTTGGAAATCCTCAGCATTCCTTTCTTTATGTCTATTTTTCTGGCAACCAAACAACCTTATCTAGTTTTATCAGTTATGAAAAACGTTGGCTCCCCAAAATTATAGCTAAATGTGCACATAAACTAAAGAATGCCTTCTCTTCAGTCCAGTGCATTTACAAGTTGTAAAAAGCTGGTAGAGACGGCGGTGTCTGCTTTCCAATCGCCTGGAGGAAGCCGAGCTTTGATAAGCGACGACTTATCAGAACATTTAGATCTAAAAGCCTGATAAAGAAGATCCTGGTTGTGATAATAAGCCGCAGTAGCAGCTCATCTCTGGAAACATCAATCCGTTCACTCATTATGAAAAACTGCTAATGTTTTGCAGAGCAGCAGCAGAAGACAAAAAATTAGAATTATTTCATCAGTTACGCCAACTGTGTCTTCAAGAAGACCAACATTAAATCATCTTTACATGCAAGAACGTCATCAGCTGCAACAGACTTTGAAGAAGACATACTTTCTGGCATGTGATGGCCACCGTAGTTCTCTAAAGCACTTGGGAAATTGAGATGTCACTGGTCCTTCCACACTCGACCTTTGTCGTTTGGGAACGGCTGCAGCAGATGCTTATTGCTTCCTCCGTAAAGCGAGGCCCTTATCCAGCGTACGTACAAAATGTGTGTTCACACTGAACGCACCGCGGGATCAGTTTTACCGAAATCTACGTGTTTCACAAACTGCCGTCTGGAGTGACAGGGGTTCTGGAAGTGGTAGGTGAAGAAACCCGTAGCATGAATGTATTTTATTTCGGAGACGACGCCATGGCATCGAGCCATCGGTGAAACTGAATATCGCAACGGCGTGTAATGCAGTTCGGATAAATATTATACATTTACAATATGTTGTGTGAACGGATTTGTGCAATGAAGCAATTATGCAACAATGTGCCGTATATTTTCCAGAACAATTGTCTTTTTGTGAGCTCTCATGTCTCTATTTTTTGATTCCCTGAATGTACTTTCATTTTTTTTTATCCTGTATAACATCAACCTGCCAAGGGACTAAAGGCGGTAATTAGCCTCAGGCTACAACCTGGCATTGTACATTTTAATGTGCTTTTCCATAAATAAATAAATAAATAAATAAAAATAAGAATTCCAACTTGCAGAATTGATAATGTATCTATTGTGTTGCGTCTAGTTTTGTATAAAGTACCTTAAATGGACACTTAAAGGTAAAAGTACAAGTTTGTTACAAGATCAGATCTGATACAAAATGTACTTAAGTTTTAGAAGTAAAGGTATTAAAAAAGTGAGGCGTTAGGAACGAGCCATGGTGGTTCAGTGGTGGGGCGAGTTGTCTTTCAAATTGGAAGGTTGGGGGTTCAATTCCTGGCTCTGCTAGTCTATATGTGCTCTTGAGCGAGACACTTAACCCCATGTTGAAGCAGCTCATCAAGGCTAGAAAAGCTCTATATGAATACAGACCATAATACCAACTCTTCTTCTTCTATTTTATTTGGTAGTAACGAGTAACAAAGATAGTTAGAGGAGTAAAAGTTGCTAGAAATATAAATAACAAAATAAAGTACATATACGTGAATGTTGTACTTAAGTACAGTAACAAAGTATTTGTACTTTGTTACATTACAACACTGCATCCCAAACACACTTATGGACAGTATATTCAATTTCTGCCAATAAACCTTTTTAAATACTACACACTGCACCTTTAACTGTTACCAAAATAAAAGCTTTTGTAAGTCTTTATAGTGGTTCAAGATGGAGAAGTTTTATTGCATTAATTATGATTAGGTAATCTGATTAAGAGCCTACATTGGGCCTGTGGTGTAGTGTCAGGTGAGGGTCAAAGGTCATCATCATCATCATCATCATCATGACTGTACCTGCCGGTCAGGAGTTGGCTCCTGGATGGACTACACAGCGGCTGCACGTAGTAGTTCTCCAGTTTCACTCCCTGCGCCGCCAGCCGGTCCAGTGCCGGGGTCTTGATCTCGGAGCCGTGGTAACCGACGTCCCGGAAACCCTGATCGTCCACCAGGATGAAGACGATGTGCGGCTGCGAGCTGCCCGCCTGCGCCTTCTCGAACTCGTTGCCCCGGTTGCGCAGCTGCTCGGCGTCCCAGTTCTCCCACGACATTTGAACGCTCCACGTCTGCGCGACGATGAAGCCGAGGAACAGACTCACCGGGACCCAGAGCATGAACATGTTTCAGGAGGATTCAGCAGCAGCGGTGGTGGCGGTGGTGGTGGTGCACATGATCCGGGGGAACGGCGACGCATGGAAATCGGGCTCGCATCGGTTTTTTTTTTTCTTCCTCTGACACTTTGAACGTCCACGTGGAAAACAAACGCACCCCCGTGAACAGCTGATGTGTCCGAGACTAACTCAATAAAAGTTCACTCAAGCGCACAGCGAGTCTGCGTGTGCGTCGGAAGACGCGCAAGAGGATTTCACACTCCACGCAAACGCTACACAGTCTGGAGCAGCGTGTCCACCGCAGCTGATGTCCTCCATCCTGTCACACACAGCGGTCCATCCCAGCAGAGAGACACCGGTGACTGAGCGCTAACTCCGGCTGTGGAGGCAGCACCATGCGTCCTCTCCTCCTCCTCCTCCTCCTGCTTCTCCTCCTCCTCCTCTCAGCCAACAACACCACACTGTAGCGCGGTGATGCGTTCACGAGCAGCTCCGGAACGATGACTTGGGTGGGAGGGAACACAGCTGTCATTCACTCCGTGTGTGTTTGAGACTCTTATAGTCCTGTGAAAACAGAAAAAAAAAAAAGTTGAAGTTGAATTTGTCGATTTCGTCTCAATAAATATGTCTTTAACTCTCATTTTACGTTATTTAAACTTTAACTTTGTCTTTATTCTGGTTGCATTAACATATAACACATACATTTTTTCAATGGTGTGGGTTTTTCATCGCAAAGGTATAACATCTATTCAAATTCACAGACAGACAATAAAGTGTAAGTGGCAGTAGAATCTGTGCATTTATACTGTTTTAAACTTTATAAAATCAAACCTAAACTTGAAAGGACAGTCAATAATGTGGATTTTGAATGAAATCTTCCTTTAAAGTGCTGCTTCAGTGGGTGAATTTCAATGCACAGTGCATTTATTCTTGATTTCCTCCAAGATAGGGGCTCCAAAGTGAGCCTAATGTAGAAAAAATGTAAAATATAATTTTTAAAACGTTAAAAATCAATGCATTTGAACTCAAAATCATCAGTTTAAATGACAGGACAGTCAATAGTGTGGATTTTGAATGAAATATTCCTTTAAAGTGCAGCCTTATTTACAGTGTATTTGTCTTGATTTCCTCCAACAGTGAGCCTCTATCTTACTAAACTACAGGGGTTGTTGACCCACTGCTGTTCATCACAAAGCTCAAATGTGTTCTTTTCAGCAGTAAACCAGAAGCTCCCGTGTCACCCATGACTTTAAAACGTTCCTTTTTTCTATGGACTTTGGTGCTGGAGAGTGAGCACTTTACAAACTCCACTCTCCTGATCAAATCAGGTTATTGTTTATGGAAATGGTTGTAAGTGACGCTCTGGTGTGCCCTTTCTGTATGTTAATCCAGGAGTTGGTCAAATGAAAACCACATGTTCCACGTGTTCGTAACATCTTCCAGATGTCAAAAAGTGTCCGTCCCAAAATAATAAAATGTTTGCAAGGGATAAAACAACCAGTCAAAGACTATATTAACACATAGTGGAGCTATATAAGTGCAGCAGCAGCAGCAGCAGCAGAGCAGAGCGCCCTGCACAGTCTGTGGAAATAGCTGCTTTCCATGTTGGTTTCCGTCCAGGTGGAGTTTTTATCATTCCAGACAGGCAGTGGACTAAACCATGTGTAAGATGATAAAAATCCATCAAATGCATCACAGGTGAGACAATAGCTTTTTTTTTAAAAAATGTTTCCCACTGATCTTCCAAGTGAAAACCACCCCGCTGCCATTTATTGTTTGTAAAATGTTCCTCACTCAGCAGCCTGCAACTCTGCCTCCTGCACAGCTGTTCACTTTTTCCTTGGAAACGCAGCGCGTTTCAGACTGGAATTCATTCATTTACTCACTTTGAAGAATGTGGATTTCATCAGCACAGCAGCGGCGGCGAGAGCAACAGCATGTTCACTACGTGGGTGAAAAGTCGTCAAGACGTAGCCATGCTTTTTCTCGGAATAAGAATGAATTTTTTACACAATAGTTTTTGTTGGTTTTTATGCAAAACATATTCACTGCTGCTGAAGCTGTGGGTTGTGTCAATGAAGGGGAACATGATGTACAAAACTGACATCATGTTCTAAGGAAAAGACACAAAACTGGTGATTAAGATCATTAACTGCTCAAGAAAATGATCACTGACGTTTTAAATCATGTGAGTACGGAAGAGTATTAGGGCCACATGTAAGAAAAACCCCAGCATGAATTCTGACTTTTTTTTTTATCTCAGTATTCTGACTTTATCTTACTAAATCAGATTCAAAATCAAATTAAAGTCAGGCTCCAAAAGTCTGACTTTAATCTCAGAATTCTGACTTTAATCTCATTAAAGACTCAAAGTCAGATTATAGTCGCTCGAAAAGTCTGACTTTAATCTCAGGATTCTGACTTTAATCTCACTAATCAGACTCAAAATCTGATTATAGTCACTCTAAAAGTCTGACTTTAATCTCAGGATTCTGACTTTAATCTCACTAATCAGACTCAAAATCAGATTAAAGTCAGGTTCTAAAAATCTGGATTCTGACTTTAATCTCACTAATCAGACTCAAAGTCAGATTAAAGTCAGTTACTAAAAATCTGGATTCTGACTTTAATCTCACTAATCATACTAAAAGTCAGATTAAAGTCAGGTTGTAAAAATCTGGATTCTGACTAATCTCACTAATCAGACTCAAAATCAGATTAAAGTCAGGTTCTAAAAATCTGGATTCTGACTTTAATCTCACTAATCAGACTCAAAGTCAGATTAAAGTCAGGTTGTAAAAATCTGGATTCTGACTAATCTCACTAATCAGACTCAAAATCAGATTAAAGTCAGGTTCTAAAAATCTGGATTCTGACTTTAATCTCACTAATCAGACTCAAAGTCAGATTAAAGTCAGGCTCTAAAAGTCTCATGCAACCATTGGATCCGCCCCCTGGTGGCTGACTGCCGCATCCATCCTACTCCCTAGACTTCACTTTCTGAACCGGTTGTCCATTTTTCATACACAGTTTTTGCTCCATAATTTTAGGATTTCCTCATAATTTCAACATGTGACGTTGAGGTTGTGTAACGGGCCCCACTGGTTCCTTTCCCCACATGCTGTGGAGGTTAAAAGCTGCAGAAAAGAAAACCCCCTCAGACATTTGTCCCATTTAAACCTGTTTGTGTACTCGACAGGTACAAACCAGTCTGCTTATTTATCTGTCAACACTCACCTGTATCAGCGTCTGCAGTGGTGAGACGGAACCTCACCACAAAAGTGATCTGTTTTCATTGTGGTCCCAGCGCGAGCTGTGTCATTTGTTTTTCTTATCTGGATTTACTCTCGCGCCAAAAACCTGGCATCTGATTTACGCGTCGGCCCCGGAGAGATGACACATAAATTACAATAACAGAGCAGCAGGGATGTATTTCACATCCTCCTATAGCCGAGGGAAGTGCAGTGCATACGGTTGCAGGGGATGAGTGACACGCGGAGCAGCCACTCTATAGAGCTTATGTGACTGGTTGTAGTCAACAGAAATCACCAGATAAAGCTTTTAAAGGACCGGTGTAAAGGATTTAGTGACCTCTAGTGGCGAGGGTGCAGATTGCAATCACCCAAACGCCTCTTGCACTTTTTTTTTTCTCTTACAAATAACAATCTATGGTGGTCTTCAGATCATATTGACCTTGTTTATCATGGGCTCGAGTAGAAAAAGTTTAGTTTATGATGATAATGTTAATAATTTTGACAGGTGTAATGACCTCTAATGACCTATCAATGGGTAACAACTCGTTTTTTTTCCAATTTCCGATATTGTGCTCAAATGAAAAATGAAAAAACAGATAATGAGCGTTTCCCGTTTGGTCCAGTTTTGAATTTGCCATCTAACACCTTTACCATTACGCCCCCCGGTGTCCAGGAGGAATAAACCCAGAATATAAAAACGAATATATGGCTCCTACACATCCGATTCGCTGATTGGCGCTGTTGCAAAAAAGGGGGGCCTAACTCTGTGGGCCTGAAACTGCTGCCTGCAAGCCTGCAGCTCCACCCTTTTCACAACTGCAGCAACTGGTCATCCCTCGGCAGCGCGTGCCAGATGACTCATGTCCAAATGTCCACATTAAACAAGGACAGCGTGACTGTTCACAGAGCAGAACTCCAGGGAGAACTCTCTGATCTGGTGAGATTTTCAACACAGATCATTTGATCAGTCTTGCGTCACGTCTAATTTAACTGTCACTCTTTCTTCCCTTACACACACACACACACACAGTGCCACCCATTGTTCCAGGATTCATAGAGAATTTATTGGCGTATACGTACAGCACAATTTGGCAACGCCAACCTCTGAAGGTATTCATCGCGTCTCTTCCCTCTGAACGTTTCTCCCGCTCACTCAAGACATGGCTGCAGTGTTTTCAGGGCGTGGACGTGTTTGGTGTACATTTTCAGGGGAGCGCGGAGTTGGGTTGGTGTGTGATTGATTGTGGTGGGCTGGGCTGTTCGGGGGCCAAAATACCAGCGTTCAATTCTTTTTTTTGTTTTATCCCCGTCCAGGCGTGACAGGAAATATGCGATCATTGTGTGAGCAAAGCCATATGGGGATATGCAGCGGGAAATGAACACATCCAAACTGGGGGCGATGATCTCGGTGCCATTTGAATACAATGGGCGGACGAGGCACAAACAAAGAGGCACATGTGAAATGTGTAGTTCGCCCACATTTATAAGACGGTTGGGGGTGGACCGCTGCTTTGTCTACGCTGTTGACACCGACCTTAAATCTTTAAATATAAACAAATGTCTGTTGGATTCAAACCATTGTTCGAAGCGCTGACAGCTCCACATGACATTGATGGTGTGTTTCGGTACGTATTTGTTTGCGTTTCCATTAGGAAATGTACCCGCAACCATTCCATGTTTTTGGTACCCGTCCCTTGCGGAACCAGAGTGATGGTACGGTACAGCGTGGGTGGAGCTAGACCCACGACAGTCAGCTTCAACGCCCCAAAGTCTATTCAAACAATGTAAAATCTGCTGGATGTCCTGTGTTGTGTCGCGTTTGATGTTGGTGTACCAGACCAAACTGTGCCATGATGGAAACATGGCTTTAGTCAATGTGATGCAAGCAGAAAGTCATTAGGACGGAGGCAAACTCCAACACGGGTCGTAGTTTTGACTGAAAACGCAAAGACAACTCCCTGAAAAATTAATTGTAGTGTTAAAAAAACAAATAGCGGCAACCAACGTTTTTTTTCAGGTAAATTTAGGACAAAATCATGTTTTTATCTCAGTTCTGTAACTGCTCATGTTAGCATGCTGCTACATAAAGAGTCCTGCTGTGAGCCAGTGAGTCGGTCAGGAGGTGGAGAAGGGTTGGGGTTGGTGGTGGTGGTGGTGGTGGTGGTGGTGCAGTGCGCCTGTGAAAGACCACTCACATCCTGCAGCCCAGAATCTCCTGGAATAGCATGCGTTACAGCAAACGGCGCACGTGCACACACACCCAGAAAAAAAAAGCCAGCGGTGTCGAGTCAGGAGCGCATTTTCCGGATGAAAAGCAAAGTTGACAGTTTGGAGCGTCCAGAGCAAACAGCGGAGCAGGAGAGTGTCTCCGACAAGTCTGCACACGCTACCAGAACGAGCTAAAGTAGGAATCATTTCAGCGCAGGTTGTGGAGTGAAACGTATTCTGTTCCTCCTGCTTTTGTGGGAGAGTGATACAGCTCCCAAACTAAAGAAGCTGTTTGAAAACCAAGCCTTGACAATTCATGTCAAAGGTGGAACTTAATAGTGGAAATTCATAATTGGGAGATTAAAAGTCCAAACTCTTCCAAACTCTTAGATAAATGTCATAATACTGTGATAAACCATCAAAGTAATCAGATACATTCCAAATATGAGATAAAATGTCTCATGTTTCTTATAATACTGAGATTGTAGCTCCCAGTAACAATCCCAATTCTGACTCTTTTGTATCACAAAATTGTGGCTACTATTCTCATGTTTCACTTGAGTTATCAAGTTGTTGTTTTTTTCATTTGCAGGCATATATGGGCTTCCATATCCTTCAGCCCTACAGGGGAAGTATGAGTCCTGAGTCATGCTTTTACAGGGTGGTCAGGTATGACTACCACTCACATAATGGGACCTCAAACTCCCCGGTCTACTATTTTGCACTGTACTTAAATGGGGAAGCTCCACAAAATCAGACCATGTTACAAATTGCACTGGCAGAGGGTAACTTTCGAGTTTTTTGACTCACTCACGCACCGTGTTTGTCAATTTCTCCATTTCCATGTGTAAAACAGCTGGAAAGTGCCACAACCAGCCTCGCCTCACTCTGCTACCCTGGTAAGACAGTGGCGAGAGTGTGGCCTCTGTGCATACCTGAGATCTGTGTCCTCTACAGTAAATGCTTTGTTTTAAGAGCATGGAGCAAGGACACTCAAATTAATTAAATTCCAGACATAATTACTCTTATAGAAGGGGATTGTTTTTTATATGTAATGGGAAACCATATCCAGCCCAAATGCATTGTGTGTGTGGTCACATAGAGCTCGGACACATAAGAACCTGGCATGGACCCGCATGGTTCTCCTACTGGTTGTGGTTCCCATTAGCAACTAGGTGTTCTCAGTAGGGATGGGAATCGGTATCGGTCATTATCGGTGAGATACTGGTCAAAAGCACTGGATTGGATATGGGACAGATAAGAATGTAAAATACAATCCAAAAAGACACATTCTTCCCTGTAAAAATGTAAATAAAAATCAGCAAAAGCATTTTGAGCTGAGGCATGTTTGGGCTGTTTATGTCTTGTTTTTTCGGGAAACAACATACAGTACAGTTAGAGAATTATGTCTTTGTGATATCGGTGTCGGACACAAAAAAAAGTGGTATCTTGCCATACTTAGTTCTCAGTGAACGAGCCCATATTCACACCAGTTAAGTGCGATCAAAGTTCCACCACTCTACGTTTGAAATGCACCACTTGAGCAGATGAAAACATGGTAGCGGCAACATGGCAGATTTGTACTGAGCTTTTATCCTTTGTCTGCCTCTTTATCCTCCACATGAGGGTCCCAGGGCTGCTGGTAACCAATCCCAGCTGACAGAGCACGAAAGACCGGGTACAACTTTGACAGATCACCGAGCCATCGCAGGGTCAACATATGGAGACGAACAACCACTCACTCAGTACGTCATAGTCTGACTAAGACAGGCAATCGGACAACTGGCCCAGTTGTTGTCTCCTTCTGCTTCCAGGTCAAAGACCGGGGAGGACGGGAAGTCTGACTCCAGTCCGACTAAACGTGTACATGCAGGAGTAATCAGACTATGAATCACATTCTATGTTAGTCTGACTAAGACTATAGCCCAATAGTAGTCAGACTAACATGTTTACACGACATGAAGAAAACATCTAGGGTCACTTTAGAGTGTCCGAGTAACCTCTGCATTGTTTTGGACATGTGGGAGGAAACGGGACAAACCGGACATTCAAACTCCACACAGAAAGCCCCGAACCCTCTAGCTCTGAGGCAACAGTGCTAGCCACATGTTCCACCGTGTGGCCCCGCTTCTGCGAGCTTTCCCCTCTGTTAATTCAGAAAATCGTATTCCAAAAACCATGTTGATATATTTGACCATTTTTTTCCTGGTACGTTGTCCTTCCTTCTTCTCACTATGAAAAAGTATTTTTTGTTGTTGTTGTTTTTCCTCACTGGGAACCATTTTTCCATTTTTGGAAACCAATTTATCGTCTGTGTAACCGCACCAACCAACTCAAAGTTTGATTTGGCTTTTACAACTGAAAATTCTATTTATTCTGCTGATATTTTATGACTTGTCTGAAGAACTTAGTCATTTAAATTGTGAAAAGTGTACTTTATATTAACTTTGTATTATTATTATTATTATCGTTATTATAAGTAAACGGGCAAAAGACTGAATTGGACGAGCTGCGTGGGTTTTAACTGCTGAATGTGCTGAAAGTGCATTTTAAAACATGACACAATTGCTGCGGTTAGAATCAAAGTAATGGAATTACATATTAAGCGACTACAAATCTTTCAGCTGAAGGAAACAGTTTGTACTGGCTGAGTGATTCATAACACCCGCCGTCATTAGCCACTTCCCCCCACAAGTGCTTTATCCCCTTCTGAAAAATTGGGTGGAAAAATGTGCAAACAATCTGCCCGGGTAATTATAGTTTTTAATATCATTAGTTTTGAAAAAAAAGAAAGAAAGAAAGAAAGAAAAAAAATGATGTTTCCGTTCAGCTGAGATTATTTCTGTGTTTCATCAACAGCTGCGGGCTTCGTTTTGATTCAGTGCCACTCTGTGCCAAAGAAATGACGCGCAGCAACGTTTCCACTCACAGAGAAAAAAAGAAAAGAAGAAAAAAAAAGAAGAAAAGAAACGTACTTCCTGCCAGTGTAAAAAGCTGTTAACCTTTCGGCTGCAGCAGCTTGTGTATGTCAACATTTCCAGGCTCTTGTGTCGTTCAAAGCAACACAGTGGAAACGGCTCCGGAGTGTAAGAAGAGTCTGACATGGAGATTATAGATCAGATCGCCCCGTCTCTGTTATTGTGTCCAACATTCCACAGCGAGCTGATGGCGGTGCAGGTGGAGGACACTGGGTCTCCGAGCGTAGATAACCTCTGATCGGCAGATAGACGCGGAATGTCAACTATGCGGAGATTTGATTGTTCTTTTTTCTTTAAGATCTATGGTCGACATTGTGACAAGCCAAAAAAAAACCCCATCATAATAATAATAATTGGATAGAAACTGTCTCTGTGGGATTTGACACATTTTATATATCTCATATGTTTTTAAGAAAACAAAAGACAAAGGAGGTTGTGTTTTCCTGTCTGTTTTTGTGCAACTCAAAGCGGGAACTTTGCAAGTCTGGTCGCTCTTATGCCTTTTTCTCCGCAGAGCTCCCCCTACAGTTTCGGAGGGAGTACATATTTTTTTTACAATACTAGGTACCAAACCCTCCAAAAAATGGTCTAAATGTCTTCCTCGTCTTCTATCATCTCCGGGTCAAGGGTCAGCACAGTCCAAATTTATCCCTCTAACAATGAGCATGTCACATACGACGCGTTTGAGCAATTACCGTAATTATGCAACAGTTTGTGTGTGTGAGGCTTAGGTGTTAAAGGGTTAAGTCATTTTCGATGTGTTTTTTAAAAGTCTGTTTTAAGTTGCGCTAACACAACAAACATGACCTTGTTGTCAGTGTCGGACATAATCTTGATTTTTACGCCTCATCACTTCCTGCTCCATCTGACAGGAGAACTCGCCTTGTAACATTTTGGCTTCACAGAAACACTGATTCTGCTCGTCTTTAAAACATCTGGTAACACAAAAAACCAGTGTGATTCAGCTGATGTGATCTTCTGACCTATAAAATAAAAAAAATAAAACACAATAAAAAAAGGACTGCTGGTGTTCGAGCTTCATAATGAGCTGCAGAGGGATTAGGAAATAAAAGCGAGCAGCTCCAGCTCCAGGCTTTTATAGAGCAGACTGGGCAGAGACGAGCTGTTTTGCAAACATTTCATGTTTACCACTCATTTTGGCTCAATAGTAACACATTTGCAGACAAAGGGGATCTTTGTTTGCGAGGATTACCTCATATATAGATTTGTTTTTACCTGATCCAACATCAGGCCGACACTGTCTTGCGGTAACGAGAGGCTGATAATTGACGTGGACGACCGAAACACAATCTTAAGATGATATTCCTGTTATTATCTTCCAAACCAGACCCCGGCTGCTTTGTCTGCACGTCAGACGGGCTGCGGTGCAGAAAGCTCAGCACGGGCACGGGCCGTGTTTGTTCCTGCTCGGCTCACTTCAAACCTGCTATTCTGTTCAGATAGGATCACTGTGTGTGTGTGTGTGTGTGTGTGGCTTTCTCACCTGTCACCACATACGTTTGTGTGGACCAAACACACACACACACACAGCTGAGACCAACAAAGCAGGAAACACACAGGTGTTTCACTCATTTTCAAACATTATCAATACACCAGTAATATTTCACTCTTACGGTGTTTTATCCTCATTTTAAAGCGTTCACTGCACTTGTTTTTGTACAATTTATACAAGTAGGTATAAGTACCAGTTAAGCTGAAAGAAGAAGACGAAGATAAGTAATTGTAGGTACTTAAAAGTAAGTATAAGTGTAGGTACTTAAATATAAGGAGTTCTCAGTAGGTATATGTAGTGTAGGTAGTTATTAAACTGTATGGAGGTTTACGTTGTTATAATTAAGAATAAGAAGGTATAAATATAGGTCGTCATAAGTAGTTAATTAAGTTTAAATAGGTTTTATGTCGTCATACTGTAAGCATGTGTAGTTGTAAGTAGCAATAAGTAAGTACAAGTAGGTATAAGCAAATATAAGCAGTTATTAGTAGATATAGGTAAGTAAGTATATGCACTCGTAAACATTTATATAAAAAAGTATTGCTTGGTTTAAGAACTTATAAGTTATTTCAGGGTTCGATAAAGGTGTAAGTAATTGTACATAGCTTGATTATTAGTAGTTCTAAGTAGTTGTATGTAGTAATGCCGTTAAAGATGTAAGTGGTTATACGTATTTGTCAGGCGTTGTTCAAAGTACAAGTCGCTATCTGTCATTATAAGGTGAAATGAAACTAAAATAACTAAAATTATAATAACAGTTATCCCATATCTGTTTATGTTTATATAAAAATACAACTGTGGAGGCAAAAAACTAATAAAAGGGGGGAGAAAAACCCTTTATCCCATTCCATGTATTTCATGATAATATCTCTATTTGAATGGATTTAGATTTATGCTACGCTTTAATCTGTCAATCAACACATGACATAGTTTCGCTCTATGCTAAAACACACACATTTGGCTCTAAGGACAAAATAATTCCCCTTTTAATCATACTTTTTTTTGACACATCTGCTCTGAGGAAAAATACATGATCAAACTATGTTGCTTCTTTAAAATCCACATGTTCCTTTCGATTGATTTTTGAACTTTTCTATGATTTAATCACAGCATCTGACGAGCAAGACTAAAGATCTGCCCTCCCCCCCGACATCCTGCTCTCGTACGGTGAAAGCAGTGATGGGCTTGACTCCCTGAGTCAGTGCAGATGACGGGACGATAAGGGTCGAATCCCGGTTACACCCCCCCCCCCCCACCACCACCACCCCCAGGCAGTGAGCGCTGAAATGAAGGTATGCGTGTTAAGTGGACACTCGTGTTTCATCCTTGACTTGTCAACGCACAACACATCTGGAGCGAGGCGAGAGAGCAACACAGGCCACTGAGGCCAAAAAAGGCGGAGCAGACAAAACAGATAGTGGCGCAGATAGAGTGCAGTAAAGAGGTTCATCCAAACATGGCAGCCGAGGAGACCATGAGCACGACGTCTGGTCTTCTGCCACGTTGTTATGGCTGATGCATGAAAACAACACATTTATGTCCACTTAACAAATCCAAATGTCGATGAAATCTAAGCCAATTTAAGTCTACATCATCCTAAAAACAGATTATCTGCTTTATCTCACCTCTAAACAGAAGTTTGCAGCTGGAAACTGAAGTTTGTAAACGCTTCAGTCTCTCGCACCAAAGTCCATAGAGAAAATGTGCATTTTTAGCTCACAGTGACACAGCAGCTGCTCCACGACTGCTGCCTCATTTAGGAAGTTTGTGTCACGTTGGTCAATCTGAGCAAAGGATTTCAAATGCAGAAGTCACAAAATGACACATTTGAACTTACTAACGGAGGCAGAAGTGGATTAACCACTCCTGTTTGTTGCGATGTAAAATCGTTAATTTTCTCTATGGACTTTGGTGTAGGTACGTGAGCAGTTTACAACGCAACGCAAACACTCATTTCCAGTGGTTTGACATCACGTCATACAAAAAAAAACCAGAACTATTCCTTTAAAACCCAACTTTTCCAGTAAATTATTGTGAAGTCCTTCATTATGAACTCAAAAAGACAGAATCTCACCATCTATGTGTAAATCATATCGCGATAAGCTTGTCTCAACAGATACAGTGTCGCCATTAGTCGATAATCCAAAGAAAACACAGTGAGTTTTTCTTCATTAAAAGGTAATGAGAATTCTTCTTGGGGATTATGTAGAGGAAATTCTTCAAATTTCAGATGGGGGGGGGGGGGCAAAAAATATTAAAACCTGAGCGGAGACAAACAAAATCAGCTGTGTATCTCGACAACATGCAAAAAGAAAACCTTTGGGGCCGAATCGTCAGTGACGGACAGAGACCAAGGTCTGATTCAGGATGAATCTGACCTTTAACCCCCGACACATGTGGCCAGACGTGTCCACAGAATGGTCCTCTTGTGTCAGGTGAGCTAGCACTGGGCTCTTCACCTCCACATGATGTCACAACGCCGCAGCTGCAACTCGACACCGGGCCGAAGCGCGTTCACCCGGGATGGACGGGGTAATGAAGAACTCAGTGCCTCGCGCAGGTAAATCACTTCCACCGAGCCGGTGCAATATCTATTAGTGTTATTCCACTGTGGTTTGTGTCGGGCCACGTGCGCAGCTGCTCCCCAGCGGCTTGAGTCCGCTGCTACTTAATGTGTTATCCAGTCGGCTCAGGTGACTGTATCAACACGACCTTTTGTTTTTGCTCCGCGCACTTTCAGCTGGCGCGAGCCTCCCCGCCGCCCCTCGCTCGCCATAACACATGTGTCCCTGCGGCACACGGGAAAAGCCATCTGAGAGAGTTCCCCCGAGTCTGGGAGCCGAAGTGCACCTCAGTGAGTTGCTCTTGTCCTCGTGGTATTAGAAGACTTTAACATCCAGCAGCAGAATCAAACGTTAAAAAGGATAAAGTCACTCTTGAGGCCCGAGTGATGAATCTGGCATCAGGTCCAGTGTTTTTCTTTTTTAAAGGCCGGTTGTCTGGTGGCCTCTTCGTGAGATCGTAAAACTTTGGTTTGTTCAAGAACAAATAAACACAGGACGAAGCGACTGTTACGGGACGAAACAGAAGCAGGATGCGGGCTTCGTTCTGGGGGGGGGGGGACGTGCAGGTCCTAATATATCTCCTTCATGGTGGAGGGTTTTGGGACATTTGGCTCCATGCGTGCAGCTGCGTTTGCATTTAGAAACCAAACTTTTTGGGCATTTCAGCTCTGGATCTTATCTTCTGTGTTGTCACTTGCCATTTTTTTGTGAAAGTTGACTAAAACTAAGAAGAAAAAGAGAAGGAATTGCTTATATTCTGATAATGGGGTGAACCTGATTCTTGGTAGAAGAGTAGGGTGACATGCAGAGGTTAATTATCTGAAAACAGATTTTTCTTGGGCAAAACTTCAAATGAGGAGTATAAGACCTTTCCCAGATTAACCAAATCCATGGAAACTAATGTTACCCTCATGAAGCCAACCACTAAAAATATTGGTTGCAGTCTCCTGTACGTACTATAAACTGCTCCATTTATATTCCCGAATGTTCAAAATGTTTTCTGACATCTCCATTTTTTCTTTTTTGATCATCTCCGGTGAGACGTATCAGTCTCAATTTTTTGGGCAAAAAGGAGAAATGGGATTGGGCACAACGTTCAAAGCTGATCTTGGAGTTATGACCGGTAACGGTTTCAGTTTCTGCCCCGTCCAGACGAAAATGCATCCCCAGAGTTTTCAAACTAAACCTGAGTCAGAAGCATTTATAAACGTCTGTGTTTAAGGTGCTCCAAAACTCAGGGGTCATGTGGACGGCAAGCGTAACCATAGCAAATTTAGATGCGGTTTAAAAGGGAAACTGTGTGGGACGCTATAATGGCTGAAGCTAAAGGAAAACAACCATCACCGCCACCGATTTCTTACAAGACACCAATGTCTGGCCGCAGAGAACTTAACAAAGTTACACTTTGAGCAAACAAAGTCAATCCTTTTGCCTCGTCTTTATCCACTTAGCCAGGTCTGGATTTCAGCAGAGAAGCCCACATACTCCTCTCCCCCAGCCACTTCCACCAACTCCACCGAGGATATACCGATGTGTTCCCAATCCGTCCGGGATATGTGATATCTCCAGCATGTCCTGGTCTACCCTGGGGTCTCCTCCATGATGAGAATGCCTAAAAACACCTCTGGGAGAAGAATCCTTCAGCCCTACTTTGCAAGAACCTCACCAAATTTGACTGTTTGACAGATTTATAGGAATGTTTTCTATTATCTCCATGAGCAAACAATAAAACCCTGTTTTATTCATTTGACCTCTCTGGAGTTATAGCCCAGTAATTTGAGGAATTATAACCATATTGGCTAAATCCCCCCCTCTGTCGTATACGTAACTTTTGTATCTGCATGTTCTTTCCTTATCCTTGACATCACCTCTTTGCTATTTTAAGATATTAAACCTAGTGGAACTCTTTCAAACAGCACCAGACACGGTTATTTCATGCAGTGTAATGCAATATTTTCTGTTCTTTTCTATTGTCGGCCCGTGCCATCTCTTCAGCCGTGAGTTGCAACTCAATACACTATCGAGCCACTCGTCCCGCGGCTCAGACAGACTTTAAATTTAGATAAATTTAAAGTTCTTTTTGATCTTTTCAGGAAGTTATGGCTTCTGGAAGTGTGTGTGACCGATGTGAGCGGCCAGGATGAGTCGGTGAGTATGATCAGAAAACCCTCTGCAACATCGGCTTTCATCACCATTAAACCTCCCCCCACCGAGGAACAATCCATCTACTGTCCTCGCTACTAATCCTTCACATTCTCTGAGCACACACACAGCCACACAGACGTCCTCCGGCGCCCATATTGATCTTATTTGGCCAGTGTAGCGCTGGGAAGTCGGGCGGGGAGGCGGCTTTGTCTGCCTCTGCCAAGCTGCCGATCCAAGGCCTGAAGACACAGAGCGTGCCTCCTCCGTACCAGCCAGTAAGTCCATTAGAGCACATGTGATCTATTTGTCTTGCAGCTCCTGACCACAATGTAAGTCATCCTACATGCAGAGCAAACACTGGAGAGGCTCTGCAAGCATTTAGCTAACAAAGAAAACATCATCGGACACTAAACAGAGAGCCGCGCAGAGAACGTGGATAAAGGAACAATAATCGCGTGCCCTTTGTTCATTTACGTTGATGGTAATCTTTGCCTCCAAGGCTCGGCTTTGATGCAGCAACATATGTTAAAAGGCACAAATATGTTGTTATGGTGCATTATTAAGTGCAACTTGAAGGCATAGTTCAGGTTTTTTTGAAGTATGGTTGTATGAGACGCAGGCACGTAGGTCGCACTGACTGTCATTATGGCAAAAAACATGGAAAAGCATATTTATAAGAAAAGGCTGAAGGTCCACAATATCTGCTTTGTTCCCTCCATTAGAATGAAGTTCCTGCCTGTAAACTGAACTTCATCAGTTTCAGAAATGGCAGTATATTAGGCTGTTTGTAGGAGGCAAACGTATATATTTGTCATCATAAAGCCGATTTGCTGAAAGTCTGGAGCCAGCGCCTGTTGTCTCAGGGTAGTTTCTCTCATCTATAACTAGAATTTAGGTTTTAACCTTAGTGAGATGTAAAACAAAGACAGTGATGTCAAAAAACATCTGTAAAGACCATCAGTTCCATTAAATAATAGCGGACCCGAAATTGTTCCATGGGGAACGCCACAAGTTCTTTTAGCATTTGGAAAAAAATTGTAACGGTACATTATTTACCACGACGGAAATCAAAGGTTAACAGTTAAACATGGCTCCAGGAGGAGATTGAATATGATTCGCAAAAGGTTTAAAAAGTTCCAGTGTTTAAGAATGAATGACATCTTATGATGATTCCTCTTCCTTTTCCCAAGCGTGTCAGGGAATAGTGGAGATCTTCTCATACAAGAAAGGATATTGTTCTTTCTTCAAAACTGGAAATGCAAGATGGTGGCCTTCGTAAAGCAAGGCCTTAAGGATGCTTGAAGTGCGTAATGTACATATGAAAGGGTTATTCTAAGGCTGTGTCCTCAGACGAGCAGAAGCGGAGCCTTGCTGGTGTTGCTTTGAGTAAACGCTGTTACCACATTAGGCATTTTTATCATTCCTGAGGCCCAGCGTGAAGTCGCCGCACTGAGAAGCTCGACAGTGTTGCATGGCTGCGAACTGTGCTTTCAGGCTGTCATCAGATGTCACTCTGGTTGATGGTGTTGAGATGTGGCAACATTTCTTCTTTTTTAGATTTTTAAACACACACATCTTTTACTGTGAGACTTCCTTCACAGAAGATACTTTCGGACTTTTGCCGTGGATGTTCCTCTGGTCTTCTGAGACGTGATAACACCGGTAGCTGCGTATGTGTTGCTGTTTTTCCCACCACTCGCACCACAATGTTGACCTCCACACACTTCCTGTCAGTGACCCGCAGTGCCGGTCGCAGGTCAAAGGTCGCGCCCCCTGGACAGATGTCGATCAGCTAGCCCACGTTACTCGTGAACATTCTTTCTGCGCCTCCTTATCCGTTTCATCCCAGCACATGCAGTGAGCCCAAACATAAACCTTCTCTCAGCCTCACAGCAGGAGGCCTGCTCAGACTGCACATGCTAAACAAGGGTTTGGACTTGTTTAGCATGTTTCCACTCAATACATTTACATGATGTCAGAAAAAAAGGAATTATTGTGTCAAAAGATAATAGAAAGACTTAGAGTTTAAGTCCTAACCTTAGTGACATGTAAAACAACAAGTTCCATTAAATAGTAGCGGACCTGAAATCGTTCCATGAGGAACGCCACAAGTTCGTATAGTATTTGAACTGAATAAATATAACCCGTTCAAGGGTAATAGAAAGACTTGGAATGGTGATCGACATGCTAACAACTAGCCGCCAGCTAAACCGGAAACAGCATGACAACAATAAGCAAAAAATGAAATATTGCCAACTAGTGTAGCGAAGGTAGACAAACTTCATTCAGTAAATTGATACCTGTTTGTATACAGGTCAGTAGTCCAATACTATCCCAAAATAAGCACATCATACATCTTATCCATATATAGCAGGGCTCCTGTAGCTTATATATCTGCTTTTCAGGTTCTTACTTTGTCAATCACAACGCTGAATAAACCTCTCATACACCATTTTCTGTTGCAAAAACACCGTTTTGTTTGCTCAGTCCACTTGTAACTGAAACTTTTAGTGATGAAAATATAGTTTGTCAACCACAAATTGCAGTATAAACAGTTGCACTGCGTCACATGTGAACTTTAAACATTTTTTTGTTTGTAGATTAGTTTATACAGTAGCAAAACGTTGTGAGAACCAGTGAGGAAGTTGGTTTGCAGTTTACAGGGGTGTTTCAAGGGACTCTGGGGACCCGAGGCCCTTACATTGAATCAAAATGTAAGAACAGTAAATTCAACATAAACGAAAGTCACTTATGTTCTCCCCATGGTTTTGCTTTCCCTTTTGAATCCCTGAATTCCTCATCATGGTTCATGTGTTTCTGCTGGAGTCTCGGTCACATGATTTCCAAATGCCATTTGTTATTCACTAAATCTATTTCCATTACACTTTTTCAATGTTTAGCTTTTATAATTACACCAACTTTTTCCACCTCCCTCAAGTATAAAAACTTGTTTGTGACATTTCGAGATTCTTGTTTGTAATTTTCTGTGTTTTTATTTAGTTTTATGAAAATTCACATAAAACAGGCTGATGGAAATTGACATATAGACAGTATGTAAAAACGGACGTAGTCTTCTTGTCTGGGGATTGAAGTCAGTGAAGAAGTGCCTGGAAAAAAAAAACATATGGAAAAAGACAAACTAACCAATGGGTGACACCACAGTGGCTTAGCACTGGGTAAACCGCATGTCGCAAAAAAAAAAGGTTTAGTGCGAAAAATCCTAATGTATTCTGCGAAAACCCACTGTTTTCAGGGTCTACTTTGTCTCATTGTCTCTAAAAGGAGTAACACCAGCCTCATGTCCCCATGTGCCCTCCTTTATGACTCTGTTTTTTAACACCAGCTGATCTGATACCAGATCTGTCCTCGCTGGTGTTTGTATGCAAAGATTTATGTGGTTGTTTTGCTTGTATAGGCAGAACCGCATTGACATGTCGCACTGCCACTAATCACAGCTTGGATTCGGGGTGTGTGCGGGTGATTGAATGTTTTGCAGCAATTTGTGTAAAAACAATTATATTGTATTGTTAGCAACAAAAGCACAAAGTGGGGAGATTTTCCCTGGAGGAATTATGGTTTTTTTTGCATAGAGTTTGGATTCAAAACATGCAGAAACCAATTTACCAAAACAAACAAACTAGAAATTAGTTAACCTTTATTTAACCAGGAAGTCCCTTGAGATCTTAAAGACCTCGCAATAACAAAAGAACTTCTTTAAAATTGATGTTGGACAAACACATCATACCAAGTACAGGTTAGGATACATGTTTGAGTTACACGTCAACGTTTTGAGCTCAAGTCATGAAGCCTTAAGTCAAGTTAAGTCAACTTTATTTTCAACAAAAGCTTGACCAAGTAAAATAGTAAAAGAATAAAATGGTAAGAATCTAGATAGAAGTGTAGACTATTCTGATCCTGAAGAGAAGGCCAAGGAAACGAGGTGGGTCTTTAAAAGTGAATTAAAATTTCCAATAGTGGGGGCAGATTTATTTTCAATGGGTAAATCATTTCATAGTTTGGGGGCAGCTACAAAAGAAGTTTGGTTTTAGTCGAATTTGGGGTTTAGAGGGTCTAGTGCACCTACATCCACTCCATCAGGGTGACAAAACACCATGAAGTCATGCGTTTCAATGTGATTAATACACCATATATATATATATATATATATTTTTTTTTTTTTTTAAATATTCATCCCAGAGGGGAAAAAAAGGGTGGGGCCTAAAACAGAGCCCTGTGGTACACCATAAATAAGTGAGAGCCTTGTCTGAGGAACAATCCCCCATGAACACAGAAGCTCCGATGTGCCAGACAGGACGGGAACCCCTTCAGTTCAACACCTTTAATACCGGTCAACGGATTGCATTCCCTTCAATATCCAGGCACAGGAGAAGGTTGCTCTACCAAGTGTAGAGAACATGCTAGAAAGCCAGCAGAGTGGGAGTTACAGTAGTTATTTTTGAATCAGAGATAAGGGGAATTTACACATCTGTGGCATTGTAGCTGAAAATGTACCAGCGCTGTTTTCTCCGCAGACTCAATTAAGGCCAGAAAACTGGTTTGTAGAGACCACAATAATGTGTTTGATTCACCGAGCTGGTTATAAACATGAGGGGAACTTCCACAACAAAACAGAAAGAATAGCTAGTGCTGTATATCAGGGGATTTTTTTACACCCAGGTGAACCCTTTAAGAAAGAGGGGATTCAGATGATTCCCATTATCAGTGGTTGATTTCGTCTGTGGTGATTTTCTTTTTTATCTTTTTCTTTTTCATTAGTGTGTGAAATGTGACGTCACGAAAACAAGCCAGAGAAAGACGACGAACGCTACAGTGGTTAATATTCAACTTTTACTTCTGTCTTTCTATGAATCAACCGCTCAACTAATCCAATTAATGAAACAAAAGCATATTAGGCATTGCCAGAGTTGTAAAGAACAAGTTTCGCCCACAAACGTTCGTGGCTAACAGCTAGGCTAATGGCTATGCTAACACTCACAACATGAATGCATGTCGTAGCTTTTTAGGAATTTAAAATGATTGTCAAAAACAGAGCAGATGAAGAAGATATGAACCAATATAGAAATTCACATGAAAGGAACACTTTTACACTTTGCTACCATGTTTAAACTGTTTTTATTTAATCTGTAAGAATGGGGTTTAATCTAGAAAACGTTCTCATGTCGATTAATTAGATTCTAATTGGACACTGGGAAAGTGTGTCACTCTGGTTGCACGTTGAAACTAAATATCCCTGTGCAGTAGCATGACCCCACACCTTCTTCACTCTAACAGTTATGGGCTATTCCGCCCAAGTGTTTACATCATCTGGCTCGGCCTCTGTTTACAGACTTGAGTCGGATCTAATTTGACTCCATTTGCACAAATGACTGTGTTCTTCAGCCACAAAGAGTCAGTGAGTGGATGAACTCCCTGATGGACACTGCAAATGATTCATGTCTTCACAGAGGAAAGGTCGGTAGTTTTGAGAGTGAAGCCAAGCCATGAGTTAAACTGGAAAACTGAAAGCACCACTTGCAACTCAATTCTGAAATATTTGTAACCCAAAACAGGTGCTTTTTTTATTATTTTTTGCCAAACTTTGTGCCTGTGTTTGTCTGCAAAACCTCTGAAAGGATTCTTTTTTGTACGACTTGGACAGTTTCTACCATTTGCTGGTTTTTGTCAGTATTGTATCACACTGGAGAGCTGAACCTCATCACGATCGCACAAACCTCACTGTGTCAGTGCTTCTTTCAGAGGTCGATTCCGCCTGATGAACCCTCACCAGAGATCATCGGTGTCCACAGCGGCGGTGGCGGCGCTCCCTCGGGAGGCATCTGTTTTCACCGCCTCGGCCTCAGACCCGAGCTGCACAGAGACGCTGTTGTGTCGCACAGGACCGAGGCCTGCAGCTGCAGAGAGAAATACTGAGGGTGTCTGTAAACAGGTTAGCGGCGACGATCAGGTCTGTTATTAAAGATGTAAAGACAGTTTTATGAGGTTAAAACTGATCATTTTGGTGATTGGAGTAAAAACTAGACCCACTGTGTTTATATTACTCCCCATAAATCACGTTTTCACAAGAGTTAGAACAATAGTTTGAGCCATTTAATCGTCACATTGATGCTTTTTTTTTTTCATTTTCAACAATTGTCACGTTTAATTTAAGCCTTATTTTATTATTGTCTATGAGAAAAAGTTGGGTAAACATAGCATAACAAAAATAGTTCAAAATCAGAATTGCCAAACCTATTTCTGTGTCCACGTAGCCCTGAATATGAGTCACAATAAGAGGAAAACATTGCTATGAGTCATTTTTTCAGAGTTGTTACCTGAACGTGGCCCAAAACACAGCACAAAACATCAGCCTCTGTCAGTGTTTGGGTGTGTGTGTGTGTGTGTGTGTGTTCCAGCTGCAGTTCATGGATTGCAATCACCAACCGGGCTGCACACCTGACATCCATTCTGCAATCAGCTCTTTTTTTTTGTTGACAGTTTGCACAAAAAAAACAAAAACAAACCTGTAAAATCAAAATGAAGCTTCTCTGTGCCGTTGTGAGTGAATCAGTGAAAAGTGGGTGAGTGAAAAGCTGAGTGACGGGTGTGAGGGTGAGTGTGCGATTACACCTCCCCTCCTCTTAATAACGTCCAAATCGCCCGCACAAAGGCGGCCCACAGTGAAGCCGCTGAGCTATTTTTAACCAACCCGGTGCAGGTTAAGGTTGGAGGTGTGTGAGCGAGGTGGGGTTGGGGGCTGCAGTCTGCATGTGTGTGTGTGTGTGTGTGTGTAGCCAGGTCGCTCTGACATAAATAAATGAGCAGTGTGTTTCTCAGCGACACACTGACTCTCTTTCACCATACATGAAGTGCGTTGAAAAGAGCTTTTTCACGACTGCTCCCTCACTCTCGCTGGATACACAACACCGCAATGATAACATGACTCTCTCTGTGTGTGTGTGTGTATACCTCAGATTATGATGGATGTATGGACGTGTGGTTATATCAGTGCTATATCAGCATTTAAGGTAAACACTGGTCAACCTGTGCTGGATTTGAAACTGTAGTGTGTCATTTTTAAATGTAAACAAATGTCTGTCTCGTTCTAGCCGTTGCCAAATGTGTTCTCATGTTGTCTGTGTGTCAACTCCACACGACTCTCTCTGTGTCTCTCTCAGCACCGAGGTTATTATAGTTAACGAAAACTAAAGTTAAAGGTGACATGCTTGTATCACACATATATGTTAGTTATGGAGGTCTACTTACATATATTAACTTGTTTTCATGGTTAAAAACCTCCTAATCGCTGCAAACGAGCCGATCAAAATATCTCCTCACTGACGCTCTCGTCAGCCGAGCTGTTTCAGACCAAAACCACACCCCCAGAACGTGGACTGTGTTGTGATTGGCCAGCCAACGAGAGCTTTCCCACTGTCCTGTGATTGGCCAGGTGCCTGGAAGTGATGTAATTGGTAGGCCAGCTCTCAGATACACAGCTCCCCCTCTGGCACGGTGGATGCTCTGCATCTCAGCAGCTACAACGAGAGTAGCTCTTCTTCTTCTGCGGTTGAATGTATGCAACCGGATGTGCCCGGACTAGCGCCCGCACCGGGAGGCGCTACGGTGGTGAGAGGAGTGGTGAGGTTTACTGATGACATCATCAACATACGGAAGTGCCGATCCGCTTCGCAGTGCCCAGGAAAACAATAAAACCCTATTTTCTCAGCAGTGGCTGAACTGTTTGTTCTAAAACTTTAGGGTTACATAAACGAGGTAATGACACAGATACACACACAAACGCAGAGTTAATTGGAGAAAAATCAAAACTAGAGTTATAATTAACTGAACATGAATTGTGTGTATGTAAAACGAACTAAAACTGTAGCGAGAATGTAAATGTATACGTGTATTATTTTAAAAAATCCCATCAAATTCCCGTTTTGACAGGAAGTCGCTGCAGTTCACACACGTTTACAGCGCGGATCGGGTACAAACAGAACCGATAAGTCAAACAACAGAGCGGGCTTTTCATGTTTTTAAGTTTTTATGATGCTCAAAGCTCTGTAGCAGTAGCAAAAAGAGCTAGTAATTCCATTTTCTGTTTTAGCTAATGCTAAAAATAGATGTATGTCATGCAGTGGCACCAGATGTTGTGGTCTTTGTGATCATCTTTATCACACTGTGAAAACAACAATATAATTGTTTTTTTTTATTGCTTAAGTTTAAGTTTTGTGCTTGTTTAAAAAAACATTAAATAAATATAAATTATGGATACTTTAATTACGCATACCGATTTCATTGGTTGGCCGCGTAATGACTGTTTGAGCCTCGGCCACGTAAACATCCCTCTCTGTGTTGCACCAAAGCTGCTATTAAATAATGGCAGCACAATGGGAGATGCACTGCTAAACAGAGCCAGCTGTGTGTGTGTGTGTGTGTGTGCCGTCATGATTGTGTCAGCGCCTCAGGGACGGAAGGAGGGCAGATGCACCAGAGGAGCCGAGACACTCGGATCCTCCAGAGTCCCGAGTCCTCTTTCCCATAACTGTGTGGTTAATCCGCTCATACTCGTGTCTCTCCGTCCAAGCCGGAGCAGATGTGTTTGTCATGAAACTTTACTTGAGGGCCACATGTATAAATCAGATATGTTATAGCTGCAGGAAGTTTGCAGATATAAAATGCAAGGGAGGGGGGGGGAAATGTGATTACCAGGACTCAATGTTACAGTTTTAAAAAAGTTTAAAAGACCCAAACACTGGGGGTTTTTTTTTTAGATGTTTGTGAAGATCCCAAATCCCTGGAATCTCCTCCTGATTAGACACCAAGTGTGTGGTCCTGCGCCTTGACTGGATCGTCTAATCTGTGCTTTCCCAGGATTAAAGCGGTGAAAATCGCTCACAAAGTCTGTTGTGTCAGTGTGTGTAAAATTGTGTAAAAAGATTTTGAAAATCCTCCAGCGTGTTGCATGCAGGCTTAAATGAAGGTGGGCTAATGAGCGGCAGGTGAAAACACTTAGGAACAGGTGTGTGTAATCTGTAATCAGAGGGCGTGAAGCAAAAAGGGCAGGAAGTCAAGCTAGCCACACATATGGAACAAAGATTTCAAAATAAGAGCTAAACCACGAAAGATACACAAACTGGACACTGTGTGGTGTGACAGACGTTCTGTTCTTATTTATTTTATCTATGTTTGATAATTATGTGTTTGATGGTGAGACCAAAGACATTTTTCAAGTTCTATTCTATTCTAAACTAGGCCTGCGACAATTCATCGATGATCAACCCTTTAACTTTTGAGCCTCAAAATGTCCGTCTGGACTTTAGGGCCAGAATCTGGCAGTTATTTACAATTTACTGTATGTTAAAATAGTGTATTACCAATTTAAAAAGAAGAAAAAACTAATCGTTTTATTTAGAAAAAAAAATCACTGTAGTTGTAGACGAACACCAGATTTAGCGTGTTAAATGTGAAATATGAACAGTCTTTGTCTCAATGTCCAAAAACAGGCCAAAAAATGGAAACTATGTACAGGTGTTTTTCCAACTCTCTCCTCTCTGCTGACAAAGACACTGATTCGCTGGCTTCCTGCAACAGCACGAGTGAAATTACCGTAATAACCACATGTTGGCTTTGACGTGCAACTCCTCAGCTTTCAGAAACAGTTGGAATTTTGCCGATAGCACAGACCTTTGTGTAATTACGGAAATTACGGGTCGCGCGTGTCTTAAAGGGTTCTTTTTTTTTCATTTTTATTTATTAATAATCAGATTTTCAGTTTCTTAAATGTGAATATTTTCCAGGTTCTTTGCTCCGTATAACAAAGAATTGTTTGTTACCGAATCGTTTTTGGTTTGTGGACAAATTAAAGACATTTGAGGACATCATCATTTCCAGGTTTGGGAAAAACAAGGATCAAACAAGCACTCGATTAATCGATAAAAAACAGATTAATCAGTTGTAAAAATAATCGTTACTGTAGTTGCAGCTCTATTCTAAGCCCTCCAAAGTTGAGAAACTGCTGCTTTGATTTAGAGGAGAAAGATTCGGTGAAGCATTTATTAATCTCGTCCAGAACCAAAACATGTTTCACATTTGCACTAAATCACCAGATTCTTGCTGTTCTAAACAGTCATTGTCCAGTAAATGTCTAAATGCAGGCTCTAATTTCCTCTCAGAAATCAAGGAAAGTTGTTAGCGGCGTCGTAATGTGATCTCGTCCTACATCGTCACTCCCCGCTGAAGTCTTGGCCGATCACCAGCGACCACAGAACCGTGTGTAAGCGGAGAACGGGATAACAGGATTTTATTTTTGTGACACATTGGGTTCACACACGCAGATGTTACACAGGAAGTCATCTGGACTCATCTCGGCTCGTCTGAGACTCGGGGAGCAGGAGGGAATGGATGATGTGGAAGAAAAGAAAAGAAAAGAAAAAGAAAGCCAGCGGTTACATAACACTGTCGGGGTATTTGTATTCAGCATATGTGAACTTATATCATCTCACTCCCTCTGCAACGTGATCTCCGCTGCACCGCGTCCTCGGCCACGTTGTGCGTCGCATTCACTTTCCGTGATTCACTCTCTGCAACAGGAAGTCGGGTTCATGCAGATTTATCAGGCAGCTGTCTTTTATATATACGAGTATGAGTGTGTGTGTGTGTGTGTGTGTGTAGTACAACCTTTGATTTAAACCTGCCTTTGTGAGGACATTTGAACCATGATGGAAACACTGCAATAGAGGCGCCACTGATTAGCGATTCCCCACTGGAACAGAACTAATCGTTGGACATTTAAGTTTCTCAGTGGATTTAGGGTTATGAATTAATGAATTAATTTCTCCTTTCTAATAGAAAGCAGAAAACACATTACATTTATATAATAAACTACATTGAAGAACTCAAAAAAAGTCGCCCCCTTTAAGGCTCTTTGTTTTGAGCCTCTCTCGTCCACCTTTTGACTCCTTGTTGCGTGCGTGCGTGAGCAGAAAGGATATGTTGAAGGTATTAAAACGTCTGCAGCTGGACATGTTTGGATGACACGGACCGCTTTGTTTATAGCGCACTAATGCATTGTGAAGCTTTAAGACTGCATGAGTAATAAAAGCGTTTTCCCCACTGCCTCCACTGCGCAGCTGGCGTGTGTGCTGTTTGTTAACGTTATAGCTCGCAGACATCGGCCCTCGGGGGGGATGTGTGCATGTGCAGGGAGGAGTCACTGTGTGTGGATGTGGTGCAGGTGTTTTGACAATGACTGAGTGACTCTATGTGTGCTCTCATCCCGCACCCCGCCATCAATTAGACCCTGTTTACTATAGGGGGCGATCTGTCCATGGATGGGGCCCGCGTGTTTGGATTGTCTCTAATGGGGCTGAAGGCCGTCGTGTAAACTCACTCGTAAAAAATGGACGGAACTTTGTCTCTTTATGACACAAACACAACCGGGGATTTTAAACGGAAAATTGTCTTGTCAGACAAAAGGTTTGGTTTGTTCCACTAAATGTTGCAACCCCGGAGTCTATTGGACTATTAGGTGTAAAAAACGACCTAAGGGGACTTGGCGTCCCCTTAAATCAATTCCCCCTTTAATGTAAATGATTACATTTTGAGGGTGAAGACGTGCCGTATGGTTAGGATGAGGTTACTATCTGACACATGTTCCTTTTAAGTTCAGACAAAACTACACGTGTTGTTTACCTGCAAAATGCTCAAAAACGGCAAATGGCGTGTCCACACACAGTCTCTCTCCGTTTCTCGTGTAGTTTCCACTTTTCCTGTGTTTGATGTTATGTATCATTACATGTAATGTGTAATAAAGTTTTATTTCATTTGTCGGACCCCCGGGAGAAAAGCTACAGCAACGAAAACCAAGCTGCACACCAATAAAACGGCCTCATCTTAAACAAAAACATCCTCTCGTCAGCTTGTGTGTGTGTGTGTGTGTGTATACAGTGTGCTCACATTTGGTTTGTGTATGTACAAGAATGAGGGAATGTGTGTGTGCCTGCGTGTGAATAAGACATGAGAAGTCATTTGCACAGCTCCAGCTGTTGCATGCAGAGAGCCAGAGAACAGAACATGAGGCTCGGCTCCAGCCAGCTGATGGCCGCGCACACACACACACACACACACACACACACACACACACACACGCCCATCTCTGCAGCCACTCAGCGCCAAGTGGGACAAGCTCAAAAAACACCTAGGAATGTGCGGCAAACACCTCATTACAACGCAAAGTGATGGCACTTCATCATATTCCGTGTGATCGGTGTGTGGTTGGCGACGCTGCGGACACGCCTCCTCCCCGACGTTTGCGTGAGGAGTGTTTTGCACATGATGATGGTTCAGTTGAGCCAAATATGCGCATGAGGCAAATGTCAAGTCTGTGAAAGTGCAGGACAGCTGACAAGTCTGCACACATTTAGCACATTGGAGGAATAACAAAGGCAAAGGCCCATCGGTTTTTTTGGAGTAATGACATAATGACACCTCAGAAGTGCCTGTGATATCTTTATTATTTGCTACTTACATTGATTTTCCCACCAACCCCAACGTGCTGTTTAGTTTAGTCTTGTATAAAGTACCTAAAATGGATACTTGAGTAAAAGTACAAGTATCTTAACTAAGTTGAAGTCACAATATTACTTAAGTGACTGTACTTAAGGGACTTAACCCCATGTTGCAGTGTGTGAATCAGTGAAAACTGTAGTGTTAAGCAGTTCATCAAGACTAGAAAAGCTCAGACCATTACCAGCTCATCTTCTGATTTTATTTGCTAGTAACGAGTAACAAAGATAGTTAAAGGAAATGTAGCGGAGTGAAAGTAAAAGTTGCTAGAAATATAAATAGCAAAGTAAAGCACAGATACGTGACTTTTGTACTTCACTTACTTTAAGTACAGTCATTAAGTATTTTTACTTTGTTACATTTCAACACTGTCAATTAGTACGTTTTCATGTACCGGTAAGTCACGCTACAGTTGTAGTTCAACTGCACTGTTCCCATTGTACAAGCACCAATTTGTTCAGTAAAGTGTGTTTGCCTCCGCTCCACTAGGTGGCGATATACCCCCCTTCAAGTGGAAGATATGATACGACAAATGTAATAAACTGAAATATATAAACAAATAGCTTTATTTGTTTATTTACATAGCCCTTTACAACAACCCACAAAATGCTTTATTTCATAAACATAGACCAGAGGATAAGAATTCAGAATAAAAACACTACTGAGTATTAAAAGCCATTCTGAATAAATATGTTTTGAGTTCATATTTGAAAAGGCCCAGGTCAGTGATAACATGCATGTCAGTGGGGAGCTTATTCCAGCAAATATAATAGAAATTCTGTATAGATCACATTGTATAATGTATGATACATGTTCACGAGGTACAAAAAAAAATTGTGTTTTCCTTAGAAAACAACACATCACAGTGGAATAACTACAAAAACTGTACATCTTGTGGAACTTGTCTTGACTGTGGTGAAGGAAGCAGGTCATACTAGGCAGGGTGGAGTCTAACTGGCTCACCAGGTTTGCTGAGTCAGTATTTCTTTGGTTCATCTCCAGAACTCTTTATTTATGCTGTGCAGTTGAATATTCCGATGTGTAAATGGCGAATCATTTACATGCAGAGGATGTTTCGCGTTTGCGATGCCAGACGAGAGTGTGTGTGGGCCTGACGCCATGGCCCACAGTCTCTGTTATGGAACATGACTGCGGTGCCGAGGTCGTTCCATACACGACCGCAGAGCTGCGAGGTTCAAAACCAGCAGAGACTTGTTAACGTGACACCATTTGGACTCCGTGTTTTGACACTTGGCGCGCAAACGTGAGCTGAGGTTCACAAGGACCACAAAACCAACCGGCGCTGTTGGAGGGATATGGATTTGCGTGACTCCCTCAGAGTTTGTTTGATTAATGTTCAAGCATGTATGACTCACTATGTACATGATAAATGAGAAAAACATGAACTGTAAAATATTCCCACATTAATAAGATAAAGAGTATTAAATGAATTTATAAGCTGTAACTGTCCCACCAACTGCCTGAAAAGCCGCCATGAGAACACGGTATTTCACCCTAAGACCAGTGTGTTTTTGCGTAAAACTAACCACATTCATGATCAGAAGCATGGTAGCATTGTATAATAGAAAAGCGCCATTTGTGTGTGTGTGTAGCGGCAGCGCAGCAGTGGGCGGGGCAAGTAGGATTTTATCCAACTGCATTTTTGAGCAGCAGAATTCGCTTTTGAACCCGTTTGCAGTCATCTCACTTTACTCGCGCAATGTTGTTGTTGTATCCATCTGTATTGGACAAAAAAAGAAGCATCACTTCCTGTGTGCAGCAAGGGTGACGCATGATCTAAACGCTGCCAAACTGAGAAACACGGAAAACGGAAGTTACGTACTACAGCTTTAAAGCTGCTTTTCTGAATTAGCGCCTCAGTAAAGTTGTTTTAGAAGAAGGGGGGGGGGGGGGGGGGAGGGGTTAAAGAGTCTCCTTCTCATTTGATGTGTAGAGAGGTGAGTGATACATGGCAGGAAGTCTGTGGTGGTGGGAAAAAAGAGCTGTCAATGGGCAAGAATCAGACTGTGAAATATGTCCAGGATGATGACGTAACTGCAGTCACCTCGTCCTTCAGCTGGCAGGGGAGCAGTGTGATATCCAGCTGTAACAACCCATGTGAAAATAGTGATTAAAATATGATTAAAATATGATTATTTGTTTGTTACTGTATGACAACCATTGTGAAACCACTAGACTGATATAAGAGTATACCCTGGGGATTATGGTGTTAAAGCCGAAGTATATGTTTCCTTTTGTGTCTTATGTGTACTGTTTATACCACTGTGTTTATAAAAAAAAAGATTAATGAATGTATTTGTTTTGACAATTCAATCTTTTATATCAATAATTGTTGTAAATCGATGAAACACTGAATGTACACAATTATAATTCATATTTAACTTCATGAACTTTTTTTGTAAAAACTGAGCAAAAACAGAGTAAACAAAACGTTTGCCTTCATTTTGCATTTTCCAATCACATGTATGAAATAATAACATTCTTAAACAAAACAAAGAGAAACAGTTGTAATAATACTTGTACGAATGAACTCCAGAGTAATAAAATGTAAGTGAAAGCAATACAATGCAAGTTTTCGGCTAATAAAAGTAGACATAACTGTGATTTCTTGGAGTTACACTGAACTCTAGTGTCGAAAACGGGTCAGTGCCAATACAACCATGGTCAGTGCTCGTTTTAATGACGTCATCATATTGCGCGCTTCACGCATGCGCAACAGTGGCAGCTGGCAAATTTCAAACTAGGCGGCGGGTAGTTGCAGCTGAAAAAGGCTAAAAGAAAACACATCACAAACGTTTAAGTTAAATTTAAGTGAACATGACGAGCACATTGAAGGGCATCACTCTGAAGGGAAGCACGGAGCTTGTGGCGGAGTTTTTTTGTGAGTATTTTCTAGAAAGTTGGTTGTTTTTAGTGCTTTTACTGGCCCGCTGTGTAAGACCGTGGACACGCAGTGCTAGTGCCGGCTAATGCTAACGTGGTGGAGCTTCCGCAGGAGGACAACACACAGAGAGTAAAGTAGCTGTCCCTTAGACACTTTAACACACGGTGAACCAAAGTCAACATGCTATTCTACACATTTTAACTGTCGTGTTTTTAAATCGTGTTCCACGATGAGAAGGTGGAGGCGAACAAACGAGAGAATTCGGCTGAATTATATAATATCTGATGTACTAACAATGTAGGTCATAGACTACGAGATATGTCTGTCGCCAGTAAAATCAGTGCAACCCAAAAACTTTATTTATACAATGCAATGTACAAACACTTTATGAAATACAGATTATTAAATTTAAGAGCACAGAATTCAATTATTTTACAATCCATTTTGGAGCTATTGTGAACATAAACGAAATAAATAACAATAAAAGGGTTAGAGGAAGAATTCGTATATATATATATATATATATATATATATATATATATACGTGTGTGTGTGTATATATACATACATGTGCATGTTTCAGGTCATTTAGTCTCTTATGTCTTGAAATGAGTGCAAGGATATGTGTTACATCATGTCATGATTTTGTTTTGAAAATGATGAATTGTTCAGCCCTTAAGTGAATTGAACTGTTTACTTGTTTCTTCACGGTCTGTAACCTCTGTTTCCTTCCATCAATCACAGCTTTCGGCATCAACAGCATCCTGTACCAGCGGGGCATTTATCCTCCAGAGATGTTCACCAGAGTCACCCACTATGACATGAGCCTCCTGCTCACCACCGACTCCAAACTGAAGAACTACCTCACCAATGTGGTCTCTCAGCTTAAAGGTAAAAGCAGAGACATGTTTGCTTCTTCATCACACGTCTCACGGAAGTAAAAAAAATATATACTGTATATATATGTGTATGTATATATATATATGTGTATGTATATATATATGTATGTTTGTGTGTGTATGTATGTATGTATATATATATATATATATATATATATATATATATATATATATATATATATATATATATATATATATATATATATGAATAAATAAATAAAACTAGGGAATAGGGAAGAATAGAACTCCACAGATTTGTATGTTTTCTAAATAATCTGTAATTGAGTAAGCATTTTGTGTTTTTTAAGCATACATGGCAAATTTGTGATATTCCTAATTTCCCATATCTGAGGATTTGATGCTTTTTTTGTCCCAGACAATGATAAATGTCTATATTTTGTAGAACAAGGTTGAGGAAATAATATGAATTGGTCCCGTAAAAAAATCACTTAATTGTGACACAAATGAATGACCAGACACATGATCCCACGTTCAAGAAGCTGCAACTAGAGAATTGTGTTCATTTATTGATTATTAGTGTTAATTTTATGATCCCCAGCTAACCTAAAAGCATCACTACATTAATAGGACGGTTCAGCTTAGTGTCTGTGGTTTGTCGTGTCTGTTACAGAGTGGCTGTTTGAGTGCACGGTGCAGAAGCTTGTGCTGGTGATCACGTGTCTGGAAACAAACGAGGTGCTGGAGAGATGGCAGTTTGACATCGAGTGCGACAAATCGGCCAAGGAGAGCAGGTCAGTTCAGTCCCTCAACACTCAACTACTGACAGTGGTTTGATGCTCGTTTAAGTTATTGAATTTATTACATTTTAAAGGAAGATTTCTTGTGTGTGTTTGAGTGGCAGTACACTCTGATACCAGCAGGTGGCAGCTATGACTCGTTTCTTATTTCAACACTTTCCCTCATCAGTTATCAGTGTGTGTGTGGTAATTTTTAGTACTTAATGAGTACTAATCATTGAGCACCTGGAGTTATAAATAACATTTCAGAATAACAAATTACACCATATACGTTTGTGTTTCAGTAACTTGAAACATTTGCTTTACATTAAAGCATAAGTGGCTGAATTAATATCGTAAATTTTACAATACTTTTCAGTGTTTTGAAAACAATAACCTCAAAACCAGTGGTTGTTACTATTAGAATTTCCTTTCAAACATTTGTTTACATGTCTGTGTAGCTTGCGCACACTCCTGATTCTTATCTTATCTTTTATTCTGTATGTTGTTGTTTTTTACAGTTTTTCTTTATGTGTCTAATCTTGGCGTATGCTGCTATGTCTTAAGCTGCTGCTATTGATTATCCCTCTATCTGGATTATAGGTCAACGTCCAGTTGCTACTGACTCGATGACTGTATTAATCTCCCTTTTCTCCCTCTTCTTTAACGTGTGTTTTTGACTGAGTTCATTCGTGTCTCCCAGTGCTCCCAGAGAGAAGTCCATCAAGACCATTCAGGACGAGATCCGCTCCGTCATCAGACAGATCACAGCCACGGTTACTTTCCTGCCTCTGCTGGAGACGCCATGTGAGTAACACAAACCGACAAACTCGTTCAGACCTGGTAGTAACATAAAAATGTTTACACGAACGTGTGCAGTCACTCTAAGACGACGACATTCGTTTGCTGGAGTGATTTAAAAAATTAAGCTATCTATTTGCAAACGTTCACCTGGGACCGTGTGATTTTTATCATCTGCCAATCCTCCACTTTGAATCAATGTCAACTGTACACACTTATTGCATGTTGCTCCGAGGGGTGAGAATCTTTAGGTGCCTCACGATTCGATTAGAAAGTGATTAACGATGCACTTTCTATCAGTCTTTTGAAAGTCTCTGTCTCACTGTGTGTGGTTACCCACCACTATTTTTAACAACAGTGCATTTGTAACGGAAAACAAGAGTTTAACTCCTTTCCATTATCATTAATTAAACTGTTACAACTGCATTGTGAAGAAGTCACGTCTTCAATCACAATTCACACATTTAAGGCGAAATGTAAACCGAATCATGCTTTTACGTGCAATATGTTCATCAGCTCAGCTTCATTAGCCCCCATGTGGCCCTCATTCATTGCTCTCACAATTGAGGGTGACTTCCTGGTGAGAAATCAGGCTTACTTAAGTTAAAGGTGAGATCCGGATGTGTGGAACACAAGACTTACAAGGAACAGCACCAGAGGCAACAGTAAATGCATGGATATTATGGAGACTGTCTCAGTTGCCCTATAGGATTACACAGTAGTGATTGCTGCCGGGCCAAACCGATCTACTGGACCGAATCTAAAAGTTTTTGTAAGTACTATACACTTACGCACCCACATTTATAAACATGGAGAGTCCAGGTTTAAAAATCATAGATTTCCCACTTTAATACCAGGTCTGAACATTGATTTTTTTTTGTTTTGTGGGCGTGTCAATGTGTTCTGACCCGGTCCTCCTCCTCCTCGTCCAGGTGCGTTTGACCTCCTGGTCTACACGGACAAAGACCTGGTGGTCCCAGAGAAGTGGGAGGAGTCAGGGCCTCAGATCATCAGCCAGTCGGAGGAAGTGCGCCTCCGCTCCTTCACCACCTCCATCCACAAGGTGAACAGCATGGTGGCGTACAAGAGGGCCGACTCGGTTTAAACGTCCCACGAGCTCTGCTCTGCCCGGCAACAACCCGTGCCCTTTACAGAAAACAGTAGATTTTACAGTGCTCTGTCCTACCTCCCGTCTGTCCTGTCCTTCTCAGAACTTCACCTCGTCTCATTTGTGTTTTTGCAGACGTGTGTGCAAACATCTGCGTCCACACTGGTGTAAATATTTCTCTTGAACAGTGATTTATATGTTTTCTTTACTGTTGTTTTCCTCCTTTTCTTTCTTTCTCTCTCTCTCTCTCTCTCGCTCTAGTTGTCCAGCTCTGTTTTAGAAGCTAGTGGTTTATATGTTCAACTTTTATGTGAAAAAATAAATAAATAAAATGAATATAATTTGTGCTCCATCACTCATATGGTATTACTGCTTTTGACCGAGAGGTGGCAGCGCAACACAATCTTCATTTTGAGTCTGAACTGCCCTGAGAAAGAAAATTATTACTTAAATTAGTAAAACCTAAGCAAATTAAGTTTATTCACATTAATATCTGTTACATTCACACCCCTAGAGCACCAAAATGTCTTCATAAAAAATGAAGCTACAAATTGATTGATTTATTTTAATAAAAACCAACATCAGTCCTTTCCAAACATCAAATATTAGTGAATTTTAGAAGAAAAAATGTAACCCTTAAATTGCCAACTTTTTGCTAGATGTACCTTCATTTTATGTTTTTTAAAAAAAGACAGAAATTATTTTCAATGTACTTCATGTAAACTGGGTTGTAATCAGGTTTATATGCATTATTATTTTTTTGTAATGTCACAGTTTATAAAATACTCACATTAACACACCCAGAGCACCAAAATGTGCTCATTAAAACAAGTTTTTGTCATAATGCATCAAAAATAGTGATTTCAACAGGTTTTAATGAGCACATTGTGACGTGTAGGTGTGTTAGTATTTTTAGTTAACTGATGTTTACAATAGACTACAAATAAAAAGTAAATGAAAAAAAATGTGTCGGTGTGTTTAAGGGGTTAATATAGTCATCATTTATTAATTTTTGCTGAATTTAATTCATTTTAGGTTAAACATTTTTACAACCAATTTACAATTCGGCTGAGGCCCCCTGGTGGGCAATGAATGTAAATTAAATATTGTCCCGACCTATGCACATTATATTATAAAAATAATTATGGAAAAATAAAAGAACAACACACCAAACACATGGAAAATTAGCATTATTCTTTAATAGCACATACCATTACTTGGCTCACAGTGTTTTAGTGGTGTCAACAGTTGCAGATGTGGAACTCTGTCAAAAACGTACCATATCATCTCTATATGAAATTATCTCGCCTGCAATAGACACTCACACAAGTCTGGGATTCTCTCTTTAAAAAAAACAACAAAAAGATTATTCTTTTAATTAAAACAATCCTTTCTCTCTGGTGTAATGCCCTCTCATGAACATGCAAGGAAACAAAAAGAGCCAGAGACTAAAGCCGGGAGGAAATGTCGTCTGTTGTAGACAGGCACGTGAAACTGACTGCACACTTCTGAAAATACAAAAACAGCCACAGGGACAAATGAGCTTTCTGACCATGTGCATCTACAAAAGTGCTTTAGTTAAGACCAGGCTGTCTGTACTAGTTTGTTTCTGTTCATAAAAATGCACCTCTTATTGTGCGTACTACACTTCTACAAAGTCATCTGCTTGTTTAAGTGAGTAAATTAAATTTCGATTGGGCCTAATTCATCACCTAAAATCAGTTTAGACCATAATCTTTGGATGAAATAATGATTGAATTTGGTATCATACAGCTGTGGGATTGAAGAAAATTGCTGTTTTTTGTGTTTTTTATTATTGATGTTAGTTCTTTTCACTGGGAAGTTGTCACCAGTAAGTTTTGACACTGCTATTTTCTTTTTAAACAATTGATTAATTAGTAAAATACCTGGTTATTCAGTAATGAAGACAAACCAAAAGTTGAAAGCCCAGTTTTAACCATTTCATAACAGGAGTTTCTGCTGATTTCTATCCCTTTACAGTAAAAGGGATAGCCCACAATGCATCGTTCACTTATAAAAATAGGACGTACAAAAACAGCCTCTTATAGGAGAAAGGCATTCACGGGCTCGGAGAGATATGGACGAAATAAAATATAGTTTTGTTTTGTTTTTTTAAATTGTGAGTTGGTCCTACTTTATCACAACAAGGCAGTGGAAGAATCTAGACCCTCTTTCCATTTGAATTCGCTGGCCTAGTCTTTGGCTATTGTTACATAAAAACAAAAGTCGATACAATACAGTACATTTCCAAACGTCATCTGAAAGAGTTGTTCTTATAAGAAAGCCCAGATGGGATTTCCCCCCCCCCCCTTTTTTTAAAGTATGAAAAGTACTTCTCCTACATAAAGAACCGTGTGCTCTTGACAAAAAGGACGACCCCTCCCCCACCCCGCCCCACAATATAGAAACTCTAATAAATATATAAAACAAACAAAAAATAAATATGCAATAGTTAAGACAATGAGTGAAAACATGTTCCAAAAGACTCAAACCCCTTGTAGTGCGTCTGCCGTGATTCAAAACATATTTAACAAGCATATGGGATGAGTGCGACACTATGTAGAGTGTATATAGTATGTATACAATAATATCTGTAGCCCACTGGAAATAGTGCGGTGTCACCATTTAGTGATTCCCCCTAGAAACCCCACTACCTGTGAGAGATAGTGTGTGTGCGCTTGTGTGTGTGTGAGTGTGAGACTTCAAAATGAAAGCCACTCTGTGCAAAAATAAAAACGGCTATTATTAATAAATATAGCTTAGTGCTGACTGTTATTGTCTCTGGTGAGTGACGGCTATTATGAATGAATAAGTCTGTCTCACAAAGTTTCACAAATTTAGCACAAAAGTGTGATTTACACGTGGAAACTGAACCAATGTCACCAGCTCGCTAACTAATGTTAGTTAGCTAACATTAAGCTAGCACGAGTCTGTGTTTAAGGGATTAAAGTGTATTTACACACACTTAGAGATATTATAACTTTTATAATTTCATAGGTGTGACCCTTTTTTTTTTTGCTAAAGCTAGCTAGACTGCCATTTAATTTAGAAAGTACATTTATGGGTTACTGTTAATGAGTTGTAATAGTTTTAAGCTCCATTTCGAACATTTTTCATTTACTTTGGAGCATTATGGACACTATTTCATTCATAAATGAGCAATTTTTTTAACTTAACTGCAGACAAAAAGAGAACAATTATCTAAAATGTTGTTTTTTAAATAAAATAAAATGTTAGTGACTTTTCAAGTGTTTAAAACTTTTTTTTCCTTAATTATCGCAATATCGCGGATCACAAAAACTTGTGTACCGAGTGTAAAAATTGGATCACAAGTTAGATGTATCATGACATAATACAATCTTCTCCGTTTACGTTTATACCAAATTTATGAAACTTCGTGAGACTGTGTTGAACACGTAAAAACCCAGGAAAGCTGTGCTGTGGAATCACACCAAGCCGTTGACCAGTTCCTTCTCGCACTCCTCGGCCAAACGCTTCCAATTCTGCCGGTTTTTCTGACATCCCTCCAACAAAGGAGAACAGTACTCCGACATCCCAGCCAAAGTCTGTGACAACAAGAAAAGTATAACATTTGTTATCATATTTCTTCACGATATAAGACACGGTTTAAAAGGATGTGGATGTCTTTTCCCTAGGCACGGTAGATTGTCTGAATTACCTCATATAACTGAATGCAAATGGCATCAATGAAGGACACCTGCATGCTGGGAATCTTATCTCTCTTCTCACGATTCATTAGGTCCTAAAGTAAAGGGATGTAGAAAAAAAACAACAACACATCAGTGATATAAAGACTAAAGCCCCCAAAACGGATCCCTGTGGTGCACCACAAGAAGAGGTTTTACCCCACGACACACAGAATGCAGTCACTCCAGTACTTACAATGGGTTCAATGTTGAGCTCTTGTCTCTCTTTATCCCCCTGCTCAAAAAACTCAGTGGCCACCAGCTCTGCGATCTGCATCACCGTCAAGAAGGGGGCGAAAAAAAGGCAAAAATGTAAAATACTCACACTTACTTTCGCTTTTAGTATTACTGAGTGACTGTCATTTTACGCTGTCATCACTTACGCTCAAATAATTGAATTTCAAGGAATATGTCACGACTTGACAATGGATATTGGAGTTCTCAAATATGTCTACAACAGATACATAACGTGCATAATAAACACCAATTTATGAATGTGTGTGTTGTGGCTAGGGCTGTGACAATGTTTCCGATTATTAATCAAATACTTAATAGCCAACTATTTTGATAATCCATTAATCAGTTTGAGTTTAAATGTGAATATGTTCTCGATTCTTTACTCCATATAACAATTAATACATTAAAACTGAATAATTTACAGGTTTGGTAAACACTGAACATTTTCGGACACTTTACGGACCAAACAAGTACAAAATAATCGTGAGTTGCAGCCCGAGTTGTGGCCAAAATTGTCTGGGGCTCGGTAAAAAAGGACAAATATCTTTTTATATTATATTTAATTTATTTTAAAGGCAAGAACCAAAGGATTTGAGGCAGGTAAACAGTAAAATAGCGGAAGTGGCAGTGAAATAAGTTAAGTTGTATGAAGTTATGTTGAGCCAAAACATAATTAAGTGAGTAAGACAGAGCAAATGGCCTGGCAGCGAGTGGTACCCACGCTAAGGTAATAGTCTCAGTGTGTATGCAGAAAGGTAAATGAGCTCTGACTGCAGCCTCAGGCTCTAATCAGGATCACACTCTATGTTTTTGTGAGTGTTGAAACTGACTGGGTTTGTAATCAAGGCTCAGCAGAGTGTAGAGGTGCAGGAACCTCAGCCAGAGAGAAAGACGACTTATTACAGCTGACTAAACAAACACCAGGCATGAGGTAAACGTTACCCGTGATTCTAAGTAACTCTGTCTTTATTTACTTGCCCTCATGTCAGTCAAAAAGTTCTTCATGTCAAAATAATAGTCCAGTGGCAGTGGATTTATTTTTTTTATTTTTTAAAGACTTCCAACAACAGCAAAACACACAGACCGGATTCATGAAAGTGTGTCTGTTGAATTTAGAGGCGGTTGAAGACCGACTAATTATGCTGTTAAAGGGCCAGTGTGTAAAATCTAGGTGGATTTATTCTTCTTTTTGCAGAAATCAAAGAAAATTTTAAAGGAGCACAATCACTGTATTCTATGAAATGTTGTTTTTATTACCCTGGGATGAGCCTTTTTATATTTTGGACCCTCATGTTTTTATCATTTCTTCCAATACGCTTTGCTAAATGTTACACAATATGCCGTTAAGTTAACTACTTTAGTGGGGGAAAAAAGTTATTGTTAAATCATTTCAACTATTATTTTGTTAAGTGAAAAGGCAGAAGTGCATTGATACACATTTAAGTAACATGTGGAACATGTAAAGCCAATAGTAACAGTAGAAATCCAGTGAAAAAGGAATCATTCTTATTATTTGATAGTTTCAATTTACTGAAACTGTCGCTAATCAGTATTTCTGGAACACTCCCACCAGCTTGATTACATGCCCCACCTTAATTCATTTCACCTGTGTCCTTTTAGCCACACCCACATGATTAAGTCCTCCCTCATCATTCAATCCATTATCAGTTTGGGTCTTTGAACAGCAGCCATTTTGACCGGTAAGACAATTATGGGTGTAAATAATCGATAATGAACGATGGCTTTGTCCATGTAGCTTCTCCCCCCCATGTGAGGGTGAAAGCACCTTGTTGTAATCTTCCTCTCAGCTCAGCTCAGGCAGATGAGATGCACCGTTTGTTAATGAGATCCGGATGAGACGCTCGTGTGAGTGTTTAAATGAGGACACATTAGCGTGTGTGTGCGTTTTGCTGGCCTGAGTTTTAAAAGGTGTCGTCTGAGGACACAGCTGCTTTTATTAATGAGCGCACACTCATGAAAACACACACACGCACACTAACACTAGTGTGTGGCTCATAACGAGGTGTGGACTAACCGAGGTCACCAAGGAGAAGGATGAAACCATTATGTGTGTGTGTGTGTGAGGTCTTGCATTTGCTACCTCTTCAAGACCTTTTCTAGCATAAACACTGACCTTGTTAGGACCGGTAGTCTTCATGGAGACCAAAACCTGGTCTTAAGTAGGCAGAATCTAATTTCTGAGGAACTTGTTAAATTCAGGGTCAAGATTTGAATTAGATTAGGTTAGGGTTTGGGTTTTAATTGTTCTAGTTAAGGTTAGGGTTGACGAATTGTTTAGTTCTGAGAGGAACAGCTACACAAACCTGTGTGTGTGAGTGAGCGAGAGAGAAAGACAAAGAGAAGAACAGTAAACAGAAGTGAGGACAGAGAGTAAAGCCTACGTCACACAGAGATAGGATTTTCAAATCTGAGAGAGAGTGAGATCTGAGAGATTCCAGGAATTTGGGATCTCACAGAAACACGCGTGATTTAACGTGACTTCAGACTGTCGTCATCGTCGATTAATAGCCGTTGTGTGGGAAAAAATGGCTGAGGAGAAGGAATCAATTTGGCTTGTTCAAGTTACGGTTCTAAACAAAATTACGCGCCATCCGTTTCCCGCGCAACTCGCTCTCATTGGTTATTGCAGGGTTCTCGCTCACGCCCCCCAATCGCTGTTGAAGTCGTAAATATCAAACACGTTTAATAATTATGATTTGAAATCGGGAAGACTCTGATGCTTCCTATGACTTTAAAATCGTGTCTGTTAATCCCTTACACTACAGGATAATTTGGCCAAATAATCTGTTCAAATCCGCCTTAAAATCGTAACCCACGATTGTTGGAAAGGCCAGATCGTAACCAAAATCTGGCAACTTATCCTCTAGTGTGGGGCAGGCTTTAGATGATTAATCTAAGAGTGTAACTTATGAATAGAAAACTGAGGACATGTCTCATGATCAAGTCAAGAAGAAAACAAAAGAGGGAAAATCTTCACCAGAAAAAGCCAAAGACTGAAGGACCAACACACACAATACAAACAATATACTGTGGATGTGACGAGTCTTTACCCTCTTTTGCACTGGCCAGGGTTTGGTGATGGCTGATATGTCACATGCAGTCATCAGCATTGACCTGTAGGGGGAGACACATTGATATATATTGACCTGGTCACAAGCAGGAAACGGTCCCCTCTGCATTTGTTAACAACGTTGAAAAGCTCCCTTTTAATTTAGGATAATTTCAGGTGAAAGGGTTCAAGTGTGTTAAAAATTAAGCAACATTTAACGGTGAATCTATGTCGCTTTGATTTAGCATCAAAACGCACCATTGTGTGATTGTACACTTATAATAATAATTTGGACGCAAAGTTCCAAAGTCCTTCCGACAGACTTTAAAGAAGGTTTTATGAAAATGAAGTTTCAGGAAAGTGTCCAGACTTCAGTAAAGGCTTCAGACTCACCTCAGTAAATCTCTGTGATACTCGTCCTCCCAGTCAAACTGGCTGTTTTTAGTGAGCTCAAAGAACTCCCCTCGCCTCCTGATAACACAAACACACACACACACATACACACACATTATATTACACTCTGGAAATATAAAGGCTCAAGCTGAGACAGTTAAACGCATACTGCCCTGCATGTGTAGCTGTTAATAGCAGTTGTGAGACGGCGACTGTAATTATCATATACTGTACTTTATGTCCCAAGACGGGAATGAAATTTCAAACATCCTCGAACGATATGACGGGTCTCATTTGGCTCATTTGAGTGAAAACCACTCCAACGTAACCCCACTAATCTTCCTCCGCTTGGCCTGTAATGACTTTCCTTCCTCCACCCTTCCCTCTCTTTTGGTCCCCTCTCCATGTAGATTTCCATCTGGCCTTGACGTTTGGTACCTACTTCATGTACAGGGCCAAGTCTGTGGCCAGAATAGCCCTCTCAATCATCTTCAGAGTGGCTTTGTACTCGTCCAGGGAGAGGCCGCTCAGGATCTGGTTTCCCTGGAGAGAAAGAGAGATTGTCACGTTGAGCTTGAGGGTAGATATTAGCATGTTGAGCCCCGTTCTGAGTCTTCTTAGCACGCATGAACTTTGAAACATCCGTTACTGTTATTGGCTGAGATTTGCTTTTGTCTTCTATTGTTTACAAGGATGTCAGAGAGCGTCTAGATCAGGGGTCACCAACCTTTTTGAGACCGAGAGCTACCTGAAGGGTAGAGAATAATATGGAGGGCTACCATATTAACATTTTATGCAATTTACCATTGAAATGATGAATATTATGCATTTAATTGCATACACATTAAATCCAGTGCTTACTCCTAATGATTATCACAGTTTTTATAAATAATATCAGGACATTTTACTCAGTGATCATTTGGATACATGCAAGTGAGGTGAAGTGAAATGAGCCCACGGGCACCTCGCTGGCTGCTCGCGGGCTACCAAGTGCCCGCGGGCACCACGTTGGTGACCACTGGTCTAGATCAACTCCCAGCCACATCCACACCTGAGTTGACAGCAAAATGAAGGACTTTTCAAGGACCTGTTCCCTCAAATTCAAGGGCAGAATGTGCTGACACAGCTTAAGATGGGACATGGCGTCCACTTGTATTAATTTGCAGCGCACTCTGCGTCTGGTCAAGTGATTGTCCTTGGGATCTTGGTCAAAGTCAGTCTTTGTGAGCCAGAGTTCTTTGAATTTCCATTTCCCAGACATCACGTCGTCATTTGCTCTCCCTTGCTTAACATTACTCACTCATTGTTCTGCAATTATAACACCATGTTTGCTCTGCGTAGGCCTAGTCTACGTACATCAAGCAACGTAGAGCGCACAAAACAGTTTGTGGCATCATAACAAACTCGGGAGACCTTTACTTGACTTCTTTCTTGCACAAAATTCAAGCACTTTCAATGTCGATTTTGGGGCGATTTACAACAACCGTTCACAATCTTTAAAGGTTTTCAAGAACCCGCGGAAATCCTGCACGTGATCTGCGTTTGAGAAACTCGTTAAGTACAATTTCAGTCGGACTACCGCGTTGACTCGCAATCGTAGGAGGTTTTAGTCGTAATGCAAATGCACCGACTTACGCAGAGGTCATACATAAAAGTTTCACAGTATACATGTGTTTGATCCTATGTAGGAATAGATGCCATGCACTGAGGGTAGACCAGCAGGGGTTGCCATGACGACGACAGACGGGAAAACCGCGTGCGCAAATAAATTAAACATATGAATCCAGTCCACATGTCTCTAGCGAGTGGACATATGCATGCGTGTGTGTGTGTGTTGACACATTATTCCATGTCTCTTCCACTTCAAGTGTTTGTGTGATTACACTAATGCTGCATGTGACAAGGTCTGCAATATGGTGTGTGTGTGTGTGTGTGTGTGTGTGTGTAAATGTGTCCAGCAGCAGTGGGGTTAAGTGGTGCTGTGTGAGCGGTGAGTGTATTTAGAGTTTGTTTTGAGGCCATAAAGATCAGAGCGGGCTGTAAGTAACCATATTTTATTGGGCTATCATCGCAGCGTTTTGTGTTAGGCTCAGGCAAGCAGCTGGAGAATAAGCAGAATGGGTGCAATAAATAAGAAAGACACAGCGATGAATGGGAGAGAAAGGGAGAGCCAGGACCCTGCAGTGAGCAGGCAGCTCACAGCAGATAGTTTTTTTTATATAAGACGCCGTCAACGGCGCGTACGTAGCCGCTGTTTTCCCGCGCAGCGACTGCCGGCGGCCCCGAGGCTGAACTGTGACCCAATTCGAAGATGTTCTTTCTGACCAATTACAGTTTTATATGACATACACATCGCTGATAATGTTGTTTATGTAACTGTAAACCCATTCTTGTAAAGCACTAAAGGTTCAGTTCCCGCTATTTGGGTTAATTTGTCCGCGCAAATTAATTTCATCTGGTGCTCAAGTATTGGAAAATCTACTTTAAAAAAAAAAAAATAAAAATAGACTAACAGATTGAAAATTTAAGGCTGAGCCAAATAAAAGATTAAGTTTGGGGTAAATTTGATAAACTGCACCACACTTAAGACATTTATGTTGTGTCATGACTTGGATTTGTGACGTCACAAGTAAACACAGTTGCAGTGATAGCACCGGTTAGCAGATAGATGCTAAGTGCCGCTAGCCAATGACTTAACACACTGTTAAGTTTCTCTGTGTATCTCAGTTGGAAGCTGGGTGGGGTATTTTTTTGAGGGTGAATCTTGTTAAATAAAAGAATGTGACGTTTTTAAAGTGAGTAATTCTACTGAATTAGCACAAATCCGGTGGTAGACTGTACACAGCCAACAATTAGCAACAGCTAATTAGCCTTTACAAACAGGAGGTTCCTCTTAGAAGCAAAGTGTACTTCACTTATTTCTAAGTTGTTTTCTTATGAAACAGCAACACTAAGCATAGATGTAGTTTGAGTCGTGATCGTGGAGGTTTATCACACCACCAGGGGGCGATAAGAAAGCTTTGGCGTCACTTTTGTGAGCTGCCGTGTTGTCTGACTCTATATCTAGAGTCTATGGTGTGAACTGATGCTCTCAGGTCCACACACACACACACACACACGATCAACAGCTCTCAGCATTTTTATTTTACAATGACCAGAGCCTGGTAAAGTCAAAAGTGATTTGTGACCCAGTTTTAATGTGATTGTTTTTCCCGTGTGACCCACACGTCACTGCAAACACTGGGTGGGCTAAGTCGTGTGGAGCTTTTAAGTATAAATCACTTGACATGGAAAAAAGAAAATGGTGAAACACAGCAATCGCAATGAGACGACCCCCAAAGTAAAGTCGTGAATATTTGGGGAACCGTAGAAATTGTGATGAATATATTATGCACATAATATATAAGCACATAGCCTTTTGTGCATAAAATATAATAACTGATTCCATTTTCTAGTTTTTTGTCCTATAGATAATTAAAAAGGTGGTTAATTAATTTACATTAAATATTGAGCTGCACATAACCAGCTGTTCATAAATTCATAAATACTTCAGTCAAAGAGTTCCCGTTTCTTGGACTGGATGCTACAAATATTATTTGATCACGTATCAAGTCACATCGACCATTTGAGATTTTAGACATTTCCTTGCTAAATGTTGGAGATTAACGCACGCTTTCAGGGATTTTCAAGTCTTTTTAACTGATCTACAGTTCGGCATTGTTCGGTTTGTTTCGGCGCTCGTGACTCTTGCAGTGACGACACTCTCTGACCAATCAGTGGCCGACAGTATGTAGACGTCACATTTTAGTATCGCCTCAGCTCGCTTGGAACCTCACCCGAGCAGGTACCAAAAACGAGTGGAGTCAAGCCGAGTCGTGACTTGCAAGATGTGGAGATGAAGTATCTCAGCTGCTGTGAAGTGAATCAGCTGCAGCTGTGAAAGTGTGACTAATGCCATGTCTTGCGTTGCTGTGATGAGGATAACATCTGGGAGTGAAGCCATGTTTTTTTTCTTTCTACATCAGCTGTTGCACAGCAGATGTTTGGTTTCTGAAAAGATAGGGTATGTGTCACACTCTGTAAGCCAGCAGGTTCTGAGACCCCATGAACTAAAATTCTTATTTCCTAAATGAAGTTTTGGTTGTTTTGTCCCTAGGTTCAGCTGTTTATAAAGGAGATGGTTGGTTTCTGGGAAGAAGGGGTGGGATATGTGTCACTCTTACACACAATCACAGACTCCCGTGTCCCACATTCAGCGTGAAACACACGCATTTCAACAAGTTCACACGCTCACAAATGACAAATTTTCTCACACTGAGAAGTGATAAAACTCACCGCACATAAATTAGTAATCTATGAATGGATGATACGAAGGCAGATTGCTCTGCGTTGTCCATTCATACAGCTGTCTTGAATTTGCAATCTATCAGCCAAACAGAAGTATTTCTTGTTGCCGGGTAAAGTCTGAAAATAGGTTCCCACTGTTCGCAAGTACTCGATCAATCCACGAACGATTAATCGAGTAATCGCTCGGTGCATAAAATGTCAGAAAACGTTAAAAACATTGATCAGTGTTTGTCAAACCTGGAAATGATGATGTTCTCAAATCTCTTCCACAAATGATTAATTTCTTTGTTATATGGAGCAAAGAAAGGAAGAAAATGTTCACATTTAAGAAGCTAAAACAATCAGAAATCTTGTCTTCATAATGAAAAAAGCTTCAAACCGTGCTGAAAGGCCTGTTATACATAACACAAAAGCACATCTGTAATCTTAAAAAAAACGTCTGATTTTATTACAGTTATACTAGAAATTGCACTCATAAAAACAGTAATAAATACTACGTTGTTTATTAAAATCTGGTGTGAACAAGTCTTATGGCAGTTGAAAAGAAAGTCTTTCTGCAGTGCGTGTGTGTGGGTGAGGGAGTGAGAGTGAGTGCACCTACGGGGCTGTTGAGGATCATGAGGCACTGGTCAAAGTGGTGGTGCTCCATGGTGGAGTGGCAGTAGAGCTGCGCCAGTGGGTGGTCGCTCCTGGACACACAGACACACGGAGTCAGTAAAGAAGCCCACAGAGAGATTACAGTCTGTTTGCTCCCACACATGTATACAGTGGAAGAAGATGGGAGATTCGACAGTAAATGTGACTCATGCTCTCTGGTATTGCACCTCTGTATGTAGGAGTTGTTGACTCCTCTGTGGTCCAGGTCGTGGCTGAGAGTTGCAATCATCAGAGCCAAGACCTCCACGTCGCTGAGGTTGTTCTGTCAGGTGATGGATGGATGGATGGATGGATGGAGGAAGAGAGGGGAAGGACAAATGGGAGGAAAATAATTCACACATGAGCTTCATCCATACAACATAACAATCTGCTGCTGCATTGACATCATATAATAACTTTGGGGGGTTATAACATCATAATGTACAAGTACACAGCTCAGAGTCAGTGCAGATACAAGCAAAAAATTTAATATTCCTTAAAAAAAAGAAAGAAATACCCACGTTTTCTACGTTAAACTAACAATATGTTGTCTTTACTCACCAGATACAAACATGCACTGTTAATATTCATTGTGCATCATTTGAATTTTAAGAATTACTGCTTCTAGTAGTTATTTTATGGACATTAATCTATAAGTTAACTGTCAATTCTAGATTTCTTGAATCAGTTCATATTTTTATACAGAATAAAAGCTCTGAACTCGATATGACATTTTCAAAGTTGCCTTACAAAGTATGTCTAGTAACTATTGTAATAACTGTTGTTATCACATCCAATTTCTATTTTATAGTGTAATCTGTTTCAGTTTAGTATTGTTATTGTTTGTGTTTCTATTGAAAAGTGCAGTATAGATAAATGTATAAAATAAAATGTCTTTATTTATTGATATTATTATTATTAGTAGTAGTAGATAAAGCTGAATTTACCCTTTTCTCATTATGACATTCACATTTTGTCTTAAGCATACTATATAAAACTATATTTCCAGGTGTGTTATGAAATATGGGCAATGTGACGTAACTTGACATTAATATGGAGCAATATCTTGGATATTTCTGGGTAAGACGCTGAAATTTCCTACGTTTTGTGTTGACTTTGAATGCACCTGGCTCTTTTCTGATTTGAGTGTTTGCCACTCAGGTGTAATTCTGTTGCCATCAGCCAATCACTATCAAGTTTGAGTGACGGTATAACCAATCAAATTCTGAAAGAGGCGGGACTTAAAGTGAGAAGTAAACACAGCTGCGACGATAGCACATGGATGTGATAGCGCCGGTAAGCAGATAGATGCTAAGTGCTGCTAGCCAGTGAATTAACACATTTTTAAGTTTCTCTGTGTATCTCGGTTGGGTTTTTTTTTCAGTTGGGTTTTTTTGAGGGTGAAGTCTGTTAAATAGAAGAAGGTTAAGTTAGGTAAGTGAGTAATTCTGCTGAATTAGCACAAATTAGCCTTTCGCAAACGAGGTGCCTTTGAGAAGCAAAGTGAGTTACCAAACTGAGTAAGTTATTTGCTTATGAAACAGCAACACTAAGCATAGAAACGAGAAAACTACTTCAGTTTTACTTTGTAAATATACAAAAAAATAAATGTTGTTTGCTTAGAAACAAAATTATGTTATGTTTTTGTCTAAATTTTATAGCACAATGTTGTTTAAAGCGAAAAATGTGTGTCGAAATATCTTTTTGTCTTAATTTTTGTTTTGATCTAAAGACATCTTATTCTACAGACTGAAGAGAACGTCTTTGTTTCTCACAGATCTGCATAAATATCACACAGTAAAAATCATTTTAAATGTTTTCAGAATGTAAAAATGTGAACGTGAATCATATCACAATGGCAGTTCCTGTCAAAATAATCCCAATTAGATATTTATTTAAAATTGTTCAGCCCTAATATATATATCTTATCTTAATGTCTAATAAAATAATATTAGAAATCAAAGAAATTATGAGAAATAGCCAGAAACATAATTTGTACACATTTACTTATCCTTTAACCCCCTGGATAAAATAAGTGAGCTTGTCCTTTGAAAGAATAATATAATATAATAATAAAGTATGTTGCCTCTCAGCTCTGACCTGTAAGCGTCCTGACTTAAGGAGGGCGAACATGCACTGCGCTGTGTTGAAGGCGTGTCTCCAGTTGTGATAGGCCACGTTCTTCCTGTAGTTCTTCTTCACACTCAGAACCCACTGGCACAGACTCTGCAGAGGAGACGACGTGCACAAAGAGATCTTTGATATTAGTCCATAAAGTACCTTTGTCTCGCTCAAATTCATTGTTTGAATACAGCATGTAAGACTCGCAAGGGAGACACGGTGGGAAAAAGTATTTTAATCTAAGACGCCACATGAACGCCAACTGTTAATCAGCTAATCAAATGAAAAGAAAAGTAATCAAATGTCTATTCCTTTTCTCATCAGGGATCATATCATAATAATTGACAATCCAACGTTGAATATGTTAAAATCCTAATGAAATAATGACTTCTTGAGCAGTTCAAGCCACAGGATGCGACGCACGAGGGTGGTCAGTGTGTCACTCCTCAGTGTGAACGTGAAAACTGACAGGCCGCACTGCTGGAGGGACCTTAATCATCTCCAATCAAAGCTCCTCTTTATGAGACGTCTCTCTCCGCAGGCAGTCTGGAGGTCAGCCACCATCACACAAGGACCTCTTCACATGGAGAGTCTGCTGCGGACGTGAGCCAAACCCACGAGCAACGGGCCGGCGCTGGCAGAGAGGGTGATGAGCGGAGCGGTGGCTCTGACAGACGGCAGTAATGGAGGAAGGATTGTGTGAGTTTTGAATGGTGGCGCTCTGTGTGTGTGTGTATGTGTGTGTGTGTGGTCTCACTCTTAAGTATGCAGGCAAATACACAAATATTAACTCAGTTGTAAATGCATTCGCTCATCAACCAGTTGCACAGCAGTCAAAGTGAGGACCCTCATAGACATCATGCATTCCCAAGTCCTTTACCCTAACCCTAAAACCTGGTCTTAACTCTGTAAAAGCCCTTCACAAAGATGTGAAGACGCTCTGTCTGGTTAATATGTTTTTTGGGTCCTCACAAAGCAGCAAATACTCACACGCACACATTCTCAGTGAAGACGCTCATAGACATCATACATTCCCTAGTCCCTTACCTTAACCTCAATTCTTAATCTAACCCAAACAGAAACCTAATTGTGAACCCATAACCAGGTCTCAACCCTTAAAAAGCCATTTAAAGTTCAGAGGACTGACCAAAATGTCCCCACAGGATCTTAATGTCCTCAAAATGGCAGATTTGAATTTGCCCTCACAGCTTTAATAGACACAGATTTGCACAGCTACACTTTTCAAGACACTGCATTAAGTCGATGTCAAACCCTAACCTTAACTAAATTCAAATCTTTGTCCTAGGGCCCAGTTTTGGTCTCCATGAGGACTACTGTTACTGACAAGGTCAGTGTTTATACCGGAAAATGTCCTAAAGAGGTAAAAAAATAAAATAGAAAATGCACACACACACACACACGCTGTCAGTGTGTGAAGCAGATTGTTTTCTGGCAGTGCTAAAAGAAGAACTTGCTCTTCTCTTTTTCCATGACGTACAGAGAAACACAACAAATTAATGTTGCCGGTTGCAACTTTTGTGGTTTTGATAAGCCCTGAAGATAGTTTTGTGATGTGAGCCAAGCTTTGTCTGCATAGAGAAACACAGGTTGAGAAGCACAGCACATTACCTGTGCTGAGGAATCTCCGTGCCCTCCATGACTGACAGACACAGAACTGACAGCAATAAAAACATAAGCTTCTTGCTCTTAGTTACGTGTCTGACAGATTGATGCTGTTTGCAGCATAAAACCAGACCACGGTTGCAGTTTTTCCCTGATTTCTTTAACCAAAATGTCACTCCGAGTATGAAACCACATGCTTGTTACCACTGGTGACCAAATCAACCAGGACTGAAATGTTCAATTATCCATTTTTAAGGATCTAACTCGAAGTCCAGACAATATATGAACCCAAAAATGTCAACTCGATCATCATAACTTCCTGTACTTACAGGAAAACAATAGTAAACAAGGACCTTCTTAAAGGAAACAGTGGGATTTAAAGCCTCACAAATGAGCAAAACCTGAACATCAGGATGGTTGTGTCTTTGCTCCACCTTCAATGCAGAGCTCATAGACTCGTAGACCCAGTGTCCTAAAACAAGCGGCAATAGTCGTGAGTATTTAATCCGATCGTGAACAAATCACGGCCCGATTGGTCCTTACCGTGTACTTCATCTGAAAGTTCTGCACCAGGTTGAGGTCGACGAACATGCGGATGGTAGCCAGCGTGGTTTCGGTGTCCGACAAGTCAAAGTCACTGAAGCTGAAGTCTATGAGTCGCAGTGACTGGGCAGAAGGCACCGTGGCGACCTTTTTAAAACACACGCACACACACAAAGGAATGTTAGAAAACACCAACGAGCTGCGGATACGGTGACAAACACACAAATATTAAGCCGTATCATCAGCATATGTAGCACACATACTGTACTGCATGTCAGTCTTAAAACAAATCAAGCCTGTGCCCTAGATATTGAGTGAAATGTCCTCTATGTGGCACCCGAGGGAGGCCACTTAATCAGGTTATGCTGTTAGTTCAGCCACTTTGCCATGAGAAGAGGCCACAACAGGACATGTTGAGTGGGTCATGTTTTGGCTCCTTATAGGAGAGTTGCCTTGATTGAGCTGTGCTCTTTTGCTCTCTCTGAACTGAACAGTGATTGGTCAAAAGCCTGCACTCATGGGGCACAATGACGAAAAGGGTCTGGTGATTTTGTCAGGTGTTTTGGGACCTTGGCAGAGCTGAGTGGCAGCTTATAAAATGCCTGTGAAGAGCTGAAAGGCGGGGTAACACCCCGGACAGGTCGCCACAAGACCAAACCAGTGACCATCTTGCTGTGAGGCAACCATCCTCGCCACTGCACCCAAAGGACTCTCTTGACCGTGGCTGAAACACACCTTGTAGAGGTTTGTAAGCATCAGTTATTTACGACGATGAATCATCCAAAGAGCTTTCATTAAAACATGTTCAGAGTGCGCTGCTGAAATGTAAAATAATCCCTCGATTATTAACCATTTCTCTTCAAGGCGGCCGCCTACACAGACCAAAACCATGTCGGGATTTATGCATTATTATCACAAATCTCTTCACAGTCATCCGCCTAATGTGCCTCCACCTGCGGCATGTTGTTTTAAAAACAGCTTGTGTCTGAAAATGCCTTTGAAAAACGTATTTCTCTTGTATTAGAAGAAAAACAAAACAACACCTACAACAGGTGGGCTGTAAACCCAACTTATCCATCTCTTTGAAAGTGTAGCGACACAGCCATGATGACGCTTGATTTTCTTTTAAAGACGTCTAACAGCAGCAAATTCATCTCAAATCACCCTCTGCTTTGACCAATGCTGGTTTTAAACTTTAAACTTTGAGATGGCAGACACGTTTTTATTTGGCCTCTGCAAAGGACACACTGCTACAAATTTAACCAACCAAACCATTTTGGCATGTTTTCATCTTTTCAGTACAAGTCATACTCGTCGGTGTCATACTTGGCTCAGCAAGCCAATCACATCAAGCAAGTGGCAGACTTTAAAAAACAAAAAATGATTCCCTTTTATGGACTTTTCTCCTTTGAAACTATTTTTCCCCCTTCTTTACGTTTGATCACCTGCTTGTGTACACAGCTTCTAGGCTTTTCCGAGGTGTTTTATGAAGCTGTCATGTCTGTTGTGATGTGCCTCTGTTGTGACTAACACCAACGCAAGATTTGCAAAGGCTCAGCAGCAACTTGATTTTTTTATTTTTTTTAAAGGAAACTGAGGGGTTTTAAATTTGACAGTACTAGGTCAAAATTTGAATATAATTTAAGCCAAAAGTTGCTTCAGTGTTGGGAAGTCATCTCTTCAACTTCTTGCTGCTTCCATTATAAGAGTCGGTCCTACATAATATTATCTTATTTCAAGTAATAATCACACACATTATATTACAATGACTATCATACAGAATCAGCTTTTGTCAAAAGCATCCAATATAGTTATTTGGTCTAATTTTTTTTCATGTGTTCGTTTATGTTTTAATTTTTTTGCGAACGTACATCTTGCAAATAATCTCAGGAGTTCCTCAGGGATCTATTGTCGGTCTTCTGTTCATTCATCACATTGAATTACTTAATATAAATGTTGGCCTGCTTTTAAAACTTTGTAAAGAGTTTAATTTTGTACTTTTCTTGTACAAAACTAAACAAAAACAGACTGGACAAGATCGTCCAGTTGGTGCATTATCAGTTTGATTCTTCAGTGTAGCTGGAGTAGCTATGGCATTATCAATGTTCCATCTGCACTTGGTGCATTAATTCATGTGCAATAATTCTGTCCTGCTCTTATAAACCCTTAAATGGTCAAAGCACATATTTCTTTTTTGTATTTTGTTTTTAATTTATTCGTTTGGACGTTATTCCTTATGTTTCTAATACTGAGTGTCATTGTACATGTTAGAATTACCTCACAAGATCAAAACAGAACCATTGGTATGGGTATGTACTTTCAAATTACGGGCACAGATACAGGATTCCTCAGACGTGGACAAAAAAAGGCATTACATCGTTCGACTGCTGAACAAGCTCTGATCTTACACTATGATCTTTGCACTTTATTATGCATGTCATTGACACTGCGTAATGAAGTCATGCTTCGCTTTAATGACATAATGGTTTATTTAGTAGAGTCATGTTCAGCCACGGATGCCTTTTATGATTTTTAATGTTTTTATGCTCTCAGCGCAAGACAAATTTGCCCATTTGGGGCAATAAATGTTTCAGTTCCCTCAACATCTGAGACACAATTATGATGTACACTGTATAATTTGTATGTTGAATTCTAAGAATGCCTTAGGTCATCACAGTCCACTGTTGCGGGTTAATTATTCATGGTTTCAGTGCATTATTTGCTGAACTGGTCAATAATCTTTTACTCAAAATGTGTTTGCACATGCAAAACACAGCTGCGTTATATAGAGTTGCTGCAATGGCTTTTGGACGCTGATTCAGCAGCGTGGTGTTGTGTTACACGACTGAATCTCACGGACACACACCACTTCCTCTGACCCTGCGGGTCCACACCTGCTGTCTGTGTGTGTGTGTGTGTGTGTGTGTATGTATTGAATAATTAATTAAGTGTAGGACATTGATGTGAGTGTTTGAGTATGTTCAATGTTAAAATAATAAATTGTAAGTTACCGTGGTTACCTGGAGTTCCCTCGATTCTTCCTCTGTGGCAGAGGCGTGATATGACAGGACCTGGAACACACACACACACATTACATATGCAGATGTTAGGTCATATACACACACTACTTTACAATATCAATACAGCTTCTCATTTGTACACTTCCACTACCATAGGTCCCCTTTCTTTATTTTAAACCAACCTTTATTTGTAATTAATGAGCCTCATTCATCCATATAATCAGTTGTTTTCATGTATTTGTTCAGAATTAGGTTTCTTAGAACGCTTTAATTAAGATTCATGTTATAAAATTAACAATTAATTTGTATTAAACGTATTAAAAAGACAGACATGCTTCGTAAAATAACAACTAAGCATTATTTTAAATGTGTTGGGCTGAAAATCAACTTTTTTGACAATGCTTTGAATTAAAGGTTACGCAGTGCAGTTTAAAAAACAAGGGCTTTATATTGGTTATGAATTATGAGTCTGCCATTTCATTTTCAGAGATTTTGAAATGTCACAATAGAAAAAGTACAAGAGAAACTAATACACTGACTTGCCCTTGTTACTGTATTACTAAATTGTGCATTTTGCCTGGTGTTTAATTAGACATATTAATAAAAATCACTCATAGTTCATCAGAAAATGTACTTGGGGTTTTCTCCAAATACTGCTCTCCTGCTAATGCCCTGACAGATATAGTTAGGCTTAAGTAATCATAGCTTTCACTTCAGTGACTGTCTTTAAATATACTTTAATAACTACCCACATGGATGCAGCTGTGTGATCAAAGACGCCCCACAGTGACGGCTTCTCATCTTCATCACCTAACAAGCACATTTTGGCCCAGTTTCCTCAAAGTTACATATGCTGTATATTTGCCCGCGTGTGTGTGTGTGTGTGCGTGTGGTCTTTGAAGACTCGATCCAACCCTCATTAAAAATCTGGACAAATTGCGAACAAGAGCTGATTAAACTGTGCTCCCGTTCATTAGCTCGTCTCCTCTCGTTAAAATTCAGGATGAAAAGGAAGAGGCTCAGTACAACCAGTGCGAGTGTAACATGGACTAACTGGGTAAAGTGGCAGAGGAGGTGGACGTCAGCTGCAGCCGAGAGGAGACGTCACCTCCAACACCCTGAAGCTGACAGCTCCTGCGTGGACAACACACTGTGGGAACAGCAAGAGTGTCCGGTATGTATTCTAGTGTGTGTGTGTGTGTGTGTGTGGCTGAAAGTAAAAGAGGGTGAGCCCAATGCAAACTGAGCACAGGGTGTGTGTGTGTGGGCTCCATGATTACCAATTTGTGCTTTTCTGGCTGTCAAACACAGTAGCTGAAGGCAGAGAAGTGTCAAGATGCTTCTCACAACAAAAAACCCCCCCCCAACATCTGTCTGCCACGACTCAGCACCGTCACTCACACGCCTACAACTTAAAGATGCTTTCTCACACATGCCATACTGTATGCTTATGAGGCCCTGGTGTACTTCCGCACACATGCCGCCGCTTGTCGCATATCGCGGACCCCGGTATACTCGCGCGTTAGGGTCCTGTGGTATCTCACTTCACCATCGGGTGGCGGACACAGAAGAAGAGAACAATGCTACAGCTCCCTCGGACACGTCGGGTTCAAGCGGCTCATCAGCTCGTCAGGCGGTTCGAGGGTTGCCAAGTCGAGGCTCGGATGACTATCCTTGGCGACTACGTCTACAGATTAGATCGAGCTTGGCTTTTGTGGTTGCCGTGTCCGTATAAATGCAGCAGTAATCGGACTATGAATCGTATTATCCAGGTATGTTAGTCCGGCTAAGACTTACTCGATTTAGTCGGACTAACTTGTTTTCATCACAGTAAGAAAAAAAATATATTGTCTAGGTGCGACTAAAATCTATTTACATGCATGTAAACGCACTGAAAGACCTAATCAGAACCATTTATCGTCTTGGAGACCAAAGTCTGGCCCTAACAATGCAGAATTCCTGAGGAACTGTTTAAGTGCAGGGCTAAGGATTAAGTGGTTCTGGTTAAGGTTTTGGTTAGGCTGCCTAAATGAGTGGCTGTGGCTGGTGCGTGCTGACCTCCAGTGTGACCTCCTGCTTTGCCATGGCTCGCTCCACAGTCTCGTACATCTGTGTGTTCTGGATGCCCAGGCCGCAGAATATGGCGAACGCCTCCAGGAACTGCTCGTCGTTCCTGTTGAAGGCCTTCACGCTGCCCGAAGCTTCGTCCATCTTGTTCGCCAACTGACAGACACCTGCACGGACACAGAAATACAAGCGCTGATCCGTCTGGTTGCTAACTGTGTCTTAGTCCACTTTTCATAGGTTTTCACGGGAGCAGATTACACACTAGACCTCATGTCACGTAAACTGTGGTATGCTAGTATGCTGTTAAGGTATAGTTTGGATGTTACAGGACATTTTGGGACATTGAGACACTGACATAGGGATGGCTATTGTTAAGATTTTATCGCTATTGATGCTAAAGGTACTGCTTATTGATACCAATACTTATTTATACTCTTATTGATATTATTTTCTCTAAAAATTAGATAATGTGAGAAGATTGAACTGTTTTTTTTCATTAGTTTCTCCAGAATGTATATTACAAGTTCTTAAAAGGGATGCTAACAGCGTGTTACGTTAGTAGCTACACATTTAGCCATAAGAGTTACCGTCAGTCAAATTTCTGAGGCTTTATGACATTTGCTGGGCCCGAAATGACATAAAATAAATATGTTTTTGATGATTTAATGATACTTATTGATTCTGCATAATTTGGTGCAAAATTAGAAGATGTCAGAAGATTCAACTGTTTTTTTGTGAGTTAGTTAATACCCTCAGGTTTACAGTATTTTTTTAATAGAGATGTTAACCTGTTTACTCTTCACAACCTTTTAATGTATGATAAATGAAGGCAAACATTAGATTATTCCGTTTGAACGTTGCATTTTCTAACAGCTCAGAATGTGAACACAGTCTACAGCTCAATGACGAGCCACGTTGACTGGTGTGCACCGAACATTAGCAGCGCGGTGTAACGACCGGTTGCATAACTCTCAAATGAGATGCAATTATCCAGTTTTTGTTTAACCTGGACTCAAAGCTGCGTCATATAATGACACGGCACAGGAAATTGCATGTATAATGTCAATCATGTATTCATGACAACATTAGTAAACCTGAATTGATGAGTGTAAAGTGAAAGGGTGAGGATCATTTCATTAATATGCACGGGGGTGTTTTGATGTCGCTCGTCAGCGGGAATCTTTGAGTCCGGGGGAGTGGCTACGAGGACCTGCTCCGTTTGATCAGTGAGGGAGAAGCGCGGTCATTAGTCATGTTCGTAGCCCACTAATGGAGCTGCTATCAGCTAATTATGCGGCCGATAATCACTGTGATGGATGGAGTGATGGGACAATTCATGGAGGGATCATAAAAGTGGTAATGCTGAGCTGGCTGAAAGTGGAAGGCCCTGGATTTAAGACTGTTATTAATCAGTGCATTAAAAAGTAAAATTAAAACCACAGAGACTGTTTAAGGATTTAAACAATCTGCACGACCAACATACTGAGCATTTGGGCTTAGTTTTTTCATAAATAGAGGATTTGTAGTGAAAATACACTGTAAAGGACAATTTCACCATGATTACATTCAATAACACATGATTATATTTAACTGAATGTCTCTTTAAGACACAGTGTGACACATTATGTGTATGTCCCTTTAAAATAGGCTTACACATGCATCCATGTCCATTTAAGGCAGGACATAATGCATGTATATCTCTTTAAAACACGGTATAAAACATAATGTGTATGTCCGTTTAAAGTAGGGTGTAACACATGCATGTATGTTCATTTAAGGTCAGGTTTAACACATGTACAGTATGTCCCTTTAAGACACGGTCCTTTAAGACCAGCTTTAGCATATGCATGTATGTTCCTTTAAGACAGTTTGTCTTAAAAGGACACACATGCATATTTTACAGTTTGTAAAATATGCATGTGCCGCATGTCCCTTTAAGACCAGGGTGAACACATGTACGTCCCTTTAAGACAGGGTGTAAAACATGGATTTAAATACAGAATAATGCAGCATCTGCACCTGAAATGTGTTGTGCTTCACCAAATTCACATCGGGACGGTAAATTGCAACACAGGAAAAGTATTTTGTTTGTTATTTTCCACAGTTTTAGCTCCCAAACGGAATTTAGCTCACGACTTGAGTGCAGAGAAGAACAAAAGATCAAAAATTGCAGCTGTTGTTTTCATAAAAACAACTAAGAGTATTCAGGCATTGGTGTGTCTGCATAGTCGCATAGGTGTGTTAGTGTGGACCGAGATTGTTTCTGATACAGATGCTCGTGTCAAAAAGAGATGGGACTCAAATGAAAACATATTGCTGCGGACATAAGATCAGGATTTATGAGAAATTGCCAGTTATCAGTGGTAAAAGTGCGAGGTTAACACGGACCTGTCAACCTCTGAAGATAAAACCTTGGCTTAAAAACTATCTGTGAGCTTCAGTCTTGGGCTTTTATTGTAAATCACATTCTTAGAGGCAGAGAAATTATGGATGAAGTGAATGCAGTGAATGGAATTTTCAGGAAACCCTCAGGTTTTGAGAGGCTGTTTTTTTCCAGAAAGTGGTTTAGTACACCTTAATGGGTTGCGCTGGGGTAATAGCTTGGCCCCAAAAGATCTATATCTATTTAAACCCAGGTTCAGATCTTCAAAGACAGATAGATAGATGGAGAATTGTACCTATGACTTTGTCCTTCTTTCCATTTCTGATGGGAGTGCAGAGCAAACTCTTTATCTGGTAGTTGGTGTGATCTGGGTTTTCACTCTGTCAAAAAAGAGAGAGGATTGTTCACTGAGAGGAAAAAAAGGAGCAAAGAAGCAAATAAAAAATTAAAACTAAGTAAAGAGAGCACTAACAGTCCAGGGAAAGCGTTGGTCCTTGGTGACGTCTGCGATGTTGAGAGGCTGCATGGTGTTTTTAACATACTGCGCAAACATGTAGTCAATCTGACCGACGTCACAGTCCCTGAGGAGACACACAAACAAGCAAACAAGCAAGAATAATGAGGGCGAAACACTCAGCTCACCTGGATTAATCAGCTGGCTTGCATTTTGCCAGCGTGCAATGTAAAGTCACCATTGTGTGGACTAATTCAGCGTAATGTAATAGGCGTTGCAGCCATTTAGCTGCTTTCGGCTCATTGTTTTGACTCCGTGTGGAGTGTATGGAAAAAAAAAAATCAGATAAACCCCACCATCCAGCACCTGTCCCGCAGCAAACAGCAGACAGACACAAGTGAGAGCAGCTGGTGAACATTGTGGGAGCCTTTAGCAAGGAGACAAAGAACCTGCCGGCAGGTTTAAAAGGTTCATTTTTCTACTTTAGTATGTAAACATTTTTCATGATTGAATCATCCTTACTGCTTTCAATTGTGATACTGATCTTAGGTCATGTGTGTGTGTGTGTGTGTGTTTACTTACTCAACATGCATAGCACTTTAAAATTTGTGGACACTTAATCACTGCATATTTGAGTTTTCAAGCCCCCTTAAATCGATTAGTTTGAAAACAGCTGGATCAATTTTAGTTTTTTTTTAAAAAAGCATCCAGGGCAACATTTTAGTGTGAAATTGTGACCTTTGAGTAACAGGACACATTAACCTGCATGTACTTCCTGATTGGTTATTATCAGTCGCAACTTAACTATGATTAAGTTGTGAATTCTTGTTATTAGAACTGCAGTGGAGATAATCTGCTTCCTGTTTACACCAGCATGCACATGTATATTCTCAGGTGTGTTGGAATGGATGCAAATAACTGATGTTGAAAAAAATCCTTGTTACAATTTTTACACAATAGTATAGATGTGGCTGGGGCTGCAATGGCTATTCAATTAATCATTTATTACTACTTCAATAATCGTTTAATCAGTTTGTGGAGTTTTTTTTTTTCAATAACTGAAACCAGTTTCTCTGATTATTCAGCTTCTTAAATGTGAATATTTTTTGTTTTCTTTGCTCCATATAACAAAGAAATCATTAAAAACTAAATAATTTTGTTTGTGGACAAAACAGGACATTTGAGAACATCATCATTCCTATCATCAATGTTGTGTAACATCAGTGCAGCACGCTAGTTCCCACAATCCTTTGCACGTGCATGTTTTGTCCGGTACGTCTTCTCCTTACACCCTTGCCTGGCCTGTCCCAATTATGCTTTCCCAGAATTTGCCTCATCTCTGTAGGGACCCTACTTTTAATTTGAAATATTGCTTATTTTGGCAGTTATTTTGGTCATATGACAACGAAATACAGCAACAGAAGAGAAAAGAAAATGCATCAACAAGTTACCCCAGGCAAACTCATGCAGACTTATTGTACACTGAATTATTCGGAACCTTATATATATCAATAACAGTAATTCCTAAACAGTCCTACAGACTGATCCATAGCTTCACCCCTTTCCGACTCTTTTAATTGGACTGATCTACTTTACTAAGGAGGGTATTCCTTGATGCACCTTTACCAGCTTAACTCCTTAACTATAATGTAGTGACCACTCCAACCATTGACTAAAAGCATCTACTGGTTAATGAAAGAGCTGCACCTGAGTCCACCCTGCCTCCATCCTGACTCGGGTCTGGAATCTGAAGCCATCGGTCACGTCTGTTAGCGCTTAATAGGCCTGTTTGTTATCTTAAGCTGCTCCGAGTGCAACCACAGAGCTCGGCTATAATACTGCGTGATAAATGATGGAAAATGGATATGTAAACATAATGTGAGGTTTAGGCGAAAGCCAGTGGATTTTGGCCGGAGGGCTGCGGTGCGACGGTATTGGTGCGTGTGTGTGTGAGAGGGAATAATAGATAACAGAGAGAATAGAAAACATGTGTGAACATGGACGTGTTTCAGGAGGAAGAAAAGACAGGGACAGATGAGCTGTGGTGGAATGTAAATGGGTACATTAGGTTTATAGGACATGTAATAGAACAGCCAATAGGAGCCACCCCCCTTTAGCTAAGGCTAAAAACATTGCCTGGAGTTGGTGGTGGTTTGATGACGTCAGGAAGCAGCGTGCGATCACGAGCTTCTGTTCACTTCCTGATAAAGTGACTGATCCTCACACTCGATTAAAATGGAATGGATCATTTGCAGCGTTTGATGATGAGCTGACCATGGGCTATTTATGGAGCCCATGCTCAGGCTATTTAATCAACTATTCTGATAATCCATTTTGTTTTTTTAATAATTAAAACAAGCGCTCTGTTTTATCAGCTTCTTAAATGTGAATAATCGATGCTCCATATACCGGATAAGTCATACAAAACAAGAGCAATCAACATTATTTGATAAGGAAAGTAATTGTTTGTTGCAACCCTAGGTGATACTATGTACTTTTACTTCACTTACATTGACATTGCAATACTTTTTACTACATGTAGTACAGTGTATTTAGGACTTCATTCTTATCGTTTTTAACATCCAGTCCATGAGAAGCAGTTTGGATGACTTTAAGGCTCCAGGCTAATTATAACAATGTGTTCTGTCCACGCTGGCCTCAGCCTGCACACACACATACACACCCTGAAATGTTGCATATTTTGTTCACTAAAATCCACATTTCCTCTTCCTCTCTATGTGATTGACTCGAATTAGGCCACAGAGTAGCTGCCGGCTTCATCACGAAACCATAATAGTGTTTCGATTCAGGACAATCAAACCCAAAATCCACAAAAACATAATTTCCCCAACTTTGTTAGTTTAAAAACACTCTGGGTCCTCGTTGGTGTAGCTCGACTGAGCTTCCTACTTCGGCGAAACAGACGCTGTGTCGTAGCGAAGCCACAGCCTGGGGTGAATGTCACTATAAAAAGCCTCCTGCGGTTCTAGCCGGGTCAAAGCTAACATCCTGCAGGGCCCCTCCCCTCTAGCGCTGGCCCAGTTTGCTGTATCTCAGCCCTCCCAGAGGAAATCCAGCACATACACACAGTGGTATTTAAAGAGTCATTAGATCTAAACAGCAGAGACACACAGCCATGAGAGAAGGCTGTAAAAAATGAGACACTATAGAGGACGAGACAAGATAAGACATCTGGTTTGTGTCACCCCTGACAGTGCAGGGATTTTCACTGCACTGTGTTTTTCTTTTTTCCTCCCTCTTTCTTTTTCTCGGTCTCTTACACGCTGAGTTCTGTTTGCACAAACATACACAACAACTTTAATTTGGACAAAATCCCCTCCCTGGGTTTCAGTGCAGTCGGAGTCTTTGAGCCTCGGAAAACTGTGTCGAGTCTCCCTTTCAAAACAAAAAGCTCACAAGATCTGACAGGTCCATCTGTTTCACCAATAAAAAGAGGCTCTCGGACTGTGGTTTCTATCAGCCTTTATTGACTTTATGTCCTGTCGCTCCGTCTTTGCCAAGAGAAGGTATTAGTGTGAAAACACAGCCAATAAAAGCTGATGGAAAGCATGGTCTGTACAGTGTATATGAAAAAGATAGACCAGTACTAACTGTGAGCTTCTCTCTTACCTTCCGAAGGTCTTAACTGTCCTTTTGTTCTGTTTAAAGTATCTCTTCATATTTCATATCATGTCATAACCATAGTCTTGTCATTACAGTGCACAAAAACCAAACAAGGAGTTGTTCTCTCTCTCTCTCTCTCTCTCAGTATTTTTGTATCGTTGTTGTCAACCAGATTGGGAGACTATCTGATGATATGTGCCATCTGTGTGGAATCTGAATTACATAGCGTTAGGGACTGAGAAGTGTCAAGACCAAGCCGGGGCATATACAGCATATATATTGTACAGTGAACTCGTCTTAGTCTTGATTTGGTCTCACCCTAATCTACGTTGTTCTTGGTATGAGTCTGGTCTTGGGCTTGTTCTTGTGATCTTGACTACAACACTTAAGGTTTTTAGATTTAGGTAACCCTCCTGTGACCACCCTGTTGTCGACGACAGGATTAGGCATGCGTACCCTTGGCAAACCTTACAGCTGAAATGTTCATTTGACTAGGCTTAAATTATCCTGTTTAATTTACTTAATACTTGTACAGCTGTCACCTAGAACAATAGGTAATGCTGCAAACTGGGATGATTTTCAGCTGAATGCAGATTAATTTTACCTCATACTAATGTATGTTCTCCAACGACATGATGTTGGCATCGCCTGGTCAGCTTTTTGTGGAGTATGTATGTTCCCCCCTCTGTCTGTGATGGTTTATTCTGGGTATTCTGGGACTTCCTCTACTTACTTACTCCATCCCTCACTGGGGCATAAACCATGTGTGCAGAGTATGCATCACCTCTTCAATGCTTTTCATTGTGGCTGAAGTTCACGCCTGCTCAATGTTCTTGTGTATTATTAATACGCAACAACTGTGTGGTCCATCAGGCTGTAGCGTAACTGTTCACATGGACCACACTGCGATATAATGCGTGCTTCGTGATGGTAGGTTGATCCAAGAACACATAGGGTGTCACAAACACAAATAGACACACACATTAACGCGTACATGCACAATCTAGTTCTGTTGCTTGGGTTGAGATTGAATTTAAGATGCCGCATAGCAACTGGGAAGGCAAGCCCTGCTGTCTCTAGGGTGGGGATTTCTATCTCATTGCATCTTAAATCAGATTACTGCCTATTCACTCCTCCTGGCTGGAGCACGGGTTGATGTCAGGAAGCTCTGCAGCTCCTCCATTCCTTTTCTCTCATCCTCGCCATCTACTCATCCTGCCTGTAAATCCTGGAGTCCTTTGGTTTCCTGTGATGTGCTGCTTCATCTGTAAATGCGGCCAACCTTGTCTCCTCAAAGTTATGTTCATATAAAAGTAATTTGCATTTAGTGGGAAAGTTGACTCTTGAGCTTTCCAAGTTCACCTCCCACCTTCTTTCAGATATTTCATTTGCTTCTCACAATCTTCCTGTGCTTCCTTACTCTGCGTCTTAATAGCTTAACCCTAACCAAAAATACGATGCAAACAATGGTCATGACCCCAACTGTATCCCTGTGACATCTGTACAGTATAAAGGCCTGTGTACACAAACCACTTAATCAATAAGACAAAGCCATTTAAAATTCCATCAAAGGAAAAGACACGATGCGATCAGTCCTGAATTTTGGGCATGTTGCTCACATTTTTTGGACAGTCTCTACTTAGTGTTTCTCTCGCACACAAATTGGCAGAATAACTTGCACTTAAGCCACTTGAATCGTTGGAAACAATGTTGAATTGGCAGAGATGAATTCCTGCAATCAATAGCATACCCTTCCTCTAAAAACCCAAGGCACGACTTAAGGGGAAATGGGTCTATTCTATTACTTAGTTCAGTAATTCTATTACCGACTGCATTTACATGGTATAGCTGGAATATTACAGTTATAGTGGACAATTTCAGAAGACACATGAGCACATTGAACACTGTGTCCCCCTCAATAGTGCTACCTGAGTAAAGAAACACCATCCCTGGTGGGATTGGAGGTATGACAGCAAATGTTGTGATGGTAGTCTTGATAAACCAACATCCCTGGCAGCACAAGTCAACAGACATAATGCAATGCAAAACAGTGGCGCTTTTCCACTGCACAGTGGTAGCACAGCGTGACTCTACACATTACTATAGTACAGTATAGAGTCGTCATACCACGGCTGCATGACAATGCAGTGAGGTGGTTTTATTCATACAAATATTGAGATTTTAGAGATTTCCTCGCTAAATGTTGGACATTAACACGTTTTCAGGATTTTCTACAGGTCAGCATCGTTCGGTTTGATTCCTGTGTTGCTTGCCATAGCAGGTACTAAAAAAAGCACCAGGTGCTATCGCTAATAGAAAAGCAAAAAAAAAAACAGTAGACTCGAGCCATGCCTTACTACAACTGTACGGTGAATAGTGGTCTTTGATCGCGATAAGTATTGTATCATGAGGTTGTAGGAAAATACCCAGCTCTAGCAGGGTGTTCATCTCATCAACCTGTAAAACATATCCTTGACTATCGGTCTGGGACTGCGGGGATGCTTACTGATGACTTCAGGGATGTGGGGAAGAGTTAGCTAAAGCCAGAGAGAAAAGAGGCTGAGAGTGAGAGAGTGAGAGAGAGAAAGAAAACAAGCCATCCCTCATGGCACATCTCTAATAAATGTTTGTGATGCAACTGAACAGAAAAGCAAGACAGCTACTGTGAGCGGGTGATGCAGCCAGAGTGATGGTAGCACTTAGCGGATACGTTCTCTGCCATAGGACAAGGAATCTGGACGCACTGTCGCCATAGAGCTAATAGTGAATCGATAACAACTTTGGCTCCATAGAGCAAGTGAACCAGAAAGTCATGATCTCTCTATCTATCTAACTCCCCCACCGTCGACCCCCTCCCCATTACCAGCAAGTGGAAAATTAGGTCTTGTATTGGAGGCCACTTTAGGGATACATTTGTCTGTAGTCGGTGAGTGCAACATGAACATAGGTAACATGAACATAGACATTTACTGATTTAAACAGAGCAGCAATCTGAATTCAGCACAGTTGAAAATGTTAACCCACATATGCAACTAATGTGCCTGTCACAAGCAATAAGCGCATGTTGACCTCTCAGCAATTGCGTCTGGGCACGACGGCTGATTGTTAGACCCTTCTGGAAAGGTCCTGGACCTCCTCCAAGTTTGGTCAAAGGGCCCACTCTATCATGATAATCAGATTGTGATTGAAGAGCTGTCAAATTAACCAAAAAAGACGGCGCACCAAGCCAAAAACAGTTCAGTTAATGAAAACAAAGGCTTTGAGCTGAAAAGCCTGCGATCGAAATCCTTGGAATTTGGCAGGTGAACGAAGTAGACGACTTCAGAATGATCCCGCGGGGATGCGAATCAGCACAGCAAACGGACCGGGCTGAACTGCTACATTTTCTCTTCCAATTCAAAGTGACAGAATGGGCACAATGACGACTCCCATTGCTGCCAAACATTGCCTTACATCTTTTTGTAAGTTTTTCACTTTCCCCGTCCAAGTGATGATAATGAAATCCCTGTGCAAGTGCCCGTTACACAAACGTCATCTAAGGGGACTCTGAGGGGGAGAGGAAAAGTCTGCAAATTCAAGGAAACATTAGCGCTAATAACCGGTGCAAGTAAGTGGATGAGCCTCAAGTTGAATCTACGGGGCTTTTGATTTAATAACATGTTTGAGTTGAGGGCGGTCGTCTTACCTTTTGGGAGCATCTAAGACTTCACGGAGCTCCTCGTACTCCATGTAAAAGACACTAGAGAAGGAGTTCTGCGAGAAGATAGAAAAACAAGTTTATTTGTTTCAGGTATTACAGACTGGTGCCTATTTACTACACTTTATTTAAATAAGTCCTTTATAAGATGCATGTGAACATGAACAAAGCACAAATAACACATTTATTATTGTTTTAAAGGCACTTGTAGGCTGTAATCAAAAATGTGTAAACTTAAGGTATTTATTAACAACATTATAAGCACTTACTAGAGATGTTTTATATACCTTGTGATCCTGAGTAAGATGTATATTAACATGACTGAGTCTTTATAATGATATAAGTAGAGCTGCAACTAACGATTATTTTTATAATCGATTAATCTGTTGATTATTTTCTCTTTTAATCGATTAATCGTTTGGTCCATAAAATATCAGAAAACCTTAAAAAATGTTGATCGGTGTTGGAAATGATGATGTTCTCAAATGTCTTATTTTGTCCACAAACCAAAATGATTAACTTTTAATGATTTCTTTGTTATCCAGAGCAAAGAAATGAAGAAAATACTCACAATTAAGAAGCTTAAACAATCGTAAATCTTGTTTTAGTTGTCGATTAATTTAGTAATCGATTAATAACCGCTTGTTTCAGGTCTAGATATAACAATATACCAACAACACTTATTTTTGTCGATAAATAGCTCATCAATGTTAATGGCCGGTATGTAAACAGTTTACAAGTTTCTTATAAGAGCCTATAAGTGTCTGCAATCATGTGTTTATTACGATTTATTGACACTAATGGTCATAAGGAACATTCAACAAGAGTTTTGTTCAGTTTAGTCTCAGAAATGTTTTTTTTTTTACTCTTTACAACTTAACCCAAGATTCAAACAGCGCACGCAGCCCAAAACACATCTCGCAGCACAAAAAAAAAACGGGACATTGATCTATTACCTATCAAGCCATCCCAGAACAAGAGTTTATTTCGACATTCCAGTGCTCCCTTTGCCTTTCCCCCTTATAGGGACTTGTTTTCTTTCAACCTGCACTTCCAACCCCTCGCAAAAGGATCCTTTTTCCATTTTTAAGAGGTGGGGACAGGATGTTAAAGATAGACAAGGCTTTTTTTTCCTTTTGCCTTGCACACACACACACACACACCTTCAGTCTGTGGCATCAGTTCAATGATCTATCTAGGTGAAGGTAATAAAGCTGTTTTAAAGAGAAAGAAAAAGGACCTGGCAATGTTATGACATTTATTGGAGTCCTTGGCAAAAGGAGGAGGTTTATAACAGGATGACATGGGATGATGGAATTTTTTTCCCTGCCTGTAGGAATATTGAAATAATTCAAACCTGCTTTCTTATATTCCTTGGAAGCATCAGTAAAGGCTTTACGTACAATGTCAAAGCGGGACAAAGGGTTTTTGATGTGCACTTATCAGAGTCTTGGCCAGATACATAAATCTCCTACTGTCCGCTCATGTTATGATGTGATTTGTGTGTTGCATGGTGGAGCTGGGCTTTGGACAACGATAACAGAGGAAAGGAAATCAAAGTCTATCATAACAAAACTTAAAACTTATACTTTTACTGATTGTTTACTTAAAGGCTTTTGCTTCGAGTGAATTCTTGCAGTCATATCCGTAAGCATAATCGCCTCTGGGTATCAAAGGCATCAGTAACATGACTATAAAGTTACAATTCTTTCAGGCTGATTAATACAAATGGATAAACTTTAACTGTGCGCCAAAATTCAAGATTCCAGAATGAATTATGAGCTTGGCTTGAGATTAAAAACACAGACATTTCGATAAGCAAAAATAAATGTGTAAACTGATAACACCTAAAGAATAAAAGGGGTATTGTACTGGATAAAATACTAAATAAAATAGAATGACAGCAGTTTTCATGTCTCTTATTGCTATAAGTTGTACTTGGCCTGAGAAGTCGATCAAATCAAAATTATCAAAATCAAATCAAATTATTCGGTAAAGGCAAGAGTTCAAAGTCAGTTTGAATTCATTTGTTTTGATTGTCCGTTTGGAACAACCACCTCATTCTCCCCCTGGCTTTGCCTGGGAATCTTTTGGTGGAGAGAAGGCAGCAAGGTGGCGAAAGAACTCTTGGTCTTTACATCTTTACCTTAACCTGTCCTTTAATTTGATTTAATAAAAAGGTCCTTTTAATTTGACCACCATGCCATATCAGAATTAATGTTATCAGAATTGCCAGATCACGTCAGCGGATGGTTCTCGGAAAAACAGCTTGGAATGATTTTAAGGCAAGGAAACATGAGGGTTTTGGGGGGAAAACAGGAAGACAAACAGAGAAAACTGAGAACTAACATCCGCAGGGATTTGTAAAACATCTACACACACACACACACACAAACACACACTGCCTAATGTGTTTCAGGAGACCTGTTGCCCATTCTTTCATTTATTTCTGCTGGAAACACAGAAGAACAAAACACAGATGTCAGACTCTATCACATAATCGCTTACACACGCCATACGCATGCCGGCAAACTCACAAAAATAGTGAATTATGCAAAAACACATACAATACTCACACATGCATGTAATCACACTTGCTTTAAATATCCCATACGCACATAAAAAACATGCAAATGTGCCGAACCCTGTTTCCAAAACAGATGCCACACAGTGCAGTAAAGTGAAGTGAGCCAGCGCAGGCCAACATCTAAAAAAAAAACAACCATGTTATCGTTGGTACGGCCAGCGTTACGAGACAAGCATTTACTAGATTTCCTCCAGGAAAGCGTCTCTCCTGGAGGAAAGGCTGCGCTCGCGGCCGCAGACCAGCGAGTCCGACTTGAGAAGCCACAGGCGCTGACACTTGTATACAGACGGCCGTCTCACAGATAAGGCCAGTAAAAGTCCACAATCGCAGAGTAAATGTTTAGTAAGAAAGGGGAGACAGCTCGTCTGGCAACCCAGAGGTCATGAGCGGGTCACGCACACAAACTCCTCACATATAATATGTCATGTTTAAAGTGGATCGAAGCCTGTAACATCTCTATAATATGGCATCTACATTTATGACATTTATAAATGTAGGAAAAAAAGGAATTTTCCTCACTTCTCTCTGGTGGAAGAGTTAATGGAATTTCATTCAACGTGATTACAGCATTGGAAAATGACATCAACAGCAATGATTCAGTGAGATTTACAGGTCAAAGAAATGTGAATATTGCCAGAAAGTGCTAGAAACTGCACTATGATTATTCCTTTTAGGAATCATAATTGCACCAATTTTTGCCTAAGAGTCATAATTCAGCGATACTGTATTTCAGGCAACATCAGCAACTGTTTGGCTGACAATAAATTATTTGTCCGATTAGCGAAACAACTGAAGGAGGAAAAACGGACGTAATGAAACCAAACAACAACAAAGGAATGACAGTGTTGTTCTAGTTGTTCAGTGTTGTTGTGGTAAAATGTACAAACATTTTTGTTTTTTTGTCTTCTGATTTCCCTCTCCATGTGACGAGTACTAATTACTGCCACCTGCTGATCTGGAGAGTTACTGCAGTACATGCCTGAAGCTCTTACAGTACGTTAAGTGCGACATTTGTGCTAAATTTGGCCAATAGAGAGGCAACATGCTTTTATGTAAAAAGCTTCACCGCGAGGCAAAACACAGCGTCCGCTTTTAAAAACCCTTGTCAGGTTTCAGTTGAGCTCTAGTGTCATATTGCAACGATTTAAAACAATTAAGGGCTGTTGTAGCCCCTGAGGGGTTGGAGGTAGTCTCCTTTGCACAGTTAGTAACCCAGTTTTCAGTACTTGGAGTATAAGCTCCTCGCAGATGAACCTGAAAATAGTCTCTGTAAGCGTTTTTCAACATTGCTTTCCATTGTATGCATTTTGGATGAGGCAACAGCTGGAAATCTCAAAACATGAACATGCAAAACCAAAGCTATGAGCAATCTTGAGCATCAACATGAAGATTTTCTCATCCTTTAGTCACCACAAATTGGAATTTAAAAACATTTTAGCTGTTGGATGTTGATGTATGAGTGTAGTGAAAGCTGCTTTTATAGCCTGGACAATGTTTTCAATCTCAGTTTTGCTGACCCTGTTTTGAAAACCAGCAGGGAAAGTCAAACCCCATTGTTTTGTAACCCGGATACAAACCACTTCAGTGGTATTGCATTCTCCGTCCAGTTAACCCAGACCTTAACACAAACACTGAATGGTAAATTGGCGATGTAGGTGATACTTTGTGAAACCAATATTTACAACAACTTGACATTCAGCCGCCAGCCCACTGACATGAATCCTCAGACTGAGCTCTCGTTGGTGAGGTTGGTGGTAAGGCTGTAAATGGCTGGGCGCGGCGCACCGAGCCAAGCTAAATCGTGTAGGTAAGGAGTAGATAAACATCAATTTAATCCTGTTTATTGGAAAGTATTAGCAGAGAAGAAGGAACGCGGCGCATGTTTGGATCTCTGCTGAAGAATGAGGACAAAGTTTTGCAAAAATATTCTTGTCCCAGAACATAAAACAAACGTTAACACCGTAGCACATCAAACCAGCACCCACTCTTCAGCTGCTAAACGGACAATTATGTGCATTGATGTTGTCACTTTATGGCTTTGGTGATTAGAATAGCGGAGCATTCACTAACGGTGTTTACAGAAGTGGAGTCAGAATAGCAGACCTGTCAGATGCATCCATTTTTCGGTTGAAAGGCTCTGAGTTGTGGGCAGTAAATGTTCTGAAGTGTTAGGCAAACTATTGTTAAGGATGGTTTGATGTGATGTTATGGCGTGGATGATGTGTTGTTGTTGGAGGTGGGATTCTTTGTGCTTTCCATACAACTCTACCGCTATATCATTAGCTTTCACTTTAAATCTGTGTATAAATACAAGGAATGTCTGTCTGTTTTCAAACACGTCAGGAGACTTACTAAAGGATTTAAAAAATGCGGGAGACCACAGACATAACAAACTTTGTAACCGTTTTTTTCAATGTTTCAATCCTGAGAAAGCACAGACGAGACAGTCCAGTCAAGACGCAGCACCACACACTTGGTGTTTAATCCAACAGTTTCAGGGAGGAGATTTGAGGGATTTTGGATCTCACAGAAACTCGAGGCGGACTGTCAATGTCAGTTAATAGCTGTTGTGTGTGCCATGTTCTGTGCTGAGAAACGCAAAAAAAACTGTGAGAAGACACGATCAACTTGGCTTGTACAAGTTATGGCTCCAAAGAAAAGTATGCAATGTCCGTTTCCTGGTCAACTCGCTCTCATTGATTGTTGCCTGGTTCTGCTCACGGCCCCCAATCACAAACATGTGTAATACTTAAGATTTGAAATCCACGGTTTTCGGAAAGGGCCGCATTGGGACCGAAGTCTGGTCAACTATCCTCTAGTGTGGGGCAGGCTTTGGCCCACACAAGATGGTGTTTGGATAAGAAATGAAACGGTTGCGTCGCTTAAAGTGACAATTATGCTCGTAAGAAAGGATTTTCGACATGCTGGCACTAATTATTGATTCTTTAATTTCAAATATATGGTCCTCTTCACAAATTTACTGCCAATTTGACTCATTGTAATACTCATCACGAGTGTAAGAGTAACATGAACAAAAGAAAAAAACAAACAAAAACAGGCTTGAACAAGAAGTTGACAACAGTATAATGGTTACTCCTCCAAAACATTAGCTTTTGGTCAGTTGATTTATTATCTCCAATATTTCTATTATTTTCTGTGCACGGTTTGTGTTATTATTTTCAAAACTGAATAAATGATGACCAAAACAATGCAAAGGACAAGTTGTAATACATTTTTACCTAATTAGAAAACAGATTAAATCCATAAATCAGTGTATAATGATTACTGCAAATTTTTATAGCTTTAATTTGATCATTTTTAACACCAATGATTTTCATTTTGTAATTGCCTCCAAGTTCATGGGGAGCCATCTGGAAAAGGTTTACATTATTACCGTTCAAAAGCTCTTAAACCATATAGAGTTGTTTGTTTTTTTTTCCTCAATTACCCAGCTGTTTGGTTCATCGAGCAGCTGTTTCGTCTTCGCACAGGCAGTCTTACTCTTCAGGAGGTGAAACATTTATGACTCACACATCTTCAGCCTTGATCACGACGGAGACCGAGTGAAAAGAATAAATGATGCAACCAAACATCGAGTGCTTCTGCTTTTACTTTTTAGTATTTTTCTACGACAAAATGATAGTTTTTGTCTCATCGCATGCACTGGATATTAGCTCTGTCATTTTCTGCTCTTGAACTCGCCATGAATCACCGCCTACCTTCTGAAAAACTGCTGTTTTGTGGTCCATAATGACGTCAACCTCACCGCCCTGCACTCCCGTTCTACTTACTCCATAAATACAGCACGCAAAGGCAGAGATGGGCAGGGAGAGGTTCTCCTCTCCTCTGACCAACGCTGTGATAAAATAAACTGTTGCTTGAGGAAGAGCACTCAAATTAATTATGAGAGAAATATCTCACACTCTTGACCCATTTACACAAAATGTACTCTAGGGATTGGCCAATACTGTTAAAATCAGTGGATTGGATATCGGATAAAAACGTAAAATCCGATACAATTTTTTTTTATTTGCATAATGGTATTGGTGTGAAGTTTTCGGAAATTTAAGGTGAAAATTGGCCATTCTAAGGGTACCCAAAGGGGAACATTGTTATTTTTCCACCATAAATTCTTGATGGGTAAATTATAAACTTTTTATAGCTTACCTAGGTTTTTATCACATTAGATTTGGCATTATTAGACAAGTAAATACAGTAAAAATACTGTTACGCTGATGGAAAATTATTGTAGCGTCCTCAATTTTGCATGTTGGCCGCAAATCATAGCGCAACGGGCCTGTATACTACTATGCGCTAGCTAGAGCTAAATATCGCATGCGCAGACTAAAAATCAGCAATCGCATTTTAGCTGAGTCATGTTGTGGACTGTTTATTTTGTGCTTTATGGGAGGAGAATATTTGTCACAAATTTTGAGAATTATGTTCGAAATAGCTTGAAATGGCACAAATGTTCTATGGTAACAGCTCAGTATCAGACACAAAATGTGGTATTGTGCCATCCCGACAGACTAAAAACTCAATGTTCAACATTGAAACTTTAGTGGAGAGTTGTTCTGGTGCAAGATCACCCGTAATTACTCAGACATTCCTCATGGGGGCGACAGACTTGCCGCACTGGAGCTTTTAGTTTCCTTTTAATTACTGCACAAACATAATTTCAGAGTAAACGTAAATGCACCAACTATCCCCGTGTATGAATGAAGGAACAGAGAGCAGAACTGACTCGGGCTGGTGGAAGCCTGATGTTTGGAATGCGTGGATAATGGTGAACTGAGTGATGCCCTGTGAGCACAAGTTTTGCACTTACAGAGATGTAGCAGTAGTTTGACATCGTGTCAGTGTGTGTGTTTTTCAAAACTCTTGATGCCTCTGAGGACGACACGCCAAAACAAATGTTTGTGCCCAGCACAGGGACTGACCCTGTGTGTGTGTGTGTGTGGCTGTAGTAGACTGTGAGAATTTTAGGTTCAAACCTGTCTTTGTGAGGACATTTTGGCTGGTCCTCACAACATTAAAGGGCTCTTTTAGGGAAAGAATTGGGTTTGGGTTCGGTTAAAGGCAGAGGAGGAAAATAATTAATTATATTTACTCGTTTTACTGTAATTGAGTAGGCTTTTGTGTACTTGTACTGTTTAAATTTGTAATTTTACTTTTTCTTAAGTATGTTTTTTGTACTGTACCTCACTACATTTTAAATCACAATGAGGGCAGGTGAAGTGGTGTTAATTAAGGTCCCTGAGTTAGTGACATTTGTGACCTTTGACCATGTTGACTGATACATTATGTGTTGACATTTGTCAGCACTTTAATTTGTAAAGGTTTGTCTTTAATCAAAAACAATTCATGTGAGATTTGTGTCCCCTTGTCCTTTTTGCATGACAGAAGAAAGAACCCCAACCCTACTTATGGTTAAAGGTTAGGTTTAAGCAAATAATTGTGATAGTTAAGGTAAGGTAAGTGTATGTGTGTGTGTGTGTGTGTGTGTCAGATATAATTCATCGCGTCCGCAGAAGCTGCTTTTCATTTCCTGCCGTTAAACTCTGTTTCACTTGTCGAAGCGGTGAAACTAAACAGCCGTATGTTGCAGTCACTCTCTCTGTTATTACATTTTAACAGCTGCAACTTTTGACATTGGCTGTTCTCAAATGATTTAGAGCAAACACAAAAAAAGGTCAGAAAGTGGCAGTGATTTCTATTTCTTTTCTTGTATTTAATTCTGAATTTGTCATATTTCTAACTCAAAATATCTAAAAATGATGGAATCTCTGTTGTATATGTAAAATTGTGTGTTTTGTAAAGTATGAGAACTTTGAGGACAATTCCTTTGATTCTTCACGACACCCACATGTCACCAAACCCCTGTCTTTTGTTAGTTTTTGTGACTGAGAGGCAGAAAATCCTGTGCACTGCTGCTCCACATCACAATCACTCACTCCCTTCCTCCTCACTGTCTCATTTCACTTTGCACCAGTCTGTGCATCTGTCACTTTTTCATTTTGGTCCTGACAACTTATTCTCTCGTGGCTCTGTGTGTGTGTGTGTGTGCACAACATTCACCTCTTTGTTTATGCCACTGAATCATTCATTGTTCACAGAGACTCTATAATCACCTCATATTTTGTCAGTGACCGTAAAAATAAACGGTCCCGATTGTTATATAGTGCAGTGGCATACGTATAACCTCTATCAGTGTCTACACACCGGAGTGGAATATCACAATTTTAACCTTCAGACGTAACAACTGAGCAAATACAGCCATTTTTGAATACCTTTGAAAACAATCCCACATTGGTTGCCCTGATTTATGATGATACTCCTTACAAAGTAAACTATTGAGTGTGTTTTACTGTTCATTTAAATTTCCTTTAATCAAAACCTTGTTAAAATGTAGTCTTTATAGTATGAATTTATTTTCATGGAATAAATTGCTGTACATGTACCAAGAAAATACCAACACTCAGGCAAATAAAACAGAAGCAGAAGATTTGAAAATAGCAAATAGACATAAAAAACAAAGGTTATTGTTATTATTTGACGGACGGAGGCACATTTTGTATAATGTTATCCATTCCATATTACGGTTGGATATTAGAAAGATTCAAAAATTTCAAATTGGATACAATCCAATATATATAACGCAGATGTGTTGTCAACAGCGATACGCCGGTCGTTAAATGGAAGCCAGAAATAAACTGTCCCTGTTTGCTCTTTGTGACAATCACTGACGTGCGTTATCATACGGAGTGTTTTCGTGCTCATACTCATACTATCATCGCTGACCTGGAGCACTGTTTACCCGTCATCCATCACGCAGTGAAGGGAAGCTCATAAACTCGAGGTAACATGGAGCCACTCGTCTGAATTTACGAGATAAAAACAGTCGGCGTCATAAAAGCATAGATTTTATCGTGTGAATAATGTGTATTTTATCTGGCGCACTGGATATGTCAGGGAAGAGGCTGTGTGTGTCACTGTAGGACCTTTTCTGGCATAAACACTGACCTTGTCAGGACCAGTAGTGCCCATGGAGACCAAAACCTGGTCCTACTGATGCAGAACCTCATTTTTTTTTTTGAGGAGCTGTTTAGTTCAGTTCTAGCATGTGCATCGACTTACCATTGAGTCTTCATCGGCAATGAAGACGGTACAGGCTTGGGCCTGCATGAAGGACAAGATGGTTCCGGCGATCTTCCTCAGGAGAACCTCCAGACACTGCTGCTCCTCAAAGATCAGACTGGCCAAGTCCAACAGCACCTGAACAAGGACACAAAAACCATCACATATAGATTGTTGTGTCATACAAATACTTTTACAATACATATAAATACATAACAGTACATCCAACAATAAAAACATATAGCAATAAAACAATAAAAGTTCAAGTCACGGTCACAGGGTTCAGTGCAAGGTCACTGAAAACACTAAAAACATGGGAACCCTTGTCAAGTAGTTATTTTTGATGTACTGAATCATTAAAATCAGTTGATTAAAAGGATTTGACAGTCACTGAACTGAAATACGGCTGAATGGGTTGTGATTCGACTCATGATTGCCGGCTTTCAGCAGAGCTGTCGCTAAATACACCAGATTCCTCTGTTAAATATTGAGATTTTAGACATTTCCTTCCTAAAGGTTGGAGATTAACACATGTTTTCAGGATTTTTAGGTCTTTTTAATAGTTTGGCATTGTTCGGTGTGATTCTTGTGTCAGACGTCTTGCTCATGCCTCTTCGAGTGAAGACACTCTCTGACCAATCGATGGACAGCAGTCTGTTGACGTCACGTACCATGGAGTGAAAAAGCGTCAATAGTTGCGTTATTGAAAAACCTGATGGTTGCGGGGAGAAAACGACCTCCTTATCATTACATGTATTTCTTCTCTTCACCTGATTGCGTCTGTTTTCCAGCTGCGACGTCTCGTAGAGCTGAGCGTTGTGCAGGACGATGCCCGAAAAGGCCAAATAGGCTGAGAAATCCTGTGAGGGAGGAACACGACAAGACGTGAGCGCGGCGTGAAAGGAAGACTGAGGATGAACTGATGGAAGGAATGAAACAAAACGTTTCACAAACTGAGTTTTACCCACCTTTTCATCCTGTTCAGTGAACGCACCGTCCTCCCCACATTTCTTATTGATAGCCTGAGCCACTCCAACTACCTGTGATGGAAAGAACACACGTTTGGATGAGCTGACACCAAGGGTCAACCAACAAGTCTCTGATTGCCAATCAACGCCAAAGCCCGAAAGATGAGAGTTGTAGGCTGATGTTTCCCAAGTAGCTGAAAACGTCAGTGGTATTGACCACGTAAAAAAAGTGGTAGCGAGCCGTAGGAATTGTGGAGGTACCACAAGCTGCTGTTTACTGATTGTTTTTTGTTTTCGTTGAGGAGGATTCAATGTTCCATTAAGTCGGTAAACGGTATAATGACAGACTCTATGTGCTCCAGCACGTTTTTAATGACATGTCGTGTCAGAGCCTCCTCTCTCGCCTCTACAATGCATTTGAACAGATTATCTGGCCAAATTATCCTGTAGTGTGACGGATTATCAGACGCGATTTTAATATCATTGGACAACTGCTGGGTGCCACTGTTTTATGTCCAATATTGATATTGGTATCTACCGAATAGGACTGAACGATGTTGAATCTTATTGTGATTATTTTGACTGAAATTGCGATGATGATTCGGAATGGTCATTTTTACATAATTAATCTCATTTTCATCTAAATCCCACATTTAAAGTGCTGGTGACGTGGGATGCTACAGGGACCTGACGCGCGAGTATACCAGGGTCCGCGATATCCGACAGGGCCTTCAGTTATGTGCTCTCACCTCGTCTCTGTGGTTCTTGATGGGCAGACAAAGGATGCTCTGGGTTTTGTAACCTGTGATCAGATCGACCTCGGCGTTGAACCTGGGGTCCTGGGGGGGAAGCAGAGCACGGACGTCAGACAACAAAACACACTCACACGCTGGTTCGTCGTCGGTTAGCTGCGTTGCGTTACTTCTCCTGCCCAAACACTCAATGACTCAAACTTGAGAGGGGAAGAAAGTGCGAGCAACTTCAGTCCTCATCTGTATTCAGACGCTCAACAACCAGCCCCGCCACCTACACTCAGGACGACTCCAGGTCCGATTTGCATAAAGAGACAGATATTCTGTAGTGGCTCCACAAACGCAGCCGCCACCGTTATGCAACACCGAGTCCCACTCGGAGTCTTACATATACACGCTGTAATTTTCGCGGTGCTTGGAGTCCGCGACGAAAGCCACACGCCGTCTTCGGCGAGTAAATATTGAATTTAAAGGTAAGTGGCTTCCGAAAGGCATGTCGAGGACCATCGGACAGAGGCATGTTGTGTTCAGAGGGTTGTTCTCCTGCTGGGCAACTCTCCCACCCACCAGCTGACCTTTAAGCACTCGGCTAATCACTGTCCATTAACATTATCTGCTGAACTCTAGAGGTGTGTGTGTGTGTGTGTGTGTGTGTCCCTCATCTGCTCATGGACGTGACAAAACACATTCCAAACAAAGGCTGTGTGTGGTAAGATAACATGGTTCCTCGTGGTCTGTGCGCTTTATTTTTTTTACTTCACAGGCTTATATAAGAGACAGGACAGGCCTTTACCATTAACATTCCCGTGTACATCTACACATTTGCTTCAGGAACGCGGCGGTGACGCTTCTCACTCACTTCTTCATCACTGGCAGGGGGAAAGGCTTTAAAACCTTGAGGGCTACACACATTCATTTCCAATGTAGCGTCAGAGTAACACTGCATGAGTGTGTCTGCATCTTGCTCTTCAGCCACAGTGGACTGAGCAAATAAGCCATAAACGTAAACATTAAGAATAAGAACACTTCATTTTAGGGCTGCAACTAATGATTATTTTCAGTAATTCAGTAATTCTTTGGTCCACAAAATATCGATCCGTGTTTCCCAAACCTCCCAAAATATTTTTTTTGTTATGTGGAGCAAATAAAATAAGCCAATAGTCACATTTTAGACGCCGAAAACACAGAGAAACTGCTTTTCATGGGCTGGATGTTAAAAGAAAAAAAGTATAAGGAAAAAAGGCACGAAGTATTCTAAATACACTGCAGTACATGTCCTGTACAAGTACTGCAAATGTACAGAGAATAATTTAGGACTGGAACAAACGATTATATTTCCTGTTGACTGCCGTTTCATACACCTCGAAATACTGATCACGCTTTAATGATTTCTGGTTAAATGGAAAACATTCCCATTTTAGAAGCTGTTGAACGTTTTAATTAGTACAAAAACACTCAAACCAATGAATCGATTATGAAAGTAGCTGAATAGTTAATTTAGTAATTCATTAATAATCGTAATAATTGAAAGTAATCGTTGCAGCTCTATTTACCCGTTTAAAACAAGATTCCAGGTCAATTACAAAAGAGAAACCCAATAATCGATTCATTTAGTAATCGTTTAATAAGTGCATAATCAAAATGAACATCGACTTAAAATGAATGTTCATAAACTACTTGCGTCTGTAGATAAATGTGTGTGTGTTAAAGTAGGTGTATCCTGCTCCTTAGTGTGCGTGCGGCAGTGTGTGTGTGTGTGTGCAGTTGTACAAGAGCAGAACCTGATACTGCTTTCAGGAAGTCATTCTGCGTCATCTGAGGGACTCCCCCTGTTCTCTGATTGGATCTTAAGCTTTTCCATTAGTGCGCTCAGCACTAATTTCAGCAGCGCGATGACACACACACACACACCTACACACACACACACAGAGGTTTGCACAGCTATTCTCTGAAGGACACAGCTTCAATCTTAGCCCTAAACTCAACCAGTTCTTCAGAAACGAGGTTCTGCCTCATGAGGACCAGGTTTTAGTCTCCACGTGGAGGTCAGCGTTTATGCCAGCAAAAGGTAAAAACAAAAACAGGTGCTGCTGAACCATGATGTACAAAGACATTGTTTAAAGATAGTACCATGGCAGAGGAGCGTAGAAAAAAACTGTAACTTCAACCACGTGCATCTTTAAAGGTGATTTTGTTTTGTTCAGCAGTTCAAATGAGGACACCGATTCATTCAAGCACACAAACGCAACAAAACAAAACACGTGCATTCAATTATAGCCACAGACAGTATGCACTCCCTTTACTTATTCCGTATCCTCTCTCTCTTTCGCACACACACACACAAACATCATGTAACTCGACCACAGCACACACACGCTAACACAATTTCACGCCTCCGTCCACCTCCCTGCTGCTCTCAGTCTATTGAAGAGTGTTGCAAATTAAATGGTGGGAGGCAGCTGCAGGGGTCAGAGGTCACAATAGCTGAAATCCAATCCGCAGCTACGTAGAAACTAAATAAGGCAGTGAGTCGAACTTATTGACATATGCAAATTAAACCTTACATACGATACGACAGAATCAATTCTTTTTTAAATCATAAATAGCAGTATGATAATATAACAAAGATGTATAGATATTGATTATTTTAATCAGCTGACAGACTACCAAGTCCAATAAAAGACACAATAGGCGACAGTAGCTACGTCCCAATTAAATTAAACTGAATAAGCATATTTTTAAGTATTCATTTCAAGTGTGTAAAATAAAGCTTCTCCAATTATATTAAAATTCCTTAAGATGAGGAAATGAAGTTGGGAAGAAAAAAAAGAAAGAGGAGCAGTCTCCTGCTGTGAGGCTGCAGTACCACTGATAGAGAAGGAGGGAGACAGAGAGCAGTTTTGGTCCCCACTAAAGTGTTTGTTTTAGCAGAAAGATGGAGATTTGCAGACTTTAATATGCAGTTTTTTCCCATACTCATTTCACTGATAATAGATTTTAAAGTCAGATTGGTTTGATCATTGATTGGCGTAAGAGAATGGCCTTGTTTTCGAAATCTGATCACCCGCAAGGTCAATACACTCAACCTGTCAGGGGTCAAAGCAAAAGAAGAGAATCGCGACTGTGCCTGTGTGTAAAGATGAACCGTCCAGACAAGCACTTTGACCTACTTGTCCTTCTTTTATCCCTCTTCATGCTCCGCACTCACACCTGCTCTGTCAGCAGGAGCCATCGACTATACCCCCAAAGCAAACACGAGCCTGCGTCTCACACGTCATTAGTGGCTGCAGCAGCGTCTGCACTGTCCCCGCTAATGTGGCAGAGAGTAAACAAAAGTACCTCGTATGCGTTCTTGATATTGAGCAGCTGTCCCGTCGCGGCGACGTGTCCCACGATGCCCTTGTTCCACTCCAGACGGATGCAGCTACTGGACGACTCTTCCAGCGTGGATCCCTCGGCCACGTCAAACAGCCGGCTCACCAAGAACTTCCTGTTGGAGCTGTCCTCGCCCACCTGAGACCACACACACAGTCATATGCTTAGCGCCATCCAGGAAGATTAAATATTTAACCCTTTACCGGGCAAACAACTATATTCAGTAACTTCTGCAGACATCCAGAACCGCGTTACCGTGTGCTACCCCAAGATCTTAGAAACACGTATATTTCAGATCCAGCTACGACACAGAAAGTGCCATTGGGAAATTTGACCAATCAGCGGAGGCCTGTGGTGCTCAAAACTTCAAAAAGGACAGTCATACGGCTTGGTCTTCTCCTGCATCTATGGGAAAATCTCAATGGCTAATGATGGAAAGTTGATTAAATCAATCAGGTGTGTTGGAGCAGGGAAAACATCTCAAACATGCAGGACAGGGGTCCCTGAGAACCAGGATTGGGAAAGACCAAATATAGTGAAATCAGATGAATATGAAGGTACAAAAACGAATGTTTTTTAATATGCTGAGAGATAACACTGATTTAGGTTGAGGGGAGGAATGATCTCCCATAGAACAGCCAATAGAAGGCACCTTCTCTCTGTGAACTGCCCTGTGATTGGTCAAAGTCTCCCATTACAAGTCAGCTTGGCCAAAGTCTGGAAACAGAATCTGGCAGTGGCTCTCAAATGAGGGTCAGTGAGACACTAACAGGTAACTGTGAAAACATCCAATAAGTCCAATAAAATGTAAATAAATGCTCACTTTGTAATCTTCAATTGTTCATAGACTACTTTCTAATCAAAAGAAATTGCTGTACACTCAAATTATTGCAAAGGAAATACATGAGGTAATAACCTAAATATGTTGTATCTAGTCCTGATCTTTGGATGATGAAAGAAATGAAATCCCCTGCTCTAAAGAACTATGGTCTGCCTCACCAGCTGTGGCTGATCACAGTGACCCCTCCCTCCCTCCCTCTCTGCCACTTCCCCGACATTCCTACCAGGAACAGCGAGTAGCGGTCAGCAGCAATCAGCTCATTGATGTGCAGGAAGATCTTGTGGCAGAGTGCTGTCACATCCAGGTGACTCGACACTTCCTTCACCAGCTCCAGCAGCCTGGCGCAGCGGTCGCCCTCGGTGCCACTGCCTCCCCCGCTGCTGCCTCCACCTCCGTGACCGCCGTCACCTCCAACATGGCCGCCCTCGCCCATCACCGGGCCACGCAGAAGAACAGTCTCGCGGTCTGCGTCGCTCAGAAATGTCAATGAGCCCTCAGAGTCTTTCACCACGATGGGTCTGAGCGGGCGGTCGAACTCTGACGCTGAGATTTTGCGAGTAGGGGTGCTGGGGGCCGGGCTGGGGACTGACCCTGGGGAAGGGCAGCGGTTGTCCAAGAGGGTGATGGTTGGCGGGAGGATGGTGGGTATGGTAGACGAGCGCTGCTCTAGAGGATTCTCTTTGGAGGCCGATGGTTGGATGGTGTGGACGCGCTCAGCGAACCAGGCATTCACCATCTCCCTGTGCAGGAAGAGACTGTGTCAGATGCTTTGACATAATGTGACAGGGTGATAAAGACCACAAACTGAACAACAGTGAATTAAGTGCATGATTAGTGTCACCTTTCGTAAACAAAGGGCTGTCATTTTCAAGACGAACGTGAAATACTTGAATGCGCCAACATCACTGTCCCTTGCTTTAGGATGTATATTTGGACCTCAAATAGGTTTTAAAGCTTTGTGTACTTCCCTCGGGGTTAGAGCAGGTGAAAGTCAGCCCTAGTAATCACTGCCTAAACTCCAACAAGACAACAAATTCTCCTGTTTCTGCACCAAAAGAAAAGCAGAAATGATTCGGAAACAGTTTGTCTGACTGACTGATGCTGCAGCACAACAAGGACAGTAAACTCTGCAGAGGGAACAGCTTGATAAGAGTGAGGTGAGGTTTTGAGCTGCGGCTTTATACTGAAACCTGATCAACTGGTTTATCAAAACAACACTAGAGACATTTAACAGACGACAGCCCAGGCGGCACACACTGCTCTGCAGTGATCAGGTTCAGCCGTGCAGCTGCAGGACCGACGGTCAAACTTTTTGAGACCATTTGAGTCATGAAAAGCTGCTTTAATGGCATCTTAGTATCAAACAATCAGGCAGGAAATGGGCATCCTCTTTAATGATTCATAAACTGGTCTTTTGTATCTGGTTCCAAAATGGCTAACCATCCTGGAATAATGCAGGCTCATTGCAAAGATTAACTATGAATAAAAAAAAAGGATGTGATGAATTGCTAAATAGGCCTTGTTTGCTGGAGATGCAGGTAAATATAACCACCCATCAATCCACCTGCCACTCCAGCTAATTATATGCTGTTGTGGAGCCACTTTTTCTCTCTTTTGCCTATGCACATTATATGAAAACACTTTTTTCTAAACGACAGGAGAGTGCAAGTGAATGCAAACCAACACAGCCAAACCGGGGAGCAGCAAATCGCACCGTAACAAACTCACGGATAAGCAGGAAAGCACACCATGAAATCAGATGTTTCCATTATTTATGCATCAAATTACTAACTCAGTCCAGGAGGAGAGAAACCAGAGGGACTTCTTTAGCTGAACACATTCTGTCGCTACCGTGAAGCTCATTACTCGCCGCGTCTATTGCTGCGTTCAAGTGCAACTTGTAACTGCGACATGGGACGTCAAGAACAGGACACCCAGAACCTGGAGCTCTCTGAAGACTTGTCCTTGTCTCATGAACATGGTAAACAACGCCATTTCACATTTGTATACTGGGTCCAGCAGTTCCGATGGTTCCCAAATACAACAGGCAGAACCACTACCAAATTGTGATGCTGCTCTTTGCTCTAGAATCTAACAACTGTTTCCTGAAGGTCTGAATGTTGCTCCCACAAAGCTCCTCCTTGACTTGAAGGAGCAGTGGCTCTACTCCAAACCTTCTCAGGATGAATTGACCCTCCGTCCTTTCTCTAAGGCGCAAACCAGACGCCGTCATTTCAGCCACTTGGATCCAAAGCCTCATTCCTTTGGTCACTCACCAAAGCCCGTGGCCGCCGCTTAATCAAAAGCTTTGACTTTTCGGGTCTCATTGTTGAACTCAGTCCATGCGCTGAGCTGCTTTTGTTCAGCTCATGCGTGTTGTCGCCACTCCACGCCACTAATGTGGATATCTGCTGGATCAAACCTAATGTGATCTTGTGTGTGTCAGGGCAGCATGTTTGTGTGTGAGCACCTAATTGGATGTGATAGCGGAGACACTCTAATCAGCCAACACACGGTATAATCAACCCCTGCAACCCAGTCACACGCACACAGACATCTAACAAAAGCTCACCTCATAGGAAGTAATATATATTATTATTATATAATAATATATAATAATTGCTTTGCTGCTCTATCTCACAGCTAGAAAATAAAGTTTGTCTTGTTTTGTAAACTGCTCACTCCCTGCACCAAAGTCCATAGAGAAAATATGGGATTTTACATCACAGCAAACAGGAGTTGTTGATCAACTGCTGCCTTTATCAGTAAGTTCAAAGTGTTATTTTGTGACTTCTGTGATTGAAATCCTTCTCTCAGATTTACCTCAGTGGCACTAACTTCCCAAATGAGGCAGCAGTAGACCAGCACCACCTGTGTCCAAATGGACTAAAAACGCAGATTTTCTCTATGGAGTTTGGTGCAGGAGAGGAAGCAGTTTACAAATCAACAGAAATGCCACGTTCCACTATGAAAAGGCTATCTAACAGTGAGCTACAGCGGCCGACATGTTCTTGAGATAGCCTACACTTGAACAGATGTCGATTTTATTAGCGGTAAGTCGTTTGTTACGCAGCTAAAGTGAGTTTTTTTCCCCCTCTTTGTCCACTGGCATCCATGTTTTCACTGAGCGCTTACAACCACTCTTAAAAAACCTGAAGCTGTTTTTAACCAAAGTTTTCAAACAAGCTGAAAGTCACATCGTGTTTTCCTATCAACGGCTCCATTGGACCCAAAAAAAACTAAACAGTAAAAGGATCTGGCGATGACATTTACCATGGTATTTTTGGGCCATAATTCAGGCAAATAAAACCCCCCAAAAAAGCTCCTAAAAGCCCCAGAGAATGGGCTGTTATCTGCGTGCACTGTGTCAGAACCGGTCAGGTTGAGTCCTCTTTACTCCATCACCCGCTGAGCTGCCTGCCCTCCCCGCAGAGCCCGACCCTAATGTATCCACGGGAGGTGTGGCTGAATCAATACCTCTCTAGGAAAAATGCCTCTCAACCAGAACGGCAGACTGGCTGACGTGGGCAACCGCCTCGCGCCATGCCAATCAACTTTTTCACTCTTTACAACACAGTTGACAAACAGCAGGAGAGGAAAACATGTGACGATCCTGTTTATGGAAAGATATTTTGACACTGAGATCAAATCGAGATTTTTTTTTTCTTTTGGGCCGGAGTGGGATAAAAAAAGGAAACCAAGTGAAGTTGCCATGGCAGTTTAAGTGGATAATGGGGTCTGAATGGGTTTGTCACTAAAACAAACAGACGTGGAGTGTCCTGATGAAGTGCTGCCAGGCTGATGAAACGCCCAGATATGCCTGCTGCAGGAAAAACAGAGAGCCTTATATAGCTGCTGAACGATTTGGAAATGAAATGGCCAATTTTCTGAGCTTCTAAATTTGGAGGAGGCTGCAACAGAAGAAAAAGCAATTTCCTTTAATGGCACAAGCACCCGACGTGGAGGGGTGGGCTTGTATAATTATCACCGAGGACCCATTGAACAGAATGCTGTGAATTAAACGGCAGTAAAAGTTAATGTTTAAAGGGCCCTGTGCAACTCTCAGAGCTGTTACTGATTGCACGGCGGCAGGCGAAACGGTAGAAAGAGAGAGCTGAGCTGTGAGAAAGTGGACACACTAACCTTGTTTCCATTGAAATAGTGTCACAAATTGTCTAAAAAGACACGGCACACTCGTCTTCCACTGCTCATGAATGAAAGTTGGAAGTTTGTAGAAGTAAGGGGTCGGTGGTGGCAACTTTTAAAGTCCAGCCCACGACAGAAGAGAGATATAAAGACTACGTACGGTGAATAAATAATAAAGGTTGAGGAATGCTGTCATTTCCTCTTAAGTCCAGAAATTCTTTGCTTTGAAGAACTGAAAAAAAGGTTTGCATTAAAGTTTAAACGAGGTGACAAATTGATAAAAGGTAGAGGTTTGCTCCATGAACTGCAGCACTCGTTGAAATAATTACCGATATGGAGTCACATAATTGTGATTTTTGAAAATCAGAAGCAGCAATAAAACTCTGCGATGACTCATGAGTGTGAATATCGGGCGTTAGGTAGCGCACAAGTTTGTGTCACCCAGAGGGATCACAAGCCACAACTTGAACGTAAATAAAGAGTGTCGCGGCCTAATCCGTAGTGGGAACCCGATTTGTTCTAGAGTACCAACTAAGAAATGTCTTTATTGCTAGTGTTAAAATACAGTGGTGTAAATAAAGTAAGTAAGTAAATGTCAGCCACAGACTTTTCACAGGAGGCAGATTTACTCCCAATCCTCCTCTTCCTCACACACACTAGTATAGTGGAATTAGATTAAGATGGAGCGAGACTCTAATTACTATTATTTCATGTACTATAATTTTCTTTTTTTTTTACACAGTAGAACAGTATTTCTGATTTCCCTCCGAGTACCACTAGAGGAAGCTCACGTACCACTGGTGGGACACATGCCACAGTTTGAGAACCGTGGTACTAAAAAAGTATAACATTATTTTATTTAAATTCCCTAAATTGACAGAGAACAATTTTTTTTTTTTTTTTACAGTTTCAATTTGCTGTTGTGGTAGTTTCCTTGTCGTACCTCCTTGTCTCCTTCCCTCTCCCGAACGTTCTAAAGCCAAATGCTTAATCAACCAACACTTCTGTCTCTTCCTCAAGTGTAAAATCTTTAATACAATATTGCAATAAGACTGTTTCCATTCAGCTTTTGTGTGGACAAATCGACTTTTATGGACTCATGGAAACACACCCACTGATGCGCCAACTGTTCCAGTTATTTATGTATTTATTTTTATGCAATACTGCATAAATATTCATTTTAATCTCATACAGTTTATATAAGCGTGAATCGAAAGCCAGGTCAACTCTTACCCCCTTTTTTTCACCCCCAAAATATCACCATTTCTTCCCACTTTTTTTATGCGTAAATCAAAACATACAGATGGACGGAACACCTGACCCCCACCTCCTGCCCTCCCGCCCCCCCCACCGCAGGATGCTCCCTGTGTTGGATGAGACCAGTGCGCTCACTCCCTTTGCTTTAACAGAGAGAGAGGGTAAAGTGATACCTGCAGCACAAACAGTCCAAAACTAACAAGAGGCGATCACACAATCACAGCCGCGCGCACTCAAAAGCAAACGGACTTTTGTTTTTATTTGCACAGAGAAAAACTACACACTCACATTCTGCCTGTGCAGGCTACACACACACTCACACACACAAGTGTAAACACAGTGATTAATACGGGTTGACTGTGCACCGCGGTTACCTTGACGCTTTCCTGATAAAGTAGGAGTGAGTGAACTCCAAGTGGTCGTCCAGCCACGCTTCCATCCTCTCGCGTTCCGGGGAGCAGCAGCAGTCCTCCTCCTCCTCCATGGCGCAGAGGAAGCCGACGACAGAGGCGCTGCTTACCGTCTACATGAAGAGGCTGTGCGCGCGGATGGAACGCGGTACCGAATAATGAGCGCGCGCGAGAGGGAGAGAGAGAGAGAGAGAGCAGGTCAGAGGAAGAGAGAGTGATCGAAAGAGAGAGAGAGAGGAGCTATACAGGCTGGTCGCTCGGTCAGTGCACGCGGATCATAAAGCTGTGACTGTTTGTGCGCTTCCTCTTTGGCGAAGCGACTGAGAGGGAGAGAGAGTGAGAGAGTTGCCCCCTCTCTCACCCTGTCACGATAAAGGACGCCACAAATACACGCAACAGTGTACACACACACACACACACACACACGGTGTAGATAAATAGATAGATATTCCAATTCATTCTTTATTACACATAAAGTGGTTTAACGCAACACTAGACTCCAAAAGCACAAAGAACTTGATAATTAATTAATATAAATAACTATTCCCAATTGAAATTGTAATAAATATAAACTATAATAAAAAAACATATTTATGACGCAAAAAATGAAGTGGTGGCACAACAAACCCTAACCCTTAAAATGAATATATTTATTTTTACAAGAATAGCTTCTAAAACACAACATTATATTATTGTTTTGACAGGAAGTAGCCACTCTTTACACATCGAACAAATCAGGTTCATGATACCAGTTGGGTAGAGATAACATAATATTAATATTTGCTTCTTGCACTAAGTCTAGGAATGCTGTAGTTTGAAAGTTTCCAAAGCGAGATGCTGAAGCAGGAACAGTGTCAGCAAAATCTCAAACATGCGCTTCTAGAAGTCGCTCAACCCTGACCTTTACAACAAACCCTAACTCTGAACATGTATTTATTTTATAAGAATAGCTTCTTAAACAAAACGATGTTATTAAGTCCAGGTCCTCCCCATCTCCTCACTGGGGCTGTGGTTGAGAACACGGAGGCTGTAGACCTAACTGCTAAACTTCCTGTCAAATGTGTGGATGGAGTTCTCGCCGGTGGGTTCTCTTGGAAATGTCCCAGACTGCGTTCACACCAGTCCAAACAAACCTCATCAGGGGCAACCACTCAAAACAACAAAGCTCCTGGAGAGTCACTGGATACATCGTACAGCGGTGTTTTCATGTGTGAAATTGACAGAGATCTTCTTCTACCAAGGAGCGATACATTACACACATTCGTCAACACTTCAGTCAGAGTAGATGTGGCATTCAAGCAAGTTAGACGTCTTTAGGAGTTGACAGGTCATCATGTATCTGTCTGAACTGACTATATACGGCCTCTATAAAAGTACCATGGAACAGTCTCGAGGGAAAAGTTCTGGGAAGGTTAGAAGGATGTTCCCATGAGGTTAGAAAGTAACGTTCCCTAACATTCCCACATTCCTCTTAGGGTAGATTTATTGTTGTAGTTTATGGAATGATCCATAGTAGATGAGTAATTCTACTTCCATAATGTTTTATGGATGTGTTTCACTTTCTGATAGCTGCGTGACACTGTTTATGTAACCACAAATGACGGTTATGTCAGGACCTTCTGGGAACGCTCCAGGAAATAATAAAAAAGAATAGTTGAACATTTCTAGAATTATCTTTAAACAGTGAGGTACTTGAGATTTCTCCTTGTATCAAACTGAGAACAGGCAGGCCATCAAAAACGTGGCCTTAGACCCAATCCTGAAAATGATAGATATTGTCAAGTTTCAGACCGGAATCTGACCACAGACGGGAAACGCAAGCTGACAAAATCCCGTAATTACAACCTAAAACCTCAACACTAGCTTGTGGGAATCCACTGAATTGATGGCAGGTAGCAGAACTCAAGTAAGTTTGTGGTAGAGAAGAATATATATATATCATTTTAACAAAAATGACAACTGGAGCTGAGAGGATACCAACAACAGCAAGGTTCAATTCATTTCTGCTCAAGTTAAAGTACTATTACATGGTCTAAAAATCGACATGGAATTTAAAACATTTAAGGTATAATGTGTCATTTCAGTGCCTAATTTTCCATCAAAAATGTTCAAGAAGAAAAAAAGGCTGGATTCAGTCAACCATTTGTCTTTTCTACACTATCCACACCAGTAAAGGAAGTATTTGCTTGATTTAGAAACATGTTATTGTAGCACTCTTGTCTTTAGATCAAGAAGACCTGGGTTCCTGACCCGGTTGGGACAAGGGTCTTTCTGCACAGGTTCTCCGGTTTCCTCCCACAATCCAAAAACATGCAGATTTTGGGAATTAGGCCCTAAAATGGTCGTGCTATTTGTAATGTAGCCAAGAACAATAGTTCCAAAAAACTACTTAAAAAATTACACAAAGTACACAAAAAACTACCCCTACTATTGCTAAAAAAACCTACTACAATTACTGTAACATTAATCAATTACAAAGCCACAGCTTAAAAACACCAAAGGCTAAAATCTGACTTATTTTACTGACTAATAGTCAAAAGAATGAAATCCAGCAAAACTCTTATCAACCCGTCCAAAGTATGATACGCTCATTTGTGTTTATTTAACTTTCTTGTCCTGTATGCAAGAACGGACATTAGTCACCTCCGGGGAATAAACAGTAATGGTGGCTTTTGATTCTTTTGTATTTTTAGATATTTGGTTTATACAATAGTGACTTGTAAGCGGACCTTTTAGCCTTGACATTTGTTGTGATGACTTCCCAAGTAAGACGCAGATTGCTTCTCACAGTCCAGTAATAGTCTACAATAACAGACCAAAGCAAGGCAAATATTATAAAGTGCATATTTGGGAAACTTTTCAAGATATCCAGATTGGTTCAGATTTAGAGGAATGACTGTTTCTTCCGACATCCGACTCATGTCGTCCGCTCACTCGCCTCGCTTGACCTTAGCCTCTGTGATTAAGCTGCTAATTCCAAATAAACAATTCCCAATAAACCCAAAGCAATAATTAACTTTTCAATTTTCTGTGAATCACATCGCTGGAGGAACTCGGGGCTTTTATTGATGGAGTCTAATGGCTTTCAGCATCTGTGTCTGCACTCGCTCTGTCGGTCTCCAGTGTCCTCCCAGCTGGACGCTCGGGCCCCCACCGGCGGTGTTACCTTACCAGCAGATGGTGGCCGGTTGTCCCAAGGGTAACCCACTCGGCAGTAGCACCCCAACCCCCTCCAAGACTTCCATCCCTCCCTCCCTCCCAACGGCACAGAGAACCAATCAGAGACAACGTACAATCTATTTGTCCACATATCAAAAAACAAAAGTCTCAGTAGGACAAAATGTCCTACAAATTACTTTTGAATGGAAATCAACTTAGTTATCCTTGTGGATCAAAGTTTGGGTGAACCCCCATAACAGCAGATGTTTATTCACTGGATATGTGAGAAATTTGACCTGCTGGTGGCGCTAAAAGAAAAGCAAAGGGATCACCGCGGTCGATAGGAAGCGATTCCTCACGGGAACATAAATGTCAGCCACTAGTTTATTTCAGTCTCGAATCAAAGTGGTAAATTAACAGACTGACTGACATTAATCGATGCTTTCAGTTCAAACAAAACAACAAGGCTTTGGCTTTCTAAAATAAAGATTCCAATAATCTATACTGTCGATTATCAGATTATCAAGGAGAGTATCAAGAATTAGAATGATCCATTAAGCATGAAATCTCGCCTAATCTTCACCTAACCCTAACTTTAATCCTTATATTCTAACCCTAAAACTAAGTCTTCAAAGCATCAAAAAGCCACTGAAGTTTGTCAGACAAGCGATTGCTTTGAGACAAAAATTATCTGCACAACCATAGAAAGAAGCACTCATATACACACACACACTCACACACACAGTAAAGTCCCTCAGGCTCCTAAAGCCCTTTTTAATGTGTTTTAGGGCCGAGCTGGTCACAACTTGTCGCAGCCACTCAATGTTATCCTGCTGTAACTGCACAGCTCCACCAACCACTAAAGATTTAAAAAGAAAAAAGAGTCTAGTCAATACTATTGTCAGAGAAAATCTGTGAAAGTGGTGATGATTGCAGAGAACTAGATTCTGCACAGAAAAGCAGAAGACGGCGTCTGTTCAAAAGTGTTTCAAATGTCTCACTCACAAGCTTATTATTAGTCAATAACGTCTTACACAAACACAACGTCTTTCTTTAAGAGCTTACTTTTCAGCTTGTTGAACAACATATGTTGGCATTGTTTCTCCTCCTTGCTCCTCTATGACAAATTGAAAAATGTCAGTTTTTTAACATACAACCAAACAATGAAGCGATTCATTGTTAGTTGCCCTACCTAAAATCAACATTACTCATGTTTCTCCCTCATTTCCTGTTTTATTTTGATATTTCTTACCACACATGTTCTACTTCCTGCCCTTGATTGGCTGCCCCACCTCACCGTGCCTCACCTGTGTCCAATTATCACTTTTTTTGTCAGTCTGCTTGGTCTGTGTGTCTGAGTTTGACCTTGCTGTGCATCTGCTTCATGTTCTTCATGAGTATTTTGGACTTTCTCTCCGTCTGCTCACCACCTGGACAACGTGTAAGCCTTTTCAATGTCCTTCGCAACTCCTACGCTTCCGTCTTTTTGTAAGTCTGCGTTTTGGCTACTGCTGGAAAACCTACGGTTTAAGAAAAGGGCTTTATTTGTTCAGACGTCTGTGGTGATGTTTGCCCATCAGTTGTGTTTTCTTTGACTTTGTTTACATGGACAGAAATATTTCAATTTTAACACGATGGAGACAATCGTCTGCCGTCTAAACGCCGTCATCTGATTACTTTAACCAGAATAACTCGTAATCAGACTATGATCTGTAACGCATAAACATGTAAAGGAAATAATGTATCAGTCAGAAAACAGTATAATGTAAATTAAGTCACTGTAAACAACATTTTTTACCTCATTACTAAGGGCATAAATTATTTGGTTGGGTGTAATTTAAGATAAATCAATTACTTTTGATTATATTATTGACACAAAATTGTAATTCAAACAATTCAACAAACCTTTTATATAAACAAAATGTATAACGTTATATGAGATTTTTATAAGATTTTTGTCTTTGTCAAGTTCCTGAGATCAAAAATGTGTAAAAGAAGCCATCGACTATTGTTGACATTAGGGCTGAAACAATTAACAATTTTTTAACTAAACAATTTTTTAAATTTTTATAAAGAATTAAAACAATTTTTACAGGTTTTTCAGCTTCTTAAATGTGAATATTTTCTTTGCTCCATAGAACAAAGAAATCCTTCAAACTGAATCATTTTGGTTTGTGGACAATACATCATTTCCAGGTTTGGGAAACAACGGTCAACATTTTTCGACATTTTGTTATTAATCGAGAAAATAGTCAGACAGATGAATGGATTATGAAAATAATCGATTGTTGCACCCTTTAAGTTTCCCCAGTCACCTCAAACCAGACGCTGCTGACGTCTTTATGGAGGATTTTGTGACTTTGACACACAAATTATATCCCTGACCACTTGTGACCAACAGTAAACACTCCACTGTACTGTCGGCGACGTGTCATTAACCTTCCAGTTTCCCTGTTTCAAGTACCTGAGGTCAGACACTTAAACTCACCAAGGTCCTGGTCTATAAACTACTTTTAAAAACCGATATGTCTAGACCAGTGGTTACTAAACTAAGGGTCAGGACCTCCTGAGGTGTCGCAAGAGGATTTTCATTAATTAAATACAACAAAAAAGCAACGAGGGTGGAAAAAAAAAATCTGTATTTTTGTTAGAATTGTTTAAAAATATAGAAATTGTGATTTTCTTTGACCTTTTGAGATCAGTGTTGATTATCGGCAGAATCAGTTACAGCAGGTTAATTCTTTGGGTTAACATTGTAATTTTGAGGGTCAGGGGATAGAAAGTTCTCTTCTACTCTACGCTGGCTTTGGTTTGTTTGGTCTAGGAAAGTATTTGGTCACATATTCATTATCCACAGAGGGTGATTTTTAACACTTCTGGGTCAAGACTATCCAACACTCTGCATTCCCTCAATATCCGACCATGATCCTCACAGAAAACATTGATTCAGGTTATTTTGCTGGCCGTTGTTTTCCCTCTAGTGCCTGATAAACGTGCCAAATTCATGTTCCTGAGATGATAAACTGTGCGTTAAATACTGTACAAGATAAATTGATCAGAATGTGCTTCTAGCCTTGTTTTTTTTTTTTTTTTCATATAGAATTGAGCAGGAAGCAACTGTTTTCTGTGTAAAGACGGTGGAGTAATGGGCAGAGAATGAGGTCACGCAGCTTCTGTGTGAGTTGTAATCTGAGCCTGTGTTCTTTGTCTGGGCAGCCACTCTGGCCACACTATACGTCTACATGATGAGAACCCATCCATATGAAAATATTAACCCGTGTTCCAGCGTTTATGATGTGAGATAGTGGGGTTCAGTGCAATTTTGTATATATTATATATGCATTTATTTAGGGCCACTGACTGTTTGTCGTGTCTCTCAACGTTTTATTGTGATGACATGACATTTTTTGATGTGTTCATAACCTTTGCTAACCCATATTATATAAATATATTCATCTTTTGTCGATTCTTTTCAGGTTTGTGACTGAAAGAATTAGCACCAGAATCATCCACCTCATCATCTGACATGTCTGCTCCTGAAGTCACAGGCTTCTATGTCCTCCTTTTTTAATGTGAGTGTTTTCATCCATTCATAAGCAGTGTGTGTTTTGTTGTGTTTTGTTTACAGCCACCAAAACATCAGGGCTGGGGGGGGGGAGAAAAAAAAAAAGCCACAATAACACTAGGCAAAATCTCCACTAACAGCTGGATTTTTCTTCAGTGAAGAATTTACTGTACGGTTGTTGCACAAGTTCAAATAAAAGTAAATATTGCATGAAATATGTACACACAGACACATACCACACACATCCAGGCATTATGCAACACAATAATGTGCCCAAGGTACTGTATGAAAAGCAAACAGACATGAATCAGGGACACACACACACAGAGTCTAAAATAGAGGTTTACTGGACTATGCCCTCAGGCCTCTCTCCGTCTGGAGCCGCTCAGTAAACAAGTCTGAAGCACGAAGGAAGGAAATAAAAGCCTGAGCGAGCCATCGGCCATACCTGAACCAGACACAGCTCACACATGAAACCACAGCTCACAGTGATTGGATATCAGTGTTGTCAAAGGGAGAAGCTCACAAATCTTTAAACACGCTCCCCTCCTCCACCGCTGAAACCAAAACAATCCACAAAACCGCAAGTGCACTTTTTTTTCTTTTTTTTTCAATTCCAGCTTTGACAAGTCAACTTTTTAAAAAAGCCGTCCTCTCAGCATCACCTCGGATCCAGAAAACAGAACTGTTTGTGAGCAGAGCTATGTTTAATGGTTTCCCTTCATCCCCGCGGATGTCTGAGGAAACACAGACGCGTGTCTGCACAGTGTCAGCACAGAGAAGGGACAACAGGAATAAATCTCACACGAGGGAGAGCGACAGAGCTCCTCCTGTACAGAATGAGTGGCATTGTTCTTCGGGAAATCACAGCAGAGTGACAGTGCGGTTGAAAAAAAACCGTTGTATAATTTGTCCTTTAAGCCTTAACCGTTTGTCTTCTGACTTGAAGGACAGCGACTGTCATGGCAACAGAAAACATTTACAGCCTGACTCAGAGGTCAGAGCTGATGTTCCAAACATCTCACTAAAGTGCAATTTCCTTGGCGAGATAAAGTAAACTTGTTTCTTCACATTATCTGTGCAAGTCCCACGTTGTCCTGCTGTGAACTGGCGTTGGCAATTTAGTCGTTTGAAAAACACAAAGCAAAAACAGTTGGAAATCCAAATTAGAAAGAAAACAGAGCAAACCCTTATTTTCAAAGGCTGCTCCAATTTAGAAAATTGTTCCATCTGCTTTTTTTGCACCCACGGTGGAAATGTGGTGGGAATGTTAATCTGTGTTACTGTCGACGGAGAGAGAGAGAGAGAGAGAGAAATTGGTTTGAAGGAAGTACGACTGGTGCTGGCAGTGATGTTTGCTTCTAATCATGGATAAGATTGATTGACCTGATTTTTCCAACCACACCTTTCGCCAGGTGCATGCTGGGATAAGCCAAGAAGACGGGACTACCACAAAATCTGCAAGGTGAGTGACGCATTGGATTCAATCTAAAAAAAAAAAAATCTATTTTCCAACATTAAAAACTCATAAACTACTGTTTTTAACAATTCTTCTAATGCTTCTGCTAATGTTAGCGTTTACTTGACAAGCCGTTGTTAGCATTGATATTTTTATATGCTACCAACTAAACCTTTGCTGTAACTACTTTTATTCAATGTAACTGCCACTGTCTCATTTTGAAATTATTGGCACTTTTCCACTATACGGATCTCAAGTCTACTTGGGTTTTTTTTTGCTTTTCCACTGTTGCTTTTCTGGTACCTGCTCTGGCGAGGTTCCAAGCGAGCTGCGCCAATGTCTGACACAGGAATCAAACCAAACAATGCCAAACTGTAGATCAGTGAAAAAGACTTAAAAATCCTGAAAACATGCATTAATCGCCACAACTCGCTCGTATTTCAGCTCAGTGACTGTGTTCGATGGAATCTGTGCTCCGGTCACGCAGGAAGTACTGAACTCATCTTTTTAATGAACTGATTCTAATGATTCAGCACACCGTAAAACGACTGCTTTGTTCGTCACTAGTTTGTCCATGGCTGAAGGTCCAGGAGGACTAATCTGTGGCCTGATTAGTCTGTATTCAATAGAGTTTGTAATATAAATCAAAAGATCTGCAAGAATGAAACTTTTGCAGAACTTCATAATGCTTCTGAATGCCCTCCCTCTTAACTTGGGGCTCTTTGCAAATGCCTACTTTCCCTGTTTCAACACCCACGGGTCCGGCTCAGCTCAGCCAGACACCGTGAACAGCAAATTTATAAGCTGTGAACTTTTCACTTCTCAGTCAAGTTTTTTTTTTTTTTTTTGGAGTGATGCTGGAATTGATTGCCTCTCCACCCCTACAGAGGATAAATGGCGCATGATAACAGACACTCAGCTGAAACATTATCACCCATTTGCATGGCCACTTAGTTTCCTGATGAGCTTTATGCAAATGAGCCCCGAGTCAAAGTTGTTTTGATGAGGAGAGATTCGCCATTTCAGCTGTATCGCCTCTGCTCCTGTTGGTAGATTGACATGTCACAGTGGTAGACGCTGTTAGAGGAGATAAAGCTACAACAATACAACTCCCCCTGGGGATTTTTTGGTACACTAAAACTGAATAGTGTCAGCTATTGGAGCCGACACCGCTGCTTAATTATCAGTCTTATCCTAAATGATGGACATATTCTGTTGCGAGCGTAAGCCTCGGTCATGCGATCAACTTGGGCAGTAAAGAGAAAAGCTGAACCATGTTATAAAGTCTGGGTTTAGGAACATTGTTTGAGAAACGGTTCATTGCCAGTATGTCTTGTGGAAAGTCACACGCAGCTTTAAGAGGCGCGGAGGATAAATTCAGTGCTACAGCTCGAAAGAAAGTTACCATCACCTTGAATGGTGGCATTCAACGTGACTCAATGGCTAATGGTGGCAGCAGAGGATCAAAAACCTCCCGTGTTGCCATGATGTGAAATCACTGATTTTCTCTTTGGACCTTGGTGAGGGTCCATATGGGAACATGTCAGCTTGGAAAGGTCTGTCTAACTGCATGATACAGGGCCACACCTATTCTGAGTATGTATTTATACTATGCCAGGCATGTTTTCACAGATATTGTGTGAGTACATCTTAGAACTGCACTTTAGAAAATCCCGACCTAGCTCTTTTCTGCTTTCAATCCCGACCTAGCTTGACCTATTGAAATATGAGTTGATGAAAAGCATCAACTGATGCATTCCTTTTTAGATTCCAGGGTTTGGACCACTAATAATACTTCACTTTAATACCCTCCCTTCCTATCGCTTGTCTCCCAGAGGACTTTGGCTTTTCGCTTCATTCCTGGGAATGCGTTCAATTCCCCAGTCATCTAGCTCACATGAAAGATACATTTGTCCTGATCTCAATTACGGCTCAGATTTATGGCCATTTCCACGGCGATCATAGCAATTGTAACTCAAAAAAAACAGCCTTACAGTAGATACTGTCATCTGGAAGGCATCAGTTTTCATGGTGATGTGTAAAGATTTACCTTTGAGTTTGGTATTGTCTTCCAGTGACCTCATTCTGAACTTTGACTGTTATCGAGTAATGATTCTGTGGAGCTGTCGCACCAATTCCTGCCCTAGTTTGCTTTAAAGATGCGTGTAATTCAGCGATGGTTTGTTTTCTGAGGATACCGGAGAAGTGCAGGGGGAAACAAAGGGAAGATTGACTCTGGCAACTAATGTAATTAGGCCAAAGATTTACGGCAGATGTACCACAAAGCGCCTACAGTCCTTTTTGAAATATGTGCACACGCTACATGACATTTGTCTAAAATCAAACAAAAGCCTTTAATAAGTGCGTTCAACAGCCACTACAAGACCTGGTGGTACTAAATCTTTCATCCAGACATTTGACTTTTTTGGTACTTCCCAATTGTGGGTGAGTGTCCTGCACTCTGTCTCCATGCCTGAATGTTTCAGACAAAATCCCCCATGGTTGCATCTGTTTGCCAGGGTTCCAGGTGCACACCAAAGTAAAAGTATTGTGAAAGTGGTGGAAAGATTTGTCACAGCGAACGTGACGGACCTAAAAGAAATTGCTGATTCATCTGAATTCTCACCACAGTCCGAGGCCAAACCTGAGTCACCATAGAAAAACCTATGAAAGCTGTTGGTCTCCCACATCAGAATGAATCAGGCCAGGTGTGTGTGTGTGCAGCTGACATAAGCTATCTTGGGGATAAATTTCCGACTAACGTCCAATTAAACAGGAACACCTTGAATACTGCGGATTATTCTTCCTTTTATTTTAGTGGGAACTCACATTGAGATTGAAATCTCCTAACCAATACAAGGTCAGTTAGCAGCATCACTGACTGTATGTGGAGGTTTCATACTTCTATTTCTCAAAGTTCCACATAATTGGAAATATAATTGTCCAGTACTTTCTCTTTTCCACCTACCCGTCAGTTTCAGGCGCGTGCGTGCGTGTGCACGTATGTGGAAAATCACCCTGTGTGGAAACACTGTAGGGGGGAAGCGGGAGAAATCAATGTTGAGTGGAAACACACTCATTAACGGCGTTAGTGCAGGTGTGCGGGCACGCGCGCATTTGTGTGTGTGTGTGTTTGTTGTGTGATGCCCCAGGGTTGTGCTCAGATGTTGTTTGGTTACTAACGTACACACACATGCGTAATGCGCTCGCCCCCCCCCGTGTCCCATGATGCACTTGTGTCCACACAGGCCATGATCAGTACAAACTGCTCATCCACACGCTCCCTGGTCAATTATTACAGTCGTGGTGAAAAACAGAGACACTGTCACGAGAGAAATGCTGTGATTATGGAGCCACACTGTGAGCAGTAGATACGGGAAGCACACACAAATCAAGAAAGACATAAAACGGGAATGTTGCAGAGTGACATGAGATCTAATTACTGCTATGCTATTGGAGCTCGTTTGACAATGATACAGTTATAAAGTTCATAGCATATGGTATACTCGGTGCAGTAGAAGAGAGTCTGAAAGACATAAAGTCACCATAATGTATTCCAAACATCTATGGAGGCAACACAGACTATCGCCTGGAGGTTTAGGAAGTCGCTCCCAATTAGCTTTCCCCAAAAAAGTCAAAACATGCAGGGATAAACACTCGCACAGTCCACAAACACTGAAAAGGAAACATCCTGTCCAACACACAAACACACACCTGTTTATAGGCAAGTCTGCAAATGAAGAAGTCAAGATTCTGTCGAACATGCAACAAAATTGCTTTTCCAGCTCCACTTAGCTAGTTAATTGTAACTACTCAAATTCAAGATATTTGTAATTCATCTCAATTCCATATACAATAAGCCTCAAGTTTGAATTAGTCACAACAATGCTTTAATGATCGCGAGTTAGAATTAAGCTGTAGAAATCTCATTCTGGATTAAAAGATAGTTGTGATTTAAGTGGATTTTAGATTCAGGTGACTGTAGGAGCGTGGCCTCTGCAAAGCAAGATCTTGCTTTGGTTTGTGGCTGTTTGTCTCAACAAGACAACAAGCTTTGTATGAGAATAGACCGCGGGCGTTGAAGAAACACCGGTTGCAAGATAGTGGCGCTTTTCTGTCGTCCAATCAGCTGACTGTCGTGGGTAGCTCCACACGTACCATATCGCATATCGTTACCCTGGTACCCCAAGAGAAGGGCACTGGAAAATGGAATAGTTGGGGCTGGTTATTTTGGTGCTATTCCTAATGGAAAGGCAAAATATGTACTGTACCGAAGTGAACTGTTCCACTCAGTGGAAACATGACATGTAGATTATTTAATATCTGCCAATAAACCCTCCTAAAAAGTTACTCATTGGACCTTTAGAGCCCCAAACGTTGGTGTCTACCAGTGGTTCCAACAGAGGAACTGCTCCAGACAGCACCGGATAAACCGCGATCCCAATCATCTAAATCTGAAGCGTTTAGTTAATCCTCTGAGTCAAGTGCATCAGGAACATTTCTGGGATCGAGTTACTCTCTATTATTGTACGCTTTAGTGGAAAAATAGCAACCTGGGTGATTCTTGTTTTAACAGGACTCCTCGGGTTTCCCAGAAACCGTTTCCTTCTAGGAAGTTTCCCACAGACTGAAGGGTGTTGAAGTGGGAATTAAATGACATAACACATCATTGCCACTCACTCTTCCTCTCAGCTACTGACCAAACGCCAGTGGAGTCGAGTCTGGTCTGCAAAAACAATCAAGGCGACGGGTTCTACATTGACGCCTTAGGCTTTAAAACCTTACTTCACTCGTGTCACTTTGTTTTTGTTGTGGGCCATTTAATGGAGAACCTATTTTCTGCTAAAGCACCTCAGGGGCAGTCCGACCGCAAACCTGCCTCATCCGCTCTTATGAAGCTTCTGACCTACCTTTTAAGACTTTCATTAGCGTTTTTGTGTCCCGCGGTGGTGTAAATGCTGTTTTGGTGGATTTTTAACTCCCTACACATGAGAACATTTCCCTTCTTTTAATGGCGCTGATTTTTAATTGTGTTCTTGTTTAGCTGCTGCCAGTGGGGAAATGTTCTGCATTTGTGGTTGTCATCAGATGTGCGTCTCTGCAGACACTGTGTACACTATGTACTTCTGGTAGTCACCCGTGCTCTACACCTAAAATGTACAACATTTTTTTTTTTTTTTTTTTTTGCTTTTAGTACGAGCAATTCACAGAGAGAGCGTGAAAGGGAAATGATCATTATCAAAGCAGAACAGGCTTTCAGTCCCCATGGAGTCGAGCTCTAACGACAGCCAATCCTCCAGATCCCATGATGCCTCTCAAAACTGTCTCTTGTTAGACGTTCCGTGTCTGACAGATTGAATCTCAAGTCCTAGCCAAGATCAACAGCAAATGTGCCCTAATACGTCATTCTTACGACAGTAAAGTCTGAGAAAATGACCCTAAAGACATTGCCCTGGGTCAAAAGGGACCTTGGACACTTTTGTCCCAGTTTGTCTGGGATTGTCTTTCTTTCAAGCGGGATGTATCATGTCCTGATAAGTCTTTAAAACACTTGCAACGCCCTGGTTTGCATGTTGTAGCTCAAAAAACACGTTTAGTTTGTCCATTGTGGGCTACTGTAAAAACATGGTGGGCCAAAATGGCGGGACCAACAGAGCTGACCCTGCTTGTGAACCAACGTTTACATACTGGACCTTTTAAGTCATCCAAAACAAACACACTCTCAAGTACTTGTTTTAAAACTCCGAAAAAACATTTTTAAAAATGTTAACGTGATATTCCATTTCTGCCAAAAATCCTAAATGCTTCACAATGACACATCAGTATTAACAGATATGTTATGCCTGATTCAGTCCTGTTCATTGCTATAGTAGCTTTATGCGCAAGATAAACCAGTTAACATCCATAAAACTATAGATCGGCATCAGAATTTGCTTACCTCTCAGTATTTGTTGGTGAACTCGACTGCATGTTTTGTTTTTTTGTGCTCTGTCCTGGCAGCTTTAGTGAAGCTTCAAAAGCTTTTGAGCAGAACTGTAGATGCACTGCAGTTACTCTCTTGCTTGTTGTTGTCAAACAGGTTGGGCAGATAAAAACAACCACCCCTTTTGAAAGTGACATGTAAAACACTGACGTCAGGATCATCCTCATTTATCAGGCGTTCCCGCCCACATAGTCCAACCATGTTTTGACTTTCAAATAAACAGCACTGTTGGCTTCCACCTCGCCTAATGTCAACCTACACCAATACCACAAAAAAAAAAGTGCTTTCACAAACTACAGACCCACAGGTAAAGAAGAGTACGTATGCCAGCTTTAAATACGGATAAATACTAACAACGTAACAACCCTCATTCTCGCACATGTTCCTTGCAAATAAACACTCAGTGATCATATCATACAGCAAGTCTGGGGGGGGCCACATCAAACAATTTGACGGGCAAACTTTGGCCCCCAGGCCACATATTTAACAGTCCCGGTCTTGTTGAAGGTCGATATTATAAAGGTTAATCAAACGTTCATATCGAGGGATATCCCTACATCACACATCGCTCCAGTAAATATTAACTAATGCAGATTACCTTTTCCACAAGCTGCCCGTACTATTGTCGCGTTGCATCCAGTTCCGACAGCGCCCAGTCTAATCCGCGTATGGCAGTTATGAATTATATCTGCTAATAAGTGCTGGCACAAGCAGATAATGTCTTGGCATCAGTTTAAGAGGAAGTGAACTTCAGTCAGGCACCTTTGTCCTCAAAGAGGCAGGTCATTTAGCAGCAAAGAAGGTACGGCACATTACAAAAAGACACCAATGAGCAAGTTCTTCAAACTAGGACTTCAAATTGGACTTAAATTCTCTTTTACAAGGCCCCTTCTTGCTCTCAAGCAGAACCTCCACAACGAAAACTACTTATCTTACGTCCAATATCTTTGTGCTTGGCGTCGACTCACCTGCACAGAAGCAGCATGGATAAGGTAGAATTGTATAGTGAAAGTATATAAAAAAGAATAAAATATATACGCGCGTGTATACTTGTATTTGTCGCCTCTTTTTATGGCATAAACACTGACCTTTATCAGGTTAAAAACCTGGTCCCGATCTTCATTTCTGTGGAAGTGGGGTAAGATTTGATTCCTCTGGACTTAAGTGCCGTGTGAGACGTTGAAAGTTCACCCGTCACAGAGCAAACAAATCGCCTCCGCCGCGCTTTAGTGGCATTTTATTAGGTGAAAAACGACTCTACGGTCGCGCTCTCTGTTTGCGCCGCGTGCCGCCCCGCTAACCAGATTAGCTTCACTGTGGCTGCAGGCTGATGAATAGCCAGCAGTAGGTGTTGGGTAACGTGCCGGGGAGAACGCGGTCCTGAGCATCCATCATAATCATCAGGGCTCGCGCGCTCAGGGAGGTCTGCTCTGGATGTTGATGCTGAGGTGGTTGGCACTCGTGAGCTGGCAGAGACAGAGTGAACCACCTGTTCTTACGCCCATTAATTCATCAGAGGGGGGAAAACTCAAGTGGGAACACAATCCCTGGCAATGACTAACAGACCTATCAGTCTTCACACCCGGCATACAGTAATTTTCCAGGGAGTTCCACCAAACACCTCAGTCTCCAAGGTGTTTTCTGTGCAAACTGTAAATAGGCATGTGCAATAGATAATGTCAGACCCAGCTCAGGTCTGTGACCTTGAGTATCAGCTCCTCCCCTGAGGCAGAGAGTGCAGAGTCCCATTATAACAAAACCTCCATAGACCACCTCAAATTACTGCAACACCGAGTCGTCTGCGTTCAGCAGAAACTTAATTTGTCTCCAAATGCAAACTTGTCCTGTCGAGAGTTCCGTTTAGGAAACTAAATTCTGTGACGTCAACTGTGTATTCAGTACCGCAGAATGGAGGTATTTGACATTTATTAATGATCCCATCGGCCTTTTACTACACATGATCATTTTTGTTCTCAGGAACTTGATAAATGTTGCCAAGTCACCAAGACTGTATTTGATAGTTCATGCATAAGTTGTATTGAAAATACTGCAGTGCAGACATACATTGTAGATTTGTATTATTACTTATCATTTAACAGCTATATTTGATCAGATGGAGGGAAAAATTCATTTATCTCCATCAGTTATCAGCCACGACCATAGAAAAACAAAACAGATTTCCAAAGATCAGATTTGTGTCACATCAGTATATAGTCATTAGGTCAGGTACTGGTGGTCATGTGACATGAGAATATTTCAGTATAATGTACTGTTAACAAACTCTTAGTCTCGTGTACCTGATGTACTTTGACCATGTATGCTGTCGTGTATAATAATAATATTAATAATAATATGATGTAGTAATAAACTAGTTGTGGTTTCTGTGTAGCTTTTATACACTTCCTGGTGTTTGTTTATTTATTGATTTATTGATTTATTTATTTATTTATTTATTTATGACCTTTCCTTTTTTTTTCCTTTTACGACCGCCGCTGCTGTAACACTTTCCTGGAATGTGATCGTATCTCGCCGTGAGGCTACTTTGACACAACCGCAATCTCCCAGTCTGTGAATGTATCATTTTATTTCGGCCACAGAGTCGAGGAAACTATGTTTATTCGACAAAATTCAACACATGCTGAATCTCTGCCGAGCACGAACGCCACACACCTGTGTATAAGAGCACACCATGACCTGTGTGTGTGTGTGTGTGTGTGTGTGTGTGTGTGTACATACATGTGCAGTTTATGTAACACCAGTGTTATAGCCTTTGAACTTGCACACTTCTGGAGCTCCCTTATTATTAGTGATAAGAGAGGCCGTAAATCCTTGTCTCCCTCACTCAGGGGCAGCTCCGGTCATTGCCTTAATAACAAATGATTCACCCTGCTCCCGTATTCTCCGTATTCTCCGTATATCCTGCCTATTGTCACCCGTTCACAGACTCATCGAATCAGTCTAAAGGCGTCCGATTCCTCTGCTCTGCAGCGGAAACAGGCCCGAGATTCTGCACATTAGTCAGAATCAGTCCTGCTGTTCTAACCCCCGTATATGTCCCACAGAGAGTGAGGTCTGTTCAGTGTTAGTCACGTCGGAGCTCATGTACAAAAACTCGTCGCAGGTGTTTAAGTGTCCGAACGGCAGCAAGAAAACTCGATCCCTGGACGCGTGTGCGACTCTCGGTACTTTTTCCGAGTAGTTTCCAATGAAGTCTGCCACATTCAGTGTCTAACAAGACGAGCTAAACGAAGCATGGAACAGCTTTTCCACATCTGTTCACATCATTCCCGCTCGCTCCCTGGATTACAGTTCTTCCTCTACGTCTCATCTCACTTTTGCGAAGGTTTATTTTTAACCCGGCTACAGCTTGGAATAGCTTTGCATGCCCGGAGATCTGGAAATTTGGGACAGACACAATGTGAACTCGGCTCTAAAAACTCGCCGTAACTGAAAGAACAGCGGGACAGACCAAAACAAAAGGGGAAAGGCGGTAGAAAATGTGGACAAACGCATCAACATGTGACACTTGTCCACATAGAATCATCTCCCGCTGTTTGGAGACTTTTGATCCGACTTTTTCTTTGCCTGCTCATCGTGCAGTTGTCGTTCTGGGAGTGATGAAAAGCACATGGCCTTTGCTTACATGTTCCCATTATAAAGTAATAACTTCCATGCAAGGCCCCGCGGGACTAATCCAAATCTAGTCCAAGAACGGGGCCATTAATCAAAGTGTTACATCCAAAAGGTTTTTTTTTTATACGGCTGCAGGAGGAGAAGATATACCTCTGTGTAAACACACGACTGTCCGCGGTGTTTATATCCTGTCACGGCTTAGAAATGTAGCGCGGCCTCAGTCGCAGTAGAAACACATCAGTGTACTGTTAGAGATGAATGTCTGATGTGGTAAAGGTCACTTTTTGTTATTTGTAACCAAAAAAAACTCAACATTTAAAATATATTTTGCTCACTACATGGCAGTGAAAGACACTGAAAGAGTATAATGCTAAAATTTAACAAAAAAAAAGAGAATTAATAAGATATTATAGACATATTTTAACAGTTTTCGCACCATGACGAAGTCTCGCTATTTGGCAAGATGCTAGTACAGCTTAGTGGATCTATGGATAGATACGATGAAGAGTAGGATGCAAAAAGTTTACAAAAACTTTCATAAAAGAGACAATTACTAAAGTATTATAGACAAATTTCAACAGTTTTCACACAGTGATGCGGTCTCACTATTTGGCAAGATGCCATTACAGCATAGTGGATGGATGGTTACGATGAAGAGTACGACACTAAGCTTTACAAAAAGTTTACAAAAAACTTTATAAAAACAGAATTAATAAAGTGTTATAGGCAAATTCCAACAGATTTCACACAGTGATGCGGTCTCACTATTTGGCAAGACGCTATTACAGCTTAGTGGATGGATGGATAGATACGAGGAAGAGTAGGATGCTAAAACGTTACAAAAAGTTTACACAAAACTTTAAAAAAGACAATTAACAAACTATTACAGATATATTTTAACAGTTTTCACAGCGTGATGCAGTCTCACTATTTGGCAAAAGGCTATTACAGCTTACTGGATGGGTAGAAAAATAGATTTTGATTTTCTATACCTTTTTATTGCATAAATAGTAGACTAGCAAAGTAGTAATAAAATCCGGTTTTAAAGATGGTCTATTCTATCACTTCAACGCTTCTTTTTTATCTATAGGATGTAGCGCTGAGGGTTTCTACGGAGGAGCATTAACAGGCCTTTACAGCCGTGTTTCTAGTCAGCGTCAGACTATTTATCCGCGCAATGTAAACCATTCTTTGCCAGACCGCGCTGTCTGAGCTTTGAAGCTCGGCCGGCGGTGTAGTTTAGGGTTCATCAGAGAAGATGGACGTCTGCTGCCTCTGGAAACAAAGCAGAGGTTTGACGGGTGCAAGAAGGATGAGCTGCAAGAAGCTGCGGCTCTCCTGCAGAGTTTGGAGGTAATTCTCCGCCACGGTAACACTGTCACATCACACGTAGTCCCTACATTTACTGTTAATATTAGAAATGGAGAGGAGTGCGGCATTAAAGCAGAAGCAGAGAGCTCCAGTGTGGTTTTGTCACTCTGAGCTGGTAATTACAGAACTTTCATTCAACCTCAATTGAAGCAAAATTCCAAGCCGATCTTTTTTTATGTTCTTACGCGGGATGCTAATAATACCCGCGTACAGTGGAGACAGTTTCCACTTCGCCTCATTACCCACCCAAACCTGTAAACCCCTCCAACATGCACGTGCACCAAAGCTCTGAGCTAAAGCGGCGCTACGTGCTACATCGCATCCACATCACTTAAAAAGAACTCTGCAGTAAAAACATCTCTTGATCCTACGTGGTGAAAACACAGCGAAGAAGACGGAGGCCTTATATAGTCAGAACAAACTCATCGTTAGGCTCAGGTGGCCAACAACTCAGGACGCTGAGCTGTTCCTGAAGATAAGAGGGGAAAAATGTCAAGAATCCTGAGCTCACAGGAGGGAAAAAAACAAACCCTGGTGCAAAGAGAGAAAATGTGGAAGAAACAGAAAAGGAGGACGACAAAACGCACACATAATCCCTCAACACAAACTGACCAGAGTCTCTCTTCTCCTCGGCTGAAGCGGCCAATCACGATAGTCCACTCTCAGAAAACGGGGGGGGGTAGGTCAAAGGTTAGGCTTCAGCTGTCGCGCTCCATAACCCCAGTTCCTGGACCTCGTTCAGAATCAGCCCCACAAGTCGCACAACCTCGCCGGCACTGGTGACGGACTGTGGGATCTGCGCCGACGGCTTTTCTCCTCCTTTTCTTTTTTTTAAAAAATCTCTAAATGACTGCATGTGTTTATTTATATTAGCCTCGGTGGGCGGCGACGGCGACACATGAAAAATCGTCCGGGGGGAGGAGGGGTCGTTAAAGTGTGAGGGTTGACACAGTGTGTTTAATAAGGCTGCGCGACTGGAAGATAAACGGTTCGGACAGAAATGGAGGGAAAACGAGGCCGACTTGGAACCTGGCCGGGGGGAATAAAATCCTTCCTTTGCGGCGTTGAAGCGTCCGCTCTCTCCTAAGTCTTTTTAAAACGCCAGCAACACTTTTTCTTTTCTTTACTTTTCTTTAAGTGCGAAAGTTTCACTCGGAGGGAATTAAGCTCAAATTGTTCCATTCCGTAGTCAATTACAGCAACAGGTCTACACAGACACACACATGTAAAATATTACTTAAACAACAAATTACCGTGTTTTTTTTTTTTTTTACAGTAAAATACTGTATCATAGACTATAGTTTACTGTAGCAGCAGAAATGCTGTCGTTTAACTGTTAAAGAGACACTCCAAAAGTTTCTTGTCATAAGCCTGTGAAGTCCTAGAAATGATTGACGGTGCACGCACACACAAACACACACACACACACACACACACACACACACACACACACACACACACACACACAGGTTAATTACTGTCATCAAGTGCGACAAAAACAGACACGACTATTTATATCACACTCACTGAAACACAGCAAAGTAAAACTTAAATAACCCCCCCACACACACACACACACTCAGCATCCTCAGTGTAGGCACTTATTGATCTAATGCATTCCCTAGTCCCTTACCTTAACCTTAACCATTACAACCAAACCCTTAACCTAAACCAAACATTAACCCAGTCCGTAAAACCTCGTTTTAACCATCAAAATCCTCTCATATGTTGCAAGAACCGGCCAAAACACCCACACACACACACACACATTGTGAAATTGCCTCACTGATAATGTGGCTGTGGTTGCCCTCGTCCTCACTCGAGTGTAGTACTCACCCCATGATGGTGGTGCAAATGATTCCGTCTGGCACTGCTGACACAATCATACACGTTCACTGATGGAGTCCACCAAGCGGGTACCATCACTCCTTTTTACCCCCCACCCTCCTTTCCCCTCTTTCCCCCCCTGTGGCTTCAGCTCATTCCTTTTTTGGAGCTGGAGAGGAAGAGAAATGTTTTTGGTTGTTTTTTTTTTTTTTAAAGAGAGGAAAAAGAAGGTGTTAAGAAACGGAACAAGAGACAGGATGATAATAATTGCTCCCCATGTCCCATGTCAGGGACCTTCACCAGCCTCTCGTGAAACACTAATCTCCCTCCAATCATCCATCTTTTCCACTCCCCTCCTCTGTGGTGACAGGAGTTTGGAGTCTTGCGCGACGTGGGAAGTCGTTTTCCTCTTCCTCCTTTTTTTTCTTTTTCTTTTTCCGATGATGTGATAGCGTAGTAGATGGGTTGAAAAGTCCAGGAACACGATTCCAGGTTTCTTAATATGTCTCGGATCAGATGACCTGACGGCAAATAAGCAGGACTCTAGAGGCCAATCGTCGGAGCCAGGAAAACAAAATGATTCAATTGGTGGTTGGAATGGTTATCTAGAAGTTTTCCTAAGCTTTCTGGGTGAATGAGATCTCTCAAACCGCAGATCCCACTCTGTTTCATAAAGAAATTTACCCCCCGCTGAGATAAGTATAGGTTTTCAGTTGACCACGTCTTCCAGTGGTTTGCCTCTTTGACACCGAGACTCCTACTGTTTGTCTTGTGTTTCAAGTCATATTTAAAGTGTGATTGTGTGAGGTTCTGACACACGGTTGAGATGAGAAACTGGAAAAGATTCTCCTCGATTTACTGTCCGAGCCTTAAACACTCTAGAATTGAGGTTTAGTCGTCGGAATATGGAGAGAAAATCAAGAAATTCACTTTAGATGAGTGATAGTCTTCAGAATATACAGAGAAAATGACTTTAGATTAGTGATAATTGTCAGATATATCAAGAAATTCCCTTTAGATCAGTGATAGTCTTCAGAATATACAGAGAAAATGACTTTAGATGAGTGCTAGTCTTGAATATATCAAGAAAATCAGTTTAGATCAGTGATAGTCTTCAGAATATATAGAGGAAATTACTTTAGATTAGTGATAATTGTCAGATATATCAAGAAATTCCCTTTAGATCAGTGATAGTCTTCAGAATATACAGAGAAAATGACTTTAGATGAGTGATAATTGTCAGATATATCAAGAAATTCCCTTTAGATCAGTGATAGTCTTCAGAATATACAGAGAAAATGACTTTAGATGAGTGCTAGTCTTGAATATATCAAGAAAATCAGTTTAGATCAGTGATAGTCTTCAGAATATATAGAGGAAATTACTTTAGATTAGTGATAATTGTCAGATATATCAAGAAATTCCCTTTAGATCAGTGATAGTCTTCAGAATATACAGAGAAAATGACTTTAGATGAGTGATAATTGTCAGATATATCAAGAAATTCCCTTTAGATCAGTGATAGTCTTCAGAATATACAGAGAAAATGACTTTAGATGAGTGATAATTGTCAGATATATCAAGAAATTCCCTTTAGATCAGTGATAGTCTTCAGAATATACAGAGAAAATGACTTTAGATGAGTGATAATTGTCAGATATATCAAGAAATTCCCTTTAGATCAGTGATAGTCTTCAGAATATACAGAGAAAATGACTTTAGATTAGTGATAATTGTCAGATATATCAAGAAATTCCCTTTAGATCAGTGATAGTCTTCAGAATATACAGAGAAAATGACTTTAGATGAGTGCTAGTCTTGAATATATCAAGAAAATCAGTTTAGATCAGTGATAGTCTTCAGAATATATAGAGGAAATTACTTTAGATTAGTGATAATTGTCAGATATATCAAGAAATTCCCTTTAGATCAGTGATAGTCTTCAGAATATACAGAGAAAATGACTTTAGATGAGTGATAATTGTCAGATATATCAAGAAATTCCCTTTAGATCAGTGATAGTCTTCAGAATATACAGAGAAAATGACTTTAGATGAGTGCTAGTCTTGAATATATCAAGAAAATCAGTTTAGATCAGTGATAGTCTTCAGAATATATAGAGGAAATTACTTTAGATTAGTGATAATTGTCAGATATATCAAGAAATTCCCTTTAGATCAGTGATAGTCTTCAGAATATACAGAGAAAATGACTTTAGATGAGTGATAATTGTCAGATATATCAAGAAATTCCCTTTAGATCAGTGATAGTCTTCAGAATATACAGAGAAAATGACTTTAGATGAGTGATAATTGTCAGATATATCAAGAAATTCCCTTTAGATCAGTGATAGTCTTCAGAATATACAGAGAAAATGACTTTAGATGAGTGATAATTGTCAGATATATCAAGAAATTCCCTTTAGATCAGTGATAGTCTTCAGAATATACAGAGAAAATGACTTTAGATGAGTGATAATTGTCAGATATATCAAGAAATTCCCTTTAGATCAGTGATAGTCTTCAGAATATACAGAGAAAATGACTTTAGATGAGTGCTAGTCTTGAATATCTCAAGAAAATCAGTTTAGATCAGTGATAGTCTAAAGAATATATCGAGAAAATTACTTTAGATTAGTGATAATTGTCAGATATATCAAGAAATTCACTCTAGATCAGTGATAGTCTTCAGAATACAGAGAAAAAAAATCATTTTTGATCATAGTCAAATATACAGAGCGCTATTTAGTCTATAAAGATCTGTTTTGAGCTGAAGGATTTCACTGACTGCACCACTTTAATAGTTTAGCAGGATTTGAAAGATTTGGTGTTCTTACCACGAGGAATTTTACAGTATTCACTCTTGAGCAACATTTAAAGATCCAGTCTGTAACTTCTAGTCGATATTCACTTTAAAATTACTTGAGTACTTGAGGCACGAGTCTTGTTTTTCAGGGGTCAGATTTCATGTTTTCAAACAAAGGCTCCTGAAGAATAATATCCTTTTTGGTACGCGGGGGCTACCGTAGTTCGGTGTCTGCAGTGATGTTTAGTTTTGTTCTGTGTGTGTGTGTGTGTGTGTGTGTGTCCACCTGCTCCGTGACGGCCGGGACACGCTCTCGCGTCTCTTTGTTGTTCGCAGATTAAAGCAGCCGCTCTGGCAGGAAATGCTTTCAGACAAGGAACGGGTTTGGAACCGTCAACCGCCTCTTTCAGCTCGCCTCCTTTTCAGCCCTCGGCTACAAACGCTGCTTTGGTTCATTGTAGATAAAACACCTGCCGTCTTTGACCCATTTCGATACTAGCGGCGTGGTGTCTGTGTCTCGTATAAAAGACAGTATTATGGAAAAGTGACAACCCCAACACACGTAGTAGATTAGTAGAATTTTTTTCTTTTTGAACAAAAACATCCACATGTATAAAACAATAACTCAAAGCAACGGCTCCACAAACAGCGTGTTTACACAGCGCTCTGTTGATGACCACCGCGGCATGAGAACATCAACATCTCGTCCAGTCCCAACAGAGTCTTCAGCGTGCTATCAGCGGACGCGGGATGCGCTTCCAAGAAAGCTGAGCTGCGTGTCGCGCCGACCGCGGGAGATTAGATTTGCATGAATCTACAGAATCTGGAATGTGACAGGAAATGAGACACACACTGGTGAAAAAGGGGAAGAAAAAAAAAATCCCTGGAGCCAAAAAAAAGTCCAAAAGCAGCAATCAGACAAATGAGAGACTGGACTTTATCACAGCTCTCCGGCTGCTTGGATACTGTAAATATCAACATGGATGGACCCACGAAATCAAAATGCATTTTTCTTATGATGAAAAGTATTTCCGAGCAGTCCACTTTACAGGTTTTGATTAGAAATGAGCACTGCAGGATTCACAGAAACCCACATCGGTTCACTTTTTTAAAGGAGCTCAGTGAGGCCTGTAAGAAGATTTTGTGTTAAAGCTGCATTTTTCAATTTATAATCGACAAAACACTGCACGTTATACGGTTTTTAGAACACGTGAATGTGATTTATGGCGAAAAAGTGTCATTGAGGCTAGAAATCCTGCAGCAGGTTTAAATGTTAAAGTGTTATTTCTGTTATTTCTTGAGCCTTTATTGCTCTTTTCTTCATTTAAATGGGTCCTTTTGTTATTGCTGAGTCATTGTGTGTGTCCACACGGAGGGGGAGGTGTCTTCTTCTGTCTGGCTGTCATCAACATTCACATGAGGTAAACATCACTGAGAGCAGGTGTGTGTGTGTTTGCGCGCTCCTCAGAATGCATTAGCCTTTTAATTACCATCCCCATAAATACACATGCAGCACATTGTTTTGTCTGAATGTGTAGTACATTTAACTATTTTATTTATATATATATATATATATATAAAAACTGCTCCATTAGAAGACAAGAGAATCATACACCGTGTGTGTAAATGTTTGTGCTGTTGCTCTTAAAAGGAAAATAATATGTGGCACTCTTAGTATAATTGTTGTAATAGAAACACAACCTACACATGACTCCCTGGAAACAATCCCCCCCCACACACACACACACACATTAAGAAAACCTTAACATTACTGCCATCTTGTGGCCAAGAAAAGAACACTTCATCAAAATGACTGATATAGACTTTAAAACCAACAATAACACACTAATTTGGCACATGATGAAAAAATAAGATGAGGGAAACAGTCTATATAGTTGTAGTTTATTAGTTAATATATTAACTTTATTCACATATTTCAGTGGAACACTGGCAATAATAAGATTTGCGTTAATGTTTAAGCACTTTTAGAACACGTAGTAGTTTGTATGTATTTACCGACACTTAGGAGCAGCCACTAATATTCAAACTCAGCAGCTGGAAATTAGAAATTAATCCAACAAATGAGTAAAAAAAACAAGGTAAAAGAGGCTTTAAAAAAAGTATTTAACTTACTTCCTCAATGATTCTCTGCATGTTTTTCACAGTGAATAACTTCTTTACCTTATCCTCCTCAGTTTGACCTGTTGATTTTTAAAAGTTGACAAGAAAAAATTGGGTTTTACTGTAAAAATAACCACAGTAAATTGTATTTCTATCATTTCACAGGCCTTAAATGTGTTAATTAACAATACCCTATACATGTTTTATTGTTAGAAAATACTATAGCTGCAGCCATTACACAGCACAACTGTGAAAACGTGTCTAGAAATACTTGATTATACAAAATAAAAGGCCCAAATCTTAGTTAATAAACTCTCTTTTTATTGAACACCAAGGTCACACAGACTGAGCAGCCAACTTCTTCGCTCTGCGAGCTGCTCCCGACTTCCTCTTCGATTTCGGCTTGTTGACGGGATGATGGGACAGATCTTTGCCTCCGCTCTTGGCGTTATTAGACCGATTACTATGCGGACACAGACACAAACAGGTTAGGACGCGTTAGTAATATTTTCAACGCTGAGTGGACGAGTTCCACCGCTCTGTAGCCTCACCTGCTTTTCGTCTGCGCCACTCTGACGGGACAGGATTTGCGTTTGTGCTGCAGGCTGCCGCAGCTGAAGCAGCCCTGCTTCATCTGACCGCCCTCACCACACGGGTGGTCGGGGAGAGCACAGCGGCCACACGCCTGACAGTGTTTCCACGCTGCGAGCAATAAAAATAAATAAATAGAGCGTCAGGCAGAGATTTTTGTCCATTTTGTAGTGGAGAAAATGTGTAAGAGTGTACTGTACATACATGGTTTCACACATTTCTCACACGTGGAGCAGTGCTTCCATTCACGGCCATCCTGCAGACATGACAAAAGTGCAACGTTCATAACTCGACGGCCTTTATTTTGAGTAGGAAACGTATAAATAATGTATATATAATGTATATAAAAGTGTGGTTTAATACCTTGGATGGACAGATGTTGCATTTGGCACAGTGTTTGTTCAGGGACCACACGTATCTCTGACACACGGAGCAAAATCTAGAAGCAGGAAAGACAAGATTCAGGATTTATACCACAACAGAGGTGTCAAACTGCTGGCCCGTGAGCCACACGTGGCCCCCCCCAATTGATTATATGCGGCTCACCACTTAATATCTTGATAACGTGAGCTCCTCTTCATTTGAACAGTGAGGTGATAGAATATAATACTACGTATACTATGTATTTGTAAATGTATTACATTCAGTTTAAAATTATGTAAATATAATTTTAATTACAGATGTGCACGTTATTATTCAGTTGATTATATTCTCCGTTTTTGCATCATAAATTTGTATTGTGAACGATACATTGTTCCATGTCAAAACAAGTACTTTTACTTTGAAATTCAGTGAAATATCATCAAGAAAGTGTCTTTATCGCGTTATAATTGTAAGGTCATATTGTCCAACCACTACTGAACAGTTCTCTGGTCCAGCCCCATCTGGACCAGACTACACTCTCATTGGCCCCCAGGTCATTTGCGTTTGACGCCCCTGTAACTACAACATACTACGACTACATGAACTTCTAGTCTGGTCAGGAGGGGCGGGGTCAAGTGGGGGGGGAAGTCGACCTGTGTTGGAAAAACAATATATGGCAATATGAGCGTCAAATAATATCACAAAAGTCCATCGTGATACAGCAATAACAACATTTGTGACGATATTTCATAGAATTTCAAAATAAAAGTGTTTGTTTTGTGTCCGGTTACATTCACACTGAACATGTTTGTTTTTCCAGATGTTTTTTTCCACATTAAAACAGTCTTTTGTGTTGCCGTGGACGCAGCCGCGTACCTGTAGCCCTCCTGTTTGGGCAGGACGACGTCTCTGGGACAGACGTTGGTGAAGAGTCGGACGGGCGACTGCTTCCGGCCCGTCTTGCCGTGTTTGTACAGAGGATGGTTGTCGTAGTCCACCTGGTGAGAAACCAAAGACCAAATACTGTTCATGGTCCACAGAGGAGACACTCACAGACAGAGAGTCTATGTATATTATTACTGTTTATACCAGAATTTGTCTTCATTAAAGACAATATGGACCAAGTGCATGTTTACACGAGGACTATTTAAATACTGTATGTTGCACTACAGATGTGTAGGATGATAAATCCAGCCTATGAAGAGACAGGTACATTTGTGTTGGACGTGCTGGTGTTAACCTGATAGTCCAGCATGGTGAACGAAGGGAGACACTCCAGGATACGCGGCTCGAAGAAATACGGGAAGATCCACAGTGTGGGCATTTCAGCGTCGCCGTTTTCTGCACAGATACACACACACACACCAAAAAATACAGTATACGTTTAGGGAGACTCCCAAACACTGGGTTGAGACCCATAGAAGGGTCGCAGGAGATGTTTTTTGGGTCTCAAAACAAAATTTCAGACTTTCCTCAACCTTTTATTGAAGATTTTTGACATTATAAATAAATAAAGTGTTAATTTACCAAACGTCTCCTGTAAATAGGTAGTTTGCTCATTTAAAATAACATTAGATATGGCTGATATTTGATGTTACATTGGGATTTTGGGTCAAAATTATTGGCCATCTTTGAAAAGATAGATGTATAGAAAGTTAGAAGAAACACAGAAGTTTGACAATCAAAAGTGTTGTGTATTTTTCTTTTGTCTCATTTTAGATCGATTATTTCATGATATTTCCTTTTTTTGCATTATTATTTTTTGTTGTTTTAAGCCTCTAACGCCACAGCGACACTGACCAGAGCTCTGCAGCTTCTTCCACGTCTGCGAGACGAGGCAGAAGCTGTTGGCCAGAGGCTTCACCAGGCCGCCGAACGGAGGGTCGGCCACCATCACCGCCTTCTCTCCGTCGGCCTCCGCGAGGAAGGAGCGCAGCACCGCGCTGGACGCCTGGACGGGAGAGGAAACGTTCCATAAATGAACATGACACACGCTGGGAGTGGGGAAGAGTGGGTGAGTTACTAACAGCACGTGAAGGTTTACCTCTCCACCAAACAAGTGATGGTTGAACATGTTGTAGTGGCAGAACTCGTCCCGGCCGTAGAACTGAGCATATCTGGAACACAGGCGACAACAAGTGTGAACGTATCAGCTGTGTGTACTGTGCACACAAAATCATTCAAACACAAACATAAAAAAAAAAAAAACCTGCAGGCTGAAGCTTGCACCACAGGGACACGCCCTCCTGCACATTCTTGACAGAAAACAGGGACGACAGTCGGAAAAGCAGATCTCAGGTAAGAATAGATTTCTATTCTTAGAACTAAAAAAAAAAAATGTAGATTTTCCTGCATGTTATCATCATGGATGTGTTTTCACAGCGTGCAGGAGTTTCACGTTTATTCCACAGTAAACAAACGGAACGTAGACTTTACTAAAAACCTGAGGAACTGGTTTCCTCTGTAGACGCAGCTGAAGCAAAACAACAACACAAAAACAGTGCAACTTAAGACATAAAACAATAAAAACACTTGTAAATGCGTGTGTGTTTGTGTTCTCTGCTCAGAAATGGCAGAAAATGAGTCGCAGTGTGGCGGTGAAGCACAGTCAACAACCGCCCAGTCCGTGCAGAGCGGTCTCGCCGCACCACCTACAGGCGCCAGCAGTGTACTGCAGGGAGGACTGAGCCTCACGCCGCTGGATTCCAGCAGTGACCGAGTGGTTCAGCCGTTTCCACGCTCGCCAAAACTACAGAGGAGGAAATCTGCCAAGCCCACGAAGGTGAATAATGTGTGTGAAAATTGATAGTTTTAGATTTACTAGCAATTAGTGGAGCGGCTCCACTCCCAGATACTGACTTCACAGACCCATGTAAATGTCAGTCACTGTTTTTGTACAGTTAGAAGAAGTGGAGACGCGTCATCCATGTTTACAAAAGAGGCCTGGGATTTTATCACTTGGAACAAAATCCATTCCTGGTTTTCATAAAACTCCATAATATAACTCCTGTTGTGAAGCCTTGAGTTTCTCGGTTTTTTTTATAAATAATTTTCAAAGTTGACATCGTGAAACAAGTAATGGTAACTTAAATTATGATTATAAGCCCAAATGATTACAAAACATTATTCTGAAAATAATTTTATTGTCATAACGGTGTTTGACTTCCTGTCCCGTACAATGGAATCCCCGGGATGAACATGCAGCTCGAGTAAAGCTGCATGAATATACACAACATACAATAATGTAGTTATTTTAAAAGGTAAATTCACAATAAATTCCATTTGTTACAAATTCAAGTAAATGAGTGGTTTGTTTTTTTTCCACTAACTCAGACACCAAATATTAAAAGTTTAATTTGAAAAATAATGACTCATTAGCACGATTCAAGAGTATAAATGAACACAAGTGGCTGAAAATTCAAAAACACAGAAACTTTGACTCATTTCAGGAGGATAAATAAATATTTTTGATTGAATTAGAGAGAAGTGAAAACAATGTCACTACTGCAAATCATGCACTTTTAGAGGCATTATATATTCTTCAATAAGAATGTTAATGTATTGTTGTGTGTATATATATATATATATATATATATATATATATATATATATATATATAGATGTATGTATTTAAATGATCACTATTATGTCATGTATGATATTGATTCTCACGCCTGTAACTGTGACTCTACAGGAGCAGCTGTCCAGACATTTAGACGAGCTACAGGCGGAAAGATCCAGGACTGACGCTCACATCAAGTCTCTGAAAAAGCGCAGCACAGACCTGTCTGTAAGTATGGATCCAGATCCCTGAACATCATCGCAACACAAACGCGATAACACGTCACGTTTCCTCCCTGCAGAAGAGCACAGAGGCGATGAAGCAGCGCGTCCTTGAGCACTTTGAGAACATGCGAGCTGCCCTGAGGCGGGATGAACAGGCCGTCCTGGACTCGCTGGAGCTGGACCTGAGGCGGACCAGAACCAGGCTGGACCAGGTTCTGAAGACCTGGAAGCAGCACCAGGACCAGGTCACCAAGAGCGTCTGCAGCCTCCAGAGAGCGCTGAGCAAGAGCTCGGCAGCGAAGGAAGACGACGAGGTCTGAAGAGTTTTATCTTGTGTCATGTCGTCATACAGGGCTTTTTTTTTTTTGCTTATTTTAACCAGAAAATGTCCTGTAAGTGCTTTTGCCCATTTTTCCAGATTAACTTTCAATATCTGGCAGTTATTTACAACTTACTGCATGTTATAATAGTGTTGTGACAATTTAAAATGAAGAAAAAACCCACTGTAGTTGTACATGAACACCATAATTTGTGTGTTAAATTTGAACAGTATAACACATATTTAAAATAACATTTGTTTGAGTCCAAAAACAGACCAAAAAATTGTAACTTGTGCAGACGTTTTTCCAACTCTCTGGCGACAAAAACGCTGATTCGCCAACTTCCTGCAACAGCGCGAGTGAAATTACCGTAATAACACACGCTGGCTTTAATGTGCAACTTCTCAGCTTTCAAAAACTGCTTTCAATTTGTGCTATTTTTCCGATAGCACAAATTGTCGCGTAATTACAGCAATGTAAAGTGCATTACTGTTAAATTATACTATTGCGATTACATTTGTTACATTTATTACAATTGAAGGCCAAGTTAATAATGAATCAATATGTTTAGTACTTTGGATACAGACAATATTTGTTACACAGAATTATGTCATTAACAGCTTCATAGTTCATAAATGGTGTAAAATGACTGTATTGGACTAATATCAGTATTGATAGATACTCCAGTTTATTGTGAAAAGTGGTATTGTTCCATCCCTAACTTTGGATTCTCTTGCAAGGAACTTAACGATATTAATTGAAGGTATTTAGCTGCTGTTGTCACATGTGTTTTTGTTTGTGTCTCCTCTCAAGGGTCAGTTCGAGCCTCTGAGGTAAAAACGATTCACCGTCACATAAAACGTCTTTAACGCTGCAGACTCTCTGCGTTTGTCGCTCATTTATTGTCTCGTTGCTCCTTCAGTCCTAAGAAGCCCGACGCCTCTGAAAAGGAAATCCGGCTGAACGACGAGAGGTTCGAGAGGCTCCTGAAAACGCTGTCCTCCGTCTCTAAAAACCTGAGAGCCCAGCTGCAGAGGAAGACGCTCCTGTTAGGTACTGAACCCATGATTCTATTCTTTGTCTCGTTTAGAGCAGGACGCTGATGTCGTGAGCTGAGAATAATAAGTACGATTTTTGATGGTGGGCGAGAATCTGCTTTGAAATTTCAGCCTAAAGAAGGTTTTTACCTAATTTCTACCATATTACATTTACACTATTTTATTTGATTAGATATGATTATATATTAGGTTATAATAGGTTTAGTTGTATTAGGTTACATTAGATTGGGTTGTATTAAGTTTTATTTGATTAGATGTTATACTGTATTAGATTATTTTAGACTTGACTTTATTGATCTCACACTAAAAGAGTCAGTATAAAATAAACAGGCTATAAAAGATGTAAATAATGCCATAATAACATAAACCATGGATTCCACCTTTAATTTACAGATGCGTCCCCTGTGGTGATTGACAGGCAGACGTGTCACAGTCAGATCACGGTGACCTCAGAGGGGCGGGGCATGTCCTTCTCGGGCTCCGGCCCGTCCACCCCCGATCGCCCTCTGCAGTTTGACAGAGTCTGCTGCGCTCTGGCTTCATCGCCGATCACGGCGGGTCAGAATTACTGGGAGGTCGACGTGCGCTGCTGCTCAGCCTGGGCTGTGGGCGTGGCCTACACCAGCCTGCAGAGGAAAGGAAAGGACAAGGGCGCCAAGCTGGGCCGGAACCGGAACTCGTGGTGCGTGGAGCTCCGCAACCACAGCCTGTCCGCTTGGCACAACGACCGGCACGTGGCGTGTCACGGCGTCGGGCAGACCCCGCTGGCGAGGGTGGGCGTGTGGGTGAATTACGACAAGGGTCAGCTGATGTTTTACGACGCGGACGCCATGGTCGTCCTGCAGAAGTTCTCGGCGGCGGTGACGCCGGTGTTCGACAGAGCTCATCACCAGTTCACCGAGCCCCTGTATCCCGCCATACGCTTCCTGAAGCCGACACAGAACCAGACGTGGCCGAACCACATGGAGCTCTGTCACCTCAGCGCTCTGTGAGGAGGAGGAGGAGGACGAGGAGGACGAAGAGGACGAGGACGAGGACGACGACACTCGCTTCATGTTCAAGATGACGCGTGCAGTTGTTCAGGTCGATGTACAGCGCTTTACAAATTTATTACGGCACCAATGTTCGGTTTGAGTGTTTTTGTTCTTTTAGCACAGCCCTGATGTATGCGATGTAATAAGAAACTAACCTGAAGTCAATGTCCAGCAGCAGACTCTTCATCGGCTCATGTTGCTGCTCCAGGTTTCGCAGTTTGATCAACTCCTGGAGTCTGAAATAAACACAACCATTAACAACCAAACTGACTTCTGAATGTGTTCCTATGCACTCGCACATCTCACCCTTGTCTGAAGTGTACATGTGCCTCACCTGGGTGCTCCCACACACAGGACCTTCCTGTAGCCCAGAGCAGCTAAGGTGTCCAGCAGGAAGTGTGAGCTGCGGTCAGTGAACAGATACTGGGCGTTGCTCTTCTTGTTGTCCAGAGGGCGCAGCAGGACACTGGGCCTCCTCAGCTGTGCCGCGGTGACGATGACGCGTTTGTGAGGGGAGTGAGCCTCACGTTCTCCTGGCAGGAGCAGAACCTGACAGTCCTGACAGAAGATCTTCTCATCAGCAGGGAGGGAGACAAACTTTCTGAACCTGTGGGATAAAAAAAGGAGTCATGGAAGGAATTCTGATCCTGCTTTTAACAACGACTAGATTTATTATTTTAAAACCAAGACTTCTGAAGATAAGCTAAAGAAGACGGCCAGAGAACCCCCCCCAGATATTACCTTGAAAACTACAGCCAGAGACCATATAGGTTTGGCATAATCAGGACTATTATGCTATGAGAACCTGAACAAGCTTTTAATGTTATTAAGTCGTGCTAAAATCTGTGAAAATGAGAACTTGTAAAAACACATCAACCCTATAAAAACTATTAAAAGGTCTGTTTCTCAGTAGTTGACCTCTCACCTGTTACAGTTCTCCTCATGGCTGATCACAGGCCTGCGGGACTGGTTCTCTGCCTCTCTGGCCAACAGCCTGGCCTCTGACACCTTCACAGAAACAGGAATGTATATTAATTAAATTTCATAAATCACTAGTCTGGTTTATAGGGTGATATACGTGAGTGCGCATGAACCCACCTTGTCGTCTTCCCACTGGAAAAAGTTGCAGTCTTTCCTGTCTCTACAGGCTGAGCAGGCGTAAAACCTCCGGCCCTTCTCTCCTCCTCTGCCCACTTTCTGAAACAACAAGGTTGGACCTGGCAAAACACACAAGTGACATTAATACACATGTTGGAAAATGTGTTCAAATATAAACAATACCAGATACATGTGTTTTGGTTTTTATACCTTGTTGAATACGGCTTGCCTATTAAAACACCCTGCTAAGTCGCCGAATTTACCAAAACACCACGTTCTTGCATAAATTATTCAGAACAACAAAATTTAAGACGCGGACATAGATTAAAAGCCAAGTAAACTGTTAATATACATGAATTCCTAATGAGACCTGGTGTTGTTTTTAGACTTACCATGTGGGCAACATGGCGCCGTTTGACCCTCTGGAAGAAGAATAACTTCTATTCCAAATGTGTCGTCGTGTGTCTCCGTCATTTCCATTTCTTTTATATTTCTTACAGTTGTTGACATTAACTTTTTAAAAACCTTTCAAAGACCAGCGTTCAGTCCCGGCAGCAAGTGGAAGCCATGCTGCTATGAGTCGCAGACTGATGACGCAATCAATGTTTCGTCGCACTAAAAGCTCATTGGCCACATACGAAAACACAAAAGAATGTCATTAATTTGGTCATTTATTGGATTATTTTCGATTAAACTGGGCAGTATCGTGTATTTTGGGACAACGTGTATTGATATTAGTCTTTAACGTGGGTCTGTTACTGAAACCTAGTGTTTTATTGTGTATTATTTTGATTATGTCCTTCCCTAACTGACATAAATACATTTATAACAAGAGTCAAGCTCGTTGGATGCATAATTAACATGACATAGTAGACCATTAAGTGACGGTTATCTATTTTGATTTGAAAAATATTGTGTAAAATCATGAAAAAATTGCATATATGTATATGCAGTTGAAATGTCTCTTTAAAAAGCAGATAATAGGACGTTAATCTTTAGTTTTAACCATTATCTTGGAGTGAAAAATACATTTTCTATATTCAAATACATGGTACCTACCATTATCATATATTATTTTCCTTTATATTTTAAATAGGCTTACTCTGACATGATGTATACATGCTGTATATTTTTAAATCAATGCAACTTTCTGATATAATTTTGAAAGAAAAGGGGGGGGGGGGGGGGGGGGGGGACAACTAATTGACCATGTGCCCCAAACATGTAAATGCAGGCTCTCAAACTGATTATAGGTGAATCAGATTATGCCTCGTTTTTTAATATATATAAAATAATAAATGTCTGCATTGATTCTGTGACCTATATACTCACCCAGTTCCACCTCTATCTCTCTCTCTCTCACACACACACACACACAGTGCAGTTTGTTTAAACTGAGCATGACTTGTAGTCCCAAATCAGCACAATTCTGCTCATTAGAGTAATTGTTTACTTTGTGTAATGACTACAAATCCCATGTGTCCCTGAGCCACCAGCGCAGTGGCGCTGTCAGCCTGAAAACCGTGCACAGCAGCAGCAGCAGCATCTGCAGGCTCCTGAAGCGAAAACACACAAGATGCCCACTGTTATCAAACACCAGACCGGACGTTATAGGGGGATTCCTTCAAAATAAAAGCACCTGCTGAACTGCACTGAGCTATTGTAGAAAACCGTGCTCTCATTATTAAAATGTGCATTTTGAACTAGACAGTTATTTATAATCGGAAATGGAAGAGGTTAAAAAAAAATCCTTGCACCAAAACCCATTGTGAAAATCAGCGAGTTTACGTCACAACACATGGGAGTTGTTTAATCCACTGCTCCCAGTGCATCTAGACAGACATAGAGTAGATAAACTTATTACTGTACAAGCAATTGCATTTTCCTCACTTGGCTACTAATTTTTAGCCCAATATCAAACGTGACAAGTACAGTAGAAGGAGGAGAACTAAGCAGCAGCAACAGTGTCAATGGGCACACAGTCGTTAATAACAGTGATGACTATGGTAAAAATTAATTTTCAACTCTACCAAACATAATGACGTGATGAAACTGAAATGAAATACCAAATCAGACCAGGCATACAGGCAGAGTTGATAACTGTGTAGAAACTATCCTATAATATAACGAATGAACAAACATAAACAGCGCCGATGCAGTGCATTTCCCATTAAAAGACCTACCACAAATAATACGTCTTCATTATAAAAAAAACAAACATGGCATAATGTTACCTTTATATAGCGATTTCTTCTTCTCCTCTTTTCTTCTCTTGCAATTCTGACGGCCTTTTCATCTCGCAAGTAAACCGTCACCTGTCTGTCACTTGACCTGTGACCTCTGACCCCTCTGACACTGAGGTGCGCACTCGTCACGTGACTCAGCACCGCAATTGGCAGTCATTGTTTATTTATTTGTTAATATTTATTATTTTCAAGACAGAACACACGAAGGGAAGGCGACAATGGGCATCAAAAATAACTGTTTTGGGGTTTTTTTTCCCTCAAGGCCAAGGGTGACTGGCGGCTCCCTTCCAGCAGAGGGCGCTCCAGACGACCTCCTATATCGCCTATGCCAAGAGCAGGCCCTATGCCTGTGTAGTGCCGAAAAGAGACTGCTTATTTTTACTTTTCTGCTTACAGGTTACTTTTTTTTTATCTGCGCCGTTCTTTTTCCGTAGCAGGACATTTCTATTGCACTGTATTATATCTACGAGTACACCTACGCTCACTTCCTCTGAATTTATGGGCGTTCCCGTCGGGAGCAGTCGTTTTTCGGCAAGCAGTCTCTTTTCGGCACGACACCGGTTTACTGACAGTAAACATGCATATATTTTTACTGTATAGGGCGTTCGTTACGTGGTTAATGACTATTTAATCCACATAAAATTAAAACGGGGTTTATCAAGGTCAGCCTGAGTAGACTGGCTTTCATGATGACTTTTATTTTGAATGCGTCACCGGAAACTAACCGTACCTCTTCTCTCTATCTTAACTGTAGTCGCGTCTCTCCACCGTGCGCCCACACCCAACCTGCACTGCCTGCCTGAAGAGACGGCGCAGCCCCTGCTGCGGCAGAGTCTGTGTGTGTGTGTGTGTGTGAGAGAGAGACACATTGGTGTGTGTGCACGGGACAATTGTCTCCATAGTGCGGTTGTTCTTAGCGAGTCTCTGCGGCTTCAGCAGCCGCGGTCAGCCGGGCTCTCTGCGGCAGTCACCCCGTGTAAACACCTCATCCACCTCTGGGTTGCGAGCTCTGCAGCTGGTAGCATCCTCCTCCTCCTCCTCGTCCTCCTCCTCCTTCATGTACTGTCAGTGTGGATAGTGGCATATTTACTGTGAAGCATCAGAGCAGAGAAGACGTCTGACTGGAACCATGAGCAGCACTGGTAAGAAGAGCTTTTTCTTTATTCCTGCCTCTTTTTTTAGATATAAATTCTTATTATATCGATTGTAGATTGTAAAAATGCAATCACAGGTTCCATTGTTATTGTTTTGATCAGCACTAAGTCACTGCTTTGTTCTTTATTTACACTCTGACATCACTGTATCACTGGCCCCCTTTTTGAAAAATAATACCATATTCTGGATTTTTAAAGCTCTAGTGAGATTATGTAGGCTACTGTGTTTGTATCAGCAGAGGCGTTACAAGGGAGCTTGGGGCCCCCCTGGCAATAGGAACCTGGGGTGGGCCCACATCAAAGTAGATCAAAACACTGTACCGCCCCAAAACTGAGCACAATAGTAGCCCTTACAGGTTTTTGTTTGTGCATTATTAGCTTCAAGACAAAGCACACACTTAGCCCAGAGGGCTGAAACTTGCGGCCCACGGGCCACATGTGGCCCCCCCAATCAATCTCATGTGGCCCGCCACCTAATATCAAGTTCTAATTAGTTATTTCTGTCTGTTTTTGTGATTTAAAGATTCATTTTTGCATCATAAGTATGTTCTTATTGTAAAGTATTTGTAACCTTTGGAAATTCTGTGTAAAAAAAACCCTGTTATGCATATTGTTATTGTTAAACTCATTTTGACCGGCCCCCTCCTGACCAGACTAGATGCTCACTGGCCCCTTGGTTATTTGAGTTTGAGGCTCCTTGGTTAGCCCATAGCTGATGACTATCCAGGCTGTACGTTCTACACATGCATGAAGACAAAGTACTTTCCTGACCAGCAGGTGGTGGTAGACTATTTTTCGTCATTGGAAAAAATGGAAACAGGAAGACGTACGTGGCGGTCCATATTTAACGCTATGTGTCCTGTGTTTTAAACGCTTTTCCCATCATGAACTGAGTCTTGGTACGTTCTTTCCATTCACGTGTGACGAATGTAGACGCTAGCAACAGCAGGACATCGTCCAAAATCCAGACATTTGACTAAATAGTCGACTTGAGAAGTTCCGAAAAGGTCAAGCGTGACTTCAGCAGACTCTGGACAATTCCAGAAAAATATGTGGACTTCAGTACGGCTCTGAAAGCCGCTTAAAGGTCCAGTGCCTATACTGATATCTAGTGGTGAGACTGCGGATTGTAACAAACAAAGGGCTCTTCTGCGCGAGCATGTTGGGGAATTCCAGAGTCAATGTCATTTTTCCTTTGTTTTTATAAAGTAAGCTTTCTTTTCAGAAGGCCAAATGCACACTTAAGCTAGTTTGTCCTTTTAGGCTGCTCTAGAAACATGGCCCAAGATGGCCGTATCTGTAAAGCAAGGCCCTTGTCTTAAGTTAATATAACAGATTTATTGTAATGCTATTAATTTTATGCTGATACAACCATACTTATAGATAGTATATTCAATGAAACCAATTTGACCTCAAAGTTTAAGGTACTCAGCTTTGAGTTCCAGGGAAGTGCTTGCTTTGCGCTCCCTTGTTTTAATGACCCTGCATCTCTAATATCCTATGCTACAATTCGGCAATTCGGAGTGTTTACACAGAGTTTCAGTCTCGTTCCAGTAAGAGTTGATGACTTGTGGTGTCATAAGTGAGGACGCAGAAACACCCAGACTCTCAGGCTCTGGTCGCTCATGTTTCTCTGCAGGCAATTATCAAGTGTGACTGCTTGCTCTGCTGCCACAGCTCGCTTTGTCCCCGGAGAAGATTTGGACAAATGTAACAAGAGGCTGGTCTACATTTGAACCGCGGGGGCCCTGCAGCAACACTGCAGTCTGTGGTTTACCCGTGTAAAGACGTAGGCTCACGTTGTGCCACGGGGGAGTATGCATAACGGGCAATTACCGTACCCGAGACCCTCAAGCGGGAACCCTCGAGAACAGCTGATTAAGTTAGTCCTCGTTTCAGACTGGAAACGGATGTTCGTTAAAACAATAGCATATTTCAATTGAGTAATGGAGGCAGCACTGGATCAGAAAATCACTGCTTTTCTCTATGGACTTTGGTGCAGGCAGTGAGCACTTTAGATGGCAGCAGAAAGTTTCATTTCTGGTCAGATTTAGGGGCAAATATATTATTATTATTATTCTAGATATAAGCAGGCTTTATTAGGGTGAACTGTCATCCACATTTGAATTTTAAATATGTAAAATGAAATCTCTTGGAATCTCTTGAGGACAGAGGCTTGGGCAGATGTTTGAAATCGAGCTGCCACCCAGTTTTAATGAGCAGACCTGTTGTGTTGACAACTCTGCAGCGCTGCTAATGAGTTGGTCTCAGAGTCGAGAGGGGAGAAAGTCACTGTGAGAGAAAACAGGCAAACAGGGGACGCCATTTGTCCTCCTGTACTTTGTGATGCCTTTCAGATGTTTGACCTTTTTAACCCGTGGAGGGTGTTGTCTCTGTGTGTGTGTGTGTGTGTGTGTGTGTGTCGACACGAGCAGAGAATTCAGATTTCCACCTGTTTGTGATGACAGCTGGTTTCCACATGTGCGCTGAGTTTGCTCCGCCCTGGTAAACAATATCCGGCGTGTTTGTGTATGTATGTATGTACATGTGTGTGTGTGTGTGTGAGAGTCCAGATCCAGTCGGATTTATACGTAATTGTCTCATGAGAATCTAATTTGAAAGACGTGCAAGCGTCGGTCTGTGCTGAGATCACGTCACGTGTGATATGTGTTTTTCTTTGCTTCAAAGCACAGTGGTGATTTCCGCCTCTTTGGCGAGGCAGTGGAAAGATTGATCGCCTCGGAATTGTGTGTTTTGGGAATGTTTCCCTCGATTGAAATCAGTTTCTGTGTTTCGCTTCAGCCTGATTTGAGACACTTTTGCTCAACACTTTGCAGCTCAACAAAAACACAAAGTCATGCAAAAGTTTCCAATTTATGCTTCGGGGGAAAGCGTTTAGTCAGGGTTTTATAATTTGTTTTTGTTTTTTTCTTCATTTTGATAACAGGTGGATTTGATAACGGGAGCAGTCAGTCTAACAGTGACTCACCGTTACATCGTACAACAAAATATGACAAGAAAATTCATGACATGAGAGGAAAGTGTTGCGCAACGCTTATTTCTAACTAACTAGCTGTCATGCAGTAATCATACTTTACTCCTATTCCTGGTCCTGTCCTGATTGTGTTGTGATTTCATCCAGATTCCGCCCCAGTTTCACTACAAATACAGTATACAGTGATAATAAAAGACCACATTAGCCTTCCATTCGATGAAATTGCCCCAATTATTCTTCCACGTGGCCTAAAATCACGGTTTCACAATGGGTAAGACATAAATGTAGCTGTGCTACAGAAGTGAGGGATAACAATAATGGTCTCTTCAGTTCGAATGATGAGTAAACAAACCCTTTGGCTCCTAGAACGCTTCTCTGCCAGCGTCTTTACTTCCTCTGGACCTGGCGATTCCCGATCCTGACATTCTAATGTAAACACTCCATCAGATTCATGCAGTTTTCCATGGGATTCCTGATCTAATCCATGGTCTATCCCGTAAATATGTATATTTTTGTATCCTCCCAAGTGATTCTCAGATAAATTGGCATTACCCTCATAGCAAAATAACAAGAATGCCTTTCTGTTTGATGGAAAACTGACCTGTATTTACAGTGTGTGTTTGTTTAATGTCACCTGGTCAAATGACAGGAGTGGTGCACTCAAACTTAAATAAACCTCTCCAAACAGGCTTGGCATCACGAACACACCCTGACGTAGGAGCCTGTATGCATTCTTTATAAAAATCCAGACAAAAACAATTATATTTCATGTGTTGAACGGCAGACAGGTAAATGTTACTGAGCTCCATCACCACAAGAAACAATTGTCAGTGACTAATAGGGATGGATGTCCACAGGAGATAGCCTGTTAATTCCAACTCAGATTATCAGATTACTGCCACAGGTCACACATGGACACGTCTGATCAATACTGACTTCCGGGCTGCTTCAGGGACCCTTTAGTGACGGCTGGGATCAATATAACTGAGATTAAATTGATCTGTTGAGCCCCAGGACCTTTTTTTTTTTTCCTTTTTATCCACATGACTTACATTTCATTGGAAAACACATACATTCTGCCTGCTGTCCACACTACCCCAATGTTTCAAGGTCCTAAAACTGAGAAGTTTTAATTACTTTCCCGCATTTTGGTGAGATGTCAGTAGAAAACATGGATGCAAATGTATTTTGTAATAAGACAAAAGCGCAATTAATAGTAAAAGTAACAGAGTGTTTTTACTATTGATGTTAGTGGCAGCCATTTTGGAGTCCTATGATGGGATATGTGATGTTGCTACGACTTTCCAAGTTGGAACGCAGACTTTGTCTCCTTCCACTTCCCGGTCAAAAACCAGGAAATTTTGGTGCAAAGTCCGACTCCAGTCCGACTAAGCATACGCAGGACTAATCGGACTATGAAACGCATTATCCAGGTATATTAGTCGGACTAAGACCAGCTTTATTTTAGTTGGCCTAACATGTTTAAGTGACTTAATCTGACCTTTAAGACCGTCAGATTCTCCCCGTCCTCAGTCTCTAAACAGAAATTCTTGCTCTCACTTTTCACCATTGTTGTTTCTTGTGACTACTACTTTCTAAATCTATAAGCAAACAACCTCAGGAGTTCAAGAATCTACTCCATGTTTACATTGGCAAGCCCATACCTGGTGTCCCTGAATAATGAAGTATGGAAGAACAGGACCTCACTGACCAGAGAGATCTCTCTCTTTTTTAGTGTGGAACTGCTGTTTTCAAATGAAAGTGCATGAGTTTGGAGGTCAACGGACGAGACACGTTTAGGAAAATCATCTTAACACATTACTAGCTCTGTAACGTCTTCCTTTCTTCTACTTCTCCTTCTTTAAGAATGACACTGGAGTCTTGTGCGTGCTTTGTCGCGACACGCAGCTGTTAGTGAGCGTTCCAGGCAATTTGAATTCCCTCAAACAAAATCCATGTACCCCGACTTTGCAGGGATCTCACAACAATGAAAGGATGTTACAGTAAATGCTAACTAATTACTTAAATATGTTAAAGGGAGGATTTGATGTTGTTTTTAAGGCCTCAAAAGGTTCTCTGGCATACTTGGAAAGTATCTAAAGATATTTAGATTGTTGGAATCTGCACCCACTATAGATACTCTACATATATTTACATCAAACTGTAAAAACTGATAAAGATAATGTCATTTGTCAAAATATGAAGCGTCAAATCTTGGCTAAGTACGAAGTCGTGACAAATTACAGCTGCAAAGCAAACACACAACAATGCACATAATATACAGAACTATATGATTATCTTTTGGCATTTCTGACAGAGCTGCACTAATGCCGGCTCTCTGTGACTCTGTGTCGTTAAATACCGTCTGTCACAAGTTTGTGATGTACGGCGGGAGGTTCGTGCTGAACGCCACGCGCCTTCAGGGCGTGTTGGTGTGTTCTCTGTTGAAGAGCGATGATGTATGTGCGCACACGTGTGTTTGTGCAGGAGACGGTGAAGAAAGACGAACAAGTGTTTTTTTCTTTAAGCATAAACCCTTACCTTGTCGGGACCAGAAGTCCTCATGGAGACCAAGACCTGATCCCAATAAGGCAGAACCCCTTTTTTTTTGAGGAACTGGGTGATAACAAGTGACTCCTAGCATTGTCTGCTGCCATATAGCGCTCTAGCTAGCGCATGGCTAGCTAATTTTCAATCAGCGTAGCGCTATTTTGATCGTAATAATTCCTCACCTTTTTACTAGTATTGACATCGAAATTCTTGCTATTTAGAATACCATGTGCGCATGGGCGGGAATACCATTGACATTCAGCCACAGAACTCACAACATTAGCATCACGTAACATCTCCCAGCCTAAGTTTCCCCCATGAGCGAGCAGGACAACGGCGCTCCTGTTTTTTTCTACTTCAAAATCACTCGGTTTCATTCGTGAGGCTAATATTTGACAGATTATACCTCACCCAGTCCTTTTTATTTATTTGAATCACTATAAATTGCCAGTACAATCAAGTGATTTGCAGCTCGTACCTTGTAACACAAAGTTTTTGTTTTGCCTCAAAATCACTTGATTACATTCCAGTTTTGGGGGCGTGTGTTGTAAACATTCATGTCTTCGAAGTCAACATGCGTGGATGAGGGTGACGGTCAGGTGTTCACGGTGCATGACGGTGCAGTCGTGGACACAAGTGGTGGGCAACTCCTCAGTGGAATCACGCTGACACCACAGTGGGATAAACACTGGCTGACCTCGCTGGTTCTAAGCCCCCTCACACACAAACACACAGCAGTAATTAAGGCTGAAATGTGGTGTGGGCCTGTGACATTTCCCCACAGCCCGCTGTTTTACATGGGTCTTTGATGAAGGCAGGAACGGCATGTTGTTTGTCCAATGTGACGCAACGAACACAGAAAAGTTCACTGATATATAGTTTTCTTTTAGTTAAGAATTCATTAGCATTAAATCTTTACTCACACAGAGGCAACATAATATCTGGCTTGTTTAACTTTAAAGGTTTTATCAGAAAATGACCTTTATTTACTGCATTTTTAACGCGATCTAGTCCTCGGTGCATGCAGCCGAATCTTGGAATTGAATGTTTCCTATTACATCGTAACCTTAATATGTGGATTGCTTGTAAGTCACTGTGGATAAAAGCGTCTGTCAAATGGCTAAATATAATATCTTGTAATTTGACTCCCAATCAGGGTGAAATAAGATATAGTCTTTTTTTTCTTCTAAAAGTCTGGTTTTGGTCAGACTAAAACAATCATTTGTTTCTGTAACGTGATGTAAACGTAGGGCTGCAGCGGTTATAGCGTTTTTTCTGTGATTTTTCAGCTTCTAAATAGATAGCAAATAAATCACAAACACTGACTCATTTTGGTTTGTGTACAAAAACCAGACGTTTGAGAACATCATCATGATGAACATTTTCTGGTATTTTACGGAGCAACGACCACTTGAATAATCGAGAAAAATGAACGACTGATTAATCAATTATGAAAGTTAATCGTTAGTTGCAGCCCGAATACTGACTGATCTTCTAGTGCAGTGATTTGCTGTTGTGTTTCCCCCCGTAGAAAGTTTGGGGAAACACTGCTCTGGTGGGAGTGGGGTCATCATGACAGTAGCCGTGATCTAAAAATGTTTTTAACAACCTGAGAGTCAGACTCAACAGCTGTTTTACCGACTGCATCGTTACGACCTGCTTAGCTTACCAACGGGGAAGCAGAGATGGAACTTCCTGCATTATTAAAGTGAATGACAGTTTGAGAGTTTCACAGAAATGTGACATCTCATGCTGCCCTGCCGTAAATTACTTTCCCCTCCGAACATGTCGGGTCCTACTTTATATCGTACAAGTGTGAAGAGTCCCGCGTGTTGAACACGGCGCGATGGCAGCCGCAGAGGTCAGTCGTGCGGTTCAGCGGGAGCCGTGCGGCACGCGGCTGCGTTAGAGGCGGAGCTAAAGCAGCCGTAGAATGCCGATTTAAATGAAACACACAGAAAATGTATTGTTTTGTTAAATGCTCACTCTCCCACACCAAATTCCATACAGAAAATCAGTGTTTTTAGCTCACCGGGACACAGGAGTTGCTGGTCTACTGCGGCCTCATTTGTTCAGTTTGCATCTCATAGATGAACCAAAATGAAGTTTTTCAATCGTCTTAGTAACTTTTTAAACTTTTTTTTTAAACTAATCGATGCAGCAGTGGATCACCAACTCCTGTGTGCCTTGATGTAAAATCGTCAATTTTCTTTATGGGGTTTGGTGTGGGGAGTAAAGCAACACAAACTTCCAGTTTCCTGTTACTGCTTCATAGTAACTGTCGCTACAGTGATATGTGTAGGGTGTGTTTGAAGGAACACAGCGTATGTTTTTCTCTCTGTGTCGGTGAAATGCATCATGGGAAGGTATGGGAAGCTACCGCTGTGAGAGCCAACTGTGCACTTTAAACCGCGGGTCACATTACTGCGATGTGCTGAGACGCAGAGATCAATGAGCTTCAGTGAATTATTCATCGGTTCACTTTCTCCTGAGTGTGCGTGCGTGTGTGTGTGTGTGTGTGTGTGTGTTCTTGTGCTGTGATTGATCGTCATAGAGACAGAATTAATATGTGTGTGTCCGCATTCACTAATCTCCCTTTCCTTTCTTTTTTCCCCCCACTACTCGTCTCTAATTTCCGTCTGCAGTTCCCCACTGAATGAACCAATTAGGCTGATGAGTTCTTACTAAATCACTGCAGTTTTTTTATTGAGATGTTTTTAAAGTCGGACCGTAAATGTGGGTCAGACTCATGATTTTTTATCTGTCGTGTTAATTCCCCGCTCAACAGCAGAGGGGAAAATGTAGCGAAGGCAGATTTTTCTTCACGTCGACGATGACGAGTTGTGCCAGCACATTCTGTCCTTGAATTGGTCCTGGAAAGTCCTTGAATTGGATGTTTGATGTCAACAAAAGGTTAAAACCTGTGCTTTTCCTGCTCATTAATCATTTACATAAAAAAATGCCAATTATTTTCCCCCTCTAATTCCACTGAAAACAGCGTGAGACTTTTGTTTTTTAAGACATTTACAGGGAGAATGACTGCGGTGCCACATTAAAAGACCGGCAGCATGAAGAGAGATTAAACAAGTAAAACAACCAGGAATCCTCGCCCCCCCAAAATTTACGTTTGCACACAACTACTCGTTTACTCTTTTCACATGGAACACATTTTCTCCCAGATTACGTTTTCCCGTCTCTGTGACACATCACCAGCGATGATTGTCACCAGGGGTTGGCGGTTGGAGGAGGAGGCGTGTGACAAAAGCGTAGCGTCCGCCAAGCAGCAGACCACAGGTTTTTTTTTTAAGACCCACTATTGGAAGATTTGTTGCAGATTGTTCTCCATCGGGACATTTTGCTGTGTCCTTTTAATGGACGGAGAATGTTGTGATGCGAGGAGGAAAAAATGCTTTTTAAACGCGCCCTTTTTTAAAACCACATGAAAAGAGTTCACGGGCACCAGTGTTTTTAATCAGTCCACCAATCAAGTTTAATAAGTCTGGCTGATATTTACAAATCAGAAAAGCCCTTTTAGCAGAGAAAAAAGTATGAGATACTTCTTTCAGGAAAGACAGTTTAACTCGTCGTAAGAATCACAACTCCTGTTTTGAAGCCTCAAGGTTTGCGATTTGGCCGGTGCTCGTTTATTTTTCCTCTAAATGGGAACATAATTGGCAAAATTGACAATCTTTTCTAGTAAACCAGATGTAAAACTAGTGATTGAAACCATAAACTCCTCAGGACAATGTTTGCTGATGTTAAAAATTTAGAAAAAAAAGTTAGAAGCAGAAGCTCTTCAAACTGAGTTGTTTTTGCAACCAGCAGAGTCGCCCCCTGGTGGCTATCCAACATAATCTTACTTCCGTGTTGGCTTCGGGCTGCAAACCTGAAGACGCTTATATGTGCTCTATAGGTACAAAAGGTCAAAGGTCATTCCAGGTCACAGCAGGTTGTGGAGAACTAGTTTGAGTCCAGAGATGACCCTCCATCCCTCCCTCTGCCCGTTGCCACCGGTTACAGCCTCATTTATCATCCCCGCCTTCCCTTAAGGGGAAATCTAAAGCTGGCGGTGAGTGAGGAAGTGTGTGTGTGTGTGTGTGTGCGTCCACCAAACCGCAGCTTACATCACTGCAGAGTTTGATTTGCGGTCTCTGCTGCACTCGGTATTTCATGTCTTGGTGGGAGTGGACGTTCAAGAGCAGAACTCAGTAAACAATGATGCTTTTCTGCCTCCGCCTCATGTGGAACCCACACATCCACCCGACACAGCCACGTATGAGTAACCTGGAGAATGGAGATTAAACAAAAAACAAAAGTACTTTGACGGATCGACCGCACGAGTTATGTCTCTTGGCGATTTCTGCCGCAGCAAATCATGTGTCAGTGGTGTTTCTGACTAAATGTCAAAAATAGCCTGAAATAAACAATGAAGAGTAAAACCCTCCCCTTTGAACCTTGTTACAAAAATGTTTTGGACACATTTATTCATTCATTTTGAAATCCTGAATAGTTTGTGTCCATGCAAGCTTTTGTTTCCTCATGGTTTGTTTACATATAACCAACTGACCCAACTTTTTTCAGGTTGTACTGCTGAAAAAGACCTAAAGTGTCCATCCTCATCCTCATGTAAGGAAGGATCCAAACTGTCTCAGGATTATTTGGACCAAAATGGGAATCCACAGTTTACATCAATCAATCAATCAAGCACTTTTTATACAACTCAAACCATTTCAGCTGACATGTGGCTGGTATTACGTATTAAGAAATAGCAACGGAGACCTCAAAAAGACCTCATGGACCTCAAAAACACTGTAGACTAAAATGCTAATTGTGATCTAAACAGTAGGTAAAAGAGAAATAGTAACAAATAAAAATGGCCAACTAAGGCCTGGATTGGGACACAACTTTTCCGCTGTACAGTCTCGACACGGCATGTAAATCCAGGACACGAAAAGTGACTTAAAACCTTAAAATGAAGGGATCCTTAGGTATGAGATTTAGAATTCTTCTTAAAGGTTCTCCATCTCCACCGTAATGGAATCCTTTAACTCTTTTGAATCTTTAAACTGAACTGATTTTACGATTGGTGCTGGGATTTGGAATCGGGGTCGATGGTGTATTTCAGAGACACACACACACACACACACTCATGTACGCTCATACATACTAATGAAAGAGAGCGACAGAGAGAGAGAGAGGCCTACCTCCTCATTTTCTGTGATCCCTCTGTGAAGTTCTGCTGCTCAAGCCTCATTCTCTGATCCATTAACCAGGCAGCCAGTATTCCCAGCACAGATTTGGTCACCAGGGCCTCAGAAGTCACGGCTCTTTAATGAAATCCTGGTTCACTTCTCTACTTCAGGCTAAAATCATCACGTATTAACCTGCTATGCAATGATCCACCGAGTTCCAGGGTTTGAGTTTGAACATTTGCAGACCTGTGTGTTCGCCCTCGGCGCCACACATGACGAAGCTGTTGCTCGAAGGCTGCCGAGCGAAAGCCCCGGATTGTCATTGATCGCAGTCGGAGGAGGAGAAGCAGCTGAGTCATTGTTTTCAGCAGGATTGATGCCTGGATTCATACGACAACAGCCTAAAGTGGGCCTTTCCTTATCGTAGTCAAAAGTCATAAATGTTCGTCATGTTGCCTCAAATCATGTTTCGGCTTTGGTTCGTTGTCTGGGTTTGTTGTAGACGCTCTGCTGCTGCTCTGGTGTGGGATGATTTGCAATGCAGATCACACACACACACACACACACACACACACACACACACACCCGTACGAGAGAGAGAGAGAGAAAGAGAGAAGAGACCGATGTGCCTCCAGCTGAGTCACATGACAAAGTCCACCATTCACCCTGAAGCTTCCTACTATTTTACTGAAGCCTTTTCCTTCACCTAATGTTCCGGTGATGATCAGTCACAGCTTCAGATGACAGGGAGGGACAGAAGGGACAGAAGGGACAGAAGAGCAGAGGAAGTGTGTGACGGGAGCGAATTGTCGCCGATGAAATGAGGCCACGTTACAGAGGTCCGTCCCACCGGCATGTCTCCCCTCGACAATCAGCTCAGTCTTTACTTCTCTTCTCTGGAACGTCCTGTCTGTTATTTTTGGTCATTTTTTTGAATGGGCTCCTGCTGGGTTTGGCCCGGCCTGGCCTGGCCTGGCCTGGTCTGGTCTGGCACAGCACAGATGCTCATTCACCTGCAGTTCCGGCTGGAACTGTCCTCTTTTCTTTTTCTTTTTTTTGAAAACACATGAAACAGAATGTAGATGTTGCCATATTTCACTGGATGAAAGAATCCACTGATCTGAAGTTGGCACAACAATATTAATAATATAATACATTCTCTGTGAAGGTGTTAACACTGCACTGAAAAACCACAAATTCCAACTTTATGATGCCGCTTAAGGAGAGTTGATGGAATTTCAACGTGGTTAGGATTCATTCTCTGGGAGCCATGAATATTTGTGTCAGACTTCAGGCCAAAAACAACAATTACACTTGACTGAATCACTGCTTCTGAGAAAGTGGGACCTCCCAACAGTGTCAGGGATAAATGCTCAGTGAACGAACGTGAGAAATGTTATGTAGAATAGTAACTATTGTGAAATAGTTAAAAAGATCCAGCAAAGACAAACTACATCCCATTCATGGCCTTTAGAAACTAGTCTTTCTGCTGTACTTTAATGGAGTATATTTCTTTTTAAATCAGTTATTAATCGAGTACTGAATTAATCATCAACTATATGATAATCAAGTACAGGGTTTCAGTGTTTTTTCTCAGATTTTTCAGCTTCTTAAATGTGAATATGTTCTGTTTTTTTGCTCCATAGAACAAAGAAAGCATTAAAACTGAATCCTTTTGGTTTGTGGACAAAACAAGACATTTGAGAAACATCATTTTCAGGTTTTAATCAATATTTCTGTTTCTGTTTCTGCCTTATCTCACCCCCTGCCTATTGACTATTTGCACACTTTTGTCCCATTTCTTTTTTTTAATAATAATCCAGCCCCATCTCGTCTCTGGTAATCTGTCAGACAGAGATGCAGAGAGATGTTTTACCGTCGGTGTTTGCAGAAGTTACCAAAAGTATTTGGCAACGAGTTGTAGAATTTCGCGGCGGCTGTGTGTGTGTCAGAGGGACACAGCAGTGCTCTGCTTATTCATTTTAGAGGTCATGTTGAATCCCTCAGGAATCCCTTAACTACTAAGAAATTAAACAATGCAAAAGATGTCAAACGACGTAGGAAGCTTTAATCCCTAACATTATCCCTCGGCGGCAACTGACTGTAAAGTTATGGAGCTAGTTTATAGTTTAGCGGAAGTTTCAAGAGACACTTTGTGCCTCTTGGTCCTCCAGGTAAGACTCCTAGCATTCCTTATCTTTTCTTCCCAATTCTGAATGACATTTAGGCTGATTAAGCCTAATCAGCTGATTTGTAGTTGCAGAATAGTCTCTGTCAGGTCTTCTGGCTCTGAAAGTTTGGCCCAGTGCCTAATGAGTGCCTGCTTACTTCACCACTGTGGAAGTGTCCATTGTTTTACTGGGGCCCAGGTCGTGGAGAGGGTCCAACGCTTTCATCGTTACCCTAAGGTGACCCACCGGCATCTGAATGAAGAATGACCTCATTGTTTCGCCCCCCCCCCACACACACACACACACCCCCCCCCCGCTCTGTACATACTTTGTGCAGACACATCATGCGGCCATTTACCCGACCCTCAAATTGACAGCGGCGAGTTCCTAATGGTTTGTTAGTCAAGTCACGCAACATTGCAGATCATGTAAAGGGGGCTATTGAGTCGTCGCTATGGCTCATTTGAAAATTCGCTAAAGAAAACAGACACAAAAAATGAACAGGGCTGTGTTTTCGTGATAGTTATTGATGTCCAGCTTCTTCCTGTACTGTAGTTTACATCCTGTTGTGTTCTTACTCCTGGGGATAAACAGCTGCTGTGTTTACAGGAACTGCCTGGATATTGATTAGATACCAGCTCAATATTGAGAGTCACCTTGAACCTCAGATATGAGGAGAAACTAGAATCGTGCAATTTGTTGATTGTTGAAGATTGTGATCGTGTGTTGCTGTTCATTCTTGCTTTCAAAAATGCAACGGTCGAGCAGTGACGAGTGTTTCCAAGTGGACTAACCGCATCAACCAGTTCCTTATGTAAACATCTGCATTATCTGAGATCATTTTCAACTTCACCTTCACTTTAAACTCATAACAGATACAAAACAAAAAACATCTATATCATCTGTGAGCTTTTTAATCATCTCTTATCATTGGTGCCTCCTCTGATATGGTTTAAAAAGCATATTATAGCAGAGAAAGTAATCATTCATGCTCTGTAAATGGTTCGGTCCTCTGCACCAATGTTCACGGAGAAAATCAGCTACTTTAAGCCTGTCGGACAAAAAAGTCGCTGGTCTTCTGCTGCCTTGTTTGGTAAATTTCTGTTAAAATGGTAGAAGAAAGGAGATGAAAGGATTTCAAATGCCGAAGTCACATTATAACACAGTATGACTTAACCGATAGAGGCAGCAGTGGATCAGTCGCATCTGTGTGCTGTCATTTAAAATTGCGAATTTTCTCTATTGGAAAATTGGCAAATGAAAATCAATTAGCAAATTGCAAATATGCACATTTAAAGTTAACATACATAGATAGAAACCTGAATAACTTCCTCGCATTAGTGTAAAGTAGTTAATATTTTGATGGTCATGCGGGAATGCGCCACAACACAAAACCTTTTTGACCGAATTGCGACACATGTCAGAGAAATCTCAATGAGACAGTGACTTTGTCTTGTTTGCACAGTTTATAATACTAAAGGAAAGTTATTTTTGCCCCTGAGTGTGAGATGTATTGGCACATAATTATTCACATATAAGCCTCTCATTATCCCCAGCGCCTTTTCAGAAGGTCACGGCTGAAAGGTGAGCTTCACAAGTTTGGCTGTGGTCTCAGAATTTGAGCTGTAGGTTTTATCTATGGCAGCCATATGCAAAGCCACACACACACACACACACACACACACACACACACACTGTCAAGTGGTAGCTTATTTTCTGAGGCTACAGTCATTTACGAGCGTATTTGCTAACCCTACTGATGAATCAATATTTGTTTTTCCTTTTATCTTGTAAACATAGCTGGCTCTTTTGTGCACAAACAAGATGCTTCCCTAGAATTCCACTTTGGATTTTGGTTAAAAATGTTATCATAATAGTGAATGAAAAATGTGTGGTTGTTTTTTGGTAACAGTGAATCACTCCAATGCATCCCTCATGAAGGGGTGAACATTTGTTTGACCACCTGGATTTCATACATTCATAAGCTCTGACCACTAAAGAATCCTTTACACCAGGAATTAGAGCTGAATGATTTTTGGGAAAAGCAATATTGTAATATTGTGATTGCAGCTCATTTTGTAATCCTAATGTAATTTAAGCCAAGTCAAATACTTTTGAAACATGACAACATGGAAATATTACTCACTATATTTACAGTATATATAATTATAGACATTTTTGTTCTCTCACATTTCCATTTCAAAACAATCGACCTTACCAGAAATGTGTCGATGACCTTTTAGCACAAAAACACCAGATGTTTGTGTGTGTTTTTGCCTTTTTTTGGTCCAGTTTGAAAAGACGCTAATGACTGTTTACTTCCAAGTGCAAACACTGGAAGTAACTTGTGTAATATTTAAAAGGTTTTTGAGTAGATGGACTTCCTTCCTAGAGGAATGTTGTCTTGCTCAAATCTCAGTCTCCCCTTACCCCTAGAGTGCAGAATCACAAGAATGTTAACGCGAAATACTACAAATACCGGCTCATGCAGCTTTATTTTGTCTAAATTGCCTCAGAGGGTGCAGTATTTGCCACGTTTATTCACATTAATAGGATTGAAATTGAGAATATTTGTCAGTGAAGTGGTGCCGTAAAATATCAATTCCCACTCACCCTGAAGAGTTTAGAGTCGTGCATGTTTTTTAAGCACATTGGACGTATTCTGTGTGGACAGGGAGGAGCGGGACACACCCAGCGACTGATTACCAGGAGGAGGTGTCGTTCTCTTTGAGCTGCACATGCTTCTATTTATAACAGATAGCTGCAATAACTCAGAGAGGTAGGAGAGAGAGAGAGAGAGAGAGAAAGAGAGACATAGGGAGTCATATGACCCACAGCTCATTCCAGAGATAGTGACAGACAGAGCACTCACTCCGTGCTCCCAGCTAATATTACACCAGAGCTGCAGAGCGTGCGGAGGATGTGTCGCAACACCGTCGCAGGACTCTGAAAAAAAAAAAGATTTGTTTTGGATATCGCCAATAAGTATTATCATCAAAGGACGTGACAATAAATCACATCTGGGCTTAAACGGCTGAGTGACAATGCCAGAGGAAAAAGGTAATAAAGACCCTTTTTATCTTCCTGTATGTGCTGTGTTCACCTGCCAGAGGAGGAGGAGTGGCAGCTAATGATTTGTATATTACCCAGCACTAACCTGTCTGTGTCTCACATCCATGAACTACTCATTAAACAGTTAAGGAAATAATAACTCCACAACTTTAAAACATGGAAATCCCTGTAAAACCTGTAAAGGTTGTGTGCATTTACGGGACATTTAACTATGTAAGCGGCAGTCACTCACCTAACAGCTAAACAGGTTTCCTATTATGTAACACCAGTCAGAAGCATATGTAGCACTTTTGGTTTGAATACAGCGTGAATGACGACAACAACAACAAGTCTGTGTGGCAGCAGCAATGCTGAGTGCTGAATGCTCATGCTGCAGGTTGGTGTGCGTCCTGCCTGCAACATGCCTGGCAACAACACTGTTGTCTTGGTCTCCTGCCTGAATCTCTCACGCCGGGAGCTCAGCCACTTGGTCTGCTTGCAAAAGGGTCAGGGCCAGTTACTAAGCAAAAATCGCTGTGATGTTGTTGTAGGGATTTACACAGTGTCTTCAGTATTTCATCAGGACATTATATAGTCATTTTTGGACTCAGTGATTGTCTATTTTCTTGTATTTCTTTACATTTTTTTAAGTGAGAGTGAAAAAACTAAAGTAAGAGTTGCATCTGTACAACTCACGACTATATAAGTATTATGATAAACACATATGCTAACATAAAAAAAATGAACTCAAACACACATTAGCATTCATAATTCAATTACAACAAATGCTAGCATGGTAGTTGGCTACGTCTTGATTCAGTTTGTCACAAAAGGCATTGTTTTATGGACAAAAGCAGAGACAAATCTGTCTTTTGTGTGCAACAGAAGGACAATGAAGTCGTTCTATTACTAATTTGAAAAGAACATCAATATCATTGATCGTTGCTTCCAGGTGAATTCTGTGGTTGTAGAAAAAAAACAATGTTAACAGGCTAATAATAGGTTAATATGTGTTTTAAAATCACCCCAGAATCATGTTTCTTTACATACCTTTTTTACACAGCCTACCATTTCTTTACTTTCCGAAGCTAACTGTGGCTAGTAGCATGTTGCCTTTTTAACTTGCTAAAGACACTTGCTAATGTTGACAACTTGGTAATAGTTGGAAATGTGTTGTTATTATCTAGGTGTGAGGGTTTTGATGAAAATATGTTACTGTAATAAAAGGTAGTTCTAGTTAGCTACTACTAGCCTACAGCAGCTATAGGGACTTAGCAAAAAAAAGATCAACACATGAGCTTTGTATGGTTGTAGAAAAAAAACCTTAAGAATTGAACATTGGTGATTTACTGTATGGTTGTGGATAAAAACAATGTTAATAGGTGTTTTAAAATCACCCCAGAATCATGTTACTTTACAGTGACTTATCAAAGCTAACTGTGGCTAGTAGCATGTTGAATTTGCAGCTTGCTAAAGTCAAATTAATATTGGCAACTCAGTATTAGTTGGAAACATATTGGTTTTAGTACACAGGTGTGAGGTTATGATGAGAATGATTACTGTAAGAAAAGGTCATTCTAGTTACTACTAGCCTACAGCAGCTAGTAAAAAAAATATAATGTAGTTCAGTATTGTATAAGTAGATTCACTAAATCACAACTTTGCACAGTTGACCTCTACCCTGTTGACTCCAAAAGGGAAGCCCCACTGTTCTTATTTTTCCATGTAAACACACCACAAATATTTCCTCTTCTCCCAAAGTGTCTTGTCCTCAGCCGCCTTTAGTGTTAACACTGTGTTTCCAACAGCAGGGCTGTAACTATTTAAAACAGGGAGGTAAATGCGTTCTTTCATAACAACGTGATGAAACTAGTAAAGTTCCGCGGGATGGAAACACAGGAGACACACCCACCAACACACACACACACACACAGGGCCATGTGCTTCTGCACATAAAGATTTACATAGTTTTGAGCACATTTAAATGGAATGTGGGAGAAACACTGAGTAAACAACCATGTGCACACAGTCATTAACACACACACACACACACACACACACACACACACACGACTGCAGGCTGCATCTCAGTCCCAGCCAAGGACAGTGTATCCTGGGCCTGTGATGTAATACATGGCTGGTTGTCAGCAGTCACAGGGACGCCTGACGTTATTCCAGGCCTGCCAGTAAACAAACCACGTGTGTGTCCATCGGTGTCCACCGGTACCCCCGCTGCCATTTTATAGCCTATTCTCTAAGAATTCAAACAAAGCTGGTGGTGTTCTACGTGTTTCCTATGCTGCCTTTGGTATTCACGCGCATAATTCTTTATTTTTAAGACAAAGGTGCACTTATCGGGGACTATATTTTTAGAAGCATATTCCTCCATGTGGAGTTCTTTGGTGGTTATTTTTGTGGGGGTCAAAATAACCCACATTGTGTGTATTCATGGTAATGAATCCACGTGTCACCCAGGTCAGCAGTATGGCTTATTGAATGTGCTTTTAATAGTTTTAAGACAACAATGGAGCTCTTTTAGCACAGAGGAAGGATGTATTAAGCTCTGAACACATGGAATACTTGGTTATTTTGCCTGGTCTTTTAATGGAGCCGATGACAACAAGCCTTCATCTGTAAAACGGGGACAGAAACATTTCTAGGAAATGAGAAATTTGTCAGAATTAGAAGTTAAAATAAAACATTGCTTTATGAGAGTAATTCCCAAATGTTTTATTCTTGTCACGATTTAATAATTATGGACACAAATATGTGATGGGATGTATTGATATTTACGTAAATACTGTATATAAGATGCAAGATGAGAGTCAGGAATTAATCAATCACTCAAACTTTATTTATATTTACATGTTAAACTTCAATGAAGTTTAAGATGGGAGACGAATGCAAACACAAGCAATCAATATAAAAGACGGGCAATAAATAAAATAAAGATAATAACACTCGGGTAGAAATGAATCCATTGAAATCAACTGTAAAATGTCACTAACATTAATAATGATTTTTGCTAAATCATCAGCTAATTTGGTTGTTTTCTAACTGCTGTGTTTGTGTTGAGCAGGTGGTGTGTGTGTGTGTGTGTGTGTTTGTGGTGGGTTTATCCAAACTAAATCGAATCAATAAGTTAATTAAAAAAACCCACAGAGCAGAGCGATGTTAAAATTAGATTAATTTCTATAAATGACTCAGCACTCTGGCATTTGATTCTCTGTTTACAAGTGGCTACTTCAGCTTTGGAAAGTATTGTTATCTATACAAAGTGCATTAACCTCCTGTGTTTTCTGGTAAAATGCTCACTTTAAGTGTATAATGCAGCTTTGTGTCATTCACGGCCTGTGTGTTTTGAATCCAGCTGCTGTTGCACTGGCTCTTTCTCCCTCAGGTGCCAAACCTGTGTGGCATATGCTGGCGTTTCTGCAACCAGCTCTGCTCAAAAAAGCTGACACAGTGTTTTCTACACAGAGAGAGAGAGAGAGAGAGCTTCTATTCATGAGTCATGCTGTTTCTCTCTGGGTTAAAATAACTAGCCAGCAGCTCCAATCGCTCACTGTCTTCTTTACTCCCGGCTCTTTCCCCTCGCAATCAGCTTTTCCTGCTGCACAGTCATGACATTCACAGATATATCCGCAGTATAACCAAGCACAGACACACACGTGTGCTGGAATGAGCTGAGCTATGCTACAGTTCTCAGTTTTGCTGCATCACCGTGTCCGTGCTCCAGTCACTCGATCCCCGTTATGACACAGCACTTTTTACCTGTTCCGCTCATCATTAATGATTATCTGTTTCCAAAAATGACTTTGTCCCCAGGCTCAGTCTGTGTTAATCTGTGTTTCCCTCTTGTCCTGGTTTCCGAAATAGTACATAGCCACCATTAACACATTAAAAATGTTCGGATAACTGATTTATTCATGTAATTTCAAGCCAAACAAACAATAAGACCATATATTGGAAGATTCCTCAAATGCTCTGATTTCAAGGTATAGTGTCAAACTTTGCGTTGATGCCTCTCAACACTGCCAACTCATTCATTTAGACTAAAAACAGTATATTGACGGCGTATAAATTGTGAAATTTCAGTTACTATGAATGAAAAAGTCAGATTTTGCCATATTTCCCATTCCCAAAATGATCCTTAAGTTCCCTACAAGGATTGGTCGTATGAATCGGGCTCACCTACTTGTTACTTGGCTTTGCATTAGATTAAGTCTGGCTCACAGTTTGCCTTCCAATTCAACCTATAGGTGTTGAATTTTGTGTCGAGGTCAGGGATCTGTGCATGTCAGTCAAGTATTGTGTGAGTGTCGATTTTGAAACTAGGACACTCATTCGCTCCTATTGCCAAAAATGTCTCGTGATGTCTCAATAATCCAGTGTATACGTCAGTGATACTTAATCCTGCTTTTTGTGCTGTTTGAACTCTCTGTGTTTTCATTTTCAAGAAGCAACAACATGGAGAGAGGTGTTCCAGTGCAGGCTCTTCCAGTAACTCATGGGATTGTATCTGTTAGTAATGATTGTCGTGGTTGAAATATTCACAGACTCATCTTTCAAAGGAATTTCATGAAGACCATATTCATGAGACCGCGCCATATTTGCCATTTTTGGAGATTTATGGCTGATTTGATAATGTTGTGGTTACCGTTGTATTGCTATTATAAGAAATAGTATTCCAGTAGTATTCATGTTTTCAGTATCAAAACATGCCTAATAAATTGTAATTTATGCTTTAAACTTCTCTGTTTATATGACATTCCCTTATCTTAAAAAAGGGCTGAGCCAACAAGGCCGCACTGGTGTCATTTGCCAGGGAGGTCGGAGGTCAGCTTTCTGTAGTGCTTGACCTCAGGTCGAGGATCAAATGCTGCCGCGGTCAGGTTGCAGGTGTGACTGCACAGGTGGACTTTCAGGCCCTTGCATGAAAAATATATAATATCTGCCCCGTGTATTTATAATCATACCAAGATAAGATCGTTCTTCAGAGCTACTCGTTGTTTTTCTGCTCCTGTTTTTACTGTAGCAGTGGTTGTCAGTCGACTTGGCCTACAGGCTGACTTCATGTCTTTTTCTTGGCTTCTAACTAGAGTGAGATAATGGAGTGGGTTTTCTGTTTGGACGGTGGACAGGAAACTCCCCGGCAGTGAAGTAATGGTCATGTACAGTAGAAGGTAATGAAAGGCGAGCCAGGTTTCAGCAGGTTCTTAGAAACTCTCCTTGCGGTAAATCTAATCAGTCGATAGTGTTCAAAAGCTTGAACAAGTCTGTTGAATGTCTTGATGTGTTTTGCACGTATACTTTGGGCAAGCTCAGATTCCATTTGCAACTTTATAAAACAATCCATGACCTTATTGAAACTTGATGGAAGGTTGAAGGATGTTAAATCCCATTTCTTGTGATAGTAGTGGGTAGAATCAATAATTTTACAACTACAAAATTGTTTGTCCCCTTCGTCTTAGGGGCATAAAGCATGCGTTGCTTCTGTATCTTGATGGTAGATATACTGGGTAGGACCATGTACTTCAAACCCTGTGAACCTGTACGGCTTGGTTAGACCTGCTAGAGGCTAAAGTCCCAGTACCGTAGTTATGTAGGATCCACAGACAAGCCTTCCCACCAACAAAGTACCATCACAAAGGAGATAAGTTTTAACTGTACACTGATTCAGTGTAGCATGTGTCCCTCAGGAATAGTACCCGGTACCTGTTGTTGTTTTTGTACCTGCTCTGGCGAGGTTCCCAAGCAAGCTGAGCCGATACTGACTGCCCAAGACTGTCGGCCACCGATTGGGCAGAGATTGTCCTCACTAGAAGGGTCATGAGTGCGACACCACAATCAAACCAGCCATTTTTAAAAAAAACGAGAAAGTCTATCGAAGATGCCAAGAGTTCTGTCTTCTGGTACTTATTTTGATCTTGGTTTCTGACACGAGAGCTTATGATCCATGTGACAACTTGGCTTATTGTGATGCTAGCCTTAGCCGTTTTTATTGTGCTAGTCTTGGTGTTCATACGGTTGCTTTTTATTTTGGATGTCTTGCAACACCTATCCAGGGTGTACCCCACCTAACGCCCTATGTCAGCTGAGATTGGCACAGCACCCCCCACGACCCTCATATGGAGGATGAAGCGGTAGAAGATGGATGGATGATGGATGGATGGTATCATTTCCATAGAACTCTTGATGGAGTCCAAGTATTTCCATTATGCCCTGAACGTTTCCATGAAAGTAACACACGCACATAATCTGCATTTCTTTGGCGTATGATGGTGCGTTTATACATATGAGAGTGAAAGTCCCCAAGGTCAACAGCTCGGCGACCACAAAGTACTCCTGCCGTGGTAATATGAGCAGTTTGATTCCCCGCCACCTCTGCAGATGGTTCACACCAGGAATGTTGCAGAGTACCATGGGATCCCCACGAGCTGAGGGAACTCTATTTTTAGCAGGTGCTAGAGCATGACTTCTTGAAAAGGCATTTGAGATAAAGTTGCTTGTGTATCCCTTATCATATATCCAGTGTGTGTACACTATAAGACATTTCATGTTGTTGCAGAAGTCATTTGAAATTTGTTTCTCTTTAAAATTCCTATCCCAGTAGCAGTAGTTTGGCGTTGAGCAAGATTTCAAATATGTACCATCTAAAATATAGTTGTTGACCATGCATAAGATATAGGGCAACTACTTCATGAGGCATCAGAGGCAGATGCTATATATCCACGTTTTGTAGCTTCATGCCCATGTTTGGGCATTTGTGTGGTACATTTGTGCAGGTGGTTAGCCGCAAATGTCCACCAACACTCAGTGTGTGTTCTCAGGGGCTTCCAGTGGTGTGAGTGTGGGCATTACAGACGTGTAGAGTTGAATTGCTCAGATAGCTGCCTGCTTGGGGGCGGCGGCCTCTAGGACAACAGCATCAGTAGTGGCTGTCAACCCGAGAACAGACACCCGAAAGGGTGATTGATGATATGGACAACTGGGCAACTGGAGAGGACAGGACACAGGCTGGAGTAGGAAGGATAGAGGGTGGCTCGGGGGGCGGTGGTAGGTTTTGAACTCTTCATGCTGCTCTGCACGACAGCATGAATTAAGTCACTGTCTGTCCAAATCAGGCACACTGTCTGCAAGTGACCAAATTAGATTTGTGTATCCAGACATAACCAACTTATCTGTACAGGTTGATTTCGTAACAACGTAAGTGTTTGTGGTGCTTCTTTCAAGCACAAATGCAGGAAAAATCGCTCTCGAAACAATCATGCAAGAACAACTCGGTGAAGGCCGAGACTGGTTTTGCGATGTTCTGTTCAATTTGTGTGGAACTTATCAAGGCCAAAGTCACCAATGTCCAAATCATTTCCACTTCTTACATCCTCTATTGGAGTTCCACTGTCATGGCAGACGTCTCTCTAAAGCATGTTGCCTGTGTTGAATGAAGCCTTTTCTTCATATTGTATTTTACTCTTTTCTTTCTCCAGTATCTGAGTATCTTGTGTATTTTGCCAATACTGGACTGATAACAAGTTAGCTCATTTGTAGTCTTTCACCCAGCTCTCTCTTCATCTAGATTAGCACAGAAATGTCAAGGCCATGAGGTCTTCAACCTTTGACCCCTTTAGTGTAAGCCACTTGCTCGAACAGCAATTCACTGGTGCAAACTGCGCCCTTGGGAAACACATTTGTTGCCTGTCATGAAGCCTAACAAGGACACAAGCAGCGGTGATTCATCCATGGTTTATACTGACTCCTCATTATACATTTGAGCAGCTAAATTTATCAACTATAAACAGCAACAACCTCTCACTTCCACCTCCTCCCCCACGTCCCCATTGACAGCATACTGGAGCCTTATCACAGACCACTGGCAGCCTGAATGTCTGGTGCAACTCGCTAGGTTCTACATCTGGCCCTAAAGATCATGTCGTGTCTCCTTCTCATCCCCGCCTTCCGTTTCTATTTGTTGCCTGGAGAGGAAGTAGAGATACTGGATCCCCACCAACAGGTGCAAGGGCACAGCATTGCATGCTGGGTCATATCGGAAGCCAGAGCCCCACCCGGCTCCCCGATGACTACCAATCCCTTCTGCCTTACACCCAGTCTTACTCTTGGATGGTCTGTTACAGATGGTTGCAATCAACCCGGGTCTTAGACCTGTTATTTTACGAGGACTCAAGACTTTCCCCTCCTAAATTCTTGTCTTTATTGGGTAGCATGCCCACAACTGCACTCGACACTGGTAGCTGGTGTAAAACCACACCTCCTACGTACAAAACAATATAGGCACCACACTCCCCAAAATCCCTATTGTTGTTGTAATTCAATTTCGGAGTCAGCACATTTTCAAATCGGAGGTCACATTGTAAGAAAGACATGTGGACTGAATGAAAGCAGCTCTGAGGACTTAAGTGTCATCCAAAGAAAACTCCGCAAGGAATTTCCTCTCTCCACGTTTTCATTATATTTGCTGACCCTATGAATGCTAAGTGTCTCCGTGATGCATTTCCCATTTGGGGATTTTACAGTTGAATCTCTGGAATAAGGGTTTATCATTGTAATGAGATCTAAGTAGCTTTGGGAGGCTGTGTTTGTCTTGGACTCACAGTCGCACACTCTACAATGCTGAGAAATGGCTTTGTACCCCCACTGTGGGTGAGAGGCCCTTGTAAAACTTGCTGAAGAATGTGTTGCTCCTGTGGGTCTCTTTGGTCTGGTGGCTGTTCTTACTCTCCTGTCAAGAATCCCCCAGCAGAGCAGGGCACAAATGGGCCAATACCTTTTTGTGTGGAATGGTAGAAACGGAACTTTCAAAATAAATGATTATACCTCAAACTAGAGATGGAGTAAGTTAGTTTTATAGTTGTATACCCCTGCAAACCACTGTAGCTTGAGTTTACATCCACGTTTGTCTAGATATGTAGTGCAGACATACCACTGTTACTAAAACTAGTTACTGTGGCTTGAGGTATAGCATTCTCCATGCTGAAAATGTGTTTTGTCAAGTCACGGAAACTGTCCAAGTAGACGTTAGTACCACATTTGAGGGAATTCTCTTAAGAGACAATTTGACAGACTCTGTAGCCAAGGTTACCACTGGCACAGAGACATAAAAAGTGACACTGCGTAATCTGCCGCTTAATCTCTTTTCACTCTGTACCCACTGTTAACATCAAGGAGTAAATTCAATTTGGGCTTTGGACAAAGTGTGAGGTGTAAAGGAGAGGCAGAGAAACACAGATAAGATCACCGATGCCATGACTGGCCTCACTGGCTTTTGCCGTTTTCACAATTGAATTTAGTTTCTGTCAGAATAATGGTTGTGTTTTTGACCTTGGAAAGAGATGGGCTTGTTGTTTCCACCTGCCTTTAAGTCTTTGTGCCAAACCACACCAAACATCCAGACATGAGAGCGATGTTGTCTGTCTTCTCTTATTGTTTCCTAGAAATAAGGCAACCACACTTAATTAATAGCTGGTAAATGTGTTTACAACTGTTTTATTGTCTTTATTTACATCAGATAAACCAAATGGAAGAGAACAATTTTAGAATTTAAAGCCTCTTCTTGCTTGATTTGAGTGACATTTCTCATTGTTAAAAGAATAATGCGTATATTTGAATGAATCAATCACCCTCGTAACCATTTGAATAGAATGTTTGGTTTGGCCAGACTGAGCAATAAGTGGCCCAAAACTAATGCATTCTCTTTTGAAATGTTTAATTTTCCTGCATCATAGGCTATACAGAGAAAAAACCTGAGAAACGTTGTGCATTTTAGTTCATCTCAGTCAGCCGATAAAACAGCCACTCATAATCTAGTTAATCCAGGGAACTTGAAAGAAAGACAATTCCCACCAGAAACAAAGTTCTTAGTGAGTTTCCAGAGAGCAGCTCTGCTTGCCTCACTGCTATGATTCCCTCTCTTTCTCTCTCTGCCTCTTTTTTCTAAATCAGTTCATTTGATCAACTCCTCTTTTTTCCAAGCCCAATTATCAGTAACCACGGAGGCACGGTGAAACCGGTCTGACGACACCGGCGTTTCCTGAGCACACAAAGAGACTTTTATGCAACCGATGCCATGAAAGGCTGATAAGCATGTGAGAATATTCAGGCGTGGTTATTATAAAAGGGGTGAAAAGTAGTGTTTTGATGGAGATGTCAAGCGCTTCCGTTGCGTGTTTTGCCTTCTTGTGTCATCGCCAGGTGACTCTTTGAAGGTTGTTGTACTCTGCTCGGCTCTTCAGTGACTTCATGTTTCTTGGTCCCCTAAAACACCCGACAAACTGTTAAATGTTACCGTTAATATTCATTTTAGTCTTTACTAGACTAGACTAACAACCCGGGGCAAGCCGAGTCCTCCAGGGACCGAAGGTAGACGATGTCATGAGTAGTAAAAACAAACACGTTTAAGTGTGAAAAACAGGTTTCATGGCCTCGTATTTTTGGGTTACAGGCAGGTTCTGTACGAGCCCATTGTGTTTTTATCTTTTAGATCCTTCCTATCTAATTTCTGGTTTATGTCACTTTAAGGCCAGTTCCTGTTCTCCGTGAGTCTGGCCCACTTCGGTCTGCAGTGGACCAGACCACCCTTGTCCGTGACAGTAACCGTGGATCAAACTGAGACTCTAAGCACTCTAAGACTGTACATGACTGTCCCACCTGGAGAAGAACTTATTAGGTAGTTGTATCATGGAGCACCAAAGAATTGAGGGGCCTTTATTTTGAAATAATTGAATGGGCTTTCAAACAGATATAATATGATGGTGGATAATGGACTGGATAGTTGTACATTAAAGTTAATGCCTGTGATGACGCTTAAGAAAAGACCTGTCCTGAAGTGTGTGCATCTGGTTTATCTCTCGTCTCGTATACGTCTGTTTTTTTTTTTGCATCTACATACGCTGTCTTACGTGTCTTACAAAGTGTCCCCCTCTCTCTCTCTCTGTGTCTCCGTGTGGTCGTGTCCTGCAGTGTTTCAGCAGCAGGCTGTCCACAGCCCTCTGGAGCAGCAGCAGAAGAAGAAGCAGGGCGGCGGCGGCGGAGGAGGACCGATCCCCTGTCAGAACTGTGGGAAGCCGTGCAAAGGCGAGGCCCTGCGGGTTCAGAACAAACACTTCCACATCAAGTGCTTCGTATGTAAAGGTATGTCACAGCTCACCTCTGTGTACTCGCCCCTCCTCCCCCACCTCACCCCATCTGTGGAAAACAGAAACATCTCCTCTGAAGTTGTGTCCGATACCGATATCACCAACCGATATCACTTAGATCCAGCTATTTTAGACCATTCTTTCAAACTAAAAAACTGTTAACACCTTTGTGCTGAGTCATTTCAGAGATTCCCCAACTGTGCAACAAATATTCTTCCACCAGAAAGAAGAAATAAGCATGACTCAGCTAAAATGAGCTACTTTTTTAGTGTGTGCTTAGTGAAGCATGCGATACAGATCCAGTTATTTTGACCAGTATCGGATCGATACCGAAGATACTTATGACTTATTTATATTTATGAGCGTCATTAGGTCTCACAGATGGCTGTTCAATCAATTCCAGCGTATTACAAGGACCTTAGATAGGGTATTGGACTTGATTAGTGCATCGTTATTTTAGCATCAACGAGAGGCTTCATAGATGAAAACAATACAGCAAAACTATGCTAACTTTTGTTTGGATTACAGTAAGTCATGGATTATCACGATCAAGAGTCTGTGTGAACAATTGTGGACGTCCTTAACTACTAAATCATTTGTAATTCAGAAAATAATTCATTTAATTTGTCGCTCATAGAAGTAGATGTGGGTTATTCAGTGTGCGCGTGTGTGTATTTTTGGCTGGGTGTTTGCGTTAGATACTTCAGATGTGTGTGTGTGTGTGTGTGTGTAGGACTTCTTTCTGCATGTGACCGTACTTTATTAGAATGTGTGTTTGCGCCCCTCCCAGCCCAGACTCTCGGCACGAGCCTTGTGTCACACCAATGTTGTTGTCAACACACGCCCCGGTTGCTAGGTTACCGGCTGGGTCGCTACAGTGTCGGTAGCTTCCAGGAGTTTATCACCCCCCCCCCCACCCCCACCCCCCCTTTTTTTTTAATATGTCAGCGACAGGCAGACTCCCTGTCTCTGCATTCATGTCCTCGTCCTCTATCTTAATCTGGACGCTGTGAGCGGTCACATGTCAGTGTCAGTGATGCACGACAATTGCAAATAATCATCAGCTGTTTCCTGTGTCCACTTAAAGGATAATTACACTTAATTGGATCTTTTCTGTTTTATAGTTTTTGCCAAAAGCTCTGAGCAATTAATGACAACAATGTGCTCACTGAGTTAATAGATACAATCTGGGAAGATGGTGAGATTAATTATGCTGTGTTCACATTAAGCCACAATAACAATATTATCTCAATATATTTAAGAATGTGTTTCTTTTGTAAAGATTAAATCAAGATTTTCAGGCAACATCATGTCTTACTTTGCTTATTGTGTGTAAAGTTTCTTTCTTTTTGCAGATTATTTACAAAAAATACTAATATCTACATCCGTTCTGTATTTAAGGTGGGAAAAAGCAACATATTTTTGGCATTACTGAAAAAAAGAACTAGATAACTTTGACCAATCACAGCACAGGTCAGAGAGAGAGGGCGCCTCCTATTGGCTGTCCTACAAAGCAGCTGCATGTACAGTACATGTCCCTTCGGTGGAAATGTAAATTCAAAAAAAAAAACACGGTAAACTACGTGTCAATATGGATGAAGACTTTGAGAGACGGAGACTTCGCCTCGGGTCCTTTGCGCCTGTCTTTGTGTGGGAGGGGCTTAGGACTGAGAGACTTTATAGTCAAGATTTTTTTCATCTGCTTACCCCAGCTTTAAAGCCACTGCTTGGAGAATTTAAACATTTTCTTTGCTCACCCCCTTTAATTTTTCACAGTCACACAATGTTTGTGCTGATTAATGACACCTGAAGGAACCAGACATTCATACCTCATTAATTAGGCTGAGTTTATTCTTTCAGGAGCAGCTTTTATGTTTAACCTGCAAAGAAATGAGTCAATAGAGATGATTACATGCCTCAGGTTACATTTATCAGATGTCTAATGTTATTATTTTGGTAATGGTTAAAGACAGAATGTTCTCCTCTCTGGATGAACTTGTTAGGTTCACTTTTCAGAAGTGCTTAATTGGGAAAAGCTGGCTGATTTACTGCGTGACATACCGGAGGTGTATTAATACCATGTAGACGCAACAGTCACAGAGGTTTTGTTTGAGCACAGGAAACAACACAAGACTCCTCCTATTCATAAATCCACAACATGACAACACAGCTAAAGGTTTAAAAATACAATACGGATACATAGGACTGTAAGGAGAATAATGAGTGTAATAAAATGCCATGAATATAATATACATGTAATATAAGAGGATGAGGGACACAAGTAATAAACAAATTGGAAATTAAATTTAAAAAAATAAAAGCCTGACTTTTGAGAAAAAATGGTCAGAATTCTGAGATTAAAGTCAGAATTATTAGGATTAAATACGTTTGAGGGGGGAAATTAAGAGAATTCTGAGATTAAAGCCAAAATTCTGAGAAGAAAGACAAATTCTGAGATTAAAGTCATTCGAAAATTTAAAAAAATCCTAATCCTCTTCCATACAATACCAACAATTATAATATAACAGATAATAGATAATACAATTATCTTTTAGTATTTAGCAATAATGACGATAAATGTTCAAAAGGAAGATATTCAAAGTCAAATACATTGTAATTAAAATATGATAAATAACCAAATAAAAATGCAAGATTAAAATACAAATAAAAACACAAAAAGTTCTCTGACATCTGGAGTATTTATCAGAGTTTAGCACAAATAAACCACAGCAATTTGAGTGGAAACTAAATTTGGATGCAGCACATTCTTCATAGATAATAATATCCGGTAAAAGTGTGACATACAGACCATAGACACCCAGTCTCTGGAGCTACTACTTCACCTCAGACCTGCCACAGTATCTCAAAGTTCTCACAATGAACCTGGAGGAGATTCAAGCCCACGTCCCCTGACACTAACTGATGTTTTAGTGCCAATTACAACCAACCCTGGGCGTTAGCCAGTAATCCAACAGCGCCAGGTTTAAAGTGGAGGAGCGGTCAGATAATATGTGTAATTAACACCGGACAGAAATGAGGACAGGATTAGCATGAGCTGGTGTTAGCCTCTTTAGCACTTGATTTATATCAATGTAGCTCTTGGTTTACTAATGATTAACACAAAGTGTTTTTTACCGTGTGTTACCAACACACTACATGGCTATATAAAAGGGAAAAAATAAATAATAAATAAAATAACCAAGCTGTAGTGAAGTATAAATATATAATTTTCAGGCTAAAACCCACAAGCTAGCAATCACGTTAGCTTCTTTTTATATCAAAATGACATACAACTGGATGAAAAATATGCTCCGATATAAGATTAATCGTCAAGAGGTAAAAAAGAAGGATTGTGAGTAAAAATATACTTAAATTTAATATTTCTCTTACATACATTTCTCATATTTAAGATAATAATACATTATACACTCAAGAAAGTCATATTTTCACACTTTCTCTATTTAATGCCGACATAATTTTGGCTGATGTCATGATTTAGTTCACATACTATTTGAATCATAAATATAGGGCCTTTGGTTAAGATATAACTGCATAATAAAGTTTAAATACACAGTTTTAGAACCTGGGCCGCCACCGTTTCCCACTAAGGCAAATTTTGTAAATGATTAATGCGGTATTAATATTATCTTCTTTACGTTTGTTAATGTTGATTGGTGGCATTTATTTACTTTTTTGATATACTGTGCATGTTGCATTGTTAGAAAATGACAGTCTTGCATTTTTAACGCATCAATATATAAATATTTTGTTAACTATTTGGTCCATTTAGTAGCTCTGGAAGGACCTTCACCGCCACATGTGGTTTGTTGATGGTTAACTTTTTTTTGGTAATTTGATTATGGTTTACCGTTGTGTTGCTACTTACAAAAACAAAAACCCTGACTGCAGCTTTAATCGCCTCAGATTACAGAACATGACGAGCCGTAATTGCTGTTTTCATGGCAGCTGCCGTCAACATCAAGCCGTGCGGTTGAGGAAGTGTGTTTTGTTTAGGTACCAACTTTGCCTGTCTCTATATATCCTGTTATGTCTGCGTCTCGCGCGTGCTTTTAAGCCCACACCGTCTGCAAAACATCTCTCACGGACTTTAATCCGAAATCTGTTTCTACTCCTCTTAAGTACCATCACCTCATCCAAACAGCATTTGAATACAGCAGGGAATACTAAAATATGCTGCCACACCCCAATGTCTGCAAGGCCGTATGAGAACTGATTGCAAAGTCAGTGCAGTGGTGAAAGAATCCTTATGTCAGACACTCACTATTTACACACACGTTTATGAGCATTTAGACACACTCCCAAACACGGGAGTGGAATTTTATTGCTTCTATAAATCTGAAAACAGATTTATTTGTACAGTAGGCAGCCACGTCAGATGAGTTCCATTTTTCTGATTAAAACACGACCCAGATTCTTTAACATATCTTTCTTTTTAAAGGGGCAAACCTGCTTAAACCTGCTTATTATGTGTTTTAAAACTAGTTTGGCGGTTCGTTCTCTGACCACTGGCATTAAAAACACCCTTTTAGAGATGCTTATGTGTGGAGCTGCAACAATTACTATAAATACTATGTAACGTCTATATAAAATAAACATAAGCTAAGCTAAAGCTTCCTTGTTTTGAGGTTTGAAAAACACTGGTCAACATTTTCTGACATTTTATGGACCAAACGGTTGATGGACTATGATAATAATCCTTAGTTGCAGCTCTACTTATGTGTAAAAATCCCAGCAGTTTCTGAAAAAACCGAGACCAGCACAGTTGACACCAACAGCCATGTCATGTTTAAAGTCATTTAAATCACCTTTCTTCCTCGATTTAAAGTGGTTCTTAGGTTGTCTTTACCATGTTTCCATGTCTAAATGCAGTGAGTTGCTACCATGTGATTGGCTGATTAGATATTTGCATTAATCAGTTGAAGAGGTGTGCCTAATAAAGTGGCTGAAAAGTGTATGTTATAGTGTTGTACATGATTGTCAATTCCTACAAAATACTGTAAAAGTGAGTCGTGCTAATCTGAGATTGTTTGGTCAACAACTGTTTGGATAATAAATCATCAGTGTCAGCAGACTTTAACGGTAATGTTTACAGCGTGATGTGTGAATTACAGCCTTGACTCCTTCGTAGCGTCTCCCGTTTGAGCTTCTGACAGATTTATGGATTACATTGTTTCTGACCTTCCTCTCCGTGCGGCTGTGTTTCTTCCTGGAAGGTGATCAGTACACGGACGCTGGCGGTGCTGGACACACATGTGGAGGTCCTGACGGTGGGATCACTGGTGTTATATTAGCAGATGGTTGCGATGTTCTCAGTTGGGTGTTGGCTATTGGATTGTCTCCTTCTTGGAAGCAGGCTGAGCAGAACAGAGCCAGGTGGGGAGTGTGTGTGTGTGTGTGTGTTACTGGGCCAGGGATGTTGACCTCATACACACACACACATATCAAGGGGAAATGCAAGATAAATAGATACTGAGAAAGAGATAGAGTGATAGATAGATAGATAGATAGATAGATAGATAGATAGATAGATAGATAGATAGATAGATAGATAGATAAATAGATAGATAGATAGATAGATATACAGAGAATCCTGGGATTATATTGCTTCAAAGTATAATGTTTTTGGTATAAATCAATGTAATCTCTGAAAAAATAAATTAAACACAATTTCAGGTGGCTCAATTGGACCTGTGAGAGTGTGGGTGCTTGGGATGGAATGAGTGATTACTTCACTTTATAGCCAAAAAAAAAAAAAGCCCTTCTCTGTATGTTGGTCCTGTTATGGGCTGGTGACCTGTCCAGTTTATAATCCGCCTCTCTGATGATGTCAACTGGGATTGGCTCGAGCTCCCCCAGGATCCTTGTTGGACAAGTGGAAGATAATGGATCGATGGGTCAAAATGGGCGTTATAAGATGTATTGTAGTCACTGTTAGACCAAAGACCAACGGCCCCACATAAGAAACCTACTTGTAAATAATTACGGTGCAGTGAGAGTGTGGATCACTGTGGATTCGTTTGACATGTCGCAAGGATCAACCTTGAATTTTCTCTAAGTTCAGTCCCATAGTCCCATCAACGCCAGCAGGCTCACAACTGTACAGGCAAGGTCAAGGACTAGACTAATGAATGTGGCCCTAACACACACATACACACACACATGCACACAGACATGGTGAGTCATCGTAAAACATGAGGTGCAGTCAAGGTTGCACATTCATAGCAGAAAGCACATAGCACATGTATATTTATCCCTGCTTACACACACACACAGTGAGAGTCTTTGTGAAACACAGTCAGGGATAGTATATGTTATAACAGTATATCATATACCATAAATAAGATCTCTGGGGGTGTAGTGTCTCAAATAGACACATGTTCTGTCCGTCTCTCTCACACACACAGTCCTGCTGAACTGGATTCGGCTAAATTACTGATATCACATTAGCCTCGACCAGGGGCCTCAAACTCAAATGACCTGGGGGCCAATGAGTGTCCAGTCTGGTCCTGTGGGAAATTAGCTAAAAATCAACTACATTTATGATGATATTTCATAGATTTTCAAAGTAAAAGTGTTTGTCATGACAGTAGACATGACAGTAGACATTAAAAAAACATATTTATGGTGAATTTAATTAAAAGTGTGATATATATTATATTTAGTATTATATTCTGTCTATAATGTAGCTTGATATGAAGTGGCAGACCACGTTAATTGAGGCCAATATTACAATTATAATGATATTTGATATTTTACCAGCATCAACATGTTCTATAAAATAATTATTATATTATATTATATTGGACATAATACTGTTTATTTAAAAGTTAATTCAACATTAATAGTTGATACTTTTGACTGTTGTAACTTGTAAGTAGATGCACACAAGTACAGCAAAACAAGTAGTTAAAAGAGGAAAAAAACACACATTTATCACTTTAACTCGGTTCAGTCTGACCTATCATTGATTTATCTCACATCTGTGTCTGACAGACAAGGATTTCAGGATTCATTCGTCAGATACTGGTTTTTCTGCATTTACACTTTTAATCTGACTAATCTAGACTATACTTCAGATGACATTGTTGACTAAATCCACTTAATGTGGTGTAAAAATGTTATGAGTAAATGAGTTATTTTCAGTCCTTTTTCTCTCCAGATTTCCTCCCCCCCCCCCCCCCCCATTTTACAGTATAACCAGATGCACATGTTGCTAGACACACATTTGGTTTGCTCTAAAGCATTGGCCTCACATAGTTAACTAACATCATACTTAAAACGTAAAAAAAAAAGAAGCTTTTGTACACCTTGTTTGTACACAAATGAATCAGCTGCACTATATTTTATTTACAAGTCACAACGGGGCAGTTGTGCGGCGTATTTATTAGGATGTAACAGCCTCCGCACTCTGCTGAATTCAAGGAAGAGCAGAACAGACTTGGCTCTGGACGGCGCGGAATTCCTCAGTGCACACTCACATTATGTAAGTGGCTTCGCAGTGCATGAGATGAATCTCTTTAGAGATGGAAGTAATCCGTTTCCTGTGAGGTAATCTGACTTTCAGCTCTGGAAAATGTCATAATCATGGTCCTTAATGCAGTTGAGACTTTATAGCTTCTTCATAGCGGAACCTGAGAGACAATAACGAACGTGTTATTGCTTTCGCTGCCTGTAGTTGAACTGAAGTGGAACTTTTCTTGGTTCCGAAGTTCCAATATCTCCACACAATCGCTTAAAAAGCTCCCCAATCATGCATTCATTCACACGCACACACCCTTGTCCCACCCACCCAGACGTCCAGAGGTGAAACCCTCCTGTGGGTTCACGTCTTGCTGCAGAAATGTGGGCCCTCGAACACATTCTGTCCTCCTCTGCTGAGTCTCGGGACAAGACGTCTAATTAACTGCATCATGAGCTCATACACCGAGGCCCGAGTGAGAGAAGAACACAAACACCCACTGTTGTCATGGAGACGGAATGGTTTCAAAATGATGAAATTGTTCTAACTTGCTGGGTTTTGGAACAGGGTTCAATACTGATGAATACAGATACTGTGTCTGTAATGTTGTGTCCTTTTCAAAATGTTTTGTGTAGATGTTTCTGGCTGTATCTGACATTTTTTAGCTCTTTCATATATAAGAGTTGTGCAAGCACTCACAGCCAGCGCCCTGTCAGCAGGTGGCGCTATGCCCTTGACTCAGTTTTCATCTGCTGTTGTTTTATGGCCGGGTCTCTTGTCTCACGTGTGAAGTTTTGAGCCGATCGGTCAATGTATGATGAAGTTATAGGGCACTTCCTGTTTGGTGGCGAATGGTCGAAATTCGCAGAAATTCCGATTTCTGACTTTGCCACGCCTTTTTGAATCTGCAAAACTTTTGATAACATTTCATTTTTGATCTGCTCAGTATAAACTTACACTTTTTTTATGTCGCTTTATGAAACGTGCAAATCGCCAAGATGGACTCCAAATTCAAAATAGCCAACTTCCTGTTGAGTTGAGGCCATGGTCCCAATGGACTTTTTTGTCCGTTTTGGGCTGTGACATGTTTCCACCAAGTTTAGTGAAATTTGGTGCAACTTAGTTTTGGCTTTCTCCAGCATTTCACCATAGGGGTCTCTGCTGAGCCATTTTGCACCACATTCACGTATTTCCCTTATTTTTCCGCCCGTTCTGGTTTACGTGTCAGTTTTGACCAACGTTCACAGCCTCAAAATGCAATCTTTCAGGGAGGAAAATAATAATTCCTGGAAGAAGACAATAGGTCGGGCCCTAAAGTGTCGTCAATGTCCTCATCTTTTCAGTTAAGCTGCCACCATGAGTAGTCTTGAAGTAGTGACGAAGGGAAACTGAAATAGGAAAGGTCGTAGTCTTGTGTTCATTAATGAGTAGTTCCTGTATGGAGCTGCCAGGAAGGAGGAAAAGAAGTAGACGGGCAGAGAAAGGTCATGGATGTTGTGAAGGAGGACATGAGGACAGTTGGTGTAACGGAAGAGGACACAAGGGAGAAGCTGAAAGAAGAAGATATTATACCTTCTTGCTTTGTTAGCTACAGTTGGTGATTTATTCTGTGTTTTATCTTAACTTCTTCTGTCTGGGAATAGTTGTTTTATTTTATAGAAGAAGCAATGATACATTACCAAGAACCGAAGTTAGTTCAGATTGAAGTTTTGATTGTGTGCACATTTGAAAGTGAACTCTCCACTTCTTGAAAACTCAATTTACTCGCTCCGTAATCCTCCCTTCCTTTTCCCACGTGAATGAGGGATACAAGCGGATAAGAAGAACGCCCGCTTTGAAGATTTCCATCAGCGATGACGGACGAGATGAGAAGACTTATGTAATCCGTTCAGACACGAGCTGATCGGCGTTGGAGGCTCGTCTGCTGCTCTGCGTTTTCTCTCTCGGCGGGCGCACCGCACTGCTGCACTGCAGATGAAATGAATTATATCAAACGTTTAGGTTCACTTTTAAACGTATGCCACGCTTCCTGGTGGTCTATAAATGATGGAGGAGGTGCGAGCTGCTTAAGGAACCGACTTATCATACAGTAAGGAGACGCGTGCATGTGCCAACTGGCAGCACATGTATAAATATATACAGGGTCTGAAAGATGAGCTGGTGGGAACCGGCACTCTGGACTCGTGAGTTTGGATTTCTGGCTCTGTCTCTTCCAGTCCATATTTCTCTCTGCCAGAGCTGCTGTCATTGAGTCTTTAGGGACAAATTTCAAGCCTGTCAGAGTAAAAATTAGTCCTCTAAAGTGAAACGTAAGCGTGAAAGAACTCGCATAAAATGGTATGAGCCAGTTACAAATGAAATTGTTCTTGCAGAGGTCTAGGTCATGTAAAATTTATTTAATTTAACAGAATCCGAAGTCAAATCAATGGTCTGTCAAGTCATTTTTGACTTTGGGTCTATTGGAGACTGTCTCTTCAGTGGAGACAAAGCCGTGTCAGTCCTGAAGATCAATCATTTCTGGGGTTTCGACTTCTCTCAAGTAGGGGTGGGAATCGCAGGATATCTTAACGCGATACATGGTCCACGATGCCAATAATATCACGATACAACTATTCTGTGATAGGGTGTAAGTCAATTTGCCAATTTTGTTGCTTCTGCATTTCATGCAACATTAAGTCCCCCATTTTCAAAGCTGTTTCTCTGCTGCACACGCCAGGATAATGACTGTGAAACTGTTTAGTCCCAAAAAACTGTTTGAAAATGGTTCCAATCCAGCCTTAGTGAAGTGGACAGGACATGGTCTAGTGCAAAAATAGCGTCTTTTTTATCCTTACATGATTATAAAGAAGCTTTTAGAAAGGTTCTCAGTCAAACTATGCTTAAATTACTTAATTTTACCAAATCATATTGCGGTTATTTTGACAAATAAATCATATTTTCTCATGTGAAGTACAAGATTTTGCTTCTGCAGAATCCCCTCATAATGCTGTTCTGTCATACGTTTAATCTTTATCAAATAATCGCAGTGTCTTTTGGATATTTTGATCATTTTGTGATAAATCGCGCAGCCCTGCCATCCATCAATCCATCAATCCATCAAGATTACACCATCAGCCTGGAGCTGTTATCTCATAATTGTAGACCTGTTGCCGCACATGTGAACCGGACGTGCTGGTGCTGTCAGCAGGCGCTGGAAAGTACGTCGTCCACATCCTGAGAAAACATTCCTGCTTGTATTGTTGTGGTTGTTTTATTAGCATGTCCCAACCACTGGGAGGGGATCGGAGAAAGAAAATACAGTACGCGGGGCAAAATGCTGGACAAAGGTTGTCCAACGTGTCGGGGGAAAAGTTTTCATAAGCTGATAAAAAAGGGTGGGAGAGTTGGACTGTTGTGCAAACCAGTAGGAAAAAAGTGAAATGTTGCAATATAAGATAAACGTGTGGAGGAAGAGCCTCAGAAGTACTGCAAACGTTGCTTTTAGGATACTTTTTAAATCCCCTGTAATCCCTGTGGGCATAATCTTTATACCCCAGACATGTATTTATGAGTGTGCCTTGTCACAAGAGGAAAAGAAAAGCTACAAGACTCGTATAACCGAGCCTAAATTTCAGGATTGCAGCAATTTATTGCTTATTTCCGTGCAAACAACCCACACATTTCGGGGACTATTTGGGGATTAGGGACATACACGAACAAGGAGCAATCAATATAATTACGTTTTTCGAATTGCCAGTGGTGAGCCATCTAATTTGCTATGGTTCTCTTTCTGTTTGTGCAATAATTGTCTGTGATTTAATCATAGGTGGACAGAAATTTGGCCCACACTGTGGTGCTTTGTTATTTATAGCGTAACAATGGGTCAGTTTATCAGCTAAAAAAGCCAGATGTGCGTCACTATTCGATGCAGTCTCTGAATTCCAGTGAAATTTAACACAGAAGTGACTATCACTTCATATAACTAACTAATTTGGTGTGTTTAAATCCATGTTTTGCCTTCTCATGTTCGCATGTAAGGACACACGGTATCTGTGTGTGTGTGTGTGTGTGATCTCACCCACATGCGGCTGATGTGTCTTATCTCACACCTTCACACATCCTTGTGACTTTGAGACTGTGAGAAAGGTTCAGTGAGCGTTACCAGGGCCGCAGGCGCAAAACGCCGCTCATTTATCTTTCCTGACACACAGAAAGAATGGCGGGAAAAGAAAGGAAAAGCATATTGTTTTTGCTAAAGGAGTGGAATAATAGAGTGAGGTTTCCCCTGAGGGCGTGACTGTGCTGTGATGTCATGCAGTTGCCCCGGTTACTGCGTGTTCATGAGTGTGTACTGTTTGTTTGGGGTTTTTTTACAGTGGGGGAGTTGCTGTTAGACATTGTTAAAGCTAGACAGACACTTTGCAGCCTACACACACACACACAAACTTGTTTTTGTACCTTGGTGGGGACGCCTCATAGACATAATGCACTCCCTAGCCCCTTACCCGAACCTTAACCATCACAACTAAGGGCCTACCCTTAACCCTTACCCCAAAAACGGAACCCTGAAAAAGCACTTTAAAGTTGTGCTTGTGTGTTGTGTTTGGAACTTACAAAGATATAAATACAAGCACACACACACATACTAGGCCATTGTCAGTGTAAAAACAATCAGACGTTGTCAAACGGGCTGCGTTCAATACAAAGCCTCCTCTTCTACTTAAGTCTTTGCACGTAAAATGACTACGTACAGGATTTGTAGGCTGAATGTTTGTGTGTTTCCCCTTTTGTGGTATTTTTGATATTGTTGACAGACGACAGGATGTTGACAACCCTTATTTAAAAGACATTAAAACATGACTGTAATCATTTGGTGCCGCCTTGTATTGAACACTGTGGGGACAAAATGGAGACATAACGTTTAATGACATGCAAGTAAGTCAGTCTAATGATCTGAACTGTCTATTAAGTCATTTTATAAAGTGCATCTGAGGAAATAAAAGTTTCATTTAATCGTTAAGTACTAAAAGGTAAGTCACTAAAGAGTTTACCTTTGGACAAAGTCAGGTTCTTTCCCATTCCTCTAAGCTAAGCTAAACTAGGCTAAGCTAACTGCATTCGAATTTTATATTAAACAGGCAAATTTGTCTGAAAAATGTCAATACTCTCATTAAGGTGTCTGTTAGAAAGTAAATAAGTATATTTATGAAATGTTGAAGTCAACAACATTAAGAAACAGGGGCTGTTTACCCCACTCTCTATGTTAAAATGTTAAGCTAAGCTATGCAAAGCTAACTGTATACTGGTATGGATAAAACATGGCATATTAATATAAAAAAAATAGTAGTATCTGAATGTTATGATGGAGATATTTGTATTTAACATTTCATATCAACAAGTTGTGTATTATAGAATGAGTGAAGGCAGAAAAAAAGTGAATCCCAAAGTTTGTTCCTGTCCTGTTTTTCATTAGGGTTTAAACAATTACTCGATTAATAGATTACTAAATGACTTTTCATGATCGATTCATCGGCTTGAGTTTTTTGTATTCCGTTATTAAAACAAGATTTGTGAATTTCCAGCTTCTTAAATGTGAATATTGTCTGGTTTCTTTGCTCTAAATAACAAAGAAATCAGCCTGAATTTTAGCAAGACGTGTGAGAACATTGTGTCCAGGTTTGAAAAACACTGATCAACATTTTCTGACATTTTATGGAGCAAATAAAATAATCGATGATGTAAATCATCCCTATGGCAGTTGCAGGGTGTGCATTGATATCTTTTGCTTGCAGTATAATCTCTAAACGTGTCATCATTGTAATCTAATTTGTCCATTTCCTGTCTTTCTCCACCTCTTTCTCCCTCTCTGTCTTTTCTCCTGTACCTGTGAACCTCCCCAGTCTGTGGATGTGAACTGGCCCAGGGAGGCTTCTTCGTGCGGCAGGGCGAGTACATCTGTACTCTGGACTACCAGCGACTGTACGGCACTCGCTGCTTCAGCTGCCAGGACTTCATCGAGGGGGAAGTGGTGTCCGCTCTGGGCAAGACCTACCATCCCCGCTGCTTCGTCTGTGCCTCCTGCAAGTAAGGATTTTTCTAATAATGTCACAAAGTCACATGTGTGTGCTGCTTGTTTTTTACACTTGTCAATCCTCATCAACGTCAGATGTCAGTTATTTCTGTTTGTCGTTTGCTGCTGCTTATGGTATGGATAAGAAGAAGGCGTGGTTATTTAAGAAGCACATTTAAAGCTGGAGTTGTGTGGATGTGTGTCTTTAGGTACTTCTGTGGCATAAACAATGACCTTTCAGGAGCATTAGTCCTCACACCGGCCAAATAATTGGTTCAGAACCTGAAAAATGAGTACTCAGTGGTCTCACTCATCAGTGGTCGTGTCATATTCTGGGTTGGTTAAGGTTAGAGTTGGTAGTCACTGTCCTAAGAAGAATAACTGTGCTTTAGGGTTAGTGAGGATTGGGTTTAGATTTTGCGATGGTTAATATTGGGGTAAGATGGCTACAGAATGCATTCTATGTATAGATGTTCTCATTAAGGATGCTGGTCAAGAATGTGTGTGTTGTTGGGCCTAGAAAGGTAATAGGAGCCTCTCATTGGCTGGAATTTTAAGTGTGTATGATCAGCCCACTTAGACCATTCCCGTAGCTTGTGTCAAGTGTACCGTGTGTGTGTTTGTGTGTGTGCTACCGTACCTCGGCGAGCCCAGTGCTGAACCTGAGATCAACAGAATGTTCCAGCGGCGTTTGTGGTTTGTAACGTGATCGTCAAACTTCGCCACTCGTCTTACAACAAATGAGCCTTTTGTGGAGATCCAACACTCAGGTTTATTGTGAGAGATATAAAAATAGGGCAGATGCTGCCGGAGATGAAGCAGCAGACTCCGCTGTGCGAGCGCGTCTCACGGTCGCAGCACCGTAGTGATCATCAATAATTCACCACCAGTAATCTGTCTGTGTTCTGCACAACCTCTGTCTGGACCTCTTTGTTTGCTTTATGGCAGAGTGTACAACCAAAATCAGGTTAAATACCATCCTCTTAATAAAAGAAAGGAGAGTTTTCTTTTTTTTTGGGTTCAATGTTGCACAGCTAGGACCTTCCTCACAACTCTGCCCAACAGACGTCCTGAATTCATCCTGAATTGGACATTTGCCGTCCCTTATGTCTTCAGTGTTGGTTTTAAGCGTTTCTTTTATCTTTTTCCTCTCGTTGTTGAAAGATCAAGTGTGTAAGAACTGGTGACATCCAATCCCAGGACTGCCGATTGTAACAAACAGAGGACTCCTCTGCTCACTCCTCCCTTTCCCAGGAGTGTCAGGGAACGACGGTGGCCTTCACACCCCAGAAAGGATGTTTTTCGTCTTCCTAACCGAAAGCTTCTGCTTCAAACCACCCCAAAAAACACATTCTCTGACTTGTTTGTCCATTTAGGCTGCCGTGGAAACGTGGTGTTGCAAGATTGTGGCCTTCATTAAGCAAAGCCCTCATCTAAATTACCTATGTATTGTTTTTACTCAGGCAATTTTTACCTCAAAGCAAATATGTGCTTAAACAAACACATGTATAGGTAGTATATTCAAAATTCTGCCTAATTGTACGCACTCTATGTACTAAAAGTAAATAAAACATCACTCAAAATTGTCACGGGCAGTAACAACGACAGCTTAAAAGTAAGTTTTAAAATGAGACAGACTTAACACATCAAACCTAAAATAAATAAACGTTTGGACTGTTTATGTGCGAGTAATCTGTAATCTGGCTCCTCTCACTTTTGCCTGGACGTGTTCCTCCCTCAGTAGCTGGCTGTCACAGAGCGACCGCAGCTCAAATGTCACATTTCTGAGCTGTAGGACGCAGCGCTCAGTCGCGGCGCTCTGCCAAGGACTCGTCAGTCCATCAGTAACTCTCTCTGCGACAGCGGCCGCGTTTGACGGGCGCGCCGTGCCACGAGACATTAGCACTGTGTTTGTAATGCATCTTAATACAATGGCTTTCGTCTCTGAAGGCTGTTTGCCTGGTGATGACTAGTTGTGAGTCTTTCTCTGCTCTTGGTTTCAACTATCGCTCCGAATATACGCATGTGCCTCACCTCCTGCCACAATCTTAACACTAATCGCCATTTTTTTTCCTAATGGTTAAATATCATTCATGTTTACAGAAGCATGAGGGGTGACGGTAGCTCAGTGGTCGCGGGAGTCGTCATTCAACAAAGGTTATGGGTTCGATTCCGGGCTCCGTTAGTCTACGTGCCAATGTGTCCTTGGGCAAGACACTTAACCCCGCATTGGTCCTGACCGCTGTGCGTGTGAATGGGTATACATGGGTACCAAAGATGAGTTACAGAAAAATGTGCCGAATGAGTGTGAGTGAATGGGTGAATGGCAAAACTGTTGTGAAGACTAGAAAAGCACTATATATATATAAAAAAAACATAGGGGAAAAAATCATAGGGAAAATCGTATATAGAGTATATATTGGTATCGGTATCAAGCACTCCCGATATAATTGGCATATCGAATAATCTGAACTGGGCCTCACCTAAATTATCACCTGATTTCATGAATTGAATTAACACACTTAATCAATAGAGTAACCACCCCTAAGATTTTTTTTGTTTTTTAATTTGAACCCTGGCGATAATAAACCACATTGGTATATCAGTAACTCATCTGATGTTCTGTCTGTTTTCTGTTTGTTTGCAGACAGCCATTCCCGGCCGGCGACCGAGTGACATTTAACGGGAAGGAGTGTATCTGCCAAAAATGTACCCAGCCGCTCCCTGCCAATAGCCCAGCACCCATACAGGCTGTCCACAGTCAGTGCTTTGTTTATGTCTTTGTTTATCCCCTGTCTCGTCTTTGGCATAAATCATGCAAACCAAAAAAAAGAAAAGAGCGTAAACTTTGTCCTCTTGCAACCTCTGATTTGCACCTACGCTTTCTGTAATTTTCTCCTCTGTCCCCTTAAATTGGCATCATCATTCTCTGGAAATGGGAAATACACAATGTACCCTCTGATTCTTTTGCTTAATTAAGTTATAATATTAATCAACTGTTGATTAATGCAGATTGCTGCGGCTGTGGGAAGGAGTTTAAGAACGAACAGTCTCTCGTGGCTCTGGACAAACACTGGCACCTGGGCTGCTTCAAGTGCCATGTCTGCAACAAGGTGCTCAACGCCGAGTACATCAGCAAGTAAGTCCGCCACCGCCGCCGCCACTTCAGCTCGGTTATAACGTGTTTAAAAAAAAAAAAAAGGTGATCAGGAACAGGACGTTTTCCCCCCACGGGAGACACACTCACACCTCCTGAAAACACTCCGTTCTATTCACGCGTCAGAGCAGTTGAACATTACACAGGCTCCGCAGCAGAGAGCTGGCAGTGTCACGTCTGTTTAATATCTGGTTAAACTCATTCGGACGTTTATGTTCAAAGTCTATGAAGCAACACAGTGTGTCCCTTTCTCTCTCAGACACACACACACACACACTGCACACAACGTCCATGCTCAGTCACAGCTAAATAGAGCTGATAAGTAATGACATAGTGAGCGTTTTGATTTTCATCATCGTAACTGGAGCTTTTGGACGACGAATGACTTTGATATTCAATAACTGATTCTCACATTGTCTTGTCATCCATCAGGGACGGGATCCCTTTCTGCGAGATGGACTACCACGCCATGTTTGGCATCCAGTGCGAGAGCTGCAAGAAGTACATCACCGGGAAAGTCCTGGAGGTAACGTTACTGCTCTGACGGACTGTACATGTCATTTATGAGGGCGTCTGCTCGGGGTGTCACGATTCTGCAAATCCTTGATTCGATTAGATTTCAAGGTCACGATTCAATATGATCTTTTTCTTTGTAGGTCTGTTTTGGTGTGAAAGCTATAGTGTATGTACTGTATATATAGCGTTGACCCCATTTTTCCAAGGCGGTCATTAAACTTTTATCCGCTCTTATGCGCCGCTGATGCAGATACATGAGAAGCGCTTCCAGAGCAGGAAAAAAAAGACAGACAGCAAAAAAGAACTGCTTCATTCCTGTTTGTCTGGAGAAGAAGAAGCAGATCTGAGACCAGCTTCTGTGAATTGTGTGACTTTAGGGTCCGTTCACACGTAAACTGTTGAAAAAAGTAGAATCCAGAGGTGCTTTTACTAAGCAACCAAAACCTGGGAGCTGCTGAGATGAGTGAAGTTGCTGCTGCTGCTGCTTCACTGGAGTTGAGAAAGACCAGTTTGACCTTTGTCTTTGGCTCAAGTATGAGACACGTGGTGAAAGTCCTTGGCTGGCTGGCAATGTTTTCACCTCGGTCACGTCTGCATCGGTCTCATTTGTGTGCGTTTCTACTGTAAATAATATGTTTATGTGAACAAGACACTGCAGTGTGTGTGGGTCCACTGCGTAGAACAAGATGTAGGTTCCTTGCTTCCCCTCTGTCCGTCCTTCCTTCCTTCCTCCCTCCCTCCCTCCCTCGGGCTGGTCATCCATTCATCATCAGCCACGCTCAGGTGCTGCTCGGCCTCTGCGGTCCTGTCAGGTGCTGCTATGAAACAAAGCGACACAGACAGCCGCTCTTGGAAGAATCCAGGCCACATTACACATGTCGTCCTCTTGAAAGGTCATCTGTGTTCAAGGATTTACTGCAAAAAAAAAGAAAGTGCTATTAGATATGGAGGGAGAATAGAGGCATGGTGGTTGCTGTTATTTTTTTTCTACTTATTTTGATGTTATTTTGATCCATTAGTGGAGCCCGTTCTCTGTGAATAAGAAATGGAAGAACGGACAGGAAATGAGCAGAGAGATTGTTGTGAGTTGGATGAGGTTGGGTTCACTGTGGAGGCCGGTAGAAATCAGTGTGAAGCAGCCTGTTTGTTCTGCAGTGATGGAAGGAAGTGACATGGGATACCCTGCTCGGCGGTGGAGAGAGGGATGAGAGGAAGAGGAGAAGAAGAAAGCTTTTAGATGAGGGTGGGGGAGGATGGCTGTGGTGGTGGGTGTGTGTGGGGGGGGGGGTGGCGGGCGCTTCTTGGTAGCTCCCGCCGTGACCTCGGAAAACAGCAGGGCCAAACAACAATCCCTCACTTTCTCCCGTTCCTTCATCACACAACGGACTCTCATATTCCCTCCTTTCATAAACACCTATCAGGTTCCAGTGTCTGGAGAGAGGAAGAAACATAAGAAATGGAATGAGAGCGTTTATCTTTCTCTCTCTCTCTCTGTGTGTGTTTCTGTTACCTCTTTAGGACCTTTTCTGGCATAAACACTGACCTTGTCAGGACCAGTAGTCCTCATGGAGAGCAAAACCTGGTCCTTATGAGGCAGAACCTCATTTCTGAGGAACTAGTTAAATGTTTGCAAGTTAATATTGGAATTCTGGTTTAGGTTAAGGTTAGTGTTGGGCATTAACCGTCCAAATCCAAAGGAACGGAAGCTAATGCCGTGTGTGTTTGTGTATACAGTGATCCCTTGTTGTACTGATATTGAAGAAGCGAGATGGCAGTATATTTTTCTTATTGTATTTTTAATGAGCCCCAGCAGCACCCCAAGGGTGAGTTAATATTACATGATTTGAACAAAAACAACGTCGTTTTTGATGCTTAAAGATACAGTACGTAACATATTTGTGACGTTTCTGTTCAAAAAAGTATTTTTAGCACAATGTAAATCAAGCTGTCTGAGATACAATCAGACTTCTGCACCTCCTCGATAAGATTTTGTTTACAGCCTCGGGCAAATTTGGCCCATGATGGAAGACATTGACTTATAACCGGACAGGTCAGAGATAGAGATAGAGATAGAGAGTGCCTCCTGTGGCTGCTCTACTAAGCAGCTCTGCATGTAGGTCCATTTGGTAGGAAGATTGCTATTCCAATATCAGCAAAGTATGCCAATGCTGTACGTAATGTTAAAAAAAGGAAAGTGAGTCGGACCTTACGAGCAATAAAACATGTGTCAATGCAGCCGGAGGGTTTCAGACGCGGAGAGATTGCCTCTGGTCACAATTAGAGGAGCCTGGGGAAGAGAGCCGTGATCCCAAAATGTCTACATTTTGAAGTCCAGTGAATGAAACTCGACAATCAATTAGACGATATGGACAAAAGTATTTGGCCACACCAGTTCATTATTGAATTCAGGTGTTTCAATTAGTCTTTGGGCTCTAGGCCCCTTATGTCTAGTGAAGGACAATCTAAACTCCTCAGCATACCAAGACATTTTGGACAATGCTGTGCTTTTTGCAACAATTTGAGGAAGACCCTTTTCTGTTCCAACTAGAGTATGGTCCCAGTGCACAAAGCAAGGACTATAAAGACATGGTTTGATGAGTTTTCGCGTGGAAGGACTTGGCTGACCTGACCTCAACCCCATGGAGCACCTTTGGGATGAACTGGAGCAGAGATTGTGAGCCAGGCCTTCTTGTCCAACCTCATAAATGCTCTACAGAATGGATGAAAGCTCACAAATTCCCATAGAAACACTTCAAAATCTTGAGGAAAGTAGAAGTGCTGAAGCTGTTATAGTTGCAAAAGGGGAACCAACTATATTAAAGTGCTGTATATGTATTTGAATACATCATTACAGTCCCTGTTGGTGTTAGGGTCAGGTGTTCGAATACCATTGTCTATGTGGTGTATTCTCAGTCCTGCAGCTTTGATAAATGCGATTCCAGCTCTTTGCTGTCTTTTGGTTTTTTTCTAAATGAAATGCCAGCACACACAGTTGTCCCAGTGTGTTAGCTTGAGAGGCCATTTTCAAACACTTTACCAGTGCTGGAGTGCACTTTGAAACAGTGGCCGATACGAGATGGAGCTTTCAAAATGTCATGCCATTTGTTTCGAGATCAAAGAGTCTGCTCTGTGGGGAGGAACGCAGTCAATAGTTGGGACTTACAGCAGCAGAGGAGGGCGGATTGAAATGTTATTTCTTGTGCTTTCCTCTATTTTTAATTTTTTTTTTTGTTTAATCGCTAGACTTCCCATTGTATTGATATAGCTTGACTATGAGTATGTGCTGTTGTGAGGAAACACATGGTTATAGTAGCCAGTAGTGCAGAGAGAAGAGAGCCAGATGGATTTAAAATTAGAAAATGAGTTTGACGACCTAGACCTTGAAAAGAATAATGGGAATGGTGCGCTCACCAAAATCTCTTCCAATCTTCTAAATGGATCAACTCTCTCGTCTGACTGGTTTGTGCAATTGTGAGATGAAAATATGGGTTGTTAAAAAAAACGACAAGATGGTCTGGAAGCGGTCTGGGAACAATGTCGGCAAGGATTCCTTGCAATTGTAAAATAGTTAAATTACGAAATAGTTGTTACCCCCTACTGTAACACATCCGAAAGAGAGTGACAGAGTTGTGTGGAGCTGACATTTGGACATTTGTTTGTATTTTTAAAAGTTTAACCAAACCATAAAGCGGTAGAGAAGGCTCGACATCTCTTTGTAACCTCCCCTGCCCTATTGCCACAGGGCCGCCATAGACACACCAACATCTGTACCACTGCTGCTTTAAAAAACGATAAAGTCCGTGAGAGTTTCACGGAAAAATCTCAACCCCCTCTTTACCCCCATTTCTTCGAAATACATCCAATCATCTGCTTCCAAGTTCATTCCCCTCCCAACCCGCCCTCAACCCCTTCTCTTCCTTGACTTATCAGTCCTGCAGGACATTGAATATGATCATTTTCCCCTCATTCAGCCTGTCAAAGGAAAGATTTGATTGCGGTCCTATCTCCTTTCCGGTGCTCTCATACTTTCCATGTTGGAATTTCAATCCAGTTCCAGTCTTTTTATCTCCTGGCCTCAGTGTTTCTAAGTCAACTTCCTCTTCTCTCTCTGTCTCTTGTCTATGTATCTGTCTCATTTCACTTTAAATATGAAGATTTGGCATGGCTGCCACTGCCTGCTGCCAGTTACTAAGTACCTGACCTTATTTTTCTCCCAGTAATACCAGGATTTAGTCTCATTTGTGGTCAGTTTGTGTCTCCGCGTGCCTCCTCTCTCCATCTGCAGCCCATGTGTTTCAGATAAGCATTAGCTTAGTGGAGTTGTATCCAACAATTAGGGTGTTGACATCCTGTTTTCTGTTGTCATTGTATTTCTGAGATGATGCAGCAAAGTTCAGGAACCTCAGAGGGACTGTTGTGTATTCGGCCTGTTGTTGAATCATGATGTGATGCAGTGTGGAGGTGGAGCTCAGCAACCATCAGATGATTATTTTGCAAAGAGAGACAAAGAATGATTTCATCGTATAAGTATTTGCATCTTGTTATTGAGTCCATTAATCAGGCCAACGGAGTGAGATAATTGTACTTATTCAACAGGGTTTGAGTTGTTAAAACTCAAAACAAGATGGAGTTAGGCTTAGTAAATCCCTATTGGGTGGCTAGTTGGTGCTGAGGTCTTTGTTTTGGTTACAGACTGGAAGATTCATCAAAACATGGATGTGTATTGGGAGAGAATTTGATTTTAGAAGAATAGTTTGCTAGTTTTAATACTTACACCTACTTGGAAAACCACCAGTCAAACACCAACTACTACTTCTGAAGTTCTCTTGAGCAAAAACACTGCAGTCTCAACTTGGCCTGATGGTTTGCTTCCACACATGCACATCCAAATTCTTTTCTGAGGTCTAAAACAAAGTGTGCATATGCATTTAGCAGGTTACTTGTCAAGTACAAAGATCCTGATCCAGGAAGGAACCACAGAGAGTGTGACCAGATCCGAATAAATCTAATCACAACCTGGTATATGCTCCATTGGTCAAAACCCAGAACAAACTTTAAATCAGAACAAAACTTTTCTCCCCGAAATTTCATCGACAACTTTATCAAATCCAGCCATTATCAAAAAAGGAAAAGGTAGCACAGATTGTAAAATAAACAAGCGGACAGAAGCACAAGTTGGTCAGGATCAGAAGAGCTGGTTGGAAGGTAGTGTGGGGTTAGTTGTCAAGGAAATTACTGAAAACATCCACTGGGGGAATCCACAGAAAATGTCCTACGACTCGTTCATCTTTGTCAAGCAACAGTTATCAAAAGTGCCTCGTGATGAAGTATAAACCAGGCATGAACGTTCCCAATAGAAGAAGAAAAAACAGCTGGACTTTTGTCCTCGACTGAGTCATAGTCATAAAATGGATCCCTCAAGACTTGGAGATCCCAGCGGCCTGTGATTTAACAAGTCCAAAAGTAATCAACTTTTGGACGATAACGCAATATAACAGGAACATCCATCCTCGCCGTGTCATCCTCCCTTCTTTACACTGCTGTGTGGATTCCTCCTCGAGCTCTGGTGGTAACACACGACCTCCATGAGCCTCCGAATGTCAAGCCATGTAATGACATCTCCTTCATAATTAGATGCTGCAGACTTGTGCAGGTTTGTTGAGAAGATTCTAATGGTGGTTTGAGGTGATTACTAAAGTTGGAAAGTTGTTTTTGATCAGTCGTGTTAATCAATGAATCAACCATACGAGAACGTTGTTTATCTTCTCATGAGATAGTAGGCTTCTTTCATCTCTCTGCCCTGAATGAAGCGGCTCCTTACTCTAAACAAGTGCTCCACCTTGTGGCTAAATAACAAAACACAACTGAAACACAACTGACATATTGTGATATTTTATACCATGAATCGTTTGATTAGCCAGATTTTTTGTTTGTCTGTCTCCCTTTTTGATGTCTGCATTATTTTGTCTTCATTATTACGTCTATATATGATCATAAATGTACGAAAAACATGGGAAATATGTTCTATACACCAAATGACTCCAAAGTTCTGTAATGATGATATAATGAAATATGACAACCCATACATTATTTTCTGGAACTGCTTGATTTGGCCTTCAGAAGTGTCTATTTTCCTTATTTTTAAAATAAGACTCATATTTAGTGAAATACATAAAAGCTTGAGTCTCCTTTCAATGATTCATCTGTAGAGCTTATACTAACACCTTATACCAACTATGACAATAACTTATTCCTGTCTCCTGCTCCACAGGCTGGAGAGAAGCATTACCACCCCACATGTGCCCGCTGCGCCCGCTGTGAGCAGATGTTTGCAGAAGGCGAAGAAATGTACCTGCAAGGTAAACACCATTTGTTGACTTCTTGGATATAGAGATACAGAGTGTTGTGTCCTACCTCAAACCATCCAGGGTAGCTGCTTCAACTGCTTCCTCTGAGCCACAAAAGGAATCAGTCACACAACACATGACTGTCTATTCTTAGATGATAAGAAGCAGAAGAGCTGTTGGCCTAGTGATGACAGAATCCGTTGGTTCACCCTGTTCTCTCTTTATCGCACCCCCTCTCTTATTGCAGTCTCTCTAAAGCTCCAACACCTGTCCGCAGTCTCTGTTTGCTCTCGCTCACCATCAGCAGTACCCGGCGTCAGCATGAACCCAATCGCATATGGGTCTCCTTGATCCTAATGAAGTGGATTAGCAGTTTAGTTAATTCACATTTGTGCCATTTGACATTTGAGTCACAGCCACACATCAGACACTGCTGTTGTTCTGACACAAGGTAGCAGCTGGTGCCAGTGTCCTTGGGTCATTGATTTGTTTCAAGTCTTATTGAGCATTCATTTTATAGTGTTAAAAAGCCTTTTGATTCCATATATGATATGCAACTACAACAGATGAGAAAATAAGTTGTTTATTTAAAAAGAATTGACGCAAATGTGTTCATAATGTACATTTTAATATCGTCTGTTAAACATTTCTTTCTGTACACTTTGACTTAACCATGACCAAAAGTGCTTTATAAATAAAATTGGAGTGGACTGGATAAATGACCAGGCAGAACAGAGTCACAGCCAACATCGATAGCTGTGCGCTAATGCTAGTGTAGGACTGCTAACATAATCACATGATGAAAGCTTGATGAAAATAACAATGCCCAAGTTTTGAATTTCCTCAAACTTTCAAAATTTAAATACCCGAGTTTCTGGTACATTAAATATGTTTGTTATGCTAGTGGTCTAAGCAAGTTGGTTGCTTGTCAACTGAATGCTAACAACAGCTAACTTGTAAGTAGACTAACATTAATGTATTAACAGCTGATATAAAAGTCTATAACTTTTAATTTGGTGTTCAGGACTTGGTCTTATAATTTTATGGTTGTTAAATATATTGCAATTTATTATAATGTTAGCTACTCATCATTAAATGTGTTGTTAGCAGCTTCATAGTTTGAAAGGTCTAAAATGACTGTATTGCATCATTATCAGCATTGGAAGATACTAGAGTTTGAGATATGGGTATCGGACAGGAAAAGTAGTATTGTGCCATCTCTAGTTATAGTCACCATGGCTACCATCCTGACGTGTGTCAATGTGAATTTATAGGAACATTTATATGTGGTCTTTGACAGTTTCTGTCTTTTGTCCCTGTGTCTCCAGGATCTTCTATCTGGCATCCTCCATGCCGACAAGCAGCCAAGCAGGAGGAGAAGAGTAAGGTTAGTTGACTCACATTTATGTTTCCAGAACAAATGAGATGCTTATATCTCAACACCAAAACAGACAAATAGAAGTGTCGGCATTCAATATTTGCCCGTCAAGCAATATCTTTTCAATTCTTTCTTATGCAATATTACCATTTTAGACAAACATTTAAGTTGTGAGTGTCTTACGCAGTACTTAAACAGACGTGCATCTTCAGAAATCGATTACTTTGGTCTGTTTATTGACTTTATACTATATAAAAGGCTGTTGTTTTTCAGTGTGAACACAAAGTCAAAATTGCTTGAACTAGCTTTGCCTAGCTTTGGATACAGCTACTGTAGAAGGGTCAACAGTCTGCCTCAGTGATGCATGACTTATGTCATCGCTGATGATCTCACACACTTCTAAGTCATCAGGAAAGAGATTCACAAAACACAAGTTAAGTCATATAATATGAGTAAAACTGGGCACGGGTTTTTCATGCGCTACACAGTGGATGCATCAGCTCCTTCACATCAAAGAAAAGCAAAGGGTTTTCATTCAGTTCTGGACATTATTTATCTACCCTTCATTTCCCATCCTCATTCCTCATCATAACCCCTCTCCTTCCCAGAAGCAGGTCCGGATACAGCTCAATGACAACACTGAGCAGCAGGTCTGTGCTCCCGAATGTCAACTCAACTCAAACCCCCGCTCTCTCCCTCCCTCCCTCCCCATGAAAAACATCCGCTGCATGGGTTGATCATACTGTAGCACTTGACATTTGCTTTGCGTTGAGACACATACTCCAAAGACACCACATGCTTCATTCCAGTTTTCCTGATTTAATTGTTCAGTGGCTGATGATGCTTCATAGAGCGTGTGCATGTAGAGTGATGGTTTCATGTACAAGCAGAAGTGACTGATGTGACAGACGCTGCATCTTCAGGCTGCGTCATTTTGTATATTTAGAGGGGAACACACACAACTTGTGGACACACTGCTATGTTTTTCTTCATTTCCTGTCATATTTTTAATGTTACATTTTAAGACAATCATAATAAATGTGGTTAAAGGTCCAAACAGTGAGGTAAAATTAGGAAAAAGTAGCAGAACTGCCTCGGCTATGCTCCAATTATCTGCTCTGCGAGGCAGAAGATTAACATTTTACTACATCAAGAGATAACAAATATTTATTGTCCAATATTGCAGACATTAAGGGACATTTGTTTCTCATTATCATATAGCATGCAAAAAATAAATAGGCAATACAGTACAGTAGAAGAGCTTTGTTGTACTGGATTTCAAGTTTAATATCTGTGCATGAGTGTTGGGAGGGCAGAGAAGTTATTCGATGACTGGTGTGAGCTGATAATCTGTATTTAACTCAAGCCTTTCGTTACTCAAAGCATGAGCTTGAGTTGATGAGCAATAACTTTTATGTTCCTCCCTGTCTCCTGCCCCCATCCACCTATGATTTACCACTAATTGTGTTGGCGTCTTCTGTTTTTCAGGTGACCCGGACTTCATCCGAGAGCATCACCTCAGTCCCAGCGTCCAGCGCCTCAGGCTCTCCCAGCAGAGTCATCTATGTAAGCGACACACCACCACTAGGGGGCAGCAGCTCCACATAGTTCAGTTACACTTCAGAGCATCATAATGTCTTTGAAAAAGTGGAATGTATTTCACTGCTGTGAAATAATAACCGCTTTACTGCCAGGCCAAACTAGGTGAGGAGATGCTGGACTACAAGGACCTGGCTGCTCTTCCAAAGACCAAGGCCATCTACAACATCGAGAGGCCTGACATGTTGTCCTACTCTCCATATGTCAGCTATCCATCCGAGGAGAGGCATTACGGAGAGGTAGACTGCCCTTCCTTCTGTATTGACACTGTTGTTTTTGCACCAATGTCCATTGAGAAATTCAGTAATTTAACATTACAAAACACAGGAGTTGTTTGTCTTTAAATGTGTAATTTTGTGACTTTGGTGTTTGCCATTCTTAATTTAGAGTTACCAAAGTAACAGCAGGAGAAAGTGACAAATGGCTTGGTTCAAAATCCTCCAGTGAGGCCCCAAACTATAAACTTGATCTGATATTTACTTTTCAATCAAAGTCCAATCAAAATGCTCTAAACTTTAGATGTATTATACTAATTGCAGACGACTCACCGCTATATTTATCCAAAAGTCATTGGTGTATCAGTAACTGAGGAATCTAAAAATATAGCTTCGCTAAGCAATTGGCTCAATTACCTGTACTCTACTAAAGTAGAAGAAGGAGAAGACTAACCCCAATCCTAGGAAAGTGTCTTTGTTTGACCCATATGACATTTTTTTTCAGGAAGTATCATCACCATCTTTATTTCAAACACACAAATTCGCACCACATCGCCGTTGTTTTGCGCAACGTTCCTTCTGCAGCTGCTGTGTTGCTTCCATCGTCCTCCCTCACACTCGCAGTAAAGCCAGCGACAGTCATTCATCAATGCCACACTCCATTTCCCTCTCATTCCAGACACCCATTCCTCCGCGGTGCAGTCAGTCACACCCACTCGAGCTCTGAGCATGTACACGAAACAAACGGTCAACTTTGAGTCCACTTCCCTCATTCCACGAATCCCCTCCCTGTGGATGTGATTACTCACATTCAGTGTGAATGATCACACTCATGGTTTGGATGGTTAACTCATATAACCTCACATATGAGTTCGTCCTAACCATTTTTTGCTTTCTTCCCCTCTTCATTTGCAGTCCCCCCTGCTACTTTCTCCTACTCCCACAGAGGTAATTTAATGCCCGATGTATTGCTGCATGACGCCAACCTCAATCACTGTCATGTGTGTATTTGTGTGTGTATATGGAGTTGTACTAACACGGTACTTGGGAAGTATTTGGTTGTGTGCTTGAGACCTTTACAATAAGAACCTTGAAGGCATTTTTATGTTCAGTAGTGTTAGTCTTAGGCCACCTCTAGCTTTGTTTTAGCAAAGTCACACATTTATATTTTTGGGTAGTCTATGGCTAAGTGGAAGGAAATTGGGCTCGTAACCAGAGGGTTGTCGCTTCAGATCCCAGGTAAGGTCAGGCCCATTCTGACACTCTAAAATGACCCAAGCCACGTTTAGTCCGGTATAGTCCTAGTGCCAATCCGTAACCTGGATTGTAAGGGCATCTGACTTAAAGATTAAACCCTGATTAATCAAATATATGGGTCATCCGCTGTGGCAACCCCTAGAGAGGGAGAATATATATATATATATATATGTATATATGTATATATGTGTATATATAGACCACCCAAAGCCACAGCTGCCCTAAATGCACAGTATGTAGAAGCTCTATAACTGAAATTATAATTTCCAATGCTAAAATATAATTTTTATTGTATCCATGAATATTTTTTCCCCAAAAAATGACAAAAAAATTACTAACGCACATTATTATGTCTTGATTAAGATGTCAAATTATAGTTATTTACTTACTTTCCTGAACATAAAAATAGTTTTGGTGGTTGAATGTTACGCTCAAATTTGAAAAAGGCAAATTCAGTTTCTTATTTGATTTTCTAAGCAATGTATATACACATGTATATTTCCATTAGAGAGTGGCCTTGCTAAAGCAAAACTGCAATTTATGTTAAATTTTGTGATTTTTATTTTAATTGAATGAAGTCTTATAAAACTTATACTGTATATTATTAAACTTGCACTGAGTTACACTCGCACAACATGTGCATGTCATATGAATAAATCTGGCCAATGACTAATAATAATTACAGCCAACTCACACGTTTGTTTGTGTGGTTTTAATGCGTGATGGTGGGTGGGCCTGACGCAGAGGTGAGCAGAGCAGTCATGGTTCAATATGTAGTATGCAGAGTTGCTAATGTTGCAAAAGTGATGATGATGTTATCATGTCTGCTTTTATTGGATGCACATTGTCTGACATTGTCTGACAAAAAAATATACATTTTGCATTGGGGAAAACAAGCTTTCTGTTTCTGAGCTAAAGTCATAAACATGATTTGATCAACATTTGGTCCCTGTGTTGGAATAATTTGATTAACGTGATGTGATTGGCCAACGCTTGCTTGAAAAGTTGAACTTCTGGTACTTGCAACGCGAGCAAAGCACAGCAGTGGAACCACAGTTCACTTCAGTAATGCTTGAGGCTGCTCCATTCAAACTGAATAAGAAGCATTTAATTTGTCAACCCTGTTGTGTACGTGTCAGTCAGCCTTTAGGGTTAACTAATAAAGGGACTAAATTCTCTAATAAAGGGACTTTGTCATTACAGAATTGCTAAAACAACAAACCTAATGGTGGCCCGAGACTTTTTTGCACAGCAGACATGATTCTGAAAGAATAATGCAAAGTTTCTATTGCATCTTTTTCACCATATTGAAGCCAAGAAACAGACAAACACGTGAAGCTTTGAAGCGTAGATCTGATTTCAGTGGTCATTGTTGACAGTTTCACTCTGATTGCAACCACGTACATGGTATTGCTTTTCTGTGCCTTCATTTTTGTTGCTTGCCGTATGCATTACAGTTAATTTTCATTTGTTGATTAATGACCTGAATCGGTTTAAATGACACGTAACAATGAGAATATTCCCATCTGTGTTGTGTTGAGGTTCCATTTTCCATCATCTGTTTTGTTTTCCCTCGTGCAACACGATTAATCTGTTTCCTTTATGAAAATATCACTAATGCAATTGTTGCCACATTGAGATTGAAGTGAGATTAAAGCTGTGTTTCTTGGATGTGTTTGTGTATCCAGGGCGATGGGGAGAAGTCGCCCCGGCAGAGGAGGCCCTCCAGCCCCAGCTCTAACAGCTCACTGGGGGGGTACGGACGTTACACCCCATGCCGTTCCCCCCAAAACGTCAGCCGACCAGGTATCAGCCTCATACTCACATGTGACATCGATAATGCTCGTTTTCTTTGAAGAACACTTGCTTCCATTCATAATTTCCAAAAGCAGAAATTAAATGACATGCTCCTCTCTGGTTTGATTACAATCGGCAACTCTTTTATTATTCTATCAAAACAAATTATGACGATTTCAAGCCAAGTGAAATGTTGCTTTTGTGTTTCCTGATAAAGTAGACATCCATCCCTCTGTTATTTCAGTCAGGACCAGATGTATTTGAAATGACTTTAAATTAGAAATAAATTTGTTTGACCAAATAAAAAACATTTAAATTCTGTCAAAAGTTACCTTAATATTATATTTACACAAATTTGACATGATTTGTATAACTCAAATTTGTTCAAAACAACATTTTAGAATATTTCACATAGTGACTCCCATTGAATTAATTTTTTTTTTATGAATTTAAATCATCATTTTATGCAGTTGTTTTCCAAATATGGCTGTTTAGACACCGCTTTTGAGAAATATGATGTCCTTAAAAGGGTGTGACATCAAATGTTTGTCATACTGTGCAGATTAGATCCTGTTGATTATTGGTAAATGCAAAAGTCCTAGTATATTTCTATCCAAATCATTCTGAAATTGTCTTTTCTTCACCAAAATAAGTGAATCATTTCAATTTAAGCTGTTTAACTAATAGAAATGTTTGTGTAGAATCTTTATTTCTCTTATTCCCACAAAAGGACGCACCTTCAGTGTCATTTATGTTGTTTTTACGAACTGATAAATAATAGAACATTTTTTTTTTTTTTGCTAGTTTTTACAAAGACCTGATTATCTAGTATCCTCACGTGTCTTCTGATTGGACATTCAGGGCCAGAGTTAAACCTTGCTGGTAGACATGTCATCCAAACCCGTGACCCCAGCTCTCTTCCTCTGCCCCCGACCATCATGGGTGGCATTAAGTACCCTTCCACCTGGGCCAGGGACTCCTCCTCCCTCCCTGTGTACTATTCTGGTGGGGCTGAGGGCAGTGGAGGTGTTGGTGGTGGTGACAAGCACTCACCCACACCAGCAGGTGGCGGTGCAGGCATGTCATTACACCTGAACCCCACGACCCTGGCCCTGCTGCAGCAGCACAACTACATCCCTTACTTCAAAGGTATAAAAGCACGTAGAGACCAAGACCTGGTCCAATACAGACAATGGACATGTTGCTGATGTTGGGGCCATTAAAAAAAGCCTCTCAAGAGATGAGCTAATTTGTGGAAGTTGATTTAAAAGTTTGGTTACTCGAAAGAGGATGAGTCTCGTAAACATAGACTGTGTATAAGGAAAGGACTTGTGAAGCAAGTGTAAAATAGGAAGTAGGACTGGCGTAGCAGTTAACTAACAGGTGACGACTCCACAAGTTTTTGAGGAAATTAGCTTCTCCCTTGATTTATAACACCAGTAAATGTTTCCCTGAGGAGTTCATGATGTCAATCTCTAGCCTCAAGTCTTCTTCAGTAGAACATGACGTCAGTTTTGTACATTGCATTCAAAATAGATGATAAATCATGGCATTTACTGCGGGAGTGGACACCAGTGTGACTGGCAGCTGGTGTCGTCCAAATGTACCTGATTGACAGTCACAACAGGAGTATGTTTTCAAATCACAAGACTGCCATCCTTTTTATACACAGTCTATGGTTGCAACTCTCGGATTTAGGGACAGCAGCAAAGTCCTGTCTGTATACGACCAAGATCAGACGTCTTTCAGAATGGAGTGCAGTGATACAACCACTTTGAATTGAGTTTAGTCGGCACGGATCTTGGTTCTGCATTAAATTGACCACGTGTTATAAACTCACCCAGGTCTCTTGGCTCATCAGAGACTAATTAATTGTAATGGGAAACAGAATATCCTGACCTGGTGTTGTGTGCTGAATATGAATCTGTAACTAATGTTTTTTTCACTCACGGAGGTTTTAATTCATTCATGAACTAAAGCCATGAAACTGCTAATGCTCTTCACGATACCACACGCCACTGAAATCAACATCACAAACCGGCGCTGTAGCCTTGCACGATTTAACCTTGAGCTGATAGGCTCATCCAACCACCTCCCTTTCCCTAATCTTCTCCCCAATCCCTCAACCCTAGGGTTCAAACAGGACCCCCTACCTGACCCTAAACCTAGGACATCCCTGCATCTCAGTTTACCTCCTCCTAACGGTAAAAGCACACGTAGTCTTTCTCTCCTATGTGTCTCCCCTCCCCTGGTTGGAATGGTTAGAAGGTTTTGTGATGTTGTTGTCCGGTATCGTGGTGTTGTCAGGTTTCATGGTGTGCATCAAGGTACGATCGTAGGACCACTGAGTTTTATCCTTCTGCTTGCTCTCCTCCGTCGTGTCTGTGGACGTGGTTGTTGTTTATGCATGGTTGACATGACTCTGATACAGATTAGATTGTTCAGATTACTGGCCTGATTGTTTGCCTGACTACCCTGTTGTCTTCCCTGAATGATTCCCTGTTCATTATCATGTCTCAGATTTTATTCCATTGATGTGGTTGGATTTTGTTGTGGTTATGGAAGAGATTGCTGCTTATGTTAGTGAAGGTTAGAAAGGTTTTCTGCGGGTTCAGTTTCCTCCCACAGTCCAAAAACATGCCTATTTGGGGATTAGCCAAATTGGACTGTAGGAGTGGATGGTTATTTGTCTCTATGTGGCCTTGCGATGGACTTGTGATCTGTCCAGGGTGTGACCCCGCCTTTCGCCCATCTCAGCTGGGATTGCCTCCAGCGCCCATGTGGAGGATAAAGCAGTAGAAGATGAGTGAGTTGGTGATTCCTTAGAAAGAACAATCTTGAGCTCAGTGTTTGCTCCGAATATTAATTCCTCCAACTGCAGCATTAAGGTCCCATATAGGCTAATTTTCAAACCATTGCCTTAAAATGTATGGTCTTTGTTTGTTTTTTAATACAGAACTCTGTGCATCATATTCTTCCGTCATATGCGTGCAACGACCTTGAAATAGCCTGATTAGAAGGAGGAGGAGGAGGTTTCGAGAGCGAAGCGGCATGAGCTTCCACTCAAACATTTTGCACAGAAAATCACTAACACGCGGTCCAGGGTTTTGGCGGTTTCTCCATGACAGGGTGGAGAAGCTGGGAGTGGAGTGTTCCGATGGAGGAGATGAAAGAGAGGAGGGGGAGCGGAGGAATGAAAGAAATGGAGAGAGCCAAGCTGTAATTTGGGGTCCGGTTGCCAGTTGCAGTGGCATGCAACGCGGCACTGCATTGGCCTCATTCTGGCCGTAGCGGTTACTAACTTGCCATGAAAGAGGACTATTTGTTTTCATGCAACAGGCTTGTGTTTTAATGAGTTATTAGGCAACGGCATTAAGGCTACGTGATGGGGACTGAAGGAGACGTGAGGAAAGGATCTCACAAGAGTGTTTAATGCATGCTCTCGTTTTGAAATGACCATGAACCCTTTGTTTCTCATTGTTGTGTCAGTAGTTTATGATTAATGAATGGACCCCACCTTTTGTTAAATGTGAAGTCTGCTCCGATAAATGTCAACGCATCTCCTTCCAAACTCCCTTTCGCTCCAGATGTTTGTGCGTTGGACCTACCACACATTTAGACACACACTGTTTGTGTGTTTGTGTTTACAGGCATGTGTGTGTGTGTGTGTGTGTGTGTGTGTGTGTGAGAAGGAGATCACTCAGAGCAGCACTAACAGCTCGGCCATGTGTGTGTGTGTGAGTGAGAGTGTCTCGGTGATCTCATCCACTTGCATCCAGATCTCTGCCGATGGTTCCTGTTTGTCAAATGGTAGAGCGTGATCAATCAGGGAAAAAAACACACACATAACACGCACATCCCTCTCTCTTAATTTCCTCCCCAAAGCTCTGGATGTACAGTGATTCTTATTTTGACCCTAAGGCTGTAACAGTGTCAGTGACTCCATCACCTAGCCTGTTTTCGATATAACAAAAGAGGGAACCCTGAATACACAACACACACATGCAAACACATGCAAACACTCAACAAAACGATTATGCACTAAGCACATACAAACTGGAAAAACAAATGTGTTTCTACTATCATTGGACTATTATTTACTGTTAAGTAATGACATCAAATCCTCTCTGATCATCATTTAGCTTTCCTTCTCATTGTTCTGATGCCTTTAGCTTTTAGGTTGCAAGAGTTGCATAGTTGTGGGGACCCAAAGAGCGTCTGTCCGACAGCTAAAAATGTGATTTGGTCCAAAGATTGACAACTTTTCACTTAATTGTATGTGAAATGTTTGCATCCAAGAAACTGCAGGATGACTTTAGGACCTCATTACGCAACAGGTCAGTAGATGGAGCGGTACAGAAAACACTTACGCGGTAAATGGCTGGGTTATCAAGTCACTTGTGTCATTGTATTAATAATACCTGCTTGTTTGAGCTTAATCTAAAATGCCCAGCTTAACACTGCTTATTTGTTTGCCCCCCAATGTCCTTTCTTTTCTCCCCAAACCCTTACCCTTTTGCCTTTCATGCGCAACGCCTGTCCACTCCCATCCCCAACTGGAGGTAGTGAAAGTGGTCGGAGTACCCCCAGCTTATCCACCTACTCTGATGGCAAATCTCCCTCCTCTTCATACGTACCCGTTCCACGGCATTTCCACATACCAGGTATGGCGATGCTTGGCTTGCAACTCAACCTTTGCTTTTTTCCCCCCAACATCTTCACACATCTTTCTAGAGAGTAGACTGCACCTGGATTACAAGGTAAGCTTTGCAAAACCACTCGTTCTCTGAAGGCCAATTCACACTTTCTGCTGGGGTCCAAATTTTGGGTAACGTCATCATCCACCCATGTCTGTGATGCTAGACTCAGATCCCAGAGCAGACTGTAAACTTCAACCTTAAAAACCTGTTTAAGTGCAGAATATACAGCCTAGAAGCACATCTTTTATCAGTCCAAATAAAAATCTGAAATACTGCTATTGGAATCAAGTAGTTGGTAGTGGCGTAATGGGACACAAAAACGGTTGCTACATCCATGCTTTATCTGATGACAAGTAGTTCAACTGTAGACATGATTAAAAACCCGAACAGCTGCTAGTGAACCACAGCTTTGGTGGATGGATTTTATTACCGTACCATACTTGAAACATCAAAGCAGGTCGAAGCTACTGAGCCTTTTAGAATCAGTCATATGAACCTCAGAGCTCCATATGTTACTCCATGATTTCAGTGTGTAACATTTAGTATAGTTTTTGGTTCATTTCCTCACTTCTCACTTTAATCACTTTAATCCAAAAACATCATTATCTGCCTTGAAAGATGAAACGTCTGGTTACATTTTACATTCTCAATTGTGGGTTTAGAGAAGAAGAAGTAGAGATGAGCAGGAGAAATACAGTCTGGGAATATTTGTTTTTCGAGCAAAGCACGGATAGGAAGCATCTGCGAGATCACAGGCGCATCTCGTCACCAGAGAAAATATGATTCTTACTTTTCCCATAATGTTTGCATAGGGAGTGCCATGTTTTTAAATGGCATTTACCATCATCTGGTTCTTTGATGGTATAAAATGTTAGCGAAATAACAAGGCAGAGCTGTGTAGAATATGTACTGCAATGATAATCCCACATTCTCATGACATTTGTAAGTAAAAACATGGTTAATTGGGTGACGGCAGAATCTTATTAAGTAAGAAAACGTGAGACTGCTGTTTACCCAATGTGTTTGTACTTACTGTGGTGTAGCAGTTAACTCACGGATTGCACATTTACCATCTCGCCCCTACTGTTTTCTAATTTCAAAGCGAATTCTCTTTGACACGCAGCAGAGATCTGGCACGAGACCTCGCTGTTTATGCTGAAATTTAGAATACGTTTGGACGGGAGCTGACGTTAAATGTCGCCTCCATCATCGCTTCAAGTCCCTTTGCGGAGGAAAACCGATTTGATCCAACATATTGTTCCCATTGAGAGTTGCACTGTCAGTCATGCAGAGGGAACAGAAAGAAAGCCTCCCAAGTTGGAAGCAAGTTAAGGGGTAAAAACAGCCAACGATTATTCACTTAATGGCTTTCATACCCATCATCCTTACTGCTTTTATATGGATATTGTTTCAGATGCTGGCAGACACTGAAACAAGCCAAAGAAATGACCCATATGTGTTGTTTTGTTGTGAGTCATGTTCTCCTGTGGCTTAATGTGCGACAGTTGTTACAAAGCATCTCTGTTAGAGGCCTGTCTGGATCCTGAGGATGGATTAGATCAGCTTAAGGAGGGAAAAAAAACGTACTGTCCCCATTTTACTAATACAATACTAAGTCTAACAGTGTATTTTACGCAACTTGACTCCAATTTACCTCCTTTATTGTTGCAAATATTGTTTATTTAGGTCCAGTCGACAGCGTTATCTGAAGTTTGCTCTCTTACACCAAATCCCAATGAGAAAATCCACGTTTTTAGCTCATGGGGGATCAGGAGATGCTGGTCTTCTGCTGCCTCTTCCGACACGTTAATGTCACTAAGGTGAATCGGAACAAAATATTCCATACAACAAAGTCATTAAATAATGTTTGTTTTATTTTATTATTCATTTAATGGAGGTTTACAACTTTTGTTTGCAGCGATGTAAAATCGCTGATTTTCTCAATGGGCTTTGGTTAGGATATTGAGTGGTTTGTAAAGAAGTATACGTCTTCTTTTCATATTCGATATCAGAGACTTTAGCAGGCATAGAATGAATCAGTACCTCATATGAACAGCTATTCCTTTTTTTAATTATTTAATTTGACTTCTTCATGCTGTATAAACATACGGTTTGATGCATGGGAACCATGTGTGGTTTCTGATATTATCCTTTGAATGTCATTGGTTTTTGTCTATTACCATTCCCCCATACGCTGATTTATTCTGAACATGTTGCATGAATAATATAAAAAAATGGTGATGATTCTGATGTGTGACAATACAAATGACAAAAATGTGTCGACTCGAGCTCTACTGCAGCCCCTTTTTTGCTCCCTCGAAAAAATATCTCATCCCTCAATAACGGCTAACTCATGCTTCCTTTTCTCCATTCTCTCTCTTTCTTTCTCTCCCTCCCTCCCTCCCATGTTGGCTTCTTCCATTTTCTTTACTCCGCATCTGATCCCATCTTCAGAGACTGTGGTCAAAGATAATATCTATAGAAAACCCCCCATCTACAAACAGCATGGTACAGTCCAAACTTCTTTAACACCTCCTACTCTGGTCTGGTCTCTGCACGATGTGTCGCATGTCGCCTGTCAGTCACCTGTTTTATCCCACTCCACCTTCCTCTTCACCAAGCCCCGCCCTCATCCAGTAGATTCTATGGATCTACAGTACATGCAAAGGACTGGCGTACGCACACTGCACCCATTCTGTGTTCTAAAAATGATTCAAAAGACAATAATCGATCGAGGTTAACCATTTAGACCAAACAATTCTTTATTTCCCCACAAGATGGAAAGGAATCCATGATGGTACCTTTATTGATGAACCTGCATTGAGAGAAGTTGTCCTAAAATCAGCTCTAAAGTTGCAAATCTGTGACATCCATCTTGATTTTCCTGCTTTTCCCTGTCAAAATGACTGCTTTGCAATGGGCAATTTGCATTGGCCAGTAGTAAGGTTTAAAAATCATGAAAAAGAAAACAATATGCAGTTTATGGTACAAGTGCGCTAACGGGGAGGGGCTTAGCCTATAATGGTGGCTACAGAACAAAAACATGGCAAATTTTAAAAATTTTTGGGACAAACGAAAAGATCAATTTTAAGGTCTGACAGCTTCAAGAAGTGAGTATTCTTAAGTTAATGGAGAATAGAAGCCGAGAGGAGGCAAAGACATTTTTAACCAAATCAAGTGATTCTCTACGCACTTAAACATGATTGCAATGTTTAACCTCTAGAGGGCAGTGCAGCAGCAGTTGGAGGTATGGCTTTATGGTACCATCATGTTGGGGAGACCGGCTTTAATGTGGGAAAAACATAAAGCTTGATTGATTGGATTTTACCTGTAAAACATTTCACTTACCCTAGTTTGACAGTGCAACACAGCAGCACTCTGTTAATTAAAGTTAAGTGGGAGTGGTGCCCTGTGGGTGTTACTGTGCTAACCCCCGTTCTTGCATGTCTGCACTCATCTCACCAGGCTCCTTTGTCGGTTTTCGTGGTGATGCTGTGACTGTGTGTTCACCGTGAGCGGTCGGGCACATGAATCACTCTGTACGGTGTCATTAGTGTTGTACCAGTCACATGACTCTCACTCCTAACCATTGTCTGTGTGTCTTAATTATGGTGTATGGTTGTTTTTTTTTAACTGTATTTCCCCCCCCCTCTAGCTGTATGTGCACATCACTCCAAAAACACGTGTTTGTAGGAGGGCGTGGAGCCTGTTTTTCCCCTCCATTACACAAGGAAATATTCATCTTTATGGAATATGACGACTAAATCAGCTGCACATGGCACGGCCCTATAGATTCATGAGCTGTCAGCGTCTCGATTGTGTTCATAGAGGCAGATGTGAGGTCAGCAACAAAGTGTGTGCCGTAGACCCAGAAAAAACAAATCCAGATCCAGAAAGTGAAGCCAATGTTGAATGTCCTAAACCCCGTATTCTCTTAAATGTCCACCAGGGGGCAACTCCACTGGTTTGTGAGTCTAAAGGGGGGAATAAAATGTGCGGAGTAGAGAAGACCAAAATCGTCCCCTGGGGAACATGAATGTCAAACTTCAACGTCGTACTATTTCTTGAGTAAAAGTCAAAAAGTTGAAGTTGATGGTGGCCTTGATAGTCATAGACGTATCCTTTAAGGATCATGATTATCACAGAGAAGGTAATTGTTTAGTCAAGTGGAATATTTTTCAGTAGTTGAAATCAGCTGTAGTCATCCTCGTGGTACCGTGAACATCTGTTTGGAAGTTCATGGTCGTCAGTGCTGTAGCTGTTCACACACTTTGCTCTGATTATGCCACGGTCCAAACTCCCACATGCTACAGCGTAGCCCTGTTTTTACTGATCACTTGCACAGCGAGTTCGCTCGAGATGCCGTCTGCAACTGGTGATGTCAGTCGTAGTGCAGTTCAGTGGAGCTGAGGGCACATGAAATGTGACATCCTGTAACGTGTGACATGTTTTACAGCTTCTAGAACATCCTGGCAGGATGGGGAGGATGGCAAGGTGGGTCTCTATGTAAATGTCTCTGTCTGTCTGTCCATGTGTGTCTCCTTTCAAGCCATTTTCTGCCAACTTTTTCGAAAGCTGTACACCCATTTACTAATTCACTAACTCATACTTTGCCATCATCCATCACTGTTTTTCCGTTTCTCTCTCTCTGTATCGCTCTCTCTCTCCGTAGAGGACCAGTTGGATGATCTTGAAGAGTGAGATTGATGGACAAATGGGTCCAGAAGACCTGGACCCGCGCAAGTCCACTTGCAGTCTTCCCACTGACACCTCCCAGCCAAGTGAGTAGCCAACCATGAGCTCGAACGCCGAGCCAAATGGATGCAGGAAAGTGTGTCGGGCGTGAAAAGAGATGTGTTTGTCTCCTCTCTGCAGATTTCCCTTACAATAAGTCTGCGTCTTTACCAGGATATGGAAGGAACGGCATCTACAAGGTGAGCGACCAAACTGATGCAGTCAGGCAGATCGAGCAAATTTAATGCATCTTCCTTCATAGTACTTTAAAAAGCTATGCTGTGTTTCACAGCTGGATTTTTTTTGGACAGTACGTCCAACAAGTCTTGGGAAAAATTAGATTGTGAACAAGCCAACATGTTTTACAGTGACAAGATGTTCTCTGGAGGCTGTATGTTGTGTTTAGGGATGGATGTGTTAAATTTACGTTATTAGGATAATCAAGTCATTGAAATCTCATGCGAATAAGTTTGAAATGCTGCCTAGCGCACAAACGCACAATCCTACTGATTTATTTTGGAGTTCCACAAGGGGGAGCCTGCATCTTTCCAGTCATTCCAGGACCTTTTTTCAAGCCTTTGTTAATTAAAACAAATGTCTACCCTAAATGTGTATCTCATCGCAATGATATCGTCAATCGCAATCGTTTCTGTCAGGATAATCACGACACGAAATGTTTCTATATTCCCATGTCCAGTTGTATATTCGTGTGTGTGTGATACACATCAATCCTTTGACACAAATGATTGAATTTGAATGTTGGGTTGAAACTGAACCAGAACTTTACATATGGTTCCAAGTATACAGTGAACACTTTGTGCAATATTGTTTTTTTAAATTCAGCGTTTCAGCCTGACTCAGCATTACACAATGCATTGATTTAATTTTGAACAATGTCCTTTTTTGTGTTAGTCAGGCTTAATAAAGCTCAGGCCCCAAACCTTGGCAGGGTTGGAGCCATGGTGGGGTGGGCTTGATTTGTGCTTGCTAGGAACATTTATTATCTAAAACACTGGACAGTGACTCCTAATGGGAAATGGGGTGTGTTTGTTCCCAAACTAAGTGTGTCCAGAGATCCAAGGACGTTTAATATTGAGTTGTTGCTTTGGCTGTTTCATGCCATAAAGAGCTGTCTAAAACTGTGTCTCCACCAAGTGGTATAGTCAAATTCAGCTCGCCAGGGAACAGTTTGGAATGGTAAATGCCGATCTGACTTTCCACCGTAGCAAAGGTGGTGATCGCTGTGTACACTGTATGAAATTATACCAGCATGTCACAGTGTTGTCCACAGTTAAATTCAAAGAATTGTGACACATTAAACGGCAGCTGTGCGTTGATATTGTCCGTTAAATACAGGCTTCCCACAGGTTCTTTGAAATCCTTGAAGGTTTGTGAATTTGAGAAAGGCCCTTGAATGTTTTTGAAAATCGCCCAAAGTTCAGTTGATATTAAGGTAAATGTCACCCTTGTTTGTTACAACACCACCTACTGTTTCATGCGCCCTGCATTGCTTGTTGCACGTAGACTAGGCCTACACAGAACAAACGTTGAGTCATAATTACTAGCGGTCCACTGTATCTCCCTCTCTCCCGTTGACGTTAGATTCCGTGCAGAAAAATGAGTGAAGCAAGAGTGAGTAAATTACTTGATGCCTGGGAAATGAGAATTCCAAGATCTCTGGCTCACCAAGGACAATTACAAAGACTGACTTTGTCCAAGATCCAAAGGACAATCACTTGTCCAGATGCAGAGCGTGCTGCAAATCAATAAAAGTGGAGGCAATGGGCGAAGCGACTCTTACAAGTTGTCTTCCCGTCTTAAGCTGTGTCAGCACATTTGGTCCATGAATTTCAAGGAATTGGTCCTGGAAAGTCCTTAAAAAGGCCTTGAATTTGTCAACCACGATGTGGAAACCCTGTCATTAAAAATGGATTCATTTAATAAAAGGCAAGGCTTGGGTCTATTCCATACCCGTGATGGTACTGAACTGTTTTGTACTTGTGGAAATTGGGCTTCAGGTGTTGAAAGGATCCTTTTTATAAACCACTGGGTGGTGCTGCCTCAAAGCTAAGTCGTCAGGGTGGTCTCCATCTTCACAAGGTCGCATCAAGGTTTTAATCAAATTAACACACCCACACAAATCACCACCACCACCATTATGTCCCACTCTCTGCCGTCAACACTGTAAACCTTAGTGTAGCACTGGAAAGGCTTCCTCCATTTTAGAAATCAACCTCCCTTAGGGTCTTTCTCTCACAGCTTTGGGATCAGATTACTCACAGGTCAGTCAGTACCATTCACTCCACACAGGCAGGGCCTGGTTTATTATGAGGACGTTGGGGGTATTTAGTCTATCATCCCCCCTGATGTGATATTGCTGCTCTCCCTCTGTGACTGTTGATGGATCATGGACACGGAGACAAAACAGAACTGAGGAGGAAATGAAAGCTTGGGAGCCACGATGGATACATGACCTAAATAAACTTAACAATTTTTCACTATCTGACGGTGCTGGTTAGTGTTGTAATTTTAATATATGATATTCAACCTTTCTTGGGTGCCTTTAATTGCATTACCCTCTTTAAATCCATCAAAATCATTGTAAATCAATTTACATTTAAAGCACTGTTCCATTTTAGTTGTCTTTTATTGCCCTCATCTGTTTACCCAGCTTTGCAATTGTGAAATGAACAGGGTGGATTTATAAGACTTTCACTCTCACAGTGTCTGGGTTGTGTAGGATGCATACGCTACGTACTTTGGGTCAAATGGGGGCCAAGATACTATTACTACTACTTTAATAGATACTATTAAAACACCTTTCTATAAGTACACCGTAATCTGTTTTTGTGCACATGTAGAACATGGTTGTCATGGCACCAAAACAAGTTGAAAACTGCAAAATGAGACAGATTTACTTTTGTAGTAGTGTGTAGTTTGACTGCATTCACTTTCCTAAAGGGTTACTTTTCACATCCCACATCACTAATTTCGGTCGACGCTATGAATTTGTCTTTCGACTCTTAAGTGCTAAAGAAAAAAGGTGTCCTGTTCCTGATGAGTCGGCATGTATTAGCCAAATGCTAACGAAATGTACAAAAGTACAAGTCTATTAGCAATAAAATTAGGCAGCAAGGACTTTCGTTAATTAGCACTGGATCTGAAGAAAAGCTAACGCTAATGAGTGTCACGGATATTTCATTTTTTTGGTTTTTGGTTGTTTAGCAGAATTGACCGTTTTTCTTTACCAGCTAATAGCATTGTACAAAAGCTAGACAGGTATTCTAGCTAATATTGTTTGTCTCTTAAAACAGAATGAAATCAATATAGTGCGTGATGCGGGCAAAGCTAATGTTACAGCAAACAAAGTTAGCCTTAAAATGTAAAGATTTATCAATTTCGATGTCCTAATAGTTTGTGTTTCAACACCGTCGCCAACAAAAACACAGTCTATATCTTCTCAGCTGCATTTGACAGTGTTAATTTAAATCTCAATTGTATGTTGAGGCTCTTAATCGAAGACAGCAGCAGCTCGCACGCTCAAACTTGGAGGGCTAATGGAAAAGTTTTGATTTTAGTTGGACTCGACGGCCAAAAGCACAAAGCTGTTGTTAATTACTCGTTTGAAGTGGACAAACACAAGTTTTTCTGACATGATTGCTTCCCTTTTCTCCTCAGCTGCCTTTTAGCCTCTCCAAACTCAATAATGTAAGCTCTCTATCAACAAAGCATTGCACTCACTTCCTATTGGTCACCATGAAAGAATGTGAGCGAATGAAGGGCAAAAGCAGTGGCTGAAAGGCTTCAGATCAGCTCCAAAGCATGTGATAAAGGCCAGCAGCGTTTTTGGCATCATGGAGCATGAAGCACATTTAAAAAAAAATAAATGTCTAACTGTGGGTCTGTTTATGTGTCTGTGTTCCTGCAGGCTGCTGAGATGGTGGAGGATGAAGTGGACCCAGACTCCCAGAGTTGGGGAGGCATGAGAGGTGAGAGAGAAAATCAATTTAAAGCTGTTTATCTTGGGTTTTTTTTCGCTCTGGTTTATGTTAGTGGTTTACATGCTTTTAACCGTGCTCCACTGAAATTGCTTTGGATCCACTCCAGAATTTTCGAGTTTGGAAGAAAACAATAACAATGTTGGGTTAACAGTTTAGTCTTCGTAAACCCCTTTTTTATTAGTCAATTTTGTCCATACAAGGCATCATGGGACAGCTGGATGCCAGTAACCCAGTATACCATAACCCAGTTGTCTGTTTAACTACTTAAGACCAGACTGATGTCAGCAAGAAATAATGTAGGCTGTCCTAAACCTGGTACAATATCACCAAGATACATAATGTAATATGATGAGTTTACTCCAGTGTCCATTCCAGTCTATTCTAAATTCTATAATATCGCAGTGTATCTCTGTATAAACAATATGTAAACATCACGTATGTTATTCACGTTCCTAATGTGAACACCCTTAAAATAATTTGAATTCAGTATTAGAACCATTGTCCAAACATTCTAAGGTTGAAGCCATTGTTTGTGGGACTGTTTTTCCCTTTTTTTAACGACAGCTTGGACGTTAATCACCACAAACTCTCTAATCTTTCTTTATTTGAAGGAAGCTGTTTGATGTTTAATTTAATTTAATGACTTCTCTAATGGAGATTGGTCAAAGTTCAGAGTCCCTTTAAACGACATCACGGAGCAGGGAGATTGCCCTGATATAAATATACAATTTCAGTCATCTGAAAAACAAAGTCATGGGGGGAAAAGAGCTAACTCAGCTCTGCATTGCTGCACCGAACCAGGAAATTATTCTTGACAGATTGGACGATTGGCTCTAATCATCTAGTACAGTCCCTTGTTGGTTTAGATATTATCTTAAAGGCACAGGCTATGCTGTTCTTTTTGATGATCACCACCATGACCTGTGGAGTCCCACAGGGTACAATTCTTGGTCCTCTGCAGTACTATTGAACTTTTGTATTACCTCTTTCAGGTAAGCATGATCTGATGCGTCATAATTAGCAAAACGTATCCAGTTTACTTTTCATACACTCCTTTGTTCCTTTCCTTATTAAATTGAAGATCCAGAAAATTTAATTTAACCAAGAGCTTTGCAATTATCAAAGCTTATTTGTTCTCAAATGTAAGTCACCTTTTTTTCACTGCTGAAAATGAACTGGTTTTCTGAAAGAACAACTTCATCTCAGTTTACAAAAATTACAGCAGAGAGTAATTCCCCCTAATTACTTCTCCCTTCATGCCAAAAAATTGTCTGAAATCTTAATCTATAAAATGTGCAAAATAACGTTTTGTTCCTCCACCATGTTGGCAGCAAAAGCTTGTGCAGAAATTAACAATGCCAGTGCTGGCTGTCCACGTACCTTTAAATCCATGGAGATCAAGCAATGTATCGCAGAACCAGACCCTTACAATACCCCTGAGGGCTTTTCACAAGTATGGAGACAGTTCCAGACCTGCAGTAACCCAACATCTTAAAGTTCCTGATTAAGTTCATCTCATCCTACTCCAGAAAACAGTTTACACACCATAATAAAGTGTGTTAAATAAATAAGACATTTGGATTCTGTAGCTGTTGTGCCTGTGTAGTGCATGTGTCTGGATTTGAACAGCATTGTTTTGGTTGGGAGTCTTGCATGACGTCAGCTACCGGAGCTCTATAGTCTAAATTGTATTTCCTTATTTATAATCTCTGACCAATCATGTAGAACCCTGCAGCTCTGGCTCCAGATCAGTGACTGTGTGGTAACAGGGTGGATAGGTGATGTCATTTTTCCAGCTGCAGAATTATTGCCGTGTGTTTACAAGTGTGTTTGTACAGTTCTGGCCATATCAAGCAAAGCGCGAGTTGACAAGATGCCAACCTCGTTACACGATGTGTGTGTGTATAACAATTTATAATCCTTTTGACGCCTTTGAAACCCAATATTGCAAAGACTTGTGTGCAAGTCCAGACTTCATTATGGTAGTTTTCATAATAGGGCTACAGTGGGAATAAAACTCATTGTGCCACCAGATTAATCCTTTCTTTTCTCTTCTTTTTCTCTCTCTCTTTCCTCACAGAGTACAAGGTAAGAGTTTAATACTTAACAAATATTCTTTAATATACTTGGCAGCTGGTTTGGCCACTGGATTCAAATTTTATTCCCCAGTAATCTTCCACAATGCTTACTTTGTGTGTGCCAGGTCTACCCTTATGAAATGCTGGCAGTGACGCATAGAGTGAAAGTGAAGCTTCCCAGAGACGTAGATCGCACCAGACTGGAGGTGAGCTCTAATCTTCCTCTCCCTGCTCTGTCATTTCCTCTGCTCTAACCACAGCTCATTAAAAAGCCTGGGAGAATGATGTGACACTGTGGCCTAGAAAAAAAAAAGTCTCGAGCCATTTGGGATGAAAGTATCACCCAAAGCTTAACGCGGCATCATCTCCTATTTTTTTGTAAAAGCAGAAAAATGATTACAAGTTTGAAATATACGTATAATCGCTGTATGGCCAGAAGTATGCAGACACTATTGTGTTTTGTGGTCTTCTGGTCTGGGGTTGTTATTATCAAATCCTTAAATCTGCTGTGTTTAACGCGATTTGACAATGTTCCCACACCATCCCAACAATTATGCCAACTTTACTCAGGGACTGACCAACTCTTTGAAAGTGAAACATGGACGAGTTTTTCATTTATATTCCTCCTACCACTACTTACCTTTTCATTTGAACAAACAACAATAGAGTGGGGTTTATTTTCCTTTATCCTCAACGGCAAGATTCAATAAATGAAGTCTGATATTGATAACAATCACTAACTAATCCCATTGAATATTGAATTCCTTTAAAAGTTAATGATGAATAGTATTGGATTGCCATCTTTGCTTTGAAATTGCAGCGTGCTTTTTGGATCATATTGACTGTGAACTATAGAGAGCAGTGACTCAAGAATAATGTCAAAAAACAACTTAGTTGATCAAAGAATACCAAATACCAGTGAGCCAAAGAAATGGAGATGCACGACAAGAAAGAGTTCCTTGCTTTTTGTCAACAGTTTGTGTTTGGCCCAAGCAGTACAGCTGATTCAGTTCTTTACATTACATAAGCCACGTTCAGTTGGGCTACCTAGCACAGTGGTCCAGCTATATACACTGTAATCTGTCGATTGGTTGACAGATAATTGGCAATTCCAGGGAACAACGTGAATGGAATGTGAGGGAGAGGATTCAAGGCCTTTTGTAACCAATATTGTTGGCATGCAACAGCGTTTGTTGTGTCGCGTTCTTCTTCTTCATTGAATTTAGTCACATTATGTATTGAGCCGAAGCAGCTATCGCCACTGGGCCAACACACGTCACGGTGGAAAGGCAAGCCAAGTCAGAGTTTACTGTTGCAAACCGTACCGTGTGGAGCTGAACCGCGCAGCATAAAGCCAAGTCCCTTGGCGTAGATGGACATTGACCTCAACACCTTTGTCTGATAGAGTCAGGCTTATAGTCGGTCAGCATGTTTCCATGCAGTTTTACATCAAGCTGGAATATGCTGTCCAACTGGACGACTGTCCTTGTCCCAGTATGTCCCAGCAAAATGACCCCTTTCAGCTTGTTAGTATTAGGCGGTTTCTGGTGTAGCATAAAATCGGTCTCCTCGTCAGTCTAAAAAACTTACCGACCTAAATTTCGCCATGTTTTTGTCAAGGTCGTCTTACTCTTCTGCGTGTGTACCGACTGAGCAATCCGTCTCCCCATCACATTTGGAGAAATTAGATTTTGTACAATTTCAGTCAGTCTAATAGGCTTGCATGTCCTTTCAAAGTCCAGGTTTAGTCAAACAAACACAATAATTTTTTTTTTTTTTGTCTAATGTCATGCAAACATACTGAATGAGTCAATGACCTCAGAGGCGGCAACTACGTCCAAAAATCTGGTGGAGAACCAAGAAGAAAAGAACTGGCGGCTGTTATATGAGCGGCACATTAATGACAATGGATCTGGAATTAGGGGTTCACCACGAGCCCTTCCCTAGTTTGCTCTAAGAAAACCCTTCAATTCCAATCTCTTAAATGGAAAATAACATTTTGGTAAATTGTGGGATTTTATTGAGAGACATGAGCATAATTGGTGGCGGTGTTACTTTCTCTCGCCCCAGGTCACTGCAAGTTTAGCCCACAAGCATGTGTTATAATAAAAAAATCCAAGCATAATTGGACTTAATGTCTCGTAATAACTGATTTCCTGCCACTGTTATTCTTACACGGCCCATTTTCAGATGCAGATCGTTCATTAACTCAATGGTAAACAGGAAACGTTTTAAGCGCAAAAGTAACCTTTAAAAAAAAAAAAAAAAAACATTGACTGTGTGGCTCCCCCTTCACTCAGAAAATGTCTCGTGAACCTTAATCTCGAACCCTAACACGAGAACTCCCTCTGAGCCTGTGGCTTAATCGGGGATATTCCCAAAAGAGGAGTCAGTTGGTCGGAATGGTGATGTGTGACTGACTCAAGATGTCCGTCTGTGGTTGGGAACATTAGACTGTCATTAGTGTGAATGCGTGCGGGACAGAGAGAAATCCTCTGAGCTCTCTTTTACCACCCCTTTCCTTGATCTCTGACCCCAAAGTGCTGCTGGTTTACCAAAACTCATCAGCAACTGGATCTGTAAGAAAACTCTGAGTGTGAGCCAAGATAGACACAGTTTCCCATGAGGCAATACCACACAAATATGATATTTTTGACCTGGGACTGAGATTTATACCCATATCATGTTTGCAAGTTAAGAAATACAGAATTACATAGAATGTCAGGCCTTTCTGGCTTCATACGTTTTACAATATGTACATAAATAGCCTATAATACAACATTGTTGATGTTTTTTTTCCATTATTAATAGTTATGATGATATTGGGCTGCAACGATTCATCTATTTCTTAAATGTGAATATTTCACAAAGAACTCTTTAGAACTGAGTCAATTTAAACAAGAAATTTGAGATCGTCATCATTACGAGGTTGGGTAAGCAATAATCAACATCTTCTGATATATGACAGCCTCAAGAACTGATCGATGAATCAAGGAAACAGTCCACAGATTAATTGATTGTGGAAATTATCAGCAGCCCTTTGATCATGGGAAGAAAAGGGGGAGAGAAAGTTAAATTTTCTTCTGGAAATGATCAATTTGATGAGTAATGTGTTTTGAAAATTCGATTTCAGCCGCAAAAGAGATGTATTCTGAGTCATGTTTTAATCCAGTCAGCATGGTAGGACAGGAATTAGATGGATTTGGAGGATTTTTTGCCTCTTAATTTTGTTTGCTGATATGGCAAACAGGTGATTGGCAAACACACACACAGCAAACACCTGCCTTTAGTTTACTGTAACTGTCATGTAAAGATGTGGATCGCCTAACTTTAAAGCGTGTTATTAAAGTTTTACAATAAAGCGCCATCAAGCCTTTTGTTGTGGCTCTTAATTAGTAGCATGCCCATCTTTTTTTGTGCCCTATGCTATATGTTTGACATTTACAGAGGGAGTCTTTGCAGCGTGAGCCAAAGCTGGGGTTTGGGGGGGCAGTTCAGTGTGGATTTGGATGATTTTGCGAGGCACGCAATTGAATTTGTTGTGTTAAACCTCAAACACAAAAGGCAATGTAACGCTTGCTCATGCGGTGAACACAAATATGGTTTTCAGACTCTGTGAAAGTCTTTCATATGCGAGTCCAAGCTGAGAGCTGCTGCTGATTTGCCGCTCCGCAGAGGAGGAGGAGGCGAGAAGCCAAGCTAGCCTGAGGTCCGAAATCATGTTGTTGGTGTGGATTAAAGTTTCGAATGAGCCAAACGCTACATTCACATCCATGAATTCTACGCCAGATATGCCTGTTGTCCACTTTATGGAGCCCTTAAACCTAGGAGTTTAAAGAACATGTAAAGCGATAAAAAGAAAAATCAACATGCTACTAACCAACTTGCCAAGTTGACTAAAAAAGCTCAAATGACCTGGGGGCCAATGAGCATCTAGTCTGGTCAGTAGGTCAAGGTTGAAAGGCATTTTTGAACTAAGATTAATCTATGAATTAAAAAAGCCCATACAGGAATAACTGAGTCTCATGAAATCGATTGGCGGGCCGCATGTGGGCCATGGGCCACGGGTTTGGGACCTCTGCTCTAAGTGTTTAAAACATAGATTTCAAATCATGAAAAAATGTTTTTAAAAAAACAACAACAAATAAACATACACACACAGGTTCGCACAGCTGACCTTTCAAGACATGCATTGACTTCCATTCATTCGGACACCTCAACCAAAGCGTTATCCCTAACTTAAACCATAACCATAACAAGTTATTGCCTAACCCTAACCTTAACCTAACCACAATTCAAATCCAAACTTGACAACCTCCTCAGAAATTAGCTTCCGCCTCATTTCGACTACTGGTCCTGACAAGGGCAGTGTTTTTGCTTGGTCCCGAAGAGTTAACAAATACAAGTACATACACACACACACACTTTAGTGCGCACGCTCTGGTATCAAACCAGAGTGGCTTGTTTCTTCTGATAAAGTTCACTGAGGCGTTTAATTTCGTTCGAGGAGGATTTATGCTAGCTATGGCTCCGGCGCGTCATTGAGCAATGTTTTTTTAGACACACCTAAGACTGGAGAGAAAATGTTTTCAGTCTTTACTCCACACTTATAATTCTTACACATGTTCTCAGTTATTAAGTTTCTCGGGGACTGCGTTTTAGCATAAACTGAGACATTTAAGAGAGGCAACTCACGTCACACTGTTTCTAGTAATGCCATTTATTTTGTTTTGCTGTGTTTCATTTCTCCAGAGACACCTATCTCCCCAAGACTTCCAGCAGGTTTTCGGCATGACCCTGGATCAGTTCGACCGCCTGGCCCTGTGGAAGAGGAACGACATGAAGAAGAGGGCACGCCTTTTTTAGACAGACGAGGAAAAGAAGAGGAAAAAAAATCAATAAATAATACAAACACACCACGCAACATCTCAACAACCGACCATCCTGTTCCGGAAGGAGGCAGAAGCGCAAAAACAACGACCCATTTGAAATCTCTATATATGCACCGCCGTGATACCGACTTACTCTCCACCTGTAAAATGCCATGCCGTGTAATCTGCCCGTGTCGCCGCGGGAGAGACGAGAACACTCTCTTGCACACACACACACATGCGTGTGGCAGCATCTATAGCTTTTTGTATGCAATGTGGTCCGAATGTTTGACTGACAAGTCCGCGGCTCGAGGGCGAGGAGCTGCGTTTGCATGGCCTGTTGTTGATGCTCCTCACCTCCCGTGTGGTTTCTGCATCCACCGTCACCCCCTACCTCCCTCCCTCCCTCTCGACTCTGACCCACCCCATCCTGACACTTTCACACCGGGTTGTGTGGTCCTGACTGTTTTATGTGCCTCGTCGTATTCCTTTTTATCATATCGTCTTTTCTGTCCCTCCATCATTTTCACTTCTTCTCCCCTGCACTGACTGACTGTTACCTTGCTGAGCAAGTCCCCCTTTCACACCCCAATGCCGTTCAGTCCAGGACACTGAAGAGACTCACCGCTCGAGCGCGTCAAGGCCCCAAAGACGGGGGGATTTAGCAACAACTTCTTGTGCTATCTTTATTTCCAGATCTGTCAAAACGCATCACATCACGGGCTTTTGTTTTCAGTTTTCCTTCGCGATCCGTTCAGTTTCAGAAAGCCTGGATGGGTAGTTTTGATATGTGTGCTCTGAACGCGGTCCCACGTCTTGCATAAGCCTCTCATAAATCAGTGCAGACGGGGAGAGCCGAGGCTGGAAAGGGGCCACAACATGGCAGTAAATCACACATGGAAGGAGTTGAAAAAGGAAAAAAAAACAACAACAGTACAGTAGACAGTTTCAGGGTAAACAAAGGTGTCAAACGTTGCATACACACACATAAAAATAAATTATTTTTATAAGCTATTTTTGACTTCTGGAAAGGGCCGTCACACGAGTCACGGGACGCGGAAACCGAGAGAGGAATCGTGAAAAGGCCACGTCCACTTTTGTTTCAGCTTCTCAGACCTGCAGCGGCACTTGCTCGGTTTAAAACTCTCAATACTATAACCGTGTTGTATCGCGTTCTCCGACGTAGGGAACCCTAACTCTTTATATGTTTGTCATTTGAAAGCAGTGTTTTAAAAAAAAGAAAGAAAAGAAGCTACATATCGAAGCTGAAGTCTTCTGCTCGACCATTAAACGGATCCGCCCGCCAACTAACATACTGTTCATAATGTGTGTGAACATGTACTGGACATATACCAGATTTATTTGTCTGTATACAATCCACCGCGGTGTATAACTCTACATGGCATGCATGAGGATGAGGAAAACAGGGGCAGGCGGGGGGAGGGGGAGGAGTTTGTTTGTCCACTGACCTCGTATTAAGAAGACTGTGTTTTGAGCGACTGATTATTTTTTTCGGTCGCGTGAAAAAAAAAACAACAACAACGCCTGGGTCAGTTGCTTACGTTAGCTTGTGTTAGATATTTATTGAATTGCCATTTTTAAGGAAGGGATTTTATTTTTTAAATCTGACGAGTGTGTAGCGCTGAACGGACTAGCATCACCGAGGACAGAGAGAGAGAGAGAACTTTCGGGAAAGAGAAACATATCAAACTAAGTTTAATTTTAAGTGAGAGTGTCAAATCACTTTTTATTTTATTTCATTTTTTGTTTTTGCTCTTGTAAGTAACACACTAACTCGTTGTCATCAAGCATCCTGTTCTAATATTCGTCTGCTATTAAAGTGCTTTATCTAAAAAAAAAAGTCCACAGTCAGTATGGACTGGAGTGCTTGAGTTTGTTCATTAAATGGATGTCAAAAGTGAAATGGAATGACGGTGATACTTTTAAGTAAAGTGTGCGATACATATTTAAACGTGTGGCTGTTTTTTCCTCTCCTTTCTTTGGTTGCCCACAGGCAAACGTTGATTTTTTCGACTTTCATTTTCATTTAGATTGATGTTCCAAAGTGTGGGGTGGGACCCAACAACGGGTCACGGGAAGTATTTTTGTTTGAATTTCCTCCACGCGTTAATCTGGATTTGTCAAATAACGTGCGCAAGAAAAATCAAGTTGTGATTCATTTATCAAATAGAGATCTCAAATTACAGGCTCAGAGTCACTCAGAGCCAGACACTGATGCACACGTTCACTTTTGATTTGAATTTAATTTCAAAAGTGAGTTCCCCATATAAAAAAGGTTTGGCAAACACTGGGCTGAAAGATTAGCTGTCCGTCGTATAGTTCTTCCAAAAATGTCACAGATTATATCTCTCAACTCAAAATTCACAATCTGGGATCTGCACAACATGAAAACTAGAGCGTAGCTATTAATCCTTTTTCTGATTGCGATTAGCAACTCCCAATGGCCACAATTTAATTGATATATTTAATATTTAGATTTGATTGTTGTGTTTTCTATGTAAATGTGACTCACACATTTGGACACAGTTCATATCTTTAGATTATATACTTATCAATGTTTGGATTTTCTTCTTTAAATCTATTTCACTATTAGTGAATGTTGAATTCAAGCTTGACTTAAAAAAAAATACATACAGTATCTCAAATGAAATTGCTGTGAGGAAAACAGCGATGAGAAGTTAAAAAATGCTTTATTTCTCCTTATTTAAGTCCAATTAAACTGCAAATTGGTACATTTCTTACTACTATTTGAGAACTTGTGGCAACCAGTAAAGACAAGGGGGTTAGCTCTTCTTTAACCTTCATTCACCACATCTTATCTTGGATGGAAATATTATTTTTGAACAATAGTGCCAGATTTGAATTGGAAATCATCCGATATTTTTTCATACATGTTAATAAATAGGGGCTTTTCTGTCTGCACCTACTGTACACCTGTTTAATCACCACTGCGTGTAAAGGCCTGTTTTTTTGGGGAGTGCTGAGTCAGCACACATGGAAAACCTAACAAAACATAATTACAATTTCACACTTTCAATCCAGCTTTGGCACGTACGTGCGTTCTAAGATCGTCTAAAAACAAGCGTGCGACGGCTGTTTGCTTGTAAGTGCTCCGTCTCCTTCACCGACCTGTTCCCTGGTTTGCTTTGTTGCCATTTTGTGCTTGTAATAAATGTGAAATGTAGTTCAGCGTCGACTCATATTATGTGGTTGCACAAAATGAAACGTCCCACTGATAGATTATGATTAATATTCGCGTAATGATCAGACAATGAATGAAGAGCACAGGAGTTTGCCAGAACCATCCTTTATCTCTGACAGTGGTATTTCCATTATGAGCTCTTATCGTTATCTCGGGTTTGTTTCTGTTCCATCATGTCCTCCTCCTCCTACTCTCTAATCCTTATACAGGAAAATACATTAATGTTGAATGTTTGGAATGCAGCGTGCGCTCGTTTGTTCACGTCGGGACACAAATGCAGTTTGGGGTTCAGGTAGACAGTAAAAGTTGAAGTGATAGTTTAGGTTATACATACTGTAAGTGTGGACCTAGTAGGAGCAACCTTACAAACGTCAATTGTATTTTACTGCACTTTTTTGTCTTACTATTTGTAATCTTCAGCCAACTCCAAGTTTAATTACTCACATAATTCTTATAACCAGACCTGGTGTTCAATATAAGCAGCCATAACTTAGAACAAGACACAAATGAGGCGTCTTTCAAGGTTTTCCTCTTTAGATACCAAAGTGCCAGACATCTGGACTGGATACACTATCTCAAGTCTTGTATCAGACCTGGCACGCTGCTCGACAGAATCTCTTCTCCTCGGACCTGAGCTGTCTTCAATAAAATCTTTCAACTTAACTCATCACTGACACATTTACATCGAAGCATTATCCAATTATCCAATTATCCAAAGCGACTTACAAAAGAGGAATTGGCTATATAGAAGTAGTCTCGGAAAGAACTCCACTAGATAGGACCATTGGACTGATAGAGGGTGAGAGAGCAGAGGTGGATCCAAGTGCAGGGGAGGGGCTAAAGGTAAGTGCAAGGACAGAAGATGCTCTTGGAAGAGTTGGGTCTTCAAGACCTTCTTGGAGATGGACCTGTTTCTGGTAGCGCTCGGTAGGTCCTTCCACCAGCATGGAACGACACATGAAAAGAGTCCTTTGATGAACGGAGTAGTCGAGGGGTAACATAAGGGTGTATCATGACTCCCGTGGCTCCATTATTGGTCGTATTTTTCAAACAACGCTCAACTGGAATGTTGGAATGCGCTCAACTCAGTTCTGACCAGTCCTGACTCCCTATTTAAAAGGAACCCATCATAAAACATAGGACAAAGACTGTGAATATCCTTTTAATACGCCATTGAAGGACCTTGTGACATCATCCACAGTTGACTTTGAACTGGCCTGAGAATTCTAAGCATTCAAGGTACAGAATTACTGCACTGTCAAGATAATCCAGGGGATTCAAGGTTGAAGGGGGAAGTAAAGCAACATCAAGGATGCAAACTGTTGTGAAACATCAAAGAAAAAAGGAACTTTATCTGGTTTTTATTGGGGTTTTCCTGTGGACAGTGTTGCATCTCTTGGTATACAACCTGAATTATTAGAAAAATACCTGCTTTTACCAACTTATGGACTCGGCAGCCGCCGAGAGCATGGATACCAAAAGCACTCAAGACCTGCTTGAAGAAAACTCCAAGCTTCGGCGGCAGCTCGGTCAGCAAGGGGAAGAGATCAACCGTCTCCAGCAATTTGAGCAGAGGACGAAGGCCTTCATCGCGTCCCTGGTGAACGCCTACGAGGTGCAGAACGAGATGCCGAGCCGACAGTTCCTCCAGTTACAGTCCGGCGGGGAGTCGGAAGGCGAGGAGGCGGAGGTGGCGAGGATGTCGCTGCAGAAGGAGGGCGACATCGCCCGGCTGAGGATGGAGGTGGAGGCCGTGACGCACTGGCACAAGCTGGTGGTGGACGAGCTGCAGCAGACGGAGGAGGAGTGGAGGAGGACAAACATGCTGCCCTGGAGTTTCCTGTCAGAGCAGAGCAGGAGACACATGAGAGGGGACGAGGCGTGAAGGTGCAGTGGACACAGGCATTGGCTCAATTGTTTTTTGAAAACTCTGGGACTGGGCTGTAGTCTGGACGGTCAGAAACAGACACACATTCAGTTCTCATCAGGCAACACCATCAGCTGTAATCAAAAGTGTATTCCATTAAAAAAAATATCGTTCCATTCGGACTTTTTTAAGTGTTTTTCTTAAGTGGGACGAGAGGACCAGCTTCCTGCTCACATGACACACACAGGACACCTGAATTATGGACGCAAATCACTTCCAATATGGGGCTGAAACGCTCGTCTGGACGCAGATCAATGTTGTTTGCATAATGAAAACATAGTAGTGTGGACGTAAACCAATTTATATCATGTGAATTTCATCAAAACCAGTTCTTGTTCGGGTTCAGCCTATCAATTGCAGTTCTTATTGAGTCATTTTAAATTCCATCATGGTAAAAAAAGGGGCATATAAAAAAAAAAGTGGCATTACTTTAGCATTGAGTCAAGTAAAACCTGGATGTTTTTGATGTAAACAGAAAATCAACTTTTTCTGACATGATCCTGTAATTGTCTAATCAACTTATTTTAAGAACCACTGAGCAGAAATCAAAACTTTTACTCAAGTAAAAGTAACTTACTCCAATTCTACTTAATTAGTTGTCAAAGACATACTACTTTCCACAAAGAATGGGAAACAAGAGTTTTGTTTTATGAGTGTAAACTGTAAAGTGTTTACACTCATTTAAATGAAGTGAACCTAAGTGAATACACTCCAGTATATGTCTCTCTTTTTGTGATACAGTGACATGTGGACAGATAAGAACACAATGAAAAGTGAATAAGTCCAAATTTGGTGTATAATAGCATTGTTATTGTTTTGACAGCATTAATATTTTAATTGAATAATTATTAAATACTATATTTTTGTCAAGTGTATTGCAAACTGTGAGTTATGGACAAAACAAGCAGTTTGTTTGGGTTGAAATAAACCATGAGAGGAAAACAGCTGGAGACCCCCCATGTCAAATGGGATGATGGTTGTTTCCTGCCAAGGGGCGTGTCCGTCACGTGACAACCGGAACTCTATTGTCACCGGCGGTCGGTCAGAGTGAGGGGGGAATATCATCAATGTAGAACATGGAGCAGGAGAGCAGCGACAAAGGTAAGAGTCTGCTGCTGTGTGTCCGCCGCGTCACAACAACACTTTCACCCCCAAACACACGGGTCAACTTTCATTCACGGGTCGGTGTCTGGTCGTCGCTGCTCGGTTCAGCGTGAACTCTGTTGTCTGTTGTCTCCGGCGCTTCCGGGAGTCACGCGGAGGATGGAGAGGGAGGTTTAATTAAAAAAAGAAGGAAAACAAAACATAAACAACAAACTAAAATGGCGTCTTTTCCTTTATAGTGCTGACATAAATGTACTGTGTGATATTATTTAGTGTATAAATATTAGCCATTATTATTTTCTACGTATTTCAAGGTGATACTGTGATATCTAAATAGCACCTGACTGGTTTCTCACTGGGCAACATGGCTACAAGATGTTATTGCTATAAAAAAGTGGTTAAATTCTGTTGTTATCGTCGCTATAAAATTTGAGCATAATGAAAGATTACGTTTTGTTCGAAGTGTAAGTCAAAGAAAACAATTAACCGCGGTTTTAAAATCATTTTTAAACGGAATACAACAAACACAGAACCATTTAGCGAATCTGAGTCAAAACATTTAATTGCAAAAGTGTTTATGCAAGTGTTAACTATTATATCAATGTGTATTGAACCTTTGGTATATTGAAGATTATATTACATAGTTTTTGTTACAGACAATGATTATATTTTTACTTGCCAAGGCTAAGCAATATCTTTGTTTTTGAATTAGAGTTTTGATCAATTTTAGTGAATCACAAAGGCTCCAGTTTATTTATTAATGTCTTTCACATTCTTGACATACTCAGAAAATGTAGGTCATTGCAGTATGATGTTCTTGTCCTTGCATATACTGTAGTGTGCTTAATATTCTTCACATAATCTCATGTGGGAAAGCTTTATTTACATTATTAAAATCTTGAATAACAATAGTCTAGCAAATAAAAGTACAATTTCAATGTTTGGAGGAAAAATCAGTCAGATATTTCCCCCATTTTTGCTAAATCAGTGCAAAACACACGAGTGTTAGACTGCAGAGGGGTACAAAGGACCATGTGGTAGAGGGATAGGGGAAGAGGAGGAGGAGGAGGAGTGTGATTAATTGGCAGACTGAGACTATTGGATGCCCTGGGCCAGCCAGCATCCTCAGCCCTGCAGGAGGAGGAGGAGGAGGAGAGGGAGAGGAGGAGAGGGGGAGGCCAGCTGGGTGCATGGATTCCTGTCAGCTCCCCGTGCTGTGACCTCCAGAACACAGCTCCCAAGGTTCTTTTATAGAGAGGATGAGGCGTTTTAATGGACAGATGATTCATGTAATGAGAGAGTGCTTCACCACTCAAAGATGCACACTGGGAAAAAAAAAAGCTGGGAAAATTTCGTCACCCTGAGCATCATTCTCACTGTCTCTCATTTCCAATAGTTGAATACTTTTTTGTTCAAGAAATTTAGTTTTAATGCAGCGCCTCATGGCATCAGCTGATTTGAGCCCCCCGCCACCTCAAGCCCTAATGTAATGCAGCAGACTGTGGATGAGGGAGGGCGTTCCTGCATCTCATTGATGTGGAACAAAGCCAATTTATCAAATTCAATAGAGAAAGCGGACGGGCAGAGCATGGGATTAGGAAAAATTAGGCAGGATCAGTTAATTGGATGAAAAAAACTGGAAATGACTTGTAATTATAAAGCATTAAGCTTGTATTTACATGTGATTTATGCCAGTATGAATGATTTTTATCTACTTTTAACACGGCGGTGCACTCCTGAAACGATCATGGGCATTTTTAAATTTGCTTAGAAAGATCTAATATTGACCCAAAAATGAACTATTTTGTCTCTGTGTTTACAGCAGCTGTACCGTGTTCTCTCTGAATGCAGGATCAGCCGAATATGTATAAAAGGACACACTTTTGTACGTCTCTCGTGACACAATGAAATGAAATGCACATGGGTCTTTGTATTCAAATCAGTTCGTACACTTTGACGACATGACACGAGCCTTGAGCTTCGTGAGCAGCTGGCTCCATTATCCAGAGCCTGTCAATAATGCTGGTGACATCACCACCACGGGACATCTGTGTGTGTGTGTGTGTGGTAATCCAGGATTGATTTGAAAGACCGAGGGACAGACTGACAGACATGCACTCTACACTTGTGCGAGTGTAGCAGGAAAAACCACACACTACGACAAGCAGTGTGTGGTTTTAACCACAGGAGGGTTTTTTTTTCTCTCTCCAGCTTTATTAGAGGACGGAGTCTGAATAATGTGGCTTTTACAGTATTTGGTTTTTATAAGAGCAAAGACGAGATGGCTGTGCCGTCTGGAGAACATATGGAGAAAGAAATCGGGGCGGTTGATATGCGAAGATTTTTTTTTGGACATGCATATGATTGTCTGGTTTTCTTTTTCCCCTCCATCTGATAAATAAAAACAAGTAAATGAAACACAGGATTGCTTAACTTAATAAACATTCACTGAATGTCTCTGTCTGCATTCTGAATTGTGTGCATATTTAAATAAAAATAGTTTAGTAAACTAAATATTAAATACATTAAATAGGTAATCAAATCTAAACTTTGTCAAATAAATTTTTAGTGTACGAGGACCCAAGTATTTAAACTTATATAAATAAGAAATGATAAAGAATATGCAAAAATCATCCCTGCAAATTGCTCTGTACTTTTAAGAAAAGTTAATTAAAAGTGAGCACTGTTTCAGATGAGTGTATGCTATGCAGAAATTGGGGAGAAAACATGCTAATTTGTGTCTTTAAATTATTGATAACTTATCAATAATGTAACCTGAAGCTTTCAGTGTCACTTCCTCTCCGTGTTGTCCTTCGGTTTGCATCATTTAACCACTGGATGCAGTAAAACAGAACATAGTTTCACCACAAATCCAACCTACATGTATTTTGTTTATTCAAACTTAATTGCTTCAGTTGAATAAATGTCCCAACACCCAAAAATAAAACCCAAAAAACAACGTACATATTATTTTCAGTTGTGCATGAGCCCACTGAAATTTTTGACACTGTAATTCTGGTATAAATTTGTCAGAGTGATTCATGTGTAGTTTGTGTTTGCGCGTGTGTGTGGGCGCCATGGCAACAGTGTGACATATGTTCTCCCTTTCACTCTTCAGTTCCGCATCTGTTTTTAAGTACGTGTGTGTAAGAATTTTCTATATTGCAACATACAGTGTACGGCATAGATTATCATTCATCCAGGTCCTAGTTTTCCAAAAGTCACTGAATCTGTTGCAAATGGACTCGTGGATTTCTGGGAAAATGTCTTGTCTGACTTTCTCTGGTCCTGTCTCCTCTTCTCCATCCTCACCATTTCTGAAGTGTTTCCCTTTTATTCTCCCTTCTGTTCCGTTCCCCCCCCACCACCACCACCACCACCACCACCACCACCACTTGTCTCCCACTGTGCTTTGCTGTGGGCCAACATCACCAGTCTGCTGTCTGCCCTAGAGTCAATATCCTCTCCCCCTCCTCCTCCTCGCTGCCCCGGTGCAGATGTTTGCCTGCAGGTGAAAACTCTGTTCTCATCATTAGTGATTATGAAGAAGATGAATCATTTTGTCTACAGTCTCTTGCGTTTATGTGTCAGATATGTATGAGTTAAGGTATGTCGGTCTGTGTTTTCTGACCATTGAATAAGTGGCCCATACGGCCTTTTATATAGAAGGAGCATACTGTATAGGAGGAAAACTGGCTGTGCTGTAACTGTAATGGGACGTTCCATTTGGAGTTGGAATTCTGAAATTGCTTGGAAGACCCTCACAAACCCTGAGTTAGGATTGCAAGATTGTTAACAAAGGCTAGCCTGAGATATGTTTGTGTCTGTGGTTTTTTCTCAACTTCTATCTGGAATTTTCTTATATTTGCCTTTGAATGCCTTCGCAATCTTGCTCTTCCCTATCTTTGTGATCTGCTCCAGCCATAGTTTCCCTCAAGGTCACTAAGATCTGTGGATCAGCTCCTCTCAAAATCAAGGGGGGCAGAGCTTTCTCTGTCTCGGCTGTTAAATTGTGGGATGAGTTCAACACATCACCACATCAGACAGGCCCCCACACTTCTTGCTTTTCAATCTTGTTTAAAAACCCAGAGTGAGTTGTTTCTTATGTGTGTTCTTTTCTTTTTTTCTTTTTTTTAAAATGCTTCATGTATTGGCTTTTAGCCCTCTTATTGTTAATTTGTAGTGTATGTACTTCCCTTTGTTCCATGCTGTGGTTTAAAAATCCATCCATCCATCCATCTTCTACCACTTTATCCTCCACATGAGGGTCACAGAGAGGCCCTTGTTCCGACAGGGTCGCGAACCCAGGTCTTCTTGCTGCAAAGGCAAGAGTGCTAACCACTGCACCAACCTGCTTTATAAATAAAATGGGATTGGATTGGAACATGGTCAACTCAGAGGTGACGTCACTCCCAGCGCCGACTTCCGAGTTGCGATATCAACGTGACTAGGGCTGCAACTACCGATTATTTTCATCCATTTCATAGTCTCCATTTCATAACAGCATCATTTTCCTGACTAACTTTGCACAAAAGCATTATTTCAGCACTTTCATCAGTGAATGGATGAATGAGGTCACGTAGCGCCGTGTTGGTCACGCAGGAGAGCACATTTCCGACTTTGTGCCTCAGAGCTCAGGGATTTCCAGCCTGTCGGTGCTTGTGAGGAGACGCAGACGAGGAGATGCATGACTGCAATGTCGAGAAGCTCAGGTGCTGAACGTCAAGTCGGAACACGGCCCGGCACATCTGCGGCTCAGGAGCTAATTTGTTTGGACAGTTCACACTCTGTCAGTACAAGTTCGCCTTTCTTCACCTCTCACTCTTCCTGGGTTATTTTGGAAGGCTTGAAAAGACACACAAAATAATCCTCAACATATCTCGCTGCTAGACCTTTGTGTGTGGGTGTTGTGCATTAAGTCACACTCTATGGCAGGCAGTCAGGCAGGGGAAGTGACTGGCCCTGTCCAAGAAAGAAAGAAATGGCTCCCAAACAGATGAAAATGCCCTAAAAAATCGGAGTCTTTCCATCTGTATGAGCACTGTCGTGTCTAAGGAAAGGGGAGAGAAGATAATTTCCAATCCTTCAGAATCAGTCTTTTGGCCACAACCATTCCTAGCATCAGAGATTGTTGCATATCCGTAGGGATGAGCTAGCAAAGATGGCCAGACCAGTTTCCATAGGGAGGGAACCAGTTGGATATTATGGCCCAAAATCCAGTCAGTGAAGGGCAGGACTGAAACATACTTGCTTCAGTGCTCTGCTCCATCGCGGGCTCTCAGATCTGCTGATCAGCTGCTTCTGAATGTACCCAGAACTTGGCTGAAGCCCAGAGGGGACTGGTCTTACGTCCTTATCCTTGGCTCCCAAACTCTGGAATGAGTTGCCTTTTAATATCAGACATGCTCCTTCACCTTCTGTTTTTAAAGCTCGTCTTAAGACGCACTTCTTCTCCTTTGGCCTTTGACACAGTTTGAGCTGTTGGTGTTGTGCAGAACTGTTGTTTCCCCTCGTTTTTTTTATAGCCATGTGAATGTGAGATGTTGTGTTTGATGTTATTGTACAGCACTTTGGGCAACTGTGTTGGATTGGATTGCTTAATGATTTTAAATTGGGTTTTCACCTCCACTTGTAAGGTGTTGCATACCTCTAGAAGTCTTTGAGAGCCTCTGGCTCAGAAGATGCAGTAGCTAAACATAACTTTTGCACCACGATGGAACATTTCTCCACTCTGGTTTGTGGTAAAGTCCTGTAGTTCTGGAGTTTTAATAGTGTACACGTGGTGGAGTGATTTGTGTACTTGGCGGTGCATTCATGAGCTAATGTGAGGGTCTGACTACTGAACTTCAGGAGTTAAACACCAATGGAAGATATTAAGTAATGAAAACTTGATCTGGGTTTTATGGAATTAGATTGGTATCAAACAAGCAACAATTGGTTTAAAAATACTGCTGATTGGCTACTGAGTTTTGGAACGCGAGCTCAATGGACCTGAAGTAGACACGGTCTTGGAGTCGCTGTCCGTCTGGAACTCAAAGATAATCTGACGAACGTTAGATACTTACAATTATTTCAATCATTATAAGGACCTTGTCGGATGTTGGGGAAAACTGTGTTGCACGCTTTGGGAAAATATTGACACAAATCTATTTCCATAGTTTTTTTTAAATATTCAAGTGTAATCACAAACATGTGGAAGCCAAGAGGAGCGCAGTCTTAGTGATACAATGGCACAGGAATGTACCATTCTTCTTTGTTCACTGGTTGGACAGGCTTTATAGAAGCGATCATGTAACACTATATCTTCATTGAAAAAGATAGTGTGAACAAAATAATGGAAACACCTGTTAATCCAGCAGTATAGGGTTTTGTGTGATTGACATCTAGCCTATGGGAGTGTGAGTGCGAAACCATAACCATAACATTTGGTTTATCACCAAAGATGGAATCATAAAGTTAAGGATACCTGTGGACTGGTTTCTCAGGACTGTGCTGTTTGGACTGGGGATGTTTTTGCTGAATTTGGACACACGTGACTGAGGAACTTCAGGGGAATTTTGTGGTTTAACTGTAACAACAGGTTGTCAGCAGAGGCCGTAAACCTTCTGTTATCGGAGCATCTCAGTGACACTTAAGCTTCAACGCTTTTTCTGAGTCAAGGCTCTCAGCGAGGGATCGGGAAGTTTATGGTGTGTGTGTGTGTGTGTGTGCTTATAACTCGTCTTCACCTTCACTCGTCACGTCTGCAAAACACTCTAAGTTTCTGAGATGCTTTTAGTTTTAATTAACACAAACATGCACGTTCATGCATGTGCACGTTTCTTGGTGGGCAAAAAAAAAAACTGCTTTAACTGCAAATTATTGTGCCGTTCTCTACTAGATTTTTTTGTACAAGAACTTACAGGAAAGGTATGTGTATATTTATATATACTGCAACACCATCATACCCAAACTTCTTGGTGGGCCGAGAAATGAGAAGAGAATCTGTCACGTTCACACGTTTAGAGACTCACGATAACCCAAGTCGTGCTAGGAAAAACCGCATACACCACTCCTCTTGATTGTATGATATGGATTGGTGTGTTTACGTGACACGTTTTTTTAAGCTACTATCTGGTTCTGTTTTAGCAGCAAACCCAGTGCAGACACTAGCATCCAATTCTTCCAATATGACAACAAGTCCTACTGTCGTTGCGATAATAAACAACATTACCACATTTTGCATGTTTTCCCAATATCATGAGGTGCTACCATCCAGTTACCCATGTATGCACTCACAGCCTAAAGCCTTCTCCTCGCGGAAACAAAAGTTTGCCAACACAATATTTTTCTTTTTCGTTCTGAAGAAGTTTTCTGTCAACAGAAGTATGTATGCCAGGCCTGGACGTGGCGCTATAACTGCATTTGCGTTATCTTGCGTAAACAGCTCTCATGAGCACCTAGCATCTAGTGGACTGAAATGTCAATAGATTCTTTTTTTTAATGCTATGCTATTCCTCAAAATGTTTAATGTTTGTAATATCGCCTCGCAAAATATCGCAATATTTCACTGTGTTGATCATTCCGACCTCTCCTAGTACAGGCCCCTGAGTTCACACCTACGCACACTTTCCTCCTGCAGCCTGTGTTCACCTCCTCAGTCAATGAAAACATGACAGGACGAGAACTTGAAAGCCTGAGGTGAGAGAATGAAAAGCCTGTAAAAAAGACCAAGACAAAGTGAGTCTCTGTAATCCAATCATGCGTTGGACTGATTTTGTGTATGTGTGTTTGTTGGCACTCGCCCCTCGCTCTGATCCTCCACTGCTTCAGCAGGACAGATAACCATAAGTGATTAGAGGGCGAGGAGGAATTGTATTACAGAGTTATAAAGTGGTGCTGAGTCCCCGTGTGTGTTCTTGCACAGAGATCAAATGTCCTGACATTGACTGTGCAGGAGGCTGAAGAAAGTCACCGTGTGGAGACACCGCGTCAGTCCTCACCTCTGTTATGTGTTGCAAGTTTAAAGACCAAGACTTTGGTTTTCGGCAGATATCACTGACTCTTGAATAGGTTGTTTTGTGTGGTTTGTTTGTATCTCATATGTTTCTGTAAATGCAGACGACCCACAGTGGAGCTAAAGAAACAGAAGAGGGCGCTATTTCTTTAATGGATCATTTTCTCTGACAGTCCGTACGTTTACATGCACAGTTTAATCAAGCTAAGGCCGTAGTCTGACTAAGGCAGGCAATTGGACAACTTGCGCAGTCTAAGTATACATGTGGAGGAGAAAATAAATTTATTGGCTGTGTACGTCTGACTCCGCCTCTGTAGGTGGCGCTGTATCGCTCTATAAGCTAGTGCGTATTGAATCAATTTCCAGCGAACAGTGAGATAGATCGTGCTGTGGTTCTGTATGTTTTGTACCTAATGTACATAAATCGTCAAATCGGCAACTTACCGGAAATGTTGGTGCATGCAAAGTCCCACTCCAGTAAAACTAAATGTATACATGCAGGAGTAATCAGACTATCAATCGCATTATCCAGGTATGTTAGTCTGACTAAGACTAGCTCGATTTTAGTCGGACTAACGTGTTTACATGACATTAAGAAAACCAAATTGTTGTCTTGGTCTGACAAAAATCTGACTTTTAACGTGCAGCAACATGTGATTTTATATTATATAATGATGAAAAGCATGAACTAGAAGTTAAACATGGTGAGTTTCCATTATCAGGATTATCAATAGTGAATTGCCACAAGAGGGAACCTGTATTTTTCTCAGTCATTCCAGGACCTCATAATTTATAATAATGTTGCAATTCTTTGTTTTTCACTTTAAACATATTTCTAAAAATATGATATGTAACATTTCTCCATTAAAATTAATTTTCCACTTTGCTGTTTCATATAATTACATATTAATGTTTATCAAACATCTCTGAGCCCAGTCCAAACGACCACACCTGTCCGTGTGTGTGTATTTTCCATATATATTTTTATTATGTATTCAATCCACATATTCTTGTTTGGAGTATGTTTCAAATTAAGGTTTTAAAGCTTTCAGTGTGTGAAGTTAAACACGTGTTGAGGAATGTCTTGAGTCAACACTGGCTCGAGTAGAACAGATGTGTGTGTGCATGTGTGTTCATCTCCATTAAGACGCTATATACCATCCAGACTGCTGCAGGGCAGGTGAAGGAAAAGCATTAGTGAGAAATAAAGGAGAGGGGAGTTTTTTTTTTTCTTTCTTACTTTGTGTGTGTGTTAGGGAGGAGATGTCAAGGTATTTAACAGATGAAGCCTCGCTGCTGTGAGTCACTGTCTGTCTGAGAGGCAAGGAGCTGCTTGTTGATGTGTGTGTGTGTGTGTGTGTGTGTAGCGAGGTCTTCGCACACAGGAGAGGCTTTGTCTCAATCTTCCTCTCCGTCTTTCACAGCTACTCTCCATCCATCCATCAAATGTCCACTAAGTCTCTGGAGGTCTTAGGTTTGTTGTATGTAATTATTTTCCAGTTTCATTGTTAAAAGATGAGGTAGATTTTTTTTTAAATTTTGGGTTAATGTATATGCTATGACATATTTTTACCACCAGAGGGAGCTGACAGATACAATCTGTCTGCTGTAAAGCCCCTAAGACCCCACTCAATCTTGGTATTAACATCCACCCGGAGTGGTCTGATCACGCCTGTGATGGATCTGATCACAGAAACCACATTTGGAGGTGGTTTGAGGAGCTGCATGAGCGCAGTCCATCCTCAGGTCAGGTCAGGGGTCACCTCTTCGGCTCACGTTGTCTCATCTGCTGTATATTCATGTTTATTTTTTACACTGATTACAGAAATGTTTATTTATGAGTACTGAATATCATTTGAGTTTTGATTTGTACACAAATTGATTAACCTATTACTGAAGTAATGATCGGTTTAATTTAATGAATGTTTATTATGACCTGCTTCTTTTTTGACAGTACATTTTCCTTTTTAATTTGCATGACACAGTAGAGTGTGCAAGAACGAGATTATTAATCGAATACTAGGGATGGGAATCGGTATCGGTATTGATCCGATACTGGTCAAAATCATCGGAAATCAGACAGATAAAAATAAAAAATCCAATACAATCCAAAAATCCTACAAAAAAAAAAAAATGTAGATACAAATCAGCAAAAGCATTTTTAGCTGAGTCATGGTTGGGTTTGTTTATTTCTTCTTTTTGGGGAGTTGGAGAATTGTGTCTCTGAAATGACTCGGCACAAATGTGTCATCATACGTTCATAAATGGTCTAAAATGAATAATGAATCGGGATAATATCAGTATCGGTAGAAACTCGTGTTCGTGATTTCGGTATTGGTACCGGAGACAAAAAAGTGGCATCGTCCCATTCCTATCAAATACAATATTAATCGTTGACTATTTTGATAATTGATGAATCAGTCTGAGCATTTTTCAGTAATGTTTAAATGTGAATATTTTCCATTTTTTTTTGCTCCATATGATTTTTCAAATTATCGTTAGTTGTGGCACAAATTGGATTTCCCCTTTCTGTGTTTGGTCTCTGTGCACATCTCCTGCTCTTTGCTCCAAAGCAGATAAAGGTGAGCTGATAAGAGACGAGAAAAGACAAAATCTGGTATTCTTCACACACGCGCGATAAACCTGATCACCTCCCACATGGTTCTTGCATGTGAGGGATGAGAACATGAAGATAGAGGATGGGTCGTTAGCACCTCCACCACATCCAAGGAGAAACTTAAGCAGAGACGTTGTGTGAAAGGGTGTGTGTAGGTATGTGTGTGTGCTGTGGTTTGGCCTTGGTCCAAAGTAGATGCAGTTAAAGAGCAACGGGTGGTGCTTCAACCTTACTTACCTTCAGGGAGCAGTAAGTAAAGGGTGGTGTGTTGGTCTGAACGAGGAACTCTGATCTTGTTAAACACACGCTGCACTTTTGCGAAATGGCTCACAGATGCTACGCTGAGGCAAAGTCCTTCTGTTTAGAGGAGGCAGCATCGTATCAGAAGGCCCCGAAACCGAGACCTCCACCATCTTAGAACCGCAGTTTACGTCGTCCGTGTGGAGACTGTGGCTCGTTTTCTTGTGTCCCATCAAAGAGGAGACTCAGAGGATGATGATGATAAATGTCATCACATCTCTACCAGTCGTATTATTATAATAACATCAAATCACATTCATCTGTGTATGAATTGGACTCATTTCTGGCGCGATAAAATTCTGATTTAGTGTAGGAGACAATGTCAGACGTAATTATGGAAAGAATATCAGAGAAACATCCTAAACTGGCCTGTTCTCTGTTATGTATCTTTCCTATTTAGCTTCTTTGGACTTATTAATGCACTTATAAATATGATTTTATATTTTCCCAACATCAATTTCTGGCATCAATCCGCCTACCTCACTTAAATATCCACGTGGTATTCGGGACAGGTTTATGTGTCTTTATTTTTTAATATCAGTTCTAGGTTATGATTCCAGCGAAATAAAAAGATTTTCTTTATAATCGAATACTCGAATGTCGACTGTTTTCACGATTAATCATGAAAGTATGTTTCGCAAATGTCTTGTTTTGTCCACGAACCGATTTGGTCATGATGACGATTTATCTACTTAAAAGAAAACGTGTTAACATGAAGTGTTTGATAACAATTTTATCACACGTTGGCTAATAATTCAAGTAGTTTGTTTAAATGTAGCTGGCCGTCGCTGTTGCTATTACATAGTTTGTCCACTAGACGGCAGCCAATATGTGCCTAGTTTTTTGAATTTCTTGATTTTTTTTCTTCTTGTTGTTTGTTTTGTTGCAGAAAAGGCAAATGCTTGTCTTTTAGCGATATATCCGTTGCATTTCTACCGATATTTCTTTGATTCCGACGCTGCACACACTGGTGTCCTCACCCAGTCGTCTGTTAGATTTGAAGCCTGTCAAGCGACTCGTCAATGAATTGATGCGAGACCCTCAGTCCGTGCAAGTTCATGAAAGGAGGCGTTCACTCGATTAATCCAGCGTCACAAAACTGTCCTCAAACAAAAACCTACTCTTAATCTTCCGTCAGTGGACTGTAACGGTGTGTGCACGTGTGTCCACACGGAGAACAAAGTGAACAATGCGCTCGCTGCTGATCTGCTGCCCCGTGAAGGTGTTAGATTTACGTCGTGTCATCACATTTTTGCTGCTGTGCATCACGCACAGCTGCTCCTCTGCACACACAAGAAAAACATGATTCTTCACCGTCATAATTTGTCTGCCCGGCTCGAATGGAATACAAAAAGAAAGCAGGTGTTGTGAAACAAAGAGTGAACAATTAGATTTAGAAGGAGTGACAGACATCACGTAGACCTCATGTCACCTCCTGTGTCCGTCCGTCCGTCCGTCTGTGTGTCCTCCCTCCCCATGCGATCCTGCTGTGTGTTAATGTATTAATGTAGGTCAGAAAAACTGGCCCGGACTTGTTAACAGCCTCGCCATAAGGTCCCTGAATGCCTCACAGCACCCAAAACAACACCTGTTTCCCCTCACGTCACACCATTTAAAGGCTGTAGCCCCAATTTTACTACAGAGAGAAACCTGGACAGAAGCTGTTTTAGGAGTTGTAAGCAGTATTTGAGCTTTGAAACTGTAATCAAAGACATTGATGACATGTAAATAGACTGGACCTCTCCCAGTTTACCGGGAGATGCTAATGTGGAAGTAAAAATATACTGAAAAGCCACCTGGGAGCAGCTCCTCTAACTGGGAAAATTAGCTTCTCACTTGATTTACAACGACTGTAAACAATTTCTCACGGACTTATTGTTTCATTCGATAGTTCCAGGTCTTCTTCAACAGCACCTGATGTCTACACAGTAACTGTCAAAATAAGATATTTATTCAGAATCGTTCAGCCCTAGTGTGACTGTTTATTCAATCAGGCGCTGGCTTCGACTTTGTGTGTATAATCTCATCACATGAAAACATTTACCTCATGTCTGGTTGCTTAATGCGTCATTAGAGTAAATGGATTCAATTCTCTCATGCTCTCATAACAGTGACAGTTTGGCTCCTTCACAAAATCTTCAATCTCTCGACAGTTCACCGAGTTTAAAGTCTCTCGCTCGATTAATTTGCCTGACGTTTTAACCGTTTTCAGTCGTCCTGAGATCGTCGTCATCTCTGACAGGTTTTACCCACCGGCTTCTTCGCCGCAGTAAAGACGTCACGTGAGAATAACGACTCGTTATTAGTCTTAATATGATTTATGATTTACAGTAAATGACAAGGTGGAAAAAAAGCAGAATAATCAAGTCTGACTAGGGATCGCTAATCATTTTAGAGGTCAACCAGTCTGGATTTTTCTGTGACCAATGCTGATTTTTAGGTAATTGATGCCAATTGTTGTGTTGTTTTTCTTCCATTGCTGTTTAATGGTAACAAATAATACAAAAAATTCCATTGATTGAACAATACTAATGTTATGTCTGCAGTGCAGTGCAATTATACCATATTTACAATAAAAATAATATGAAAAATACATGAAACAATTACATCAAAAAAATGTGTTTGTTCTAGTGACTTGAAAACATTTATAAGGTTTCTGAGAACAAAAATGTGTCATTTGTAATCACTGGCCGATTGATAAATAAAAATCTGATGATAAAAAATTGCAAACTGTGAAAAATATGTGAACCATGTCATCAAAAAACAAAAAAAGTTTTACATTTTGGATTAAAAAATAAAGTTTAGTGACTTCAAAACAGTTTCTGAGAACAGAAATTCTTATCAATAAATATTAATCAGATTATTAAAAAAATTGCAAACATTGGCCAAATTTTTTACCTTATCTACCTTATTGCTAATTTTTATATTTGACACAACAGTATAGAAAAACTTCCGTTGCTAGCGGTGGGAATTGCTGGAGCTACTACGATACGATATTATTACGATATATACTTGACACAAAAGCCCGAGTGAGAGTGAGCACTTGGCACCATCTAGTGGACTGATACGTCAATTTGATAAGTTTTATGCCACACCTCAAAAAGTTATACTTGGTGTGTCAAAAGCGATATAATATTAAAATATAATAAAAAATATTGTAAATATCGATTACCCCTCTCAGTTGCTGTTTAAAAAGGTGAAAAAGTTCCAAATAAAGTCATGAATTTGAATCCATTGTCCAATCATTTGCATATATTTATATGCAAAAAAAATTACTCTGTGTCGTGTTTTCATTTTTATGTTTAGGCTAGTTATTAATTAATTGATAAGAATGCTAATGCTCAGTCCACTGCCAGTAGGATTCCATTTCCTGTATGAGGGATAAACGGCCGGGCTCTGCCTTGTTGTTGTAGTCTGATGACAGATAAAGGATGTTTATTAAAAAGCCTGCAGGGGGACGACAACAGAAGAATGTCCCATAGAGAGAAAGACAGAAACCCTAATAACGTTCAGAGGGACAGAGCTACACACACACACACACTGCAGTGTCTCGGCCCGTACCTTTCCGACTTTGCATTCCTTCACACCAGAACGTGAGTGGAACGAGACAAACCCAGTCTGTGATTGGATGGAATGTGATGAGGCAGATTCATGCTGTGGTCAGGAAAAAAAAAAAAAAAAAAAGTATTCCAGCTCACTTCATTATGGGAATGAAATGCCTCAGTGTCACATGGACACAGACTTCATTTAGCTAAAAATGAATGAAGCAGTTCGTCTGGCTGAGGGTTTTTCACGCAACAGACTCCATGAAGAAAAAAAAAGTGGGTTTTTTTTAGCTCACAAGAGTGTTGAAGTAACTTGTCTACCTGTGCTATGTTATGGTGAGTTTGTCATTTAGGTGAATCCAAATGAAGGATTTTACGTAGTAACGGAGGCAGCAGTGGATCAACGACTGCTGTGTGCCATGACGTGAGATTGCTTATTTTCTCTATGGACTTTGGTGTGGCAGTTTTACAGTGACAAAAACGTCGGTTTCAGTTGGAAAAGTGCCTTCTGAGTTTGAGTTGAAGTGGTTCCGTATACTCTTATGATATCATATAGATTTGATAGAATTAACCTCTTATTAATTGGCTGAAATTTGGTTTTTGGCACAGGGGCCAGATACGTCACATTGAAACACACTTAAAAAACTGCCTTATACCTTTTAAAATAGGTATAAGAGTGAGATGTCCACTCACTAGCTTTGCTGCTAACATTTGTGCCATTGCAACTTCATAATTGATTAATCTGACGATCATTTTCTCGATTAATCAAGTATTTGTTTGGCTCAAAATGATGATGTTTAATGATCCCTTTGTCAAATGGAGCATTTAAGAAGCTGAAAAATCAGAGAGCTTGTTTTCATTATTAAAAAAACTTGAATAGTCGACGACTAATTCAGTAGTCGATCCGCAGTGCAGTACTACTTTCCTAAAGCCTTCATCCGCCTTTGAATCTCAAAGCACGAACATGTGTGTCTCTACATTTTTGTGGAGAAGAAGCAGAACCTGATGAAAGTGGAATCGGTCCCAGTGGGCCACAGGTGTAAACGAGAAACTTGTGTGTGTGTGTGTGTGTGTGTGTGTGTGATTGTCAGAGGTCGTCTCGTGACCTCCGCCTTTGTTGTGGGGTCACGCGCGCACGTGCGGAGGGCAGCGGGAGATTCGGGGAACGTGCCGCGCGCCACGACAGCTTCCAGCTACCTACGCTATTAAAAACACATGTGACAAAAAACAGAGAGAAGAGAAAGAAGGAGAGAGTAAAAAGAACAGAATGATCTTCAAAGATCTGAAAACAAAAGTGTGTCATTATTCTGTTGCGACGGCCAAATTGCGACTTTGGGGGCTTCAAAACAAAGTGCAGCTTCTCGTGAGTGACGTCAAGACGAGGTGCCTCATTTCTGAAAGAAAATGTAATCACTTCCAGTATTGACATGGAACTTGATGGGGTTTTAATTAGTTGTGGTGCTTTTTGGAGGGTAAATAAGAAGCAGTGAATTCACTTTGTCAAGGTTTAGACAAAAAAAAAAACAACCTGTTGGTTAGTTGGTAACATTGAGGGCATGTGTTCCCAAGGGTCCTTGAAATTGCCCTAAATAGACATGGGTCATTGAAAGTGCTTGGATTTTGTGACCAAGATCCCAAGGACAATCACTTATCCAGATGCAGAGCGTCCTGCAAAGTGGATAAGGTTGCCCTCCCGTCTTGAGCTGTTTCGGCACATTCGGTCCTTGAATTTGAGGGAACTGGTCCTGGAAAAAGTCCTTGAAATTTGACAGTGACGGTTGTCTTGCAGAGCAAAAAAAAAGCCGTTGTTTATGATATTTCAACTCACAGTGAATGGAAACCATGAACATGGATCCGTTTCGGAGGAGAGCAGAGTGATGATAACATCCGTACCGGCCTACGGGAATACGTCACCGCCGCAGAACTCTGTTGTGTTTGCTTCAGTGCGGATGAGCTTTTCCAGACATGCATTCACATCACACACACACACACACACACACACACTGTTTATCGGATGTGTCGTCCATTTTCATTTCTCTTCTTTTCCCTCCAGCCTCTTGCAGAACTGCGCATTTGCCATGTGTGACTTTCTGGCAAATTGAGTTCATGTTAATACGCGGCGCCTCGCATTTCTTTCCAAGTGTGTGTGTGTGTGTTTGTATGCATGTATGTGCGTATGCACATGTGTATGTGCGTGTGTGTGTGCATGTGCGTGTCGTTGGCAGGTCCTATCCACTCATTATTTATACAAGGCCCGCGTGCTAGTGGCGAGGCTGAGAGTCAATTTCATGCAAAGTTTCCATTCTGTTATTTTTCTAACCCACTTTTTTCCCTCCTCTCTCTCTCTCTCTCTCTCTCTCTCTCTCCCTCCGTCGGCTATTCTGGGCTTTCGGTCACGATATTTACCCTGATAATGAGCGAGACACGCCCTCAAAGAAATTAGTTGAAGAAAATATAAGTGAAGGGGGGAAAAATGTGTGCAGAGAAAATCACAACTGTAAAGGGCAGCTGAGGTATTCCCGCTTTGTCGTGAAGTGTGTGTGTGGGCGAACGTGTTTGTTTATTTGCCGTGTGTTTACTGTGTGTGTGTGTGTGTGGTCATTTATGAAGTGGGATCCTTGAGTATATCGCTGCCTCCATGACTCTAACGAGAGGCTAAGTGGAAACCAGAGCTGAGCACGGACAAGGTCTCACACATGCAGGCATGCATGCACTGTGCTTTAACAGTTTTGGAGGAAAAAATATTCAATTGCAATTATTCCAACTTTGCGATTTGCTTTGCAATAACCTTTTAAAGGTCCAGTGTGTGACACGCGTAAAATCAAAATAATCTGTGGATTTAAGTGGACTTCAATGTCTCTGAGATCTCAGAAATGATTAATCTCTAATGTTATGTTGCCACTAGTGTTGTAAAATAACAAATATTGCACTCTTTAATGGGTTGATCCTGTATTGATTATTTAAATCGATGTGGAAATATTCTTGGCGGTGGTTTTCTCATGGTGATGTATTTAAGCCTCCAACCACTAGTTGGCAACGCCCTCGCTCTCTCTCACTCCTTCCACTCCTCTCACTAAGGTCATTTTCACACCTAATAGTCCACTAGACATTTGGCGACTCGGTAACACTCAGCTGCTTTCCTTTCACACTGAACTTTAGTGAACCCGAACCTTTTTAATAACGCGTTCCCCTCCTCGTCTGAGGCGGCGCTGCATCAATAATTACTGAAGGAGAAGACGAGACAAACAATGAACAAGAAAACTCGCTAATCTCTTGGTTAATGCAGGGCAACTTTTGTTTCCGAGCAAAACATGGGCCCGTGTGTTTTGGTTGTGTTGTACCCACAATGCCCTGTGTTGTAGTCCACTTCCTGCATTTAGTTCAGTTGAAGCAAAACCGAGACCTATGTTTAAAGGTGGACCAGAGTTCGCTTCTTTGGTGCACATGAGAGTTTGGTTGCGCATTCGCACCTCCCCAAAAGAACCGGACTTTCCAAGCTAAGGAAGTAGCATTCTTTCTTTTCTATGCAAGTTTTTCTTGAATACATCTCAGTACATCAACTTGTCTTAAAGTATCCCAATACATCGCAGTCTACCGGACATCACCTGTGTATCAGGATGTGCATCGTATTGCCAGATATAATACAGTTCTGTGTTGTTTATTATAGTGATGAGCGACACAGAAATTGCAAAGTTGCTTCACGCAGAATCAAAGGGAAAATCTGCCGAGTCAGGATGTAATTAGTTATTCCTGTTGACTAATGACGATAAAGAAGGAGTTGGCGTTTTAAATGGAGTTAGCAGTGAGCTCATCTGTTGCTCTGCTCTCTCCCCGCTGCAGATCCAGCCCTCATGTTGTTTACCGTGCCGCGTCGCATCCTTGTGATTATGTGGTGTGGTTGTTTTTTTTTTTTTCTCAAAAAGCTGCTGCATGGTCTTTATTACCCGCTGTGCCCTTCTCCTTCTGTCTTTTGCGTGTATTACTTCAGCAGACATGTGAAACTCATCACCATTTTCTCATTACCTCATCATCTTCTCTCTAATACTCTTCTTCTTTTGCCTCTCATTAGGCCGTAAATCTGCGCCTGGATCGCGTGGATTTACTGCATAATTTGGGTCTTTGAAAATATGTGTTTCCCTTGGCGGTGTGTCTTCACCTCCGAGTCTTGCCAAGGAGGTAAATAACGAAATCATTTCAAATTTTGCGGCTTGTACTCGTAGCTGCTGGCCGATGGGATGGCGTCACCGTAGATGGAAGTCACACAGCCAGACTGTGGCCTAATGAAGACTTCACTCGTCTTGTTATCGCAGCGCTCCCCCGCTGTTTCTGCAGAAGACCCTGCCTTTGTAGAACTCACTGACATTCGTACTCTGTAATGATTTCCTGGTGCATTTGGAAGTATTATTGAAACCATTTGCACAGTAGCAATTAAACCGAACATCAAAATTAAGACGCTACGAGAGACCATGTGCGAAAGAGACACAAAAAAAAATCACATTCCTACATATTTTAACTGCAATTTTTTCCCCGGATTACGTTTGTTTTTGACAAAATAACCAACAGTGACTCACCTGGTGGGTGGAGGTGGAGGTGAAGGTGGTGGCACAACATCACATCATTCATGCTCATTTAAACGTGGGTTAATACAGACTTTTGACCAGTGAGAATATTCACTCGCTCATCTTCTACCGCCATCTCTTCTTAGTCTGCAATAGCATTGAACAACTTTGAATAAATATCTACGTCATTTGTTTAGACAGGAGTTGCGGTTGCCATACGATTCGCTATGCCAGAGGGAGTGGTCGTTATTCTCATTTTCATTCAAAAAACCCTATTTAAAAAATGATTACTGTGTGATATTTGTGCAGATCTGTGAGAAACAAACACGTTCCCTTTCAGTCTGTAGGATAAGAAGTGTGTAGGTCAAGACAATAATTGCGATTTCGATAAAATTGTTCAGCCCTAGTCTGCCACGTATTCTGTTTCCGTTGCTTTCTTTCCACACGGCAGAATAATCCCACTATCCCCACAATCGCATATTTTAATCAGGTTCATTCAGGTTAATTAATCCCAGTTATAGCAGGTCATTTTAGTGTGAAAACGGCTAAAAAATAAACAGACCACAGTTTCTGACATACACCAAACTTCAGCATTTGAGAATGCACTTATTTGTGTGTGAGAGAGACAAGATTGCTTGTTTATTTTAATCTGAAATGTCTTCCATCCCCTGGTAATCTGGTAATTGATGCAGCAGACTAACCAGAGTGCTATATGTGCTTTATTTAGTGTCATCTGACCGTGCCAGACAGGATATGGATTCCCTCCGCTGTCTTCCGAAACCTGCCCTAAAGGAGCAGGGATGTGAATGTCATCCTCCGTGCAGTTCCCCACAAACGTGTGCAGTTAACCCCAAATTACAGCGTCCGTTTAATGGCTGATGTTTTCTTTCCACTAAACACATCGTTTTCATTGTCAGACAGTTACATGTCATGGAAAATTGGTCGCATTTTCTTAGCTGGAATGTGCATGTGGACAAAGTCTTTTTAGACGTCATCTGGGGTTAAGGTGTCTTCATCTCCATTGGTTAATATTCCAATCTCGTACCATACATGAATTAAAAACAAATTGGGAACTTCAGTGACTACATTTACAGTCACTACTTCATTTTATTTGTATACATGCGAGGAAAAATTCGGTTTACTGACCGTGTGCATCTGACTCCGCCTCCACAGGTGGGGCTGTATCGCTCTATAAGCTAGTGCTTTTTATTTTTCATTAAAAATTCACATCTTCTCCGCAATAAAATCAGTATCTTTATGACAGTTCTACGTAGTGATTTTTCCTGCTACAAGCAGTACAATGACAGAACATGATTTGAACATAAACATGGGGTGGTATTGTTTTGTTTTCTTGTTTTTTCTTTTCCCGATTAAAAAGAAAGAAGAAAAATGTGTATGGGGTTTGGTATTACAGACAAGCAAATAAAACTAAAAGGGTATGGGCAAAGTCTAGAGTGGATTGACACTTTGGGGAATTTTTTTTTAATCTAGTGCTTTTTAATGAGTTTCCTGTTGACCTTTACATCACAGACAAATGAGCAACATACCTGCGAGTGGGTCTTCTCTACAGCTTGCACTTAAGCCGATACAACCATATTGTGTTGTTTGTTCTTTTCCGGCAACGGTACTGCAGTCGTGTCCTTTTACTTTCAGGTCAAAGACCAGGGAGAGCATAAGTCCATCTCCAGTCTGTTTAAGTGTATACACTACCAGTCAAAAGTTTGGACACACTTCTTCATTCAAGTAAATGGAAAGGTGTGTCTGAATTTTGACTGGGAGTGTACATGCAGGAGTAATCAGACTTCGAATCGAATTACCTAGGTGTGTTAGTCCGACTAAGAATAGTTAGATTATAGTCAGACTAACATGTTAACTTGACTCTATTGTCTTAGTCAGACTAAAATTGGACTTTTAACACGACACTGAGAAAATTCAAATGTAATGCACATAATGGCTTTGGATGACTTATTCTGTTTTCGTGGCGTGCACATATATTTGTTACTACGTCTTGGTTTTATCTGAGTGACACTGAAAATTTATTTTTCATAGTTCATAGTTGGCACTGCTTGGCGACAGGGAGCGTTCGAGTAACGACCGCCGCATGTCTCTCTGTTTACGTAACGTTTAGCGTTTAATGCTGCAGTTTGTACAGCGATACAGGAAATAAGTAACTGACAGGTGAACAGAAAGTAAAGCTACAACAAAAGTAACACAGCTGGAAAACCAGCACTTCAAAGTAAAAGCACCTGCAGTCCCATGTTTATATAGGATTTTAACATCCCTTTTAACAGTTTTAAAGCGGCTAAGTTTAATCATATTGTTTAATTATGTTAACTTCAAGGCAGGGAGAGAAACTTTCTTACCAGACAGACAGCTTGTTGTTGTCTTTGGACAGGCCTCTTGCACAGGCACCTCATTCGGAGGTTGCGTGTTTTGGGACACTGCTGTTGTCTGTCATCAATCAGCCAAACTTCTGAAAAACGTCTACCAGAGGAATGCATGTCAGAGCCTCGTGTGAGAGGAAAGACGTGTTTTGCGTTACTCGAATAGCTCTAGCTCTCAGTTCCTCCATATTAGCTGTTTTTCTTCTGTAATGTAGAATCAAGGGAGACTTAAGTGAACTTTTGGTAATAAGATGAAGCAGTGGAGTCTAAGCTGTTGATCAGAGTTAGTTTCATATAGCTCAACATGGTTGGGTTTCCTAACGTGAATCATGTGGACCTCTGGTTTGTCCTTACATGGTCCCCGGCTCTTATGTGGGTTCTCTCTCCCTTCCCTCTTTGATGTGTTCGTAGGGTGCGGTAGCTGTGTAGTTATTTACATGACTTATATTACATTGGATGGAAAAGTGTTTGAGATTAGATTTCAGCTTCACACTGGTGTTTGTAATTTCAGGGATTCTTGGAAGAGATAAAAAAAAGAAAAAGAGTTTCAGTCGCATTTGCAAAAACAGAAAAATGCTAATTGGATGGATGGAGGAGGTTGAAGATTGTATCTGCACTGACTCACAGGACAGGTCACCTAGCCCCGAAAGGGAATTAAACAAAACCTGAAAAGTTTGTCCCAAGGTTGACGATGAAGCAGAGAGGCTAGGGATGCACGATATTATCGGCAGTATCGGCTTTACAATGTAGTATTGGTATTCAGCAAACACGCCAAAATCCCCAAAATGACAATGAAACAGTAGGTGCTGTTTCATTGTCATTCTATGCTTGCATAGAGTATTATGTTTATTTATTTTCGGAACTACGGAAACTTATATCTACCTCCGCTGTGACGTGTGTATGCAATATCGGTATTGGAATTGGTTATCGCCCAATTAATCCTGATATAATCGGCAAAAAGTCCAATATGGTGCGTCCTTCCATCCTCGACAAACGAAAAGCCCTGTCTTGATGTGACTATCCACTTTATGGGTAGCAATAAATTAGGTTAAATTATATAATATGTTCAACAAAATATTACTGTTATTCTTTGGAAAAACCTCATAATATGACACGTATCACAATACAGAGGCAAACATACGATACATATTGCGATACACGGCCATTTTGACCATAACAGCTACATTATTAACATTTAACACCAAGGGCAATCGATGTTATTGATATATGCGCTGCACCGTGTCAATTGACCTCTGCTGCCACACAGTGGCTTTATTCCACACTGCACGTTAGGTGAAGTTTATGTCTCAAGACTACCATCACGTCATTTGTTGCCACATTGATTCACCTCATGATATTCTACTATTATGTCCTTTGTTCTTTGATACCAGTGAAATTAAAATGTAAGAAATCAGCCCAAGGCTGAAATGTAATGATGTTAATCACGTCTAACGAATAGAAACACTACCTTATTACACAAGACAGTAAAGAATGAGGCATGAAATGCCACCACTGGTTGCGAGATTAACATCTTAATGCTATTAGAATGTGATTTATATGATAAAAAGTTAACGCTGAGCTTGATTAATGGTGTATAAAATATTCACTTGCATGTACAAAGTCTTGAGACTGGTTTCCAGGCCCGGAAACAGAGCTGGGATTTGGCTGAATGCTGGTTGGCTGTTTGGAGTCCCGCTCTGACCACTTAGCAGCCAATGGTGTGTGGCGTAGGCTCACTTTCCTACCTACATGCCAAGCAGAGCAGTTGGCCAGCATGGCGGCTGACTGAGGTGTACACGTGTGTGTGTGTGTGTGTGAGAGAGAGAGAGTTCTGTGTCTGTGTGAGCTTCAAATGCAGTATCAAAGTCCACACACTTACACACACACAAAGAGAGAGATGACTTCACCAAACGTCTGTACTATAAATACCATGAGACAGTGAGCTGGAAGCAGGATGATGAAACATCCTCTGCTCTCCAGGCTCTCGCTGTCCCACCTCCTTCACCCTTCGTCTTCCTCCTGGATTCAGTGGAAAGAGATGAAGTCATTCCCCTTCCATCCCCGGGATCACCTACCACATTGCAGAGCATATGGCTTTTATATTGCACTGATGTGACTCCTCGTGCATGGCAAACACCACTGCCTCCTCCCTGTAATATTCAAAGAATAGTCAGTGGGAAAAATCACTGTTATTTATAAAAAGAAAGCTGATAAGATTTGAAAACAAGTGGTTTTGTCGCAAGAACAAATACTCTGCAAAGGCCCCAGGAGGTTTCCATCAGGAGGAACGTGCCACTAATCCTGGAACTTCAAATGCAACAACGGAAAGCGTGCCGCAAATGGAAAATGTGATGCCGGAAAACCAAAGCAAACACGCGAGCGGCATAATGTTTTGCATCCGTTTTGACCTACGCCTCAAGCTTTAGGTACAAAACTCTGATTTGCTAACCGTCGGGCCAACAACAACCACTGATTCAACGTAAATGTGCAAAGACAGCTGTTCCACAACAGACTTTTTTTGTGAAAGAGGAAAGAAGGCATCCAAATGACCGGAGGCATACAGCGTTTCAGTTCATTAGACCAAATTAGAGGAAACGAGAAGATGAACCGTTTAAGCTCCGTTTCCACCAAACAGTGCAGTCATCATCCCAGTTTTTGGCATCCTTCTGCCAGGTTACCAAGCAAAGTAGTCTGGCCACATTATGGCGGAGCTTACTCAATTTATAGTTTGTTGTTATTTACAAGGTGGTAAAAGTTTACTTTCTTGGACGAAAAATCACGGAAAGGTAGATTTTTAAAAAGGCCTTCTTTTTCCTTGTGAAATTTAGTGACAATGTGTGTCACACTGGTATGACGTTTGCGCTTTAAACGTAGATGACACTTATTACGTAGCTTCATAATTTATCCAGCCAATCAGCTGTATCATTCCAAACCATATTGGGCAGACCATTATATTTGCAAAAGATCAAAAATCGGCCCAAAATTATAGACGTACAACCCTGACTCTGTATTTTTGTTTGATATATATCTTAGGGATGAGCCGATACGATACTCAGTATTGGCGGTATTCGATACTGGTTAAAATCAGATATCGGATATTGCACCAATTCACTCCAAAAATCCTACGTATTGCTTGCTTCACTATGCACAGACTGTAGAAATGTAAATACAAATAGCATTTTAGCTGAGTCATGTTGTGGACTGTTTATTTCTGCTTCATGGGAGAAGAATATTGGTTTCACAGTTGGAGAATTATGTCCTTGAAATTGCACAAATTAGTTGATAAAGGTAAAAAATGGTTTGAAAGGTCTAAAATGATTGTATTGGACAGATATCGGTATCGGCAGATACTCTAATTTGAGGTATTGGTATTGGACACAAAAAAGTGGTTTATCACCATTCCCAATAAAATCCACACCCTCCCCCCGATCCTTCATCCATCATCCTTCACTTTTTTTAAGAAATCAAAGTGTGTGTAAGTCGTCAAAGGACATTTTATTGTGTGTGTATTTGGGTGAGCGCCATTACAAATGTATGAGCAAGTGGACAAACGGCCACTCATAAAGACATCAGTGGTGGAAGATGCTGACTCATACTGAACCATCGAGGACAAAGAATGCCATTGTATATTATTGCGTCACATGAAATATCACTACATACCCGTTATTTAAAAGTAAATTATATTTTATTAGTGATTTTGTTTTTCAATTGACTGTAAAAATATAGTCATACATTTGCGGCACATACTACAATTTTCTTACACTGTTTTTTACAGTGTAGTATAGAGGTGTGTTTTTTGATGTACTTTGTAGTTACATCTACAACATGCAAACTTGTTTAACCGCTAATTTACTCACCTTGTAACGGCACAACTTTAACTTTAAGAGGAAGATGTAAAGGTAAATGGCTGTTCCTTCACACCTTTTCCTGTTGTTAACTCAGCGTTGGAAACATCAGGATCAACTTTGACTGTTTTTAACAAAATAAGAAACATTTTGCATTCTGTGACTCTGTGCTGCCAAGCAGCTGTTGTGAGGAGCCAGAACAGCTGATCACACACCCAGGACAAAATAGCCTGTTTTGAAATTATAATTAGGTTTGGGTCGCGGTCCATTTGTAGTCTTTCAGACCAAAGCTCCGCTGTAGCTCACAGTCAGAGGCAGAGCAGTCAATGATTCTCTGTGATGTATGAAGCCTGAACAGCTGTGCCGCTCTCTCTCTTACTTCTTCAGGTGCTGGAGGAGTAGATGAAATTGATGCTTTGTACTCCCAATGTGATTATTTGTTAACATTAGAGGTACCAATTTCAGTACCCATTTCCACTCCTCGACCTGGCTGTAATCAGCCTTCTCAAATGCTCTTCCCTGTTCACAAGTATAAATCTGGCCCCAGTGTCCATGTGGAAGTTTTTCCACTTGTTTGCACATGTGCAGCTGCCAGTTTCCTCTGTGTCAGGGCTGCCATTATGTTTACAGCATATTACGCCAGAGTCTACTGAGATAATGATCAGTATATTTGCTTTGAGTCCGCTTCAGAAAAAGAAAGAAAGCGAAAAAAACAACAACCGTATGTTTGCCAACAAACTCACATCTGGTCGTGATGGTGGTTGCAAACAATGGTAGACCTGACACTGGCGAGCCCAGACACGATCCAATCCTGTCTTTGCCTTTTGGTTCCTCTGTTTTTCCTCTGCTGGCTCCGTTTTAGTTTCAACAGTTGCACATTTAGTTTCAAAATATGACATAATAATGAAACATGTTTATGTAAACTTGATATCACCTGCAAATGAATGGGCTCGCTGATTGGCGTTGGGAATCACAGGATACCTCACGATACGATAGGCGATACATGGTCTATGATACCAATAATATCACAATACAATGATTCTGTGATAATCAATTGCAAGACATTCATATAGCGATACATCACGATATCTGTCTAACTGAAGAAAACAAAACGTCCATGAAAAGTAAAAAGTGCAGGATTTCTCTTTTGATTCACAACATAGAGAACAAAGTGCATAAATTCAATGAATTAAACGTGGGTGGAGCGTCTGTTAACGTAGCTTTCTCCACCATTATCCCACTGTAAACTCCCTCTTCTTCGGCTCAAGTTTCCCTCATTTATTTGAGCAGCGCCACCAAGAGGAGACATCAGGTAGTGATGTCTGGCAAGTGATACGGGCAGGAACTGTTTGCTTTAGAGCGCCTTCATTTATTAATTAAAATATCAATATCTGTCCTGGCGTATCGATTATCACGTTGCACGAGGACGGACGCCGATATGTCACCAAATCAAAATTTTTACCCACCCCTAATTCTGATGATCATATAATTAAGATTGCATCTGTCAAATTTGCAACACAATACCTTATGGCAATTTAATACGATTGCCATAATTAATGTCTAATATGGGTTGTTTTGTACCCTGGCGTGCGAAATATTAGCAGAACACTGTGGTTTACCAAACTTTACCAAATCTAAAGGCTCTCACCTTTTAGCCATAATCTGGGTATCCATTAGAACTTGGGTAGGGAAAGTTCAAACTTGAACCTTAAAAACGCATTTGTGCTCAACATATACAGCCTAGAAGCACATTTTGCAGCTAGCTGGCTAGCTAGCTACGAGCTACACTGTGCTTCTAAAAGGTAGTGTGTAAGAATAGTAAAGCAAAGTAATGAACAAATCTGTCGACAAAGCATGTCAAGCATGCTTTTTTGGAAAAAAGTGAAATTATAGTGTGTGAGGGTGGCCAGAGTGTCATTTAAATGTCTTCTACACTATGAGAACAGCCTACATGACCGAAACCCAAGATCGAATACACACACACACACACACACACACACACCTTTACAGCTCCGAAGAGGAAAGCTCCCTCTTCCGCCTGAACCTGAGACACCTCCATCATCTCCTTTTACCGTCTGTTTTCACCATTAGCTCAGGTGAAACACACTATAGCTATAAAATGATTTGTTACAGCAGGTCAGTGACCGACTAAGCTGGACTCTGAGGGGTGACTTCAGCCTGGAGAGTTCTTTGTCTGTCAGGTGCTGAAAGATAAATATTTTGAGGGAGGTAGCTGAGGGTCAGAGGTTATTTGAATGGGTACGTAGGAGATGAAGTTTGCTCTGGGGCCTGTTTTGAGGAGAAAGTGGAGGTTAAGACTTGTTTTTCAAGGATTTTGAAGGCATGTTAGTTAGAGGTCCGGGGCATTTTGTAGTTATAAGGGTTTTTGCTCTGCGAAAGTTTGGAATTTGAGGGAATATTTTGAGGCTTGGTGCAGTTTATGGCAGAATTAAAAGGGTCTTTTGCTGATAAATGAGGTGTAGGGACGTTTAAGGTGAGCGAGAGCTAAGTATTTCATGCTATTTTGAATGGGTTTAGGGTTACAAAAGTAGGACTTCTGACAGCAATAAAGCCACTGCGAGTATTTACCAAAGTTTGAGATGTGACGCTACTTTGAAACAGGAGTGCAAGGGGAAAGGTTGTTGCTGAGCCTTGTGTCTTTGTGTTTTTAAAGCAAGTTACACAGAGGTTAAGAGTAATTTTTGAGGGCCATTAGGAGGCGAATGGATACTTTCTCCGTCATAAAAAAGTAAAAAAGAGTCCCAGTGGAAGAACAGAGGCTGGAGCCAGTGACATTTGACCGCCATGTAGTGCACTTTGACCCCGAAACAAGCACACTTCCGACATCTGGGTTTGACCCCTACACAGAGGCCCTAAGCACAACCTCCAGCTTTGTGGCAGAACTTTCCTTACCTTGCCCCACAAGGGCCTAATAGGACTTGATGGGCTAGACCAGGTTTGAACAAATATTTTTGGTCCTGTCATGTTGGCTGATGCCACGATGTGCTTTTAAGTTGAATAAAATAGACAATGAATTGAGGTTTGGACATGACAATTGTGATTCAAATTGTGAAACCAGTGAAGAAACATAGCCCTTCTGTTGAAGTGTATTTACACCTCACAAGGAAAAACAAGCAGTTCCCGTGGCAACAATTGCATGCCACGGACAAGGTACAAACTTAGCGGAGCTTAAGTAACCACATGGGGCTCTAGTCAAGTCAAGACAGACAAACGCCACAATTTAATGTGCAGGGAGCACAAAATACTAGAGTACAAAAACAGAAGTTATGTGTCATCGCTTGTTAAATAATCTACCAAAGGGGCACCATGACCAAAGGTTTGCAAAATACCCATTTGTACACGAGGCTAGCACCTTGAGGCCTTCATTTCTCATAAATGTTACAGTAACATAGTAAGAATTGTCATATACTGACGATGGGTGATGCTAAGATGGGCCTGATGGCTTAAATAAATGGATATGATTTATATTTACAGGTGCAGGTCAACATTTCTAGCAGGAACTAGAGCTTGTGGACAAAACAACTTCTTGGACATTGCTTCCATCTGTTCTCTATCCATTTCTTCACTGTGGCTTAGAGACACCATGGCTTTGAGCTACATTTGCCGGTATTTACCTCTGGCAATTTAATGTATGACTAAAATAGATGATAAAAAAATGTTATCATTAATTCAACAAGCTCTAGTAACCCATTTTGCTTGCATATCACTGGGGCAGAGAGATTCATGGCAGATATTTCTATGAAGAAAACAGTATGATTGCACACACACACACACACACAGAGATCTGTGTTTTCGAAGGGCGCACTCACTGTAAAAACACCTGGTTCCATTCTCGACATAATTCCCTCACCAGTCTGCCTGCAAGTCTTGTTCAGTTTGGATTAAGGCAGCGGCTGCAATATGCAGCTGTTCTGTGACAGAGACAGACGTATCAAATTATGCAACACTGTCTTTCTCAGAGAAAAACTCCTGTCTTCGAAACAGACACCAGCAGTTCATGGCAGGTGAAAGAGATTCCATCGCTGACATGTTTTCTTGAAAATAGTCATATTTCTTCCTAATTAAAGCAGAGACACTGTACTATTGACGCAGCTTGTTGTTTGTGCCGAGTTTCTTTGCAAGTTTAACATTCCTTTGTACTAAGTTTGTACCCAGGAATAGCTAAGGTGTGCAAAGCCAGTAAAATAATGGAGCGCTAATTCAACAGGACAGATGATCACTGCCATTTAACACCAAAAAAGGGAAAACTAGATGTAGATGAAAATACAGATTTACACAAATTTGACCCTTAACTCTTAAGTTCTTTCTTTGTGCAAACCCCTATAGCTGCAATTACGCACTATTAATCTTCTTGAAAAAGTCTCTTGACACTCTGTACACCTGGATTTTGGCAGTTAATCACATTCTTTTTCTTGACAGATCCACTCTTTAAGAGGGAACAGCCACCTTCATGTCTCCACGCTTATCATCCACAGGGTTTAAGTCAGGATTTCTTCGGGCCACTCAAGTGCAGTTGGAGACCTGTCTGGAATCCCAATCACCACCATTGTCCTTGCATTATGCTTTGGGTAATGGTTATGCACAAAGTTGCATACCACAGTCCTTCATGCATTGCATAATGCTGTCACCACCATTGTGTCATGTGTTTACATAGTGTTTGGAGTTCTCTCCAAGATGTTCAAGTCTTGTAACACAGATTAGAGAGTTTTTAAGTCGTGTTTGCACCAAGTGGAAAGGTTCGGTTTGGTACGTTACATATTTCTTTTGCTACCAATGCTACCAAAAGAACCGACCCCAACATTCCAGATTTGGCACCCTTCCCTTGGGGAAGGGAGTAAAAATTGGCATGGTCAGCTGATTGGGCAACAGAAAAAACGCAACTATCTTGCACCCGGTGTTTCTTCAAGGCCTGCTGTCTAGTCTTGTTGAGACAAACAGCCACAAATGGAGCAAAAAAAGAGATCATGTTGCCTTCAATGTTGTCGTTGGTTGTCGTCGCTCCAGTACAGTGCGCTACGTATCTTTCTGATGCGGCCATTGTGCACAGCCTACACCCCACTTACCAAGTAAAGGTACTGTTCTCAATTGAAACACAAGACTGACCCGCGGCTTTACTGTTCTCCACCGGACCGTACCATAATGGAAACCTGGCATCCTGGTCTGGTCTTGTTGCTGGATTGTCCTTGTTTTAATTCCTGCAGCTTCTACCGATTCTGCAGAAGAATTTGAAACTTCCCCCTCAGGCTAGAGAGTCAGTGAAGTGCAGTTCAAGTGCAATAGGAGTTTGAAAAAAAAAAAACAACAAAAAAAACCTCCCTTGAACCAGGTGCAATAACCCTGGTGAATGTGCCCATGAAACTCTAGATTTTGAACTCAGATATTGTTTTAGTATTATGTGTAATAATCTTGCTTCAATTCCTAATTCTTAGCATGTTTGGCTGTCTTTTAGTAGGTGTTATTTTGTTATGCTATCGAAATAACTTTTGTACTTTGTCTGAAGCCAATTTTCCAGTCTGGGGCAATAAAATTGAAGTGACCTCTACTGCTCTGTTAGAGAAATAGTTGGCTTCTCACTCACCTCCTTGACCACTACCCTTCTTGACTACCTCGGGGAGGAATCCGGGTGGTTCCATACTTCTTCCATTACACACTTGTTGAGACCATTGTGGTGATGAGAACACTGTGGGCTCCAGAAATGGTTTCCAAGTCTTGTCCTGATCTTTGTCTCGCTACATTTTTATTGCAGTGGTTTACCTTTTTTTCTTGCAATACTAAATGAGGTTGAGGATTTCTGGAACATTCAATTGAACGAGCAGAGATTTGACCTCTGATTGAGAGCCAGCAAGTCGGCATTTGGCGCTGTTGCATTCCCACCAGCAGTTGTGCGTTGCAGCCATGATTCATATGTCGAGTGGACGTAGTAGACACAGTTTGAGATTTGGGATTTCACTGGCACCATGACAGGTTCTGAAAACAGAAGTTCACCTGCAACCAGGCACCTACTGCAGATCACAGCTGTCCTCTAAATGGAACACAATTTACCAAATTGATGTCATCTTCTTTTGAGGAGGACCTGAAACTATTAACTACTTATTACTGAGAAGTTGGCTCATTTTCCCCATAGACCTGCATTCTAAATACGTCAGTGGAGTCGCTCCCTGGTGGCCAACTGCTACTTAATTCCTGCTTCCCGAGCTTCACTTTTCAAATTTGAAGGCTACGCCTATTTCGGTTGCACAATCTATGATTGCAGCTCAATACATAAAGCCCATATGGACACGTAGTTGTGGCTGCAGTAATGACCAGCGAGTGTCGTGCCTCGCGGCACAGAACACACTCAGGCAGACACAGAAGTCTCTGACTCTGGTGAGGATGAGGAGGATGATGATGATGATTATAATGATGATGGGACTTCCAGATAGGGACATTCGAGCTGGCCTGCTCAGCTGTGACGCACTCGGACTTGAGATTTATAATACCTTGACGTCAACATCCATTACACACTTCCAGTTAAGAAAGGTGAGCCGGTGGTGTGACCATGTGTGTGTGTGTGTGCATGTGAAACAATACTGTTTATTATACGGTGATTTGAAGCCCATTAAAGAAAACACAGCCTGCAGAAAAGCTCCGGGCTGTGTTTGGTTTCCTAGTGTTTCTTAGCCTCAAAAACACTATTTAACCATAGCCTGTGGGCTCTTATGGCACTAGTTTAATGTGAAACATCTGGACATTGTATTATTCTTGCATACTAAGAAAATGTAAATACGTATGGCCTGACATAAATGCATTATCTACAGACACAACCAGCTGCAAACACATACATCTCCAGAGTATTTTTAAGTTTTTAGCGGCATATCTTCCTCCCCACTATTCGGTATTAGTGGACTGTGTCTATCGCATATGGAAAACAGGCACAGGGCAGATTAACAAACACGTGTTACTGAGCGATCGCGCTCGCTACTGGATGTGTTGGGAAAGCAATGCGGCGCGCTTGATGTTAGAGCTGCAGCCTGTTGTAACACAGCCAGCAGGAGTTCTGGGATCCAGAGGAATTCCTCCAGCCCTCACCCACATTCCAGTACCTCAAGGATTAGAGTCGGCTCAACCCTTAAGGGGGGGGGAAAGTCCAGTGTGTGCTAACACTTTTCCTACAGCCAACAGATCATGCGGTCATTCTGTTTGTCCCCGGCGCATTATTCTGCCAACAGAATTGTCCAAGTGAGCAAAGATTTGACCTGAAAAGCCCGAGATGACTCATTTAGCTCGACTTGTTTATGTGTGGAAAAACAAAAGAGAGTGCAGCGCAGCCTGAAGTAACCTGGACCGTTGTGCAGCAGCAACTGTCGACTCATAGTTAATATTAGAGGCTGATCGATATGGAATTTTCTTTGCCCACGTCGGTTTTTAGATATTAGGGCAGCTGATGGTCTATAAGTGATGTTGATTCTTCTTGCCCCATATATTTAGCCAATTTCCTTTGCCCTCCCCACACTTATCAACATTAATCAAGTTTATGAGAACAAAAATTTGAACAAAATTTGTACTCAGTCCATCTCTCAATTCAATCTTCTTCTTCTGAAAGAAAGAAAAGAATATTATATAGTTTTTATTAACCTGTGCTTTACTTGAACTTTATAGGATTCATTACATTTTACATGTACATTGTTCTAATCAATATTTTCGTATTAACAATGGGTCCAATGGTGGTGAAAGGAGAGAAAATGTGCATTCAACTCATTGAGCCTCTGTTCCATACTGTCTTTTAACATATAACAGCTCATACGGCATCATTCACCAAAGTTCTTAGTGACACCTTTCTTCCCTAAAACCCACTTAGATCCTGAGACTCACAAATGCTTTGTTTGGGATGTGTTCTTAGGCAGGAACTGAATCTACACATATTCAAATGTGACTATTGACATACTCATGAAAAATGGAGAGTTGTCTTCAGTTCCAAAGTTGTATAATATTGTAGAATATAAATCACCATAAAATCGTATTTTGTTATATTTTTTAATAAATATTTTACTCGCTACACTCCGTTTCTGTTGTAAACCTGGCGTAGACTTTTCTGGGGAACTCTCTTAAGGAAAGAAATTAAAAATAATTTCAAAAGATATTAATGAAAGAGGCCCATTGTCTTTGGTTTTTACAACCTGCAACTTTACTGTGCACCAAACAACAGCAGACAGACCCAGTTAGCGACCAGCTCTATTGAACACAATGGAGCATTTAGCAGCTACCAGATATTTCCCCCAGGAGTTGTTGGAGACCACAACAAAGCTAAAACAAGAGTGAGTATTGGACTCAACATCCATGCAGTGACTGGAGACATGAATGCAAATGAATGCTGATGTGGTTGGCGAACAATGATATCTGTATCAGCTTTGCAAGTCCATAAGAAGTCAGAAAAGACTTGATTTTTTCCCCCTGATACCTGTCCGTACACATCGTACCGCGTCCCACCCTCACCGGTGTTGCTTGACCCTTGAAGAGAACAAGACCTGTCATTATTTGTCGCTGATGGAAAACATTCCTCTCTTCACCCAATTTAAAACGACATGTCCGGGAAAAACCCATTGCAGCTTTGGCTTTGATTCTGTTGACCTTTGCACCCTGCAGTAAAAAAAAAAAAACAGCAGTGCCTGAATCCAAACCAGACGGCTACCAGGTTTAAAAATGACAACCTTTGTACCTTTAGGCAGCAGCTTCTAAAGCAAGACAGTTGTTCTCTCCTCCTCCTCGCGTTTCTGCGTTGACGAGTTATGGACGGCAGAGTCTCCAAACGCGTGCAGGGACAGGGGGCAATCCATGGTGGACACGTTGGACTGGGGTTTTGGAAGTCAAAATTCAGATTATCATTGTCTGAAGATGGCAAAACAAACACAACAGTAGCTATGAAACAATTGTGCGTCTTGGAAACTTGTAACTCAAGCCCTGAACTCTGAGGCTGGAGATGGGTGTGGACGTTCATTTCGGTTCGTTGGTAATCTCTGCGCCGAAAATCCGGAGGGATTTCCTGCGCAGCGACACAGTTCCAAAACTATGCATCCACTCACTCTGTACACAAACTCACAATTCAACACGGAACAGCTGTCCCTCGTGAGTTTCTCCACCCTGGTTTGCTTGACAGACAGGCATATATGTGTGTGTGTGTAGGGTTATGCATTAACTGGTTTTAGGTTTAACGCCTTGTTAGGGTCATTTAAATGAAAGGAAATCAATTAGAGTCCTTAAAAGGATATCTGCACAAACCTGTGTGTGTGTGTGTGTGTGTGTGTGCGCGTGCTGAAGGGCGCTCAGGTTGGCTGCTGTTTTGACAGGCGTGCCTTGAATGCCAGCCTTTTTCTGGGAAAGGGGAAACACACTGAATCAAAACAAGCTGCCCTGTGTATATGCACACAGTCGAGCCCTTTCATCCCACCCCTGTTTTATTTTGTCGGCGCAGACACAGACACACTCGTGTGGCCGTCACCGGGGTCAGGCAGAGTTAGTTCACTTTGCTGACCTGTTAGCCTGCTGCTGCCACTGCTGGGGCGTATTCAGTGCGGCGCTGGTGGGATTTGAAATAGTCTGCGAACTCTGCTTTCTGGCCAAGTGTAGATGAATGGATTTTGGTCCACAAGACAAATGTTCGATCAAACATTCCAATAATATTCTCCATTTTCCTTATTGTTGCTGCTCTCTCTCTTGATAGTTCCACCTCTGACTGAACACACTGGCCACAATCCATAGTTCATTTCCTTCCTGTGTCTTGTCACTGTACATCAAGGATCTTCACTTATACAGGTTGAGCTCAAATGTTTGAGGTTAGGTTTTGTTTGGATTTTGATCATGGGATTTGTACCGTCTTCCTGCCCAAAGAAAAGCATTTCATTCATGACATTTAGATAGTTTGGTGTCGGTGTTTGTTGTGCAGTAAAGTCACCGTCATTGCTCGTGTTGCATACAGTTGCGTCCAGCTCTCAGCAAAATTCCAGTGTAGAACTCGCGGAAAAGTGCTGGTTTCCAAAAAAACATTGAACTTGGTCAATTTAACTTTTTTTATCTGTAATTGCAACTGCGGCTTTACTACGTCACTACGCCAGCGTTTTGTTGCCGGGCCCCAAAACTGGCACCTCTACGCTGGCTCAGTGTGGAGGAAGAGATAGATGGAGTGGTTAAGAGTTTGTGTTGAATAAAAGGAGCAAGAACCAATTGCGAATTCAGACGCACAAAGTCATTTTAGGATTGTAGCTAGTGGAAGCTTTAGTGTAAATACAAATGCGTCGTCACAAGGACCGACACCCACCATTTTTCAACCAACAAAGAGTCAGGATGGAGCTAAAGTACTCACAATCAATACGTCAGTCCCAGTAGTAGTCTCTAACGTAGACTGGTGCGAGCCCTGCGTCTCTGGTTTCCCATCAGCCCCTGACAGAAATGCACTCCACCAGTGGCTCCTCTCACTCCGGGGACAAGGCTCACTTTGTCTCAAACCCCAAACCATTTGTCTTAATTCAATCAGGCGACCTGGAGAACGGGGGGGGGGGCAATTATGTCATGTCACACTCCGACCATGTGACACGACAGATGACTCGTCACGGTTTGGTTGCGTCTCCTCCTCTACATTACATTTTTATAAACAGTTTTACACAGGGCAGTCCATAAAGAGTTGTTGAGGCTATTGATTGAAATGGTTTAAACGGATTGTGTGTGCTCGAATAGAGAAGGTTCAGTATAGATAATACTTTTACGTTACGGACTGAAAAGAAAAAGTTGAAGAAGTGTTTCTTTATCATGCAGATGAATTGCTTTGCCAAGATCTATACACTAAACGTGTCAGTCCAAAATTGGTGGGATATTCTCATGTACAATACCACACAATTAGCATTAGTGGAGGAAGCATCATAATTTGGGGCTATTTACACCATAATTAAGTGAAAAATGTCTCCTAGGACAGTAACACTTAAATCTACTAAAAAGGAACTGACTTTAAAGGAAGAACTTACACTTTTTGGAGCAACCCAGTCTGTGCACAGACCTTTACCCAACAGAGGAGTTGTGGACGTTTTTAAAAAGTCCGTATTTAGCTCTTGAAAACATTTAAAGTCACTTTACCCATTGTGTGTAATTATGTGTTAAACCACAGTGTATATGTATGCTTGTTTTCATGCCACATTTCCTGATATATAACCAGGAAGATGACCTTGGTGTCCTTGATGGTAGATGCTGTACTTGAATCGGCAAGTGTGTGAGGGTAACAGACCCAGCCCAAGTAAATCAAACATGTTTTCATTTTTTGAGCCGACTCTGGACGCAATCGGGTTTTGTGTGCTGATTACAGACACAACAGCCATTTAAAAAGGAGTAGGTGGGACACAGGAAGTAGTGGGAACAGCAATACAACGATTGGGGATGTTTGTTTACCCCTCAAACTGTCGGTCTCACGAGAGTTTGTGCGAGAGATTGATGCACTCAGTTATTCATTTATATTAAAAACCCTGGCTGTTTCTTTGCTGGCTTTACTCTTTGTGTGTGTGTGTGTGTGTGCAAGTGTGCATATTTGTGTATGTGTGTCTTCTTAGTGGGGTGTCTGAAAATCCTGACAGGTTGATGGCTGACCAGTCCGGTCCAGTCCAGAGAAGAGTCCAAGTTATTACACTATCTCAATATCTATTAGATTTAATCTCAGTCAGGGGCCAAATAATGATGTCAGTGTTGACTGTAATGCAGCAGAGCCAGGCCAACACACACACACACATACAATACAGTGAGTTACAACAGACATCCATTTTCCACTGCAACCCATCCAGCCTTTCAGCACTCATCTTTTCAACCCCTCACTCCCTCTTCATCATCGTACCTCAGCCTGTGATAAGAGTCTCGTAGCTCAAGCACAGGAACTCCCACTGGATTTCTCTCCGCCGTGGGCTGAGCGAACACCACCGCCTTCCTCTGCCCATACAAACACAGCCGAGCTGCTCCTCCTTGTCTTCTCTACACTCAGTGGTGTTAGTTTGCTCCTGTTGTTTTAAGAACAGCAAAGTGGGTTTTAATGGATTGAAAATCTGGAGGGTTTATTTTGGGGGGGGGGGGGGGGGTCCGATTATCCAGCACTATGTTTTGACAGGCAATTGTCGGACCGCAATTTGTGTGTGTGGTCTGTTGCTGCCTGTTGCGATGAATCCTTATGGATAAGGAAAGAGGGTGAAGATTCCAAGTAAAGATGTAGATGTATGGCGCTTCTCCGTGACACAGTTCTAGCACTACTTGACTCTATACTTGGTTTGGTATCAGTCACGGCGTTTTCCACTGCTATAGGATGTCCTCAACGTGGGCGTGGTCATCATAGTACGGCTGCTTAAAACTACAGTGATGTTGTTTTAATGTGCAACACAAACAGACAATCTAGTGAAGGGCAAAGCAGTTCTTTTTGGTGAACTGAATCATTAGAATCAGTTCACTAAAAACATTAGTTCCTGCAAGAGCGGAGCACAGACTCCATCAGACATCGCTAAATACTCCAGACTCCGTTCAGACTTTGTTCAATATGGACATTTTAGAAATGTTAGAGATTAACGCACATTTTCAGGATTTTTTAAAATTATCTACAGTTCGGCATTGTTCGGTTTGATTCTTGATTCTTGACTCTTCCAGTGACGACACTCTCTGACCAATCAGTGGCCGGCAGTCTGTCCACGTCACATTTTAGTATCGGCTCAGTTCACTTGGAGCCTTGCCAGAGCTGGTACTAAAAAAAGCACCAGGTAAAAAAAAAAACCCAGTAGAGTTGAGCCGAGCCGAGCCGTGCTAGAACTGTACAATGTAAATCTCTTTTCTCATCATGACAAAGAACTCGTGGACAAAACAAGACATTTGTAAACATTGTAGGAAACACTTTAATGGATCAAACATGGATAAAGGCCCTGGTATTCCGTGCACAGCGCGTGCTGACCCAACATGCAAAAAACCATTTCAACAACAGAAGAAGAGGTCGCCAAGGATAGTCATCTGAGCCTCCATCTGGCGACCCTCGAACCAGCTGACACCCCGATGCCTTTCAGCTGTGAGCCGCTCGAACCAGACATGTCCGAGGGAGATATAGCGTTGTTCTCTTCTTCTTTGGTAGGAATACGTGTACACCACGCACACTTCGGCACACGCGGCATGTGCGTGGAAGTATACCAGGGCTTTAATATGATCATAATGATGTGCTGAGCAGCCGTTTTTATTTTAAAGTCAGGTTTGGCAAGGTTATTCCAACTTTCAGAGTCAGATATCCGACCTGAACCTTTTGGAGTCACTGTATGTTAGGAAAGTCTTTTTAGGGCAGTGGGGCCTTCACAGTGAACAACATACTCCAGAAATCTGTGATTAATCAATTACAAAATAAAAGAAAAACATTGTAACCCACACACACACTGAGGAATAGGTCAGTTACAGGAACATTACTGTGATTATCCTTTAGGGAAATGCACTTCAACAACTTCAGCCATTCCACGCTTCCCCCCCTCATACGGGTGGAACTGAAAGTGGAGCCGGGCACATTATTCTTTCTCTCCATGCCGTTCCCTCCCTCTGTCTCATGTTTCTCGCTGAAAAAGCGCAGCCGTGAAGAAAATAAGGGGGAAAAAAGAGAAAAAATACAGCACTGCATAAACTCAGTCTAACTCCCCCATCTGCCTCCCTATCCTCCTCCTCCTCTCCTGGTGGCAGATGGGATATTGAACTCAGACTGGCTCTTGCATCCTCCTGGGGATGTGTGTGTGTGTGTGTTTGAGGTCGGTCAGCAGCATCTTATAGTAATGGGTGTAATTAGGGAGGCTAGCCTCTCTCTCTCTCTCTCTTTAAGTGATGCTTTCCTTCTGTGTGTGGCTTTAACTCCACTCCTACAGTTTTGAAATTCACTCAACAGTTTAATCTGCAGACTATCAGAACGACGCTTAGTTATTAGACAACAGATCATAGGTCAAAGCCATAAGGACTTATTTCTGTGTGTCTTTTTATTACTAGATTAATTTAGCATCATAAATGAGTGTATATGTGAACTGTTTGTTGTTTCCATATCAAAACAAACAACAAATATTATTATTTTGATGTCTTTTTCATAAAAAGTGTTTCTATGTATCACATGAAGTCTCTTCCAACTCCTCACATCAAAATGGGACTGCACTTACAAGTCAATACACCTTTATTATTTTATTATGATTTTTTTTAATCTCTGTGTTGAATACTGTTGTTTTATTTAATTGTTAATGTCCTGTTTATCGCAGTCTAGTCAAAAGAGTAGCAGTAAAGTATCTTTAAGACAGGAACATAAACAAATGACGAGCTTGTGGATTACATTACAGAGAGGCTGAGGTGGGAAATGCTGCGTTCAAGTGCAGTCAGGCAGGAGACTTGTGCACACATGTGCTTTAGCTTCATAACTTTTAAGACCTAGGTTATGGAAATTGGTTATTATTTTGGTTTGCATTTCACATGATTTTTGACTATTGTTGAATATTTCTAATCATTTAAATTAACTTCAAATGAGTGAATCTAGTATAGTACGTGAACTGTTTTGAATTTGAAGAAAAGTTTTCTATGGTCTCACCAGAGGTGGAAAGTCATTTTTGATAGGTTTTTTTGTGTTAAATTTATAATTTTACTTTTACTAAAATATGTTTTTTTTAATAGCTGTACTTTGCTACATTTTAAATCACATACATTGACCCGTTTTGATTGATGCATGATGTGTTTGCGTATTTAATTTTGTCAGCACTCATTAGTAAAGGTTTGCCTTTAGTTTCAAACAATTCATGTGAGATTTGTGTCCCCTTGTCCTTTTTGCACAACACAAGAAATAACCCTAACTTTTACTCTGAGTAACTTTTAACTTTTACTTGAGTAGAATATGTCAGTTCTCTTTCCACCTCTGGGCCTCACCATAAAATGTATGCACACATGGTTTTACAGCAATAAATGTAACAAAATTAAAATATAATGAAATAAAAAGCCTCTTAATGGTATGCCAACAGTTCATATAACAAAAAAAAAAAGTAAAAACAACTATTCAATGCTTTTTAAAAGTTTTAGCCGAGAATGCCGAGAGCGAAACTCCATATTTCCGACAGTTTTAAACGCACCATAAGTCTCCATGCTGGCAGCTTGAGAGAGAGAGGGACGATGGGAGGAGAGAAGGGAAAGGAAAGGAAGGAGGAGGAGGAGTGGAAAGAGAAGTTTGAAAGAGAGACAGAGAGGTTTAGTGGCCGGTTCTTCTCAGAGGGAGTGAGTGAGTGAGTGAGCGAGCGGAGGCTCCGACGCAGGAGGAAAGAAAAAAGAAAAAACGGCACGAAGTTTGTGTGTGTGCGTGGATTTTACTGGTGCCGAGGAGCCGCTGGGCACGCGCTCTGTGTGGATTAGATGAGAGAGGCTTGACGATGAGGAGCGACCCTGTTCTGTTCACTTCCAGCAGGGGTGAGTGAGTGAGTGAGTGAGTGGGTGGGTGAGTGAGTGACTACGGAAAACCAGTGTTTTTGCTCCGCATTCTTAGGAAAAGCCCACGCAGGAGATTAAAGCTCATATCAGTGATTTTTATTACACTGGTCTGGGCTGTCATGTTGCTGCATGCGTTAAAAAAACTGCAGTGAAAGTTTTTATGTCTATTTTATCATAATGTAAAAACATTTATTGGTAATAATCTTTAAAAAACCAACAACAATATATTTTCCACTATAATCAATTCTTTTTGCATGACTTTTATTGTGAAATTGCATTTACCACTACACGTTGGCACAGCAGGCCTGCACGTACTGTTGTGCACACATGGCATGCACTGGAAAGAAACATAACATTCAGCTTTATAAAAGAGGGTAGACATTAAATATGCAATGTTTAAATACTTATTCAAGGTTATTTCAGTGACAGAGTGGCAGGGAGACACCGAGGAGCGACACTTGGCTCCTGACAGGCGTCATTAGGGTTGTGGTCCAACATATAGCGTGAACTTCAGTCCAAACTCCATTCAAACATCTGCCAAATGAACGTGGCTTCACTTCAGGCCTGAGTCGCGTTGAGGAAACGTCAGATTGCGTCTTCCCTGACAGATGTTTGGATTTGACGTGCGGGGAATATTCCTTTCTGTAAAACTGGAATAATACACCACTTTTTGACACACAGAATACACCGTCGCGTAACTGTTTTTATATTCATTTATATTAAGACCGGTACGTCTTGTCTTGTTCGTGACATTTTGTCCTCTTGGTCGCCGCATAATCAATGTACGATGCAAACAAACGCCAGGAGTCCATGTCCAAAACACTGCAGAGACACTTTGACCCACACAACTTACCAGAGTCTTGGTTCTTCTGTTGTCTTTTGCGTCTTTTAGGTCGACCTTCACATGACCACATGAGATACCATGAAAACAGTCACTAATTGACTTGCTAATTAGTTGTTTCAAATTGCGATTTGCTTCCAGCCCTAATTCCTTTATGACTGTAAGAGAAGGCCTTTTGTCTGCAGGGGTTTTGAACCCTGACCCCCTTTTTTTTATGAGCAAAGCATACTTTACAGCACTTAAACTGATTATAGTGAAACGTTTCGACAGTGCAGGCTGCTCACTGCTTCTATCTATGACTGTAGAATTTGGTGGAATGATCAGAGGATGGAGCTGAAGAGTCCCATGACCTTAGAGGCTGTAGGTGACGGACTAGACTGAGACCTGTTTACCTGTAAGGATGAGAAAACTGATGCTCACTTCATTCTTTTTTTTACCGTTTTCCACGTTGACTTGCTCTGCAGCAACTAGCCTCAAAAAGCATGCATCATTGTGACCTTAAAAAACAAGTCTGTTTCTGATTACCTCATGGTTGCTAGACAACAGTCTGACCCAGATACATCAACAACACATTTTTTATGTTGCATGCCTCAGTGAAACATAAAATAAGGGATGCAAATTACTGTAAGTTGTGCAAAGAAACTCTTGCCACTGAACTCTGCTGGAGCAGAGCTTATTGCTGTGCAGTTTTGGCTGCCTCGTACAGTATCAACAAAGAGGGGGAGTTCTGTCCTTGCCTCCTCAACGTATGGCCTAGATTTCAAATGATTCAATACAGATTTTTCACTTGGTAATACCCAAGAAAGAAAAATGACCTCAGTTAAGCCCCTTTTCCACTTGGCAAAAACCTCCCTAACACCCACTAGCATCTGGCTTTTGTCTGCAAAGGTAGAATGGTTGAAGACTCTGCGATAGACAACAGGTTTTTATCACCTCAGCCTCAGTTTGATGACAATGTAAACATGACGTCTGTGTGAATCTCGCCGTTTATTGCTTCATTTTGGCAGTCGTTTGGACTGAAGTGAAAGATATGAGTGGAACTGCTGGTGCTTCCTTCCATTGTGTGTTTTCTTAAGATTCATTGACGGTACATGTCAAAATCACTGGCACGGGTATAGAAAAATATTAAAATGTTAAATCCGGTTTGAGCCAAAAACCTTAAATATCACATAAATGGAGAGTGAGAGATGCAGTGATCCTGTGAGCTATGTGGACTTCTATAGTCAACGGTACCGGTAGATACCGTTTTTTTTTTTTTTATTATTATATAATGTCTTAACTTATTTTTTGGGGGGATTAGCATAAAAAATAAATTGATATTTCAGTCCACTAGATGGTGCCAAGTGCTTACTCTCATTAGAGCTGTTGTATTAAATGATCGTGATAATATCGTATTGTGGTGTCTCTGGTGATTCCCACACGTAGCAGATACCTTAAGACTGTGATATTGGTGTTGTTATTGGACACGAAAAAAGTGATATCCCTAACTTTAATCTGTTAACCCACACATGTCTAATTTTAGCTGAAAGACGTATTAGCCTAACCATCTTTTTGGTTTTAGCTGAGGCTTTCTTTCTCACTGCAATGCTTATCGTCCATCTCTACAGTAAAGCATTGCATTTCACTTCGGTCTTCACTTATTTTCTATCACATTACCCCAGCTCAGTGTTCGCCGCCAGTGCCCAGTCACTTCTTACACAGTCCAGGTCATCTGTGGGGTAAAGCCACACTAACCCAGTTCTTGGAATGACAACGCAAATGCTCCATATCTCTTTATACTGTCTGTTGCTTGTTGCGGTGAATGGAGCCTTACAATAACAGGACCTCTGCTAGCAGCTGCAGGGTATCAGATAGCCCCGCGGCACTCCTCTGCCCAGCACTTGGTGAGGTTCTGACAGACGCCCATTGTTTCGAAGGGCTGTAATCACATCTCTGCAGTGCATAAGAATGTAGCTGATCGTGTTTTGGTTTTGGATTTGGAACGTGGCTTTGACCACTGTGAGTTTAAGACATCCAATATGCAGGTATGTAATAGAGGGTGAAGTGGTTCAGTTTACCCAGTTTCCCAATGCCTTCAACTTGCATTTTTGTGGGAGGTATATTTATAGGAAATGGTGGGTTACTTTGTTGTATAATGACATAAAGCCCAGTTGCATTCACTACATATCACCACATATATTTAGCAGCCTGTAAAAAAGGCTACAATTGCATATTCTGACCATTATTATCTATAAGTACAAGTGCATCAATTCATGCTGTCGCTAAGTCACATAGGACCGTGATTCATTGCTGTTGGGTCACTTTCGTCAATGTTCCCCAAACATGAAGTCGACCAAAAATAACTCCATCAAGAATCTTGGTAGTTCCATTGAAATGAACTTGTTATTATGAAATCTAGTGTATGAGCTGCTCTACAGTGAAACATTTTCTTTCTTTTCGACCCACAGATTTTGGAATAACAGGGTAACAGTCACGGAAAAGTCCTTCCCTCAAATGGTCTCTCACTTAAGGGGTGCAAGGGTTTTCTTTTTTTTTGGGGGTGGGAAAGCACAAGTGTTAAAGTGTTTATTGCCTTTCATTATTTGCAGCTTTCCTCACGGAAACCCTGAGTCGATGAGCAATCAACTGGGGCGTGTGTGTGATGTGGGCAGAATGGGTAGATGGTGTCACCCTTCTGGTCCACATGGTTCATTTGACTATGCATTTTATATATATATATATATATATTTTTTTTTGGGGGGGGGGGGGTGGGGGGGGGGGGGGTGTCACTGTACTTCATGTGGCCTTGTTCAGGACTCCCATTCACCCCGATGATTGAAGTTTAAAAGCTTTCATCTGTCAGACGCGTGAGCCCCTCCCTTTTGGTGGCTGGGGGAAGACGGATCACAGGAGTGGAGAGGACAGATGAGGAGAAATGAGTTTGTAATCTCCCCCTCCTTCCCTCCAAAGCCGGCCTGTCAGTAAGCTGGCATGTGGGAACAGAGAATTTCTTTTTTTTTTTATTTCAGACCGACTAATCATAGCTCTCCCTGCCTTCCCTCTGTGTCAATATCCATCTGGAAAAACACAGCAAGAAGGGATTTTGATCTCGGGCCAAGCTCGAGCACAATTCAGAAGAACCTGATGTATGCCAAGTACAAACTGGCAACTCGCCCTGTTATTTAACATCATCAACCAAGTATTCAGCTTTTGGACTCCTTGCTCAGATGAAATAGTGCTATTTAGTCTTGGCATTGATGGTTAACTGGTAATTTGGGTCCATTAGGAGAGGATCATTCCTGATGAGCCTCACCAGGCGCCTTTAATAGGCTTTTTCTTGTAATAGGATGAGCTGGTTTGCTTGGGATGCTGTCGGAATTGTCTGTCTTGGACAAAGTTTTAAGGATTACAAGACCAAAGCTGCATTGGTTGTGGGTAGGAGGAGGGGGAATTGCTAAATTAGCAGAGGTAATGTAAGCACCATTCAGACCCGGTATTAACATCTGTCCTCAATGATATGATCACATGTGGACAGCCCAAAGTACAACTCTGCACTTGGCATCAAAACGTGTCCTGGATGTGTCTCTTGTGACTACATTTGGTTGAATCTGTTGTCCTTGCTCTTTATTCAATTACACATTGACGTCAAGATTTGTTTGTGAGAGCACAATTCTGTTTTTAATGAGTCTAACTGTGCAGGTGTGTTTGCTGTGTGTGCATGAATCAAATCATCAGAGTGTGTGGGGGGGAAATCTGGTAGAGTAGGGGAGGTCCTGCAGCAGAGACGGCACCAAAAACAAAGGAAGGGCTAAAGGGTAGGTTTGGACAAATGGATACACTTGTGGCCACAGGATGTGTTTACATGTGGGATTTCCTTGTGTTTATGTGGGTGTTACACCATGTTCTGACTTGTGTTTGTCAGATGCCCATAAGGGTGTGTCTGGTACAGTGGTTTTGGGGGGGGGGGGGGGGGGGTTCTGGTACTGTAGGAGGGATGTAACGGTTGACTGTCAGGACTGTGTGAGCATCTAGAGATGTGCTTCCACTGGCATCTGGACAGGCACCACGGTGTTCAGCCAGTTATATTCTGTCAGTGCGAAGATTTACACACCCTTGCAGATCTCAGACTTTCCCATGGGTGTGTGCACTTGCATAGCACGGGGTTAGATACAGTCTGTTGGCAGCAGAGGTCCAAAATGATTTGTACTACAGTGACGGTGTAGATCAGGGCAAGGCAACCAGAATCCTATTCAAACATTTTGTTAGTAATCTGAAATATAATGCCACATAATGATTAATGTGTTGCTGGCTTAACAACCTTCTGGAACCCTTTATTGACTTGTTTTTAGCAATAGTGCCTCACTAATACTTTAAAACCACACATGCATAGTGAGTTTACAGTCGTAATGACACAATAAATGGATTTGTTGTTGATGAGTTCACAGTGGAATAATATGTGGATGAATGAGCGTGTTCTCAGATTAATATTACAACAGCAGGAGCGCACAAAACATCTATATAAGGTCATATTAGTTCCACGGATTTCTGTGGCTCTAAAACTGTTTTGTATTTTGAGGTAGAGCCACTGATTTTCATAAAGATGTCGACTAAGAAACCTGACCTGCAGTCTGTTCTGGAAGCAGATCAGATACAGTCATGTGCCTAGTCTTCATCTGAGTTGGGTAGTTCTGTCATCAGAGGATAATTGATGGCTGTAAGTAGGTTTGCCACTTCCATAACTTCACTAATTCTCACACCCGGGCTGCTACCATTCCCAGTCCAATCAAGCAAACCACATATCCTCCGTTCCCACCAGAAGATACATGGACTCTCTAAGCTGGAGCTTCTACTTTCCCTCCATCCCTTTTCTCCCATCTCCCACTCCATGGCTTGTGGTTTTTAGATGTGCACCCTCTAATTATCTTCTTAAAAGAGATACCAAAGAGCGCACTCACCCCAAACACTATCTGCCTTTGGTTTGCATTTGGACCCCCTCCCTCTTTCCTCCTCTTTTCCTCGTATCTTCTTCAAACCTCCGTCATCACTGCCTTGGCCCTCCATCACTAACCACCTCCACCGCCACTCAGACCTCTTCAGATCAGGGTTTTGCAGATGTATATTTGTGGTCAGGGGGAAACATCTGCTCGCACGGTAAACCACCTGTACGGTTCGATAGCAATCAGTCTTGCTCTGTGATGTTCGCTTGGCATGTCCAACGGAACGAGGAATACGCAGAAAACTCAAAATTACAGACCTGAGCAAGAAGGGGGGGGAGCGAGAGCAGAGACAGCTTGTCTTTCATCGTAAACTAATGCAGCGCTGCACGTCCTCTGATCTGCTCATAACTCTCCCTCTCTACTGGTGCTCGTCCAAGTCGAGGCCTTACAAACCCTTTATGAAACATTTATGCTATTAGGTCATATTTCAAGACTTCCATAGCCTTTCAGCAGCAGTGCAGAACAAACATGCACATACAAAAAACTCTTTCCTTTCTCGAATGTGATACGTTTGGCAGTTTTCTTCCATCCGTGTTGCTGGAGAGGAGCATTTGTTGCATTTATTTTGACTAAAAATGCAAATGACTACAACTTTCAGGGAAATGTAAGCTGAAATATAGACTAACTTTCACCCCACACACATTACTAGTAATGAAGAGGCCAATTTCATTTTCACCTACATGAAGTTTTCTTGTTCTGATGCTCGTCCCTCTGCTTCTGTGTGAGTGGTTTCCTATAAAACCGTGTGCCCATTATCCAAACGAACACCGTCCAGTCATGCCCCGCTGTGATTTGGTGGCCCGCTGGGGGCAGTAACCATGACGATGCAAGGCTGTAAACCAACCTCAATTAACGACAACCACCGCCTTACTGTAACACCCGACCGCACTGCACAATTAAGTTTCCCAGAAGCACAGAAAGTGCTCACCGTCGCTGAGCGGCTGGTGGTTGGTTCAGGCTCATGAAACTGTTTAAGCTAAGCTCCGTAAGGGAGGGTCTATCACCTGCAGCAGTAAAACACACACCAGGTGTCGGAAATGGAAGGAAACTGTTGTATCTGCACATCCTGTGTAGTTTTAGTACCCAGAATGCATAGCTGGAAGCAGCAGATGTCTGGCACGTGAGAAGACATGCATGCCATGGTGTTGAGTGACTTTACATCACTCAGGTTTGTTTGTGGTGTGTGTTGGGTCAGTTTTTATTTACTTTTCAACAGTTATTAACCACTTCTTAGTCTTCCGTTCCACGTCATGCCACAGAGAGGCCTGCTACACTTTATATGGATGTGTGTCAATATTTAATGAGTGCAAGTAATGTTTTCTACATTGATTACTACAATGATTCATGAAGACAAGCTCCTTTTAATGTGTATATGCTCTGGTTTCTTGTATTGTGTGTTTTATCGTGAGGTACACTGGAATTCTCACCTCCGGTGAAAAGAGCACTCGCTAAAATATATGGTTGTAAAAAGTGAAGTTTTAAAAAAAGCGGTTGTAATTATATATCGTGTGTGAATTGAATCTCGGCTTTAGTTCAAGTCACATTTGCTTGCAAAAATTCTTCTCGCCAGACTTGACCTTGATCCACGACGCCTTCAGGAACACGCACCTTCACGTCGTCGTATCAGTTTTACAGCAGAATCTTTTTGACTGCACAAAGTTAGTCGTCCCTGCCAAGATTCAGAGGCTTTTATGATTTTTTTAATTTTTTTATTTTTTTAAGAACCCTCACTTATCTGAGTAAACATAGAGCCCATGATGGTTAAGATTTACAGAAGTGGCGCGAGTTTATGGTGTTGATGGTTTGTAATTAGAAGGAGTTGGACACGGGAATTCAAAACACTCGGTGAGAGAAAGTGTATTCATTTCAATCGAGTGACGTGAAGTCTTTGAAGCCGTTCGTACATTTACATGAACTCTTAGCTTATGAGGAGTCCAATTAAAACCGGACTTAGATAATGCAATTGGGAGTCGAAATACTGTTGCATGTATTCATTCAACTGGACCCAAACTGGCCTAAGAGCTCTGCACATGTTCATTTCAGAAGGGGACGAGAACAACATGACAAAATCCCGACAGGTACATTTTTGGGCTGACGAGGAGACAAATTTAAGCTCTGTAATCCAAAACAATTAAATATTTTGAAGTTAATTGAGGGTATAAAGATGCAAAATGGTGCTCGACATGTTACCAACCAGCTGCCAGCTTACGTTGTCTTCTCATAACACCAGCAAGCTTAAAATGGGGCATATAGCTACCTTGTGTAGTTGAGGCAGACACACTTTTTTTGAGATAAATCAATTAAATGTTAAAGTGTGCATGGAAATGTACTGACTGTGTGTCTTCAGGTGTCTGTTTCTTGTTACTAACAGTGTCTTTAACACTTTAGGGATGTGTTTAGTCTGGGCTTTTGACAAGCTTTCAGGTCAGGATCTGCCTTTTTACACACACACACACACACACACACAGATAGCTCCTGTCTGTGTGTTGTCAATCACAACAGCTGTATTCTGGGAAGAGGAGACTGGGCCCACCTCCTCCTCCTCCTCCTCTTTTTCTCTCTCTAACCTGCCTAAGCATTTTTGCACTGACAACAACAGTGGAGCCACAGGGTCTCAGGTTCCCTGCGAGACCCAAACATGACCCCGTTGCCTCGCACAAACACACCGAAAACACGCAGCTCACCCAGGAAAACCCATGCCTTTTGTCCTTGCAGCTCGCAGTGAAAACAACCCGCTGACTTGTCTCGGTGTTTTAGCAGCTTTGTTTTTGTTTTCGTGTGTGTGTGTGCGGGAATCTAATAGCTCTCGCTATCATTTGTCATGCCAGCCCAGTGTTGACACAGCAGGTGTGGTTAGCGGTAAATTACACGGCCAAGAATGTATTTTGTGTAAATATATTAGAAAATATTTGTGCGACACATTTCCAAACTTTGAAAAAGGACCAAAATGTTTTTTTTTTTCTTTTTGTTTTATGTTTAAATTTTTTTTAATGTTTTTTATGTTATTTATTATGTATATGTTGTTTTCTGTAACCAATGAAATGATACATGGATGTCTTTGGCACAGGACTATAATCAATCCTAGCAAGTTTGCTTCTGATCTGACCTTTTATCGTGAAGTTTTATTGTACTTTTTTATCTTGTTTCTTGAAATCCTGATCAGTAAACTGGGAACTATCTAAACTCTCTGGGGAAAATAGAAAGAACATTTGGATTACTAGATTTTTACCAACATGAGGATTCAAGCTTTAATGGATTTGTTGTTTGGTCCAGTAAATGTGTGAAAACCTGAACATAATGGTGAAAAAGTCACATTTTAGAAGCCCAAATCACTGCAAAATCATTGTTTTTATGATGCCTCTTTGGTGATATAATCCTTTTAGATTTGGCAAAACATGTTCGAACTCAAGTATGAAGTGTTTAGATCTTAGTGGTGAATTTTCAACATCACACTGTGGACCCAGCAACACCTTGAGATGCAAGGAACACATTGAGAGAATCATTTTTAAATAAATTTGGACTTACTTAGATTTGGGCAAGCAAAGGTTACAATGACAAAATGTGTGTTTGACCTCTGGTACTTTAAATTCCCAGTTAATTCAATAAGTGCAGAAGGTAGAAGAATTGGAAGTATTAGAAGTTTGCATTCGTGAGGTGTTGTTAAAGGAAATGGAAGTGAAGGAGGGAGTTGAGTGACAGATGGACAAAAGGGTGAAGGAACAGGAGAGAGTGTTTTTTTTGCTCTGTGAATAAAAGGCCGTGGGTGGTGTGTTTGCATGATGAGGCTTTTTTTTTTCTTCTGCTTGCCCTCAGGCCTTGTTTGAGGGTGGTCCTCCTTAAACGCCGCGTCGCTTCATTTTCCCTCGCCCCCTCTTTGGTGATCTGGAGGACTTTAAGTTTTTAATGACACACACACACACACACAGCTCTTTGACCACCCTCGTGGAGGTAAAGCATTGCACAGGTTGCACAAAGCGCTATGAAACAGTAAATGGTGCAGCCGAGTGCTTGGCTGCTCTCGCTGTTACATAAAAACAGACACAGTGTGCGTGTGCGCGCGTGCATTTTTTTGTGTATTTGTCGTTCTCTGAATAGAATCAGACAGCTCCATGATTGATGACGCTTGTGTCCGACGCCGAAGCGCAGTTTTTAAGATGCAATTCTTTTTATAGCGTCTCTGCTGTGAGACTTGGACAAACGTTGTGGATTACGCCAGCGTTTTGTACCAAGGTTGTGGTTACTTTAAAGTCTCGGGAGGGAATGCACAGTTTGCTGGAGTAGCCATAAACAAATCCTCTGGTTATTTTAGCCGTGAATAGTTTCCAAGTTCACGTATAAATTGTTATAAATCAGTAAGTAACTGTAGGATTTCCTGCCAGTGGAAGCTTCAGACCAAAATAATCCTCCAACTGTCTGTCTTTGTCTGCTTAAAATGGTGTTGTTTTCTTTCATAGTGATCATCTCTTTTTAAACTTCCCCTTTTCTCTGTTGTCTGGTTTCTAAAATAATTGTCAAGGAAACTCAGAAGAAGAAACTAAATTATTAACTGAGAAAATGACTTTACTACTATTGTGATAAATTTCTGCCAATGGTGAAAGGTTGGCGGAGATGGAAACCGACTGGTAATAATCTGATATTTCAGAATATTTGATGGAAACATGACTTCTATCTCTTCACCACTTCGGTTTTCTCTTTCGTCTTTCGAAGCGTTTCCCACATTCACTCCCCTTTTTTATTCCATCTTCTTGGACACACACTGTTTACACCTCTCTCTCCTCCAGAATCATCACAATGTGTGAGGAATATGTGAACGTGGCTGTGTATCCAGCCCTCGGAGCTGCTGCCCAGTTCACAAACCTCCTCTGCAGCTATGAAAAATCCATTACACTTGGCTTGGACGCCCGAGAGCAAACCTCCTCATGGAGAATTCATTGTTGAAACATGGAGGGACTATGATGAAATGTTCTGGAATGGTTCGCCTCCATCGCCCTGCCAGCTACCAGCTTTCTCACCTGTTGCAGATTAATCGTAGATATCTGTGTGATGGGACGCGAGTGAGTTATGATCCAATCTGGTATATTCTAATCCCTCACCTTAGATCGATTTGTGGAACAGCTGGAGGGGATGGTTAGTTTAAGACTGATCATGTCAGTCCTCCATTTGCTTTTTGTCCCATTTATATGGATAAGTGGACACGTCACGGCTATCTTAGCGGGTAGCATGAGCTTCTATGTGTGAGGAACTAAGACAGTTTCAGTCTTGGATTTAAGAGAATCATGACTTTTGGGACGTAAAACAAAAGTTGAATTTCTTAAACCTTTCCCGAAATCAGTTTTTTTTTCCATTTCAGAATGTTTGTGTGGTCGAGCAGAAGGACTCTCTGCTGGTTTTCATGGCCATGAAGTCTTGTTGGGACTGCATCTATGTAGCATGTTTATTATGGATTAATGCGCTTATTATTTTTTACGATCTGTATTGAATGACTATTTGTTCAGTGTCCGTGTCCCATTTATCGGAGAAAGAGCCCAAAAGATAATTAATTCTCTGTAACACCGGGCCAAGCAAAAGTTAAAAATCCTCACCACTGAGGGGCTCAGACGAGGCAGTTTGGGGTTTTTTTGTTTGAAAATGTACAAACGCATGAATCAATTTAGCTGGAAGCTCGTTTTTTTTTCTGTTTAACTTTTATGTTGTGTCTTAATTTCTTCGTCTTCACATCTCTTGTTGCATTTCCTTTCCCTTTCCATCTCCCTTGATGGTGCACTTTCGTTAACATTAAAGATAGGGTATGAAAGTGTGGAAAAGCTAGCAACAGCAGGCTACATTTCGAAAAACACTAAACCAAGGCTTCCTACCCCTTCCTGTCAGCCATCTTATAAAAGTTTGTCCCCCAAAACACTGGAATGTGTCATCTTTAGTGCCACTTGTGACAAACACGTATGCTAGCCAGCCATTAGGATTAGGGTTGGCTCAAAATATCCATTTGATGATATATCGTCAGATATCGTGATGTATCGCTTTATGATTGTCTTGCAATATATTGATTATCACACAATCGCTGTATCGCAATATTATTGGTATCGTGGGCCATGTATCGTGTCATGAGGTACCCTGTGATTCCTATATTGTTAGGTTAGGTGTTCGGTTACCATGGAGATGACTGGACCCTTTTACTGAAGCATAAGTCGACTTTATTTCTCGAGCACATTCAAAAAAAAACAACCAAGGTTGACCAAAGTGCTTCACAGATTTAAAGGCTCGGCAACCTAAAAGGTATAAAACATAAAATCACTAAAAAAAATAGAAGTAAAACTAGTAAAAATAGTGTCATAATGAAATAGTAAAATGGTAAAAACTACATAAAAGTGTCCAGGTTGACTATTTTTATCCTGAAGTGAAGGCCAAGGAGAAGAGGTGGGTCTTTAAATGTGGATTTAATATCCCTGGGTAACTCTTTCCAAAGTTAAGGGTAGCTACACAAAAGTTGGGATTTTGGCACTAAAATCCAAAAGCAGCCTGTTATTAGACTTCAGAGCTCGGGATGGGGCATGAAGAAAAATAAGTCAAATTTAAACAATCTAAAGTTATTAAAGGTGCAAAATCAGGCTTTGTGTGGTCGATACAACAAAATAAATACATTCAAAACAACACAAAGTTTGATGAAGTCAGGAAGCAGCGTGGGATCATGGGATTTGTGAGTAAGGCATATGATGCCATTAAAAGGCAACCACAGGGAAACGATCCACAACCTTGAATAGAAATTCAAAGAGTGGAAATCCACAACACAGTCCTTTCATTTCTGGATATTTAAATGCAGAAATGTTACACGTTATAGCTTCAAATTCAGTCAAGTCAGTTTTTATCCTCCACAGTTTTGGGGAGTTTCACAGTTTCTGTGTGACGCAGGATCAGGGGTTGTAAAAAGGAAAGAACACGTTGAACGAATCACCGTCAACTCCACTCGCCCTCGTTCAGCCTGCAGCTGCTTCTCCAGCGCGATGTCGTCACCTGCGATGTAATCAGATGTTGACAAGAAGCTCGAGTGGCTTCAGGACGGGGCTCTGCGCGGCCACTCAGAGTCACGCTTATGATCTCAGCCCTGATACCATCCGTATCACAACAGGCTCTCCGATACGAGTGTGTGGAGAAGGAACGCACAAAGCGCACACTTTAACCTACACATGAACACACTGCTCACCTCACTGCGGCACACACACACACACACACACACATACCTAAGCCTCTAGATCTGTGCTATATTTAGTTTCTGCTGTAATGTTTTTTTTTTTATCTTTTCTGGCCGTAGAGCGTCTTTCCACCAGGTTCTAATAATTCACCCGCGATATGTCTGTCAGGTGGGTTGCCAGGTCTGTCCTGGCCGAGCGGCTATCAGCCCCGCTGGGTCTCTTTAGCTGGAATGAAGAGCGATTTGATTCGATGATTGAGCGACTGACTGAAAGGCCCCCGTCTTTCATCTCCGTGCCTGGCTGCGCTCGTACCTGTTATATAACGGTGCGTTGCTTTTGTTCGGTGTCTGTTTTGCGTTGGCCCCGAGAGCGATAAGACGCCGCCGACAGCTTTCGCTCAAACATGTGGCGCAAAGGGATGATTAATAGCTGTTGACGTCGCCCGTCGCTGTGCTTTAAAGGGCAAAGGTCAGGAATCGATGACGTCTAATGGTGGGACTGAAGAGTTTCTACAACCTGAGGGACTTAAAACACAAATTGTGGGTTGTGGATCTAATTGTAGACGTGCTTGTTTGGCCAGAAGCATTTTTTCATTGTTATGAGTGCGATTACAGATGTAATAAACATCCTCGTTATCTGGAGTGATAATAATAGCTTCCCCCGAAATTGACATCATCTGTGTTTTTTGTCCCGCAGCGATGGAGGAGCTGGTGTTTGAGCTTCGTCTGTTCCTGGACCTGCTGGACAGGGAGTACCTGAGCGCCGGGGTCCGAGAGAAGAAGATCTACCTGTCCAACATCCTTCACAGAGTTCTCTCTGACAAAGGTGCGATACAAACCCACTAATGCAACGTTTGCACTCCCCGTGAAACACTTTTAGACATATCTGGAACTGATATCTTGGTACATGATCAGATTGTTGGCTTCACCTGTGAGAATTCAGAGGTTGCACATGTTTGGAGGAGGGTGAGGCTGTTTTGGACACATTTTACTGATAGTGTAGATAAAACTGTGCCTAAAAACAGCTTGAAATGATAACAGATGTTATTTTTACCCCCTGAACAGAGCAAAGTGTTCAGATATAAGATGCACCGATCAAACTTTCCTCGTCCCCGATACCAGTTTTGGATACTGACGACACATAGTTAAGGTTTTTTTTGGTGGACGGGCCTGAGCTCATTGAAAACATGGCAGCAACCCGGGGACAACAGGGAAACCAGATTTAAAGGCTCCCCTCTGCATCTGCTTGTGTGCTTTCCCAAAGGGGGAACTGACGTTTGTGTCACTTTGTAAACCGATCGCTCCCTCGCACCAAACGCCATTGACAAAAACAGCAGTTTTGGCTCACAAGACACAGAAAATACTCCTCCACTGCTGATTCATTTAGTAGGTTTGTGCTCATTAGGTCAGTCTAAATGAAAAACTTCGTCAATGGACTCTGGTCCAGGAGGGGGAGTCGTTTGGGAAGCGGCACAAACTTCAGTTTCCTGTTGGAAGAGGCTTCAGTCCCGTTTCTATTTCTAATGAAATGGCGTTAGCTGAAACAGTCAGACACGTGCAACACACCCGGTTCGTGCTGGGTCATTCATTTAAACCACATGCCTGACTAATTTCACCTCCATTATCCAGTGTCTCAACCGAAGCCAGTGTTTAAACTCTGGCGTCCAAGTCGTCGGTGAGATATAATGACAGTCCTCACATTCTTATTCATCCGGCTGTGTAAAAGCCTGTTTGTATGCTGAATATTTAATCCAAGTTTCTAATCTGTATAAACAGTTTGTGCATGTGATTATGCAGAATGGGAAAATGGGAGTGAAAGGTCTTTCCGAGTCTAGTTTGAACACATAAACAAAAAGGAATCGGCTACTAAATAGAACTCAAAACAAGATTTCCCAAAAACAAACTGTAACTTCTTACCCAGTTGCAGTGACTGAATGTTTCTAGACTTCACTATGCACATGTATTAAAGAACATCCTCTTATATTCTGTCACTTTTCCCTTTTTTGTCCCCGCAGAACCTTCGTTCAAGTCGGAGATCCACAGCGGACTACCAGCTCCACCCCAGATGCCCCTCCCAGAAATCCCTCACCCATGGCTGGTAAGACTTTCATCCAGTCCCTAAACCTTCACCTGGATCGTCCTTTTTAAACAGTTGTACAGAGTAAAGGGCGACTCAGATGCCCCTTAAACCACAAGACAGTCTGGGCCGAAAGATCATGACTAATTAAATTTAGAGACCAGATGCATCCTCGGATTTAAATCGGCCTAAAATTCCTGTCGTCTGAGCCCAGCTTACGAGAAACATCTCAGTTTCAGCCCTAGTTTTGGGGCGTCTGAGAGTGAAAAGAGCTGTTTCTCCGAACACCGGCCAACTTCGTGTCACTCGGATTCCACCGCTGTGTCTTGTCTCCTGCTTCCCAATCTCTGGCCAAGCCAAAATGATGATAAATGAACAATAAACTTCCCCGATTGTCATAGCGGCGTAGAGAAATTCCAGTGTGAACAACGTGATGTTGTGGACTCGCAGGTCAGGGCTCTGGGTGTGGTCTTGTTTCAGGACTGGGAAGCAGCTCTGACACCTCCTGTTTCTTTTATTGTAAACAGACAAAGAGTAATTGACATCAACTGGGCAAAGAAAAAGTGGATGTTGCTTTTTGTTTCAAGTAGTTCTCAAACGAGTGAACTTTTAATTTCCTCAGAAACTGTTGGAGTTGCTGCATCTGGCTCACAAAGCTCTCGCTCTCTCTCTTCATAACAATATGCCGCAACTCCTCGTTCTAAATCCACACACACACACACACAAGGCCTTAACAGTGCAGTTTTTAATTAAAACCACTGCTCAGCATCTGCTTCCTCCAGTGACCCCTGTGTGTGTGTCTGGAAACAACAAAACTGGATGAAAGAGGAAGACCGATTGTCTTTTTTTTAATTACTTTCTGGGTGGATGGACTGGTCGCCACCTTCGTCTAGATCGCCATGGGGGGATATATATATACATATATATATATATATGTATATATATATATATATAAAGAATACTCAAAGTGCCGTATGTGCTTGCTGCGCAGAATGACGGCAGTAAAGTACAGTTCTCATAAATACACTTGGACGGAAAGCCAGCTGCTATCTTTTATTCTCTTCCAGTGCTCTCTTACTGTCCCTCTGCACTGAAATGACCATTCATCACATTTCCTCCCTGACCTCTGGATAAGCTGTCCAGACGGAGGACGAAAGAGCCGCTCCGCTCCCGCTTTCCAATCTCCAGCCTGCTTCATTTTAAGTTTAAATAAATTTTAGCGTGCAGGGGGTAAAAAAAAAAAAAGAAAAGATAGATGGTTAAAAGGAAGAGAGAGAGAGAGAAGAATGCGAAGGGGGGGGAAACAATAAGTTGAAGACACAAAGCAGAGCAAGATCTGGTGCAGACGGGACACTGATAAGTTTTCCTTTTTTTTCAACGTGTAAAATATGATATTTTCTGAGTTGCATGAGGGTGAGTCAGTGCAGCAAAATAAAAAAAAGTAAAAAGAGGAGAGATGTGGTTGAAGAACGGGGGAGCACGGAGGAGCAAGAGACGGCCTTGGCTATGGTCTGTCTGTGACCCGTCAAGGCTCAGTGCTGAGCCAAACCAGCGCTCTCTGCAATACCGAGAGAGCCTGTGGCTTCAGAAGTTACACCAGTGGCAGCCATTTTGATTACTCACGGGTTATATAAGGAGTCGTCAGTTCAGGGAACCTCAGTGGATTTAAAACTAGATCGTTTTAATGTATTTATCGACTGATTTATAACTAATTGGAAAGTTCTGCTCGAGTGTTGAACGACTATTTTAATAATGGCAACACTGGGTGGATATGAACCTAAAACTGCATGCATTCTAAGTACTTGATTGTTTAAGTGGCAACTATTTTGATAAATGTTTTCTTTGCTCCACGTAACAAGGAAATCATTCAATTGGAATAATTTAAAGAGACATTTGAGAATGTCGTCGTTTCAAGGTTTGGGTCACGCCGATCAATATTTATTGAGATTTTATGGACCAAGCGATGACTCGAGAAAACAACTGACAGATTTATAGATCATGAAAATGAAAAGCGGCACAACAGCAACTGATCTTCTGTGCAACTGACATTATACATTGTTTACATAGCATTTAGTTGGCTTGTCTACACCCCTCACCTTGTTAATATCTACAGTGATCTAAGAAAGTGCATTGCACCACCATTTTACAACGTGTTATATGCACATGTACTTTCACGCACAGTAAAACAAGATCCGGCTCTAATTCGATCATAATGACCTCTGAATGTGACAAATCCAAGTGAGGTCTTGAAAGACCCTTTCTCTGTTTTCTTATCCAAGATTTATGCGACGCTTGCATTGCACTTTTATCTTTGGCAGTAAAAAAAAAAAAAAAAAAAAAAAACCCTTCCTCTCATCGACAAGCTCAGCGTCTCAGCTGTATGAACGCGTTCCACCCGGCTGTCGAGTCGTATGAACAAAGGTCCTGAGAGAAAAAAACAAAAAAGTTAATGTAAATGATGTGCGTTTCCATTAAGCTGCATTAAAAGGGGGATTAAGCTCCAGATGGAGAATGGAGCCGCTTCGCTGAACACATAAATCCGGCAAGCATCCTTCCAGAAGTGATTAGTCACTGGAATTTTGTTACAAGACCTTCTCTGCAGTGTCCATATGTCATGCTGTCACAAAATGAAAACAAGGAAATGAACACGGTGACGCACAGTAAATACTGTACGCTCATTTTCTCTTTGCTGTGGTAGAATCACTTTGTAGACGTTTCCTTTGAGAGGTTAGCACCAGTATTAGCAAAGTTTTTCAAAGATAGAAGTTCAAAGTTTTAACTTGTTTTGCATCCTTAATTCAGCTTCCGTTTGTGCAAACAAATGGTAAATCCAGTCCAGTTGAAAGACAAATCGCTGTACCACTGGTCCACCGTCGTCCCATTTGCAAATCTATCGTGTATCCCATTGAGCCAAAAGTGTGTTATGGTTTTTAAATACCTTTTTAAATACAAATGAAGGGCTAAGGTCTTGAGTGCATGTATTTTGTGTTTGTTGTTAGGTTAGTTGTGTTGCCTTGGTCAGATTTGCATTTCTGGCCATGGGTATTGCAGTGGGATTTGATTTGAGGAAAGTGTAACCACAAGTTTGACTTGTCTCTCCACACTGTTATTCTGGTAGAATTGTTAAAAATGAACTGGTAGTTTCAGAGTAATTTGTTGGTACCCCCCTGAAAGTATTGCGTACTTTACCCAGTGATTCTTTTTGTGATCTATCCTACAACGTTTTTTTTTTATTTACACGTGCCTCACATTTAGTTGGAACCGCTTGCAAGCGTGGACCCTTTCATTTGCACTGCTAAACCGTGGACTCCAAATTTTCTTTCTGGCAAATTTGGGCAATTATAGGAAAGTTTAAGTCAGTTTTTTCGAATAGATCGATCAGGATTAACAGGCAAGAAAACTTGAACCACAAGATGATTCCTCATTTTTGAACTGCGTACTGTAAAAAACCCGAGGATATTCAATTTGCAATGATGCAAACCAGATAAAGGCAGCGAACCCTCACATCTTGGGGGGAGGCTATGACATGCAAGTGTTTGGCATTTATGATAATTATTCAGCAAAAAAAAAAAAAACAGCTGCATCTCCATCAGGAATCCAGTCACATCATCATTTGCATCCTAAGGACCGTGCGAGGCTCCGCTGTGGCTTTGCTTGAGCTGAATACGGACCAGTCCTCTTGTTGAGACACAAATGATTTCCATCTGTGTTGATGTTGGAGAGCGGTGCCACCCCCTCCTCCAAACAGACTTTTCAGGGCCCTACCCGTCAAACAAAACCGCCTGGCCTTTGCGTTTCATCTGCATGCGTTAAAAATCCACACTCTGTGACATATTTGTTACACTTAGAGACTACTTGGAGCGCCGACAGGTTAGGAAATGTGTTCATATGAGGGGCATAGAAGCCAGGATGCGGTATCCTTTCCAGTCTGGGTCCCATTTGGAATTCATTTTCAGACAACCCCCATCGTCCCTGAGCACTTTCAAAGATAAATATACATCTCAGCCCAATGCTTTGTGTACAACAAATAGTGTACACTCATGTCTAAATGCACACTAATTCTAAGTTGTTAGGTGTCACTGCGAGTTGGAGGAAGGATCTTGGTCCCTTGGTCCCCGCCATCGTCTCCAAACATTTAATACCCGCTGCAAATCATTGCAATGTTGGTGGCCGAAGACCAGCAGCTTTGTGTCTGGAATACATGTAGTTCGGATGAATTTTGCCAAACCAAATGTTTTCTAGCCCAAAGGGGAAACACATTGTAGCAAGTAAATGTGTCACAGTGCTGTGTCAATCTACGACGTTGCATGTGCAGCAGGAGTTGGCTCGCAATCACACAATTTCAGTCGATCCAGTCCTGTCTTTGTACGTCTTCTGAAAATGATTTTTTCCCCCTTTGGTAGTTTCTGTCATGGCGACGTTTGGTTTCCATTCGGTGCTGATGAATCTGTTTTCATATTTGACTTAATTCCTCCGTGGGCTTCCCCTACTTGGCGGTTTGGTCAACCACAGCAAAGCTTTTGGTGACATCAGCGCTATTGTGTCATTCATTTGAGATAGGAAAGGAGGTGGTTTTGACGGGTCTTACTCTGCAACCGAACAAGTGGCAAATTGGAGATTAATTAAGTCTTCGCTACACGGCTAAGTGACACATGCCCGCAGCATGGTTAATCCCAAGTGCCAGAACCATTTCGTCCTACTTGGTCTGACACTCTGGAAAAAGTCCCCGCTGAGAAACTGGAGCATGGATGGAAAACCTATTTCACAACTTCTTTCCCCCCCCTCACTAAAGTGCTTTCGAAGGCTTTTTACAATGCCAGGATTTTTTTTTTCTCTCTTGACATATTAAGTGAACAAAGTGACTTAATAACACACTGAGGGAAAATTTAATCTATTTCTGCCGTCTGGTATAAAGAGCTAATGCAGTTAGCCTTTAAACCAAACAAAACCAAGGGCGATGGACAAAGTGAACACATTCTTCCTGATGACAGATTGACATCTTTTTGCCCAGCCTTCAATTAATCTTTTTTTTTTTTAATTCAAGATGATGATGTAGCTTGATTAATTCCAATACCTTAAAGGGACAACAGACTAGTTTTGTGTCTATAGCGGTTCCTGTTTGGTCATGAAGCACTTGTTCTCATTCTTGGAGCTGGTGTTGGGGGGAAAAAAAACTGTGGTTGATATTAAATGAGGATTAAGGCAGTTCTACTGTGTCATAAATGGAGTCATTTGTTCAAGAAAGCCCTTCGGTCATGGTAGAAAAGCATAAACAAGGCTTATAGGGCCTTATGTAAAGCCAGTTCACTGTGCAATCACATTGTTTAAGCTATTTCAGCTTTAAGGGGGTTTGTTTTTCCAAGAATGGTGGACTAAACTTGATTTCACATCACGTTCATGTAAGATTAGATTTCTAGTGTGTATGTACCACAAACCAATGGGTTAATGGGTCAATCACTTCGAAATGACTAAATTAGAAAAGTCTCAAAATGCTCACTTAAATTGCTTAATATTGTGTCTCTCTGCTTTATCTCAAGGCTTGCCGAAATGTCTTTTCTCTTTTTGCAAATCAAGCAGCATCATGCTAAAGTATCCAGTTTCCCGACTCGCCAGTTGAGCAGTAAAACGAGAGAGTGTTATTCTGGCACGGGTTACCGTAATTGTGAATATTGGTGGGAAATAAATTCATGTCGTCAAGACTTTCAGCTGAAATGAACGGAAGAGGTCTGGGAAAACGTCTGACCCATTATGTGGATGTCCCACGTGAGCCAAAGGCAACATTTAACACATTGGACAGAAATCATTCAGGTTATATGACACAGTGCTACTTTTTTTTTCTTTTTTTTATCAAATGTGTTGGTGGAAGTGTTGAAATCGCAGTTGAGAAGCACAAAAGAAAGTGTATTTTCTAACTTGGCACATATTTGGGTGACTGCTACCTAATTAAAATTTAAATTTAAGCAATTTTCTTCATTAGTTGCTCAGTTTGGAAAGTTTGTATCAAGTTTGAATATGTTAAATTACGCTCTACATTTGGGCTCGCCACTTTATATCAAGTTATAATGAGTTTTATTTTAATTGATAGATTCATTTTGCATCATAATAGATACATTTATATTGCATATTTATCGTTCCACATTAAAACAAACACTTTTAATTTGGAATTATGAGAAATAGCATCATAAATATTATTTTTTCAATGTCTTTTTCTCAAAAAAAGTTGGACTTCTTTGGCACCCTACTGACCAAACTAGACACTCAGTGGCCCCCAGGTTGTTTGAGTTCAAGATCCCTGCGTTAAATGTTGTACAGCACACAGGTTCCAATCCAGTCCTTCCCTTTTTCACCCCCAAAACCATCTCCTCTTTGCCTCTGACCCACATTTCCACCTCATTGTGAAGTGAGAGAAACGCAGGAAACTCCCAGCCCAATCTCTCTCACCAGTTTTCTGTTTTAGCTCGCTCTGTAAGCTGGCACGTCTGCCAGTAAGAGGCCCTCGGCCGAGTGCACCTGTCCTGCAAAAATACACACTCAACTTAAGAGAAAGTGGTGAAAGGGAAGTTAAGAAAATGGGAGTTGTGAGAAAGGGGTTTTATTTTGTCGGTGGGTAACACTAGCATGGGTGGTTCATGTATAAACACGGAGGTGGAACACCTCGATGTGTATCGCAGAGTTTGGCAGGATCTAGAGACTTGGCTCAGGACTTGAATCCTGCACAGATTTTTTTTTTTTGTAGGAAATGGAGTATCACACTCTGCTTTGTCTTTTGTTTTCTTGTTCCTTCTCGTACAAACAGTTCGTGTGTGGACACTTACCCGCATGTTAGAATGTGAGCGAGGCATAAAAGAGGACTGTTATGTATGTGCTGTTGAGTATGCGTTGTCTAATCGGCTGACATCCGCGTTCAATTCCTCCCCCAAACAATGAGGCTTTCAGTAATGCTGGTGGAGAGCTGCCACTGTTGCCGCCAACATAATGAGGTGCTGCGGTTTGTTATCACAATATTCCAAGTGATTACTCACATTTATACACACAGCGTGTTCTGACACTTCTAAATGTCACCGTACATAAATTGAGAGTGTAAGGTTAATGGCTTTTGGCATTCAATACTCATCAAGTGTTTTCCTTTTTTGTATTAAACAAAATTGGAACTAAACAGAAACAGCCAACGCATTCTGCAGGGTTCCCACAGGTCCTTGAAATCCTTGAAGGTTTACGAATGTAAAGTTTTTTGAAAATCACCCTAAATAGACATTGGTCATTGCAAGTGCTTGAATTTTGTGTTAGAAAGAAGACAAGTTGATATTTTGGTCTCCCTTGTTTGTTATGACACCACCTACTGTTTCATGCCCTTCATTGCTTGATGTACATAGACTAGGCCTACGCCAAACGTCAGGCCGTAGTTACTGGAGATGTTGTGGACACTGTCCACTGTCTCTCTGTCGTTGACATGCGATTCCATGCGGAACAATGAGCGAGTAGCGTTAAGCAAGAGAGAGCAAATTCAGTGATGCCTGGGAAATGAAAATTCCAAGATCTCTGTCTCACCAAAGAAAATTACAGAGACTGACTTGTCCAGGATCCCAAGGACAATCACTAGTCCAGATGCAGAGTGTGCTGCAAATCTATAAAAGTGGACACCATGGGTGACGTTGCCCTCCCATCTTAAGCTGTGTCAGCACATTCAGTCCTTGAATTTGATGTCTTGGAAAAGCCCTTGAAAAGTCCTTGAATTCAATGTCAGCCCCGCTTCTATCAACAGGGATTTTAGATTAGACTGTCATTAATTTATTTTCAGTATCACCTTGAGGGAATTTCTCAAATTTGGCACAATTCAAGGATAAATTAATCAGATTGTGGTCAAAGGTTGATGTGTCTTCTGTCCCAGGGTTGTCTTGTGACAATGGCAGGACATTCAAGGTCAGCCCAGAGGCTGGTGGGTAACTTGCGTCAAAGCCTTTTGCTCTCTGTGCTTTCATCTTCTCCTTCAGCCTGGCTTCAATTTCTAACTTAATGCTTCAGCTTGACCTCATGCGTGAGCTTCAAAGAATGTGATTGGGGGGTGGAGGTTTGTGTGTCTGCATGGATATCTGCCCACATTTGGTCCCATCTGACCTCGCTTTGCCTTTCGGTATTACTGAAGCTCTGACAAGGATCACACCCTCGCATGCTGCTTGATAAACTTTCTAATGTTCCTAGCTGTGCCGATGTAGCCACGAGTGTGCTCAAACATTTTGGTCAGCCCTTGATTTATCTGACAAGAGACAGGACTGAAAACACATGTGCTTGAACAAATATGGGTGGCAGTAGCTTGGAAATGAGGCAAAATGGCCAGGACCAGCTGCGAAAGTCTGGTCAAGGAAAGAAAAGGAGTAACATCACCCCCCACCCCACCCCTCCTTCCCTCAAATGACTACCATCCATGTGACCTTCAGCAAGGCACTTAACCTCTAGTACACGATGACCGGGCGCCAGCAGGAGAAGACTGTGGTTGTACTCTGCAGCTCCCAGATGTGAATGTGTGTAACTGTGATGCAGGGCGGTGCTGGAAAAGAACATAGGCCTTAACAAAACCCTCCACTAAATAAATAATGGTTTAAGCAAAGCTTGCAATAACATTTCACCCATAATCCTTTCTCTGAAGGAACTGAAGGCCCGGTCAAATGGAAGTACTTGATGTCCAGGTTTTGACACAGTCATTTTCTCCGAAGGGTACAGTTTTGTGTATGTGTTGCTGTGGAAATGCAAGGCTATTGAAATGAACTGGTAGTAAGAGTATTTGCAGTTTTACCTTTATGCCACTTTGGCTCAAATGGCCTAACTTCATGATCAGTGAGGACGCGTCTTTGTGGAGTTGATACTGTCTGGATAAAGTGTTGTGGGATACTGCAAAAGCTTCTAGAGATGTTCTATGATCAAGAGAGCAATGTAACAGTGAGAGATGTTTGATTAATGACCTATTGGCACAGGGGTTTACCTGACAATACCAGCTGTTGCACATAGAAACTGTATAGTGACCCAGAGTTGGAAAAGTCTTCCCAAATTTGACCCAGAATCTGAAAGCAGAGCACTAGCATGAACCTACCAGACATCACTTTTTTTCTTCAGTCCATTGATTCCCCAAAATAATCTGAGTCAATAAGTCAAATACGAAAAATTGGTAATAGCTGGAAACATGCAGTACTTGGTTGTTTGCCAAGAATCATGGGAAATGCAGTTTTTCTCTTTCCATATCCTCTCTTTAGGGAGTGGCTTTCCTGTGTCCACTCCGTTTATCCATTCCAGCGTTGCACTGGCACCGTGGCAGAAACATTTTTTCAGGTCCAGTCCTCCTACGCTGAGCAGAAATGGATACTTAGCATAAATGTTTGGATGTGAGTTTCAGGCCAGGGCCACAGCAGCAGACACTCCTCCCAGTCCCAAGTATCCAAACCAAGGTCAGGACTCCTTTACCACTACCTAATTACACATTATGACTGTGGAATTCTGACATTCTGATCTGCATCCATGCACATGACCTGTATGTGATGCTCCACTTATGGTTGTAGCAGTGTTCTCTTTAGTTACTGTGAGGGAGGAACAGCAGTTGAACCATGGTGGGACATGAAAACTCCCTTTTAAATGTAATGTAAGTGGATTGGCAGTTCCATAAAGTATGAAAAGTAATATGGACGTATCATTACTGGCATGTTTTATTTCACTTTTTTATGTAGGGGTAGGTTTTTCCTCACTTCTATTCAAATCTGTGATTAATTGCTCCAAATTTCTGCTTGGGATGCCTCCGATGTCCGATAATAATACCAATATCTCAACTTTGAATTCCTACTAAGACGGATACACTCATTAAATCTTTTAAACCAACCATTTGGAGTTTACTTTTTCTTTTCATTTTTGCCGGTATCGCACCAATATTGAGTATTGTATCGACTCCTGATTCTGTTTGCTCAGTGACATGGGTTTACCCAATCAGGAGCCAAAACTCCACAAAGAGGCGGTCCTCTCTGCTTGTGATTTTAGGTGAGGGGGGGGGGGGGGGGGGGCGGGGGATACCAAGTCGTACGGTAAGTTATCCAAACGTTAACCAAAAGAACATCGCCGACAACACATTTAATAACTTGTTGTAATTAATTAATAAGAGGATACGCCTGCGGGTAATAACGGGAATCCAGTTAATTGCACCATGCACACATGTAGACACGTGCAATTTGCGTATAATGTGTGTTTTTCCGGTCATCACAGGGGTGGTATGCACCCCTGACCACAGTGAACTTCAATTTCGTTTTCGAGCCACACTGTAATTTATCTGCAGATCACTTGTGTGATAAGGCCAAGCTGTTGTTTTGGCGAAAGGAAGCAAACGCACAAGTTAAACTGTGCTAAAGTGCATATTAGTTAGTATGGTGTATGTCTGTGTGTGTGCCTGTGCGCATGAAAAACACACTCTCCTCACCCGTGTCCCTCGAAGCTTTGAGTCTCTACATAGCAGAGCAATGGGATCACATTCTCTGGAGTGCAAATGCAATGTATTCAGCTGCACTCGGGAAGAAAAAAAAAAGCCTCCTCAAACAATCAGTTTGTGCAAGATTATTAATGTATTATTGTTGTGCAAAGGTTTCCTGAAGGAAGTCATTGTGATGTGAGATATGAAGCTTCAGACTTCATGTCAACAATCTCCCTCCATCAACAAAAACACGTCCAGTTGAACTTGCGCTTCCTCGAACCTGATATTGTGCCCCATTGTTTGAGGCTGAATGCTTTTGTTCTTTTCACTTCTCTGCCTGGCTTTCTGTCTGTCTTCCTCTCAGGGGGATTCTTTTTCTTTTTTCTGTCTTAGGGCTGGTTTAGGGAGGAGAACGCTGGCGGCGCTGGATTTTAGTGGGTTAGCGAATCTCTGCCAAGAAATGAGTTCACTGAACCACTGTTTCCCCCAGAGGAGGCGCGATAAGGTTTCTGCTCGAGGTCTGGCTCAGCACTTGACTTATAGATGAGGAAAGAGAACCAGGCAGGATGAAGAGGAGGATTAACGGGGGGGAGGGGGCGGCTGCATTGACCGAGATGAGACAGAAGAAGACGAAACTAATCCTTGCATTGTGCACAGTGAATGGGGAATGCTTTAGAAGATCATGTACATTGTGTTTTCAATGTAACATCATGTACATTGTGTTCTAATAATAATTATTGTTTCTTCCGGAAGGTGCAATGCTGCCCTCCGCAGTTTAAAGTTGTGTGAAGATTGAAAAGCTGGATTCTAGAGGACTTCTTTGTGAATAAACGTGATGGAGATAGAGCAGTAGGAAGGAAAGAAGACTTGAATGTTTGGCTAGGATGAAAGAGTTTTGTCTGTTTGAGATATTAACAAATGACCCAGTGTTGCGGTTGTGAGTGATGGTCTCCGGTAAGAGGAGGAAGTTTGGGAAACAAATTTGAATGCATGTTGTTGGGGGTACTTATACTGAAGCTTTTCATAAACAGTTGACAATTTGGTTACAGAAAAATACTTTAATTAGTTTATACTCTTCACATTATGATCAATTAGGGATAAGGGATTCAATACAAGTGTCACTTTTCAATATTTTCTTTGCTCGTAAGAGTACCCATATTTACAAATCACAACTTCCTTCACTGGGCTCGACCAGTGAATCATAGCTCCATAGTCCTTAAGCCTTGTGAAGGATTAGATTGTGTTTGTCATATGAGAAATATAGGCTACATCATGATGTTTTGAGCTGCACAACCCAACCTGGAAAACACTCTACATCGAAATAATCCAAAAGAAAAATCACCATGAAAGACTGCCAAAAAAAAACGAGGCCCTACCAACAAGAGGTTCACAGTTGATCTTCATGGAAAGGACTGGTCCAACAGATTATTCTTGGCATACTTGAGAGTCACGGACATTAAAATAAAATTCTACCGTTTCCTTTCATCACAGCAGCAGTGTAATTGTGGCAGGATGACTTCCGTCCACTGTTGTGGCACTGTGACACACACTTTCTGCACTTTGAAAAAGCTTGTCATCGACGCTGCACGCCAGCCTGGACACTTTTTTACGAACAGCCCACGCTGCTGCAGTTGTGGACTCTGACCTCACCACAGCACTGGTTGAGTCAACTGTTAACAATAACTTTTAAAGCTATCGGATTGTTCCCCCTTTATTACGGGTTCACCAGTGGAAAACTTGTCTCCGACACCAGAGAATAAAATCAAAGGGAAAAAATCAAAGAGGCTTTCCAATCCGAGGAAAATGTGTGCAGCTTAGCCACGGTCCTGTGAAAACGCCTTTCAAGAAGACTCCAATGTGTGGCATTAAGGTCTTTACTGCTTGACATTTTCTGCACTTTAAAGTTGTCTGGTACTGGCCGGTAATGTAGACTGACTATTAGAATGAGACTCCAGAAGAAACGCTGATTTATTGGTTCATGCTGTACTCCTCTGGTCTTCTGGGGAGGAATGATTTAGACACAATGTTGTGTTAATTTGTGTCATAAAAAAAAAAAATCACGATTTCCATTTTGATAAACTTGGAAAAACAGCCATTTGACATCAGAAGCTGAACAATGCAACCTCTTCCTGGGGACCAACAAAACTGAAGATGCTCCTTCAGATAAAGTCCATTTTCACAGCTGTTATTATGACATGGCGCAGTGGGGACCCCCAAAAATGGAAACAATATAATAAATGGTGTCTCAAGTCCATGTTGCCGATCCAGTTTTAGGGTTAGCAAGCTCACTGACGCACGCTTGAGGAAAACACAATCGTTGTTGGTTTTCTCTAGCAACACCTTTCCTTATCTGTATTTTCCGTTTGCACAAAAATAAGCCGTGGAGAAGAATTCCAATAAAACTTGAGGTGAAACAGTCGGTCTGTCAACAAAGGTCAAATTTGGCTCACGTCACCTCTAGTTTGGTTGATTTTGGTTAAATACATTGCACAGAACACACCACAAGGTCCTGAGTCAAAGATAAACCAGAACACCTTCGACATCATGTCCAGTATGTGACTTTAGCCAAAGCCTCTGGCTTGGTTATGTTAATTTCCATTTTTATTCGTGCAGAGTAATTCGCTTAGCTGACATCAGAGTAACTTTTTTAGACTCGTTTTTTGTGGCCTCCATTACCGATTCAATCTGCTGCTGACTTTCCACCGTTGTGTAGGACACACTGACGTCCACTGGCACCCAGTTGGCCAGTGTTGGTCTGGTCCGACCACAAGTTCTCAGATTCATACAACAAAACATTTCTACACAAGGAGAATAGTATGGTGGGGTCAAAGGTGGTAGCTTTGGTTGCTTTGTTGAGTATTTATGTGTCTGTGACTTCCATCACCCAAGCCTGTAGATTCACTGCTAGTTCCTTTTTTTTAGTTTATCCCGGACACATTCACCTGCTCTAAGAAATCAGTGACTGAAAAGCTCCTGGTGACTTTTCTTATTTCTTGAGTGTTGAATCACAGTGCTGTATGATCCAACCAGTAAGGCCGAGTCTTGTTCCCATGTGCTCTATGAGGATCAGGTCTGCAGTTCACGGTGACAGTTCTGTTATTACTCAGAGCCGGCAAACTGGGTAACGGCTCCGGCCAAGATGGATCACGTCAGGCTGCGCAGTTGATCCCCCGCTCTAACAACTGGATTTGTGGGGACGACGCGTTGCCAAAGAGAACCAAGTCCAAACAAAGGAGGTCTCATTTCTCCTCCAATCCTCTCCGTTCCTGTCATGAGCTCTGCTCTGCAATGCCATAAAAACATCTTCAAAACCACTGAGGGCCAAATCAGTCATCACGCAATAACGCGGATGCCTCTCTGCAGCGCCTTTAGTCCCAAATTAACCATTTTTCTCAGCTTCTTTATTTTGCCTACTGAATCACTTTTAAATTCAGTTCCAGTCAGTATCAATAAGACCTCTGCTTAGGTTTCTTAAACCAACACAAGACTTGGCCACTCGCTTGTTTTCACTGTCACGCAGTACCTTATAATTACATCTTTTTTTTCTTCCTCAAACACATTCTTTCTCACCCTCCTCTTCTCACGTTATGGGCTTAAAGGTGACAACGTCCCGCTAAGTGGTTGCCCGCTGATTTGAGCTGACACCCTAGGAATTGATGGCGTCATCTTTGGTTTCTTGAAAATGTGTCACTTTAAAGTGACTTCACTTTACCGCTGAAAACGTCCCGTCCTGTCTTGCAACCCAGACTTTGGGCCAAATTGCTGACGGCGGAATAAACGACCGTCCGTCAGCATCGCTAATGACTCACCAGACGAGCCTTCATCGCTGCCGTAATTCATCTGGCTACCTGCTTTCTCTGTTTTTATTGCTTTAACAGAGGAGTGTCGTTTATTATCCGTCATCTTCTGTAACCTTCCTGTGCACGTGCACTGAACCACAAACGTAAATGTGCAGCTCGTCATCACGACTCGACAAGCTGGTTTAAAAAGTGGACAACACTTGACTTGTTAGCAACTGATAGTGATTCATTTTTTAAAGTAACTTCATTCTTGTCTAGAAAACGGCCTCATGGAAACACCAGTCGCCAGTCACACCAGTAAATGCAGTGTCGTTTGGTACGTTGGTACCGCTCCAGTGCTCTAATTGTTCATCTCGTTGATTTTCTGCACAGAAATCTGTGATTATTGGCCAAGATTTTGTAACTACGAGACAGGGAAACAACGTTATCTTCTCCAGTCGAAGCACAACCAAGTCCAATGAATTGTATCGCAGATTTAAACTGTAGCTTTTATTGATACGACTTTCCCGTCTTGGTCAAGTGTAAAATCTTTAAGGAAATCTGTTTAAGTTTACCATGATTTCTCTCTCTAACATGCAGTAAACTCTGTAGACAAACATACTAGACATTGTATTACATTCAAAAAGAGGAGCGTGAAGTTGCTGGGAGGCGACTATTGGCGTTTTTAGGATTTTCTGAAACATGAGTGGAGGAAATGAATGAACCAAAGCAGTCACTGCTAGAAAATGTGCATGTATTAAAGAGTTCAGTGGTTAATACTATAAATTGAATAAAATGTGAATGAGCTGTGTCTTAGATACTTCAGTCTGTCAGCATGAGGTGTTTTTTTGTTTTTCTTTAAATGTCCGTTGAAAAGATTCATCGATTATAATTACTATAAATGAGCAGAGGTGTTGGTAGATGTTTTAAGGATGTGAGTCAGTCGTCCGTCACACTAATCAGTGGAAACTTCTGTTCTCTCCACAGCCTCCGAACAATGGCCCTCCTCCACTACCCAGCTCCTCTCTGCCAGAAGGCTACTATGAGGAGGCAGTTCCTTTAAGTCCCGGTAAAGCTCCTGAATACATCACCTCCAGTGAGTGATGCGCTTACTGACATTTGCGCGTCGTCGAAATTACAATCCATACATGCAAAAATGTTGTTTTTTTTCTCTCCCCCCTCTCAGACTATGACTCTGACGCCATGAGCAGCTCCTATGAGTCGTACGACGAGGAAGAGGAGGACGGAAAGGGCCAGAAGATGCGTCACCAGTGGCCGTCTGAGGAGGCGTCCATGGATCTGGTGAAGGACGCCCGCATCTGTGCATTCCTGCTGCGCAAGAAACGCTTCGGCCAGTGGACCAAACTCCTCTGCGTCATCAAAGATAACAAACTGCTGGTATGAGACACTTACAGTCTACATTCGTGTGTGCATCCGGCGTGAGTCGTCCATTTGTTACAACCTGTTGTCTCACCACAAGATATCACTCGTTCTTACACACTGGACCATTAAAAGACAATATAACAGATTTGGAGTGAAGTAATTATTAACTTCTCAGAGATTTTAGCCATGACGTTAATCATTACTAAACGATGTCAGCTAAGATTGCAGCGACTTTTACCTTGGGTAAAATGGACCTGGAACATGATTGGGCCCAGTAAAGGGCTCCTGGGACACATGGAGCGATTTACCTCTCCCAGTTGTGGTCGTTTTACTGACGTATCCCATGCGAATTGGTCATTAATATTACAGATGTCCTGTGGTAAAACTGACATTACTCCACCTCCCCATGCGAAACTAATCCCGTTCCTCCACTGTAACCGTCCCCTCTTCTCTGCTCCTCCCCCAGTGTTACAAATCCTCCAAAGACCACACCCCGCAGATGGAGCTGACGCTGTCCGGCTGCAGCATCACGCACATCCCCAAAGACGGCAAGAAGAAGAAGCACGAGCTGAAGATCGTCCACCAGGGGGCGGATGCCCTGGTGCTGGCCGTGCAGAGCAAAGAACAGGCCGAAGAATGGCTCAAGGTAAAAACAATGACGTGGCAAACGTGCGGCGGTGTTATCTCTCCTCCCATGTGACGCAGATGAAGGAACAGGAAGACGCTTCACAGCCGGAGTTCTGACGGGGATGAAAGTCTTGGCTCTAGGTTGGATTTTGGTCGTTGTTGTTTGGGGCGACAAAATGAAACGCCACTCGTGCAGCGTCCTTGTTTTCCAATAGCATTGTGAGATAAAGGGCGCAACTCTTGTGCAAGAATAACCCGACCCTTGGCTCCTCAGGATGAAGTGTTTTCCTGACATTGTGTGACCACTGGGTTGTTATGGAAAGGTGTTTCTGCTGGTTTCCCTCTGATGTGAAAATGTTTGCTTTCTGATCCGCTCTCTTCTCTTCCTCTCACCTCCTCCAAACCCGTACATCATAATCTCTTTTCACACTTTGATCCTCCCCCCACCCCGCGGCTGCTCGACAAAACAAACCCACCCCATCAACATCAAATAGACCCCGGTACTTTTTGGCTCCCTTTTTGTTAAAACTGTGCGTCTATTTGTTGTCAGTGTGGTGCCAGCTCCTCTGGGCTCTTTTCTCTTTCAATCACAGGAGGGAAAAAACAGGCCTCATCTGGTCTTTGGATTTAAAAGAAACCCCCCCCCCCCTCCACATACACACACACACACACACACACACACACACACTCCTTCCTCCTCACCCTTGCTCTCATGCAGGAGAACTCCCTGGAATTCCTTGTTTGTCCTTTTACTTTGCATTGTGTTCTATTTTAAGCTTCCTCCTTGCCTGTTTGGCATTTCCGTAATCATTCTGCCGCTAGCTTTTTCCAGCTCCTTTGCAGCAGTTATCGAAGGCCTTATTAAAAACGACGTCAATGGAAACGCCAGTCTTTTCTCCTTGGTTTCGATCACCCGTCACCGCTCACTAATCAGCCATTGTTTATTGATCAGCGTGGGCAGGTATCTGCAGGCGCGCGCAACCAGACCCGTGAAAATATACAAATCCCAGTACCACCCAAACTCTGGTAAAGAGTGCACTAATTGGTGCTTGTTGACAAAACTGGATCTCGGGGTGTATTTAGTCAGGTGCCGGGATATTGGAGACACGTTGGAGTGATAAGGTTGTGCCAGTCAGTGTTGTTTCTGTTCACTTACTCATTGCGACATGGAGTTTGGAGTCGTCTCGTCCCCTCACGCCCTCGTGGCGGCTCTGGATTTAAAAGTCCGCGTGCCGCGTTTTGTGTCGTTAGCGGGAGGGTGATGGAGGCTCGGGTTTCCTTGGCCCGCACCAGACTCCCTCGGACCGCAGGGCGTGTAAGAAGTGGGACGCAGCCAGGGAGATTAGCTTTGCCTTTGTGTCTGTGTTTGGATATTGTGTTGCTAGGACCACTGGGTATCAAACATTGTCTCATGTATTCCACTCGTCTTTGTTTCTCTCTGGCTTTTTATGTCCGTGACCAGAGGCGTTACACGTTTTGGGTTGTTCTTGTCAATATGATATCAGGAGAACATCTTGAGGGAATCCTTCACTTGGACTCACAGATGACTTGATTAGGTTTTATGGGTCCAAAGTCAAACATTATTCTCGCTGTGACCTCGCAACGCTTGTTTTTCTTTTCTTTTTTTTCCCCCATCTCGATTTTTTTTGCCTTTCGAATCTAATCAGTCAGGAACGACTTCAGAGAACCTTTTAAAACATTCTCTTGGACTTGGGGATGAATTGATTAGATTTTGGTGGTCCTACGTCAAACGCTAATGTTGCTGTGACCTCACAATTAAGTTTTTTTGGGGGGGGTTTTACCGTGTGAACGTGATATATCTGCAACACGGGACATGGTCTCTCTGTTGGAAAAAAAGAAACCTTCATTTTGGAAAAGTCATGATTTGACTTAAGGCATGTCACTTTTCGGAACCGTAAGTTCACCTGTTGGATGGTACAAGCGGTCAATCAAGCCACGACCACCTGTTGGATGGTACAAGCGGTCAAACACTGGCTAGTGTGCTAACACTAGCCAGTGTTGAACATAGTTTACATAACGTAATTTTTTATCAAAGAAGACCTGAAACTACTGATTGAGATCATTAACCCCCTAGGAGAATTTATACTGACAATATAAATCAAGTAAAAAGCTCATTTTCTCATTTCCATTTAAACAAAGTCCATTTTGCAACCAAATAAGTCACCCCCTTGTGGCGATTCAGTAAATTGTTGGGTCCTGTTTCGACTTGTCCTGCAAACGGGAAGAACCCACCGTTTATTTACAGACTGTGATCAGGAACATCTACAGTAAATCTTTTCAAATTTGGCACAATATCGTTCACTCAGTACTGAATAGATTCTTACGATCCAGGGTCAAGGTCAAAGAACACCCGTAGTTTTACGACGTGCGTCACAAACATTCAATTTATTTCAAGGATGACCTGATTATAATTTAGTGGTTTAAGTTCAAGGTCACTGTGACTTCACAAAACTTGAACTCCTCTTCCAGCCACAGATAAAACTGAAAATAAAAGCCATTTTTACATTTAATATTAGAGATTTGGATCATGGAAAGAGTGATCTCTTGCGTCCCGCCCTCGTTGGACGAGCTGGCCCGACAGTTTGTCCTTGTGAAGCCACGTGAAAATCAAATATAGCTGAAAGAGATGAGAGCAGGGGAGAGGACGGAAGGAAGGAAGAGAGGAAACAAAGGAAACAAGTTGAGAGGCAGAGGAAAGGGATGAATGTAAGAGAGGAAAGGAGGGTGGAGGCAAAGCGAGGAGAGTACCTGAGGCTTTCCAAAGCCTGTGAGTTACAGTAATGCTTATCCCAGACATTGTCCGCTAACGATGTGTTTATGGAACGCACATCCATATTCTGTCCTTACTTCATTCCCCTGAAGCTTCCAAGATCCTTTTTTTTTTAATTGTTTCCCTCCCTTTTCTCCCACTAGAGCATGACCCGATTTATTGCTTCACATGCTGACGTGACATCAGTTCACCAAGGTCTCCTTTTCTTCTCAAAGTTCACCGTCTATTTGAGTGTTATTCAAATGTGAGATTGACAATCCAGGCCCTGGTGCATCATGGTTGTCCACTACGAGGAGGTTATGTGGTCACCAGTGTCCGTCTGTTGGTACTACTTCATGTGGAGGGACAGGTTATAATGACAAGATAGATGTAGATGTGCCATTTGTAATAACACCTAACCGTTACGCATTTATATTCCATTTTCTTATTTAATAAATCAATTCAATAATCTTTGGTTTCCTCTCGCAGTCCAAAAACATGCATTGATTTGGGGATTAGGCAAATTGGACACTCTAGATTGACCATAGGTGTGAATGTGTCTGCTGGGATTGGCACCGCACCAGCGACCCTCTTACGGAGGATAAAGCAGTAGAAGATAATTTAATGAATAAATCTTAAGTAAAGGCTGGAGTAAAAGATCAAGCAGTTCATTTGGTGACCCCCCAAAAGTCACCTGCGACCCATCCGCGAGAATCGCTTGGCTGAAGGATACCGCAGCAACATGTCCACCAACATGTTTTCTCATGGACACTGAAGAACTCGACATGTTCTGCATCATGAGCTTGACTTCATACCCGAGTCTGTTCTCTCCGTCGAGGCTGCCGTCTGTCCGGCTCTCTGGCCTCCGCGTCGCTCTCCGGGCCAAACCCCCGGAGCCACAGCCTGTCATTTTCCCCGCAAAACCCAATTATGCTCCATCTGAGCCAAAACCAATGAACTGAGGAGGAACTACACAGCCAGAGATGGTTCAGAATGCTTGTGGAAAAGTGTGTGTCTGTGTGTGTGTGTGTCGGAGTGCATTAGCTGACGTGCTTACACAGTGGTTCATCCGAAATCTCATTTCCCTCTGCCCTGCCGACGCTCATCTGCGCACACACCGCTGTCAACCACCGCGTGCCCCGGGACTGCCAGTTTTTGGCAACGGGGGTTGCCAGGTCTGAAGTCCAACGAGGTCATGGTAATGCACACTGGCGCCCTCGTCCAGAGTCCTGCAGATCTCATTCGCCCCTACTGGACCACATTTGCACAAGGATTCCATGGACGTAGTAAATCTCTGCGGTGTCTAATATGTATAGCAGATCCCCACCCCACAATCCCTCCACCAGTTCCTACCACACATTCAATGCAATTCAAAAAACACTTTATTCGTCCCGCACAGGGGCAATTTAAAGATATAGTATGTAATATTTCTGCAGCAAAAGTGGTGCACTTACATACTTAGATAAAACGAAACATTTACAGGACTAAAAATCTGTATTTCTATCCAAGGGTAACAGGCCGTTTGAGTTTGGTCATCCTGTGATGACATCATCCACTTTACCGTCTGTGCTCTAACTTCAGGAAGCCAACTATGAAACGTCCGAGTGAGGAAGGAATCGAAAAAATCTTAATTAGTTCCCGGGGGAAATAGTTTTTTGTTACAGCTATGTCAACGAAGAATGGAAAATTAAACAATTACACAACAATATGAAGTATAAATATGCAGTAAATACAACAGCTGGAACATCTAAAATATAAGCAAATTAAAAACAAACCACTATATTTAAGAGTAAATGTTGATATGTGCATATGAACCGTATATACACTAAATACTAAATCATAAAAATATACTATGATTATTCGATTAATGGATACTAAATTAATCAAGTCGTTTTTTTTCAATAATTAAAGCAAGCTCTTTGATCTTTCAGCTTCTTAAATGTGAATATTTTCTGTTTTTTTTTTTGCTCCATTTAGGAAAGAAATCATTAAAACTGAATGATTTTGGTTTGTGGACAAAACGAGACATTTGAGAACGTCATCATTTCACGGATCAACATCGATTATGAAGATAATCATTAGTTGCAGCCCTAATAGTCATGTAATGTAATGTAATAAAAATGACTGATACCTGATGATACAAAAACCAACAACTTATCCACATACAAGTCTAAAACTTACTAAAATATGAAACCACAAACACAAACAACAATCAACAAATCTAAAAACAAAATATATGTGTACTCAACAATGCTCACTGCTGTTGGCTGAGGCTGAAACTCCTCTGCATGCGCGCACTCTGCCGCCTCCTGTAGGCCGCGCACCTCTCACGAGGCCTCTGTCTGCCGTTCAGTAGCGCGATGGAGAACGATGGAGGAGGGAGTTTTACCACACATGTGGCCCACATTAGTCCAGGCATGCCGTCTACACCGAAGGAATGAGCTGCTTAATTATGTGGCAATCGTGTGAGGAAATGTTTCAGGGATACACCCATGTGTTCGGATCATGCTGTGGACCCAATATTTCATGCTGTACTGTACATCTGTGTGTTGCAGGTGATGCGGGAAGTGTGCGTTAACGGGTTCGTGGACTTGGACGGAGGTCGATCTGGATCTCCTGTGCACAAACCAGAACTGGAAAAGGTAACGCACGTTAAATGCCGTCTATCACACACAACCCTTCCCCCACATTCACCCACTCACACGCCTGCCGGGACACAGACGTTCAGATTTTCGTTGATTTAAGTGTTTTCGCCCAGGGAGACATTAGCACGTAGACTCGCGGAGCCCGGGATCAAACCCCTCGACCACTGATCCATGGAAACACCAGCGTCTAAAGATCATATTATACTATTTGTGCCAATGCAGCCACAAACTACAAATCCTGACTGCAATATTCACCCCTCTTTTAGCAGGTTTTATTTTTGGCCTCCTCCAACTCATGGTGGAAATGTGCTTCACTGTGTTCACCAGCGTGAATAATAGAAGTTGTAAGAAGAGAGTGTGTGGTAGTAGTCGCCAAGGAATGCTTCCGAGCCTCGACCTGGCGACCCACGAACTGGCTGACACCCCGACCCCCCCTACCCCCGACGGGTCTTTCAGCTGTGAGCCGCTTGAACCAGGCGTTTCCGAGGGAGCTATAGCATCGTTCTCTTCTTCTTTGGCTGGAATGCGTCCTATTCCCCGCGTCCACCCGATGGTGAAGTGGGATACTACAGGACCCTGACACACCAGTATACCAGGGTCCGTGATATGCGACGCGCACTACCAGAGCCTTAAGACAAAAAATAATGAGCTGAAAGCCTGCAGAACTTATTTCACATTTCATACGCTGTAGTTATTTGACGAACTGTTAGCATAAAGCACAATAGGTTAAAAAAATGCTATAAAATCCAACCTCTGTTTGGCACCGCATGTTCACGTTAATTGTCTTGAATCTCAGAGGCAGTGAAACTGTTTATTTGTCTCATTTGTGCCTCATAATCCTGGATTCCATTGTCCCGTAGTGGACAAGCATTCGTACGTGTACCTCCTATTCCCCGAGGCCTCTTTTCTTGGCACAATCAAACACTATCACACTGCGTAGTAAAAAAAGCCTGTTTGGCAAATAGCACAAAAGGGGGGAACCCTTGTATGTCTGCACTGTATACACGTGTGTTTATGGGGGGGGGGGCGGGCTACATCAGAGGCCTTTTAATGACAAACTGCCTCCAAATTGGCACAGCAAACACAAGCCCAGCCTAATTATTCATTTATAACATGTTGCAGATGCTCCTAATGCTTTTTTCTTCTTCTTCTTCTTCTTCTTTCTAATGCACAACACAATTAGACAGATGTACAGTATTTGTGTGTTCATGTCTTGAAAAACGACGTTGTGTGCCTTCTCTTTCACGGTCTTCGCGTGGCCAGAAGTCGTCATGTGACAGGCCGAGCTCAGACGGAGAGGCGCCCCACGAGAACGGACACAGCGACCCGAAGGACCAAGGTGAGGCTCGACACAGCAATGAAAATTAGGCTACATTTTCATTGCAACAATGAAATGATGCTCCGTGGCTCTTTGTATGAAAAAAAAACCCCAAAAAATCCATCTGTTTTGACCAGAAATGATTCATTTACATCCAGAGTGTTTTAGCATTGGTGGGAAACTAAAAAAAAAAAATACTTAACTTGGAAAATCCCTTTCTGCTTCATTTGCAATGGAAAGAAGAATAAAACACCATAATGATAGGACATTTAAGAGCGGCAGAGGATGACGCCAGTGTATCGACCGCACTCTTTGATAGACAAGGGGAATTAAGTGAAAAAGTTGCAGGGTTTTCTTGTCATGTTTCACAGCAGTCTCTTAAGTGTCCAATAATGTCCCTGCTGCTGTCTGAGTTACACTAACCCCCTTCTCAATCAGGACCTCTGAAATATCAATGATTCCTGCAAACAGAAGTCTGTCACAGCGACTAGCTAATACATAAAATAAGGAAAAGAGTGTCATTGTGCACCCATGACACACACATTAATGCTTTGACCTCATTTTAACATGAATTTAACCACTGGAATGTGCGGTATACTCGAGCTCTGTGGACACACACAGCGGAAAGTATGGTGACTTTTCTTCAGGTCAATCCTGCCGGGGAATTTTAAATATTTCTTTTTAACCATTAAATGTATGCATGATGATTTGAATGCACCATTAGACCCGGGTCACAAATCTGAACTCCCATTTGGACAAGTCCAGAGTCCCGAATTGAGTCTTTGCCATCGGAAGTTCAGAGACGTCACATAAAACGTCTTTTGTTATTAAACTTTATTATCTATTTTCCTCTAAATTGGAAACTTGACATCATGTTTTATTGAGGAAAACCTGAAATGAGCAGTTGACCCCATTAACAGTAACGTCACCAAAGAGAGACATTACGAGAGTCTCGACGTTATTGATATTTTTCCGCTTCCAGTCAAGAAAAAAAAGAGTTTCAAAAACTCACGTTCACGCTCCAACCACGTCTGAGGCTGACCGTCCGGATTCAGTTGCAGCTTCTGTGGAGCGGTCGAGATTAAAGTCGAGATAAAAGTCGACATGTTTATTTAAATCTTGACATGATATTCCGGCTTTATCTCCAAATTTGAGTTCGATCAAGACTTTAAACTCGGATGTGTTGAGTCCAAGAGCCAGTTTCACCTGGAGACAAAACGAGGACGTGGATTACATGGTTTTACACGGTTTTCAGAGTCTAATCCCGTCCATGGAACACTGCAATCATGCAGCTCCATTTATTTTATTAACTAAAGCATGTACAAAAAACCTGAACTGTAATCCCCATGTCAGTGTCGTTTCTCGGAATCAACAAAAAAAATCGCACCTCGGCATCTACATGGGGATATTTCTGTTGCCGTTCCCCCGTCATCATCTGACTCATAATTCAGAGGAGCTCTGAAAAAGTCGAGCCTTCATGCATAATAACAATGCATGAAGCATGACAAACGAGCATTTGGATTTATGTAACGTGATTTTTAACACAGAGACGGTCTTCCCTGAGCAGAACTGGATGCCAAAGCAAAGAGATACGGATGAAATAGTCTCTGATTTGTCTCTGTTTGTTTGCTCAGCAGGCAGATTCTCCTCAGGGAGAGAAATTTCATTTTTACGTATGTGTCAGCTCGGTTATTTGGATTGTCTTAAAAAAAAGCTCAAATTTAACACTCTTCATTTTTTTTTTCTCCTCCTTGTTAAGATCGGTGCATTTTTCCAACATTATGTCTCGGACAAATTTCCCACCAGTTGTTAATTCTGAATGTGATTATGGAGGCAGCGCAGGGCTAGTGGAGGTTTGACCTTTCTGACCTGGTATTTATGACTGTACAATTTCCATCCTCACTGTGTTGCACCCAAAATAATATCTAAAACGCTGTTATTACCTTTCATTTCAGATAATACCTGGTTTATTTCTTTGGCTTTTTATGTTAAATAAGGGATAATTACGTGAAGAACAAAAAAAACAACTTCTATAAATATGGTCACATTTTGCTATAATACAATTCATTTGGCTTAACATTAAACAAGTGGTATTAAGCGAAATTTACACTGGTTTTTCACTAATTTATTGATATAATATCAATACATTTCCCACCCTTAGCGGTCACTCGCGTCGCGTGAACTCACGGAAACGACTGCAAAGGCTCCCAGTAACAAGACAGCATGTGATATAATGTGATTTGATTTCATTTTGTGTCGTGTTACCCTCTTTATTTCATGTAGAGCAACCGTAAAAACAACAGATGTGTCAGCGTTTTTAGCTTCATCTGCCTTCGTTCTTTCCATGGCTGGTAACAAAAAGAAAAAAAAAAGCTGATTTACTGGAATCAAATTTACCTGATCAGACTTTTCCTGTGCCTCATCTCCTGACGGGAAAAAATAGTAATTCTTCCTCTCTTTCTTTCTTTCCTTCTTTGCAAATCACTTTCACATCTGTGACCTGAGGTGGTGGTGTGTCTTGCTTTCCACCTCGGGCCTGCATTGTCGTGTGTTTGTATTATTTCATATTACGAGAAAAGAACCCTGTGACTGTTTAATTAAGGCTGTCGCCGTGGTAGTTGTCGCATCATGCCGGGGGCCAAATACGCTACCAAAAATGTGGAAACCGAAGCTCATGAGGGCCAAAAACAATTAATTCCAAAGAGTTTCTATCGCTTAATATTAAGGATTATTCGTTTTCCTCTGCTACGTTTTGTCCACCGTCGTCTCCGCGTCGGTATCTGACTTTTTATTTTTTCCTTTCACTTTCTTTCTCGTCTTTAATTTTCTTGCTTTTAACTCTGTCACACTCATAAAAACACCACAGACCACAGTTTCTAAAAACAGTGAGCCAAGCAGAAGCTATTTCCCTCCTTTGAACAGACGGAGAGATGGAGCGGCTTATTTGACTTCCAGCGGAATGTGCACCGTCACTCCTCTCCCTCCTCTCCCTCCTCTCCCTCCTCTCCCTCCTCTCCATCCTCCCCTCTCTGGATAGAAACTAGGATAGGCTGGGATCGCACGTGGATCCTAATCCTTCAACAAAAAGCTTTTGAACCCACAAGGGTCTGATTAAACCTGGTACAAGTGATTTCTAACTCATGGCTGTTTACAGTGGAATCTTAAGATTCCTCTCTTCCTCGTTACAGGGTTGGAAAAAAAGCATCCACACGTAATCGAATCAACAAAATTAACTCGAAACATCTCCCTCTGTAATTTACCCCAGTTTGGATAACGATGGCAAGGCACATTAAGTCCGCGGGAGTCCTTTCTCGCGCGTTTGCTTTACTGATTTTGTTCGAGTCATGGATTTCATTTGAAGTGTCTTTGTCTTGTTTGTCCGTGTGTCTCAGGAAAAGGGAAAAAGAACTCCAAGTCGGAGAACAAGACGGGGACGGTGGGCAAAGGCGCGGGGAAGAAGATCACCAAGATCATCGGGCTGGGGAAGAAGAAGCCGTCCACGGATGAGCAGACGTCGTCGGCGGAGGAAGACGTCCCCACATGTGGTGAGAAGAAGAAAAATGGACGTCATTAAAAAACAAAGTGCGGTTCTATGTGTTACTGACACATAGAAGGCATTTACTAGCTTGATGCTTGATCTTAGGGCAGTCCGTGGCCAAGAGGAAAGGAATTGGGCTTGTAACTGCTTGTAATTGCTCCCCCCATTGGGTGCAGAAAAAAGAAAAGAAAAGAATAGAAAAACCCTGATTTTAACCACTTAAACAAAAGCCTCACATATTAAAATCTACCAAAAATCTAATCTAAAGTCTACAATATCTTGAGTGTTTGTTTGCCCCCACTATTAGGAATCCTTACGAGGCCGGAAACTGACGTTTGGTAACAGGCTCACTCTCCAGCACCAAACTCCATAGACAAAATCAGCGATTTTACTTTAAATATGTCGTCCTGTGACTTCAGTGTCAGAAATCCTTTGGTCAAATTGACCTAATGGCTAGTTCCCACCGAGTGGAACGGTTCGGTTATGGCACGGTACGTATTACATACAAAGCTTAACGTCTTGTTGAGACAGGTCGTGTTCGATGTCGTTGTAAGTCGTCGTCGCACCGGTACAACATCCCACTACGTAACTACGTAACTTGCTAAAACAAGGCAGCAGTAGACCAGCACCTCCTGTGAACTGTGAGCTAAAAATGCTGTTTTCCTCTGTGGACTTTGTGTGAAGTCAGCATTGATAAAACTGTGTGTCGGTACCTACCTAGTAGTCTTTAAACAACAAACCCCCGCTTTGATTGACAGGCTACCTGAACGTGTTGTCCAACAACCGCTGGCGCGAGCGTTGGTGCCGCCTGAAAGACAACCAGCTGCTGCTCCACAAGGACCGGGACGACCTGAAGAGCCACATCGCCTCGCTGCCGCTGCGAGGCTGTGAAGTCAGCCCCGGCCTGGACCACAAACATCCCTTTGCCTTCCGCCTGCTTCGCAACAGCCAAGAAGTGGCAGTGCTGGAGGTGAGTTAGTGCACCAAATGTGGTTCCGTCTCGTATTTGTTGTGTCGAGTGCAGGGAAATAATGGAGCCACACTGGCACAAGCAAACATTATATATATCCGCTGTGTTCCTCTCATGTGGTCAGGACTCCTGACTTGTTTCTGTGTACTTGATGACGCAGAGTTGTGTGATACAATGCCGATTGGGAGCTCAGTGACCATAGTCTTTGAGTCAGGGACACTGTTTTGACCTTGTATCAGAAAATGATTCATCTTATTCTAATTTTTTCGGCTGCGTTCTCTTTCATTTCTCTTCATTTCTAAAGTGCAGAAATTGAATTTCATCTACATGTAGAGTATAAACCGATCTGATGTGAACTCTCTCAGGCCTCCTCTTCTGAGGAGATGGGTCGATGGTTGGGGGTTCTGCTGGCGGAGACCGGCTCCACCACTGACCCCGCCACGCTGCATTATGACTACATCGATGTCGAGACCACTGCCAACGTCATCCAGCTGGCCAAGCAGTCCTTCTGGTGAGGGAGACAACCCTTTTTTTGTTTATATGTATAATTTCATAAATTTGTTTTCTTTACTGTCCAATACTGGCCGAAATCACTGGAATCAGTTATCAGAAAAAGAAAAGGTAAAATCGGATATGATCTGTAAAACCACGAAGCTCAAAAGTGTTCTTTTAATGACCCGGAACGCCCTGCAGTACCATCATAGACCACCAGTGGGGCATGGTCTCCCTTTTGGAATCACAATTGAGCCGTGTTTCCACTGAGTGGCACAATTTTTTTTTCCATTTCTATTAGGAACACTACCACAATAGCTGGTTGCATTCTTTGGCACCCTTCCCTTGGGGTACCAGAGCAAAGTGGTACAGTCCGGGGGAAGCTAGACCGGCTCCCCCCCACAAAAGTCAGCTGATTTGGCGACCCAAAAAAACATTGTCGCAGCGGTATGACGTCACGCTCCGCATTGTGCTCTCGCGACTGAAAAAAGAAGTAACAAACTGAAAGTATAGTGCGTAATTAAGGCGCATGGCACCTGACGTCTTGGTGTGTTCTCCTCTCAGCTTCACCAGTAAACGTGCCGTCTCTCCTAACCCGTACCTGGACAACCCGGTCAACGGCTACGCCTGTCCCACTGGAACAGCTCTGCACTACGATGACGTGCCCATTAATGGAATGGTAAGATTAGCTAACTGCTAATTAAAGGCGCCACGTGTAGATTTTTTTTTTTCCCCAGTAAATCATTACATGTAGCAATTTAACTGTCTTGTGTGCTGAATCAAAAGAGTTTGAATAGCTTTGGGCTCTATTTATTAGCAGTTTTGAAAGTGTCACGTGATCTATGCTCTCCTGATCTACTCTGACTCACAGAGAATCATTCATTCATCATTCATCTACAGTTCCTTCATAATCTTTTGACTATTTATCATGGCTGCAAAATGTCAAATCTCAGGCTCGATTCATCCTGGAAATTGTGGCTACTTTCTGTTACTGCTGAGGTTTCAGGACAATTGTGGTTGGCACCTGTCATGAAAGTAAAGGAGAAATCCTTACCCTAACCCTTGCCTTAAGAAAACTTGACTTTCATCTGCACGAGTAGTTTTAATGGGAATTAACTGGGTTTTTTTTCTCCTCTGGTCACATTAATGTTGTACTGCAGTGTAACTAATGTTATATTTCTATCACTTTTGCTTCTCTTACTTCCTCATGTTTTTCTTATTCTTTCTTCCTCTGCTTGCTTGCCTGCTCTAACTCGAGGACCCCGAGGTGCAGTACTCCAGTCCCAGCACCGGGGGGCGCCAACTGAAAGAAGAGAGCACTGAGCTCTATGAGAACATGCCCTCCCCCAAGTTGACCTCCCGCTATCCTCCCAAGCCTCCCTCTTCCTCTGCTTCCTCTTCCTCCACTCACTACAAAACCCCTGTTCCTAAAATCTCCTCAAAGTTCATCTCTGCTGATTCTAAAACTAAAGCTCAGGTGACTAACACACTAACCTGCTCTGGCTGCACACTGTTCTCACCCTTCTTTATTTCAGCGTATGTTTTTTATTTGTACTGCAACTTAAAATCTGCTAAATGTTGGAGAAAGTCATAGTTCCCGGAGAATAATGTGAAAATAAGTTGTTGAAAAATGGAAAAACAGGCGGAAAACATCCCTGACTGCAGCAGTTAAATTATGTTTTACTGATTTATTATCAATACCATATGCTACAGATCAACAGCTGTGTTGTAATGTGAAAAAGACAGATGTTTATGTGTTATCCAGTACAATCTGAGTATAAAGTATAGCACGCGTGTGTGTGTGTGTGTGTGTGTGTATGTGTGTCCTTGTATTTTTTTATGGCCCTCCTCTAAGTACCACCCTCGCCTCCACAGCCCCATAAGTCACCGCATGGTGTTGTGGGAAGCTCCGCCTCCTCCCCGCCACTTCTCTGATGTGTGCGCCGCGGTGTGGCGTTGTCCGATGGCGTGTTAACATTTCCTCTGCGACCACTAAGTAGCGTCCCCGGCTACGTTTTGGGAGCGAGGTTTACTTACGGCGCGCTGCAGTCAGCTATTGTGTCACACTGTGTCAATATCGACGCATTGTTCTAGAATGAACTTGTGTAAAGGCTGTAATCTTATGGTGTAAGACCTCGACTGAGTTTTAGGGCGTCATCACGCCGCTGAGCTACATTGAAGATCCTTTGCTTTCTTTTTTTTCTGCACGCACAATAGCACTATGATCACACCGGAAAAATCAAATTTGTTACGTGTTCAGATTACGTACAAAGTCCATTGTCCCGCGTCACTCGATACACTGGATGGCACGGTGGATGCGATTCGAGGACGAGGCACGGAGATTTAAATTTGCGTTTAAAGACGTCAAGACAGTGTGTGAGTTTCGTCTAGCGAGACAAGGAGACTAATGCTTTACTCACATGTACAAATTGCCGTAATTCTTGATGTCAGAAGCGCCTAAGAGTTGCGAATGTTGCTCATTTGATGGCGCTGTGGCGTCAGGCGCTATTGTTCCGGGGTTTTTGTATTTACACAACAAAAACCCCGGAACTCGGAGAACCCAAGAGTTGTTTGTTTTCCTATTTGAAGTTTAAAGGAATACTTCAGCAATTTGCATTTACCTTTGTGTTACTAGAATAGGTAGTATTTTTGAAAAATTGTGCGTCCCAACCTCAGTTTGCCCCTGAGGCAAGAAACAATCTTCATTCTTTTTCTTTGTTACATGCCCAACAGTGACACTTGGTCCTGTTAGCGTAACTGTTAGCAAAGATGGCGGACACTGTTTATATTCTGAGAACGAGGTCCCGTCCCGAAGCATAATTTTTCAAAAATACTACACCTATTCTAGTAATACAAAGCTAAATGCAAACCCGTGAAGTATTCCTTTAACATATAAATGTATTTCATCATTTAGCGCCTATGCTATGCCACAGATGCAAATTGGTTATTTAGCTAACTCTGGTATAGACCTGGTTCTGTACATGGTCCCTGTCAACTACTTTTTTTTTTTGGTACATTTTCCGGGGTTATGTACCGTACATGTGATTTGTTAGCAGTGATAACTTAAATTAGAGGTAAATGGCTAAATTTAAAAAGTCTCCCTCCTCCTCCTTGCTCCTTTTTACACTCAGCTGAAGGGAAAGAAGGGCACAGCGACCAATGGGATGGCATCGAAACAGAAGGTGGAGCCAAAGAACCAGTCTAAGAAGAATGGAGTCAATGGGATGAATGGCACGGCCTCTTTGAAACGCAACAACTCCGGTAAGTAACGTGCGAGAAAAAGTGTGTCCTGATTAGTAGAATAAAGTGTTTTTAACGTCAGACATTAAAAACTATGTTGAACATGGTGCCTCCTGACTGTAGTCCACCTTCTCCAGTCACGCCATGTGCTGACAGCGAGCAGCAGACAGTGAGTCTGGCTCCCCCAGTTCCAGCCTCACCACCACTGATTGCTTTCTAGCAAAGCTCAGCTCCACAGCCATTTGGAAAATGCATGATATCCAAATTACAGTCGGGTTTAATTCGGGATTGGGGAGGGGAGTAAATAACTTGAAAACCTTAAAAACCTTTCCTCCCCTCGAGACGATTTGTGTGGCGCACGTGGGCCAGACCCGAGCCCTCCTTCCAGCACTGGCCTAACGCTCGGACCTGAAAGCCGAGGCGCGGCCCAGCTCCGTGGACGAAAATGTAGTCGTGACAAAGCCTGTGGTAGTAAATCGATGTATTTATTTATTTATTTATTTATGTTGGCCAACGTGTGAATGCGGAGGGTTTTTAAAAACCGCTCATTGTAGCCCGTCCTCCACCAAATGTCAGAGTGGGAAACACCAAATATGTGTCATGTCGGATTTACCACACAGTCTTCAGATTTCCAGCGTCAAATAAGGGGATTGAATTTGAAGAAGTCAGCTGTGGTTTGATTGAGTTATTCTTCATAAGTACACACACACACATGGATGGATGGTGTATTTTCCAGTCAGTGAAGGCATCTTCTTGGTGTAATTATTGGCTGTGTGGGTTCAGGTCTCAACAGTGCCCTGATAATAAAGGCCCAAATCCCCCTTTTCCTTTATTTGTTCCAGCTCACATGTTGGTCTGGGGTCCTGGTTTCATGTCACAAGAAAATCCCTTTCTACCAACGTCATGACCCCCTCACATACAAGTTCTGTTGGTATAAATAAACAAATCAGCTGCAAAGTTAAGCAATGTATAAATACAATATATGAATGTTGCTGGACGTGCTACTCTTGTTGCAGACACGCCAGGTGCTATTTTGTGACTGTGATTTACAGGATTTGCTGAAGTGACACAAACGTACTAATAGGGGCAGAAGTAGACCAGCAGAGGCCATGTTCCTGTGCGCTTAAATTGCTGATTTTCTGAATGGACTTTGGTGCGGGAAGTTATAAAAATCAAAATGGATAAAAGGGACAAGTTTGGGGGTCTTTAAATTTGACTTATCTGAAAGACGGAAGACTAGACATGGTCCACATTCTGCGATAACAATAACTCAACTTGTGGCTTCCTTATTGTGCGGTGGATCAGAAAGAGAAAGACGTCGACCTTAAATTTGCGCCAAATCTCTGTGATCCAGATGCCGAGCAGTGCAAGTATGGGAAGAATCGCGTGGAGGCCGACGCCAAGAGGCTGCAGGCCAAGGAGGAAGAGCTGATGAAGAGGAAACAAGACATCAGGAACCATCTGACACAGCTGAAGAAGGAGAGGAGAGACCTGCGCACTGCTGTGGAGGCTGCTGCTGGTAAGAGAGCAACTGAAAAGTCAAAAGTCTGTCCTGTAAGAAGCTTTCTCACTTTTCCCCCCACAACAGCAACACCAAAAACAGTCGCAGAGAATTCACCCGCCCCTCTGTCCTTTAGGCAAGCGTTCACACGGCTCCCTGTCGGAGCGGCTGAAGAAGGTGGAGGACGACTGCCGGAAGAAAGAGGAGGAGAGGGTGACCCTGGAGCTGGAGGTGACGGAGGTGAAGGAGAGTCTGAAGAAGGCCTTGAGCGGAGGCGTCACCCTGGGCCTCACCATCGAACCCAAAGCTGGCTCCTCTGGCCTGCAGGTCAGAACACGTGCCTGTAACTGAAGTGTCACAGCTGTTCAGGAATCAATTACTGCTCGCCTGTAAATCCCCAGCTCTTTGTCGGGCGCCTAATTCTTCCTCCTCCGCGTTTGTTTGCACAGTCGCCGGCAATGCTGCGGCGGACACAGGAGTCTTCTCCGTTCTCCAGCTGCGACACCAGCGACACAGAGTCCTGCTCCCTGCCGGTCAACAGCGCCTCGCTGCTCCGCCGCCAGCAGGCCGGTCAGAAGCCCGCGACAGTGCGGGGACACGTCCTCAGAAAGGCCAAGGTCAGTGAGTGGTGGACTTGGGTTGGCATGCGACTGAAACTTGTTGTTTTTGATAGCGCTCGAGAAAATCGTCATTTTAAGCTCGTGGGGGACATGGGAGCTGCTGCTCTACCGCTGCTTCCTTTGATACGTTTGCGTGACTTTGGTGAACCAGAAGGACGGATGTCTAAACACGCGAGTAAATAATAAGTAAATAACACATTTAAACTTTCTGACGGAGGCTGTTTGCTCTCGTGTCATATCACTGATTTTCTTCATGGGCTTTGGTGTAGGGGAGTGAGCTTGTTTTTTTAACAAAGTGAGACAAATTCTCTGGTCAGAAGCAGCGGTCTGAAGGCAAAATAAAGCAGCAAACATAAGATACTGTACACGTAATGAGCCACTTCGCCTAAAAAATATACAGTTTTGAAAAACTGGTCAAATTAAACAAACACAGCAGCATCGTCATGATTTTAAGTTTATTCTTCATTTGACCTAGTGGGAAAAAAGAAGAAGAGCAATTTATGAAGTGGCTACAATCAGTGTTTCCCTGTCCTACACACGTTTCTCTCATTTTAATCTGGTTAACTTTAATCTGGTTAATGAGCTTGACCTTTCGTCGTACGACGTATTTCTTTTGTCCGTCGTGAGCGACTGTAGAGCTGACCTGGCTCCTGCTATACATAAAAGAAGCAAATTTTGATTTGATTTCATACAATGTGGTGATTGTACACTTCCACATCTTCAATTTTCACCTGGACTCTACACACCGGACCCTTTAATGCACACAAACTAATTGCGCTTCTCTCTGTCCGTGTCTGTGTTGCAGGAATGGGAGCAGAAGAGCGGCACATAAACCTCTCACCTCCTCACCTCACGTCTTCCTTTCCTGTTCTTTCTTTTGTTTTTGTTTGTTTTGTTGTTGTTTTTTTTTTTTTAAATCTTTTTAAGAAACTGTCTATATATTTATTTAAAAGTGTTCATTCGGTCTCAGAGAGTTGGGGGACGACACATACTGTAAGTACCACAGTGTACACATAGCCACCAGTTTAAACTCTTATACTATTGAGCATGCTCAGTGTACTAAGTTGTGCAACTCGTTTTTGTTTTGTTCTTAAAAGCAAACACCAATTTTTTTTATTATTTTTTTTTCCTCACTCAAAATCTATTCTGGCAGTTTAGGTTTCAAAATGGTCAAAAAGTCAAAACCAAGTATTTATTTGTAAATGTTTGAAAGGAAACACTAGCGTTCCTTTGTTTATTTATGTTGATATATTTAAAGTTTTTTTGTTTTTTTTTTCCTTTTGTTGAATTTGTGACGCTCCACAAAATCGTTTTGTTTCGTTTTTTTTGCCTTTTTTTCTCTACAGAGCTCCCCCTACAGTTTTGGAGTACACCACCGTAAACATCCATGCATTGTCTACTACGTTATCCTCACTGTTGTAAAAAAGTCACTGCTGACGCCTCCTCCCTTCCTTCCCTTCTCCCGGTCATGTGCGTTTGTTGTAAACAGAACAGACCTTCATTTTGCATGCTTCTGTGTTTTATTGATTCTCGCCATTTGAAAAAAAAGCCGGTCTGCTATTTACTCGTGTGTGACCCCTCGCTCCGTCAGTCATCTCCTCTTCCTCGCCTCCTCCGACAACGGTTTTCTCCACTTCTTTTTTTGCTGGCTCTGTTGTGATGAACGTCTAAAATAACGCTATCACAGCCTCGATCTTACAGCCAGTACCCGGCTAGGGTGTCCAACTAAAAACCGGACCTTTAAAATACTTTTTGGCTGCGATTGGGAGTCAAGCTACTAATGCAGGGCTCCCACACCTTGGTTGACTTCAAATTCATGGACTTTCCAGGACCCATTCTCTCAGAATTCATGGACTGAATGTGCTGACACAGCGTAAGACGGGAGGGCAACTTGAAAGAGTCACTTCGCCCCCTTGGCGTCCACTGGACAAGTGATTGTCCTTGGGATCTTGGTCAAAGTCGGTCTTTGTGATATTCTTTGGTAAGACAGAGATCTTGGATATTTGCATTTCCCAGGCAACGCGTCGCCATTTGCTCTCTCTTGCTGAACGTTGGACGCGCACGTCTCCACGTTTGTCCTGCGTAGGCCTAGTCTACGTGCATCAAACACCGCGGGGCATGAAACAGTAGGTGGCGTCGTAACAAACGAGGGAGACATTTACCTAAATGTCAACTCAACTTGCACAAAATTCAAGCACTTTCAATGAGCCATGTCTATTCAGGGTGATTTTCAAGAGCGTTCAAGGGCTTTGAAAAAGTGGGAACCTTGTGCATGTATACCTTCATTCAGACTGAAGCTGGCCTGGGCGGTCTGCCTGGAAATAATAGAAGAAGCTCATCCACAGAACAACAAGACAACGGCAACAACAACAACAACAACATGCTGAAGTTCAGAGCTAACATCTAGCCTCATGCTAAAGCAGAAACTGCAAATACTGACACACGCCAGACTTGTAAAGCTACCAGAGTAAACTGTGCTTCTTGAATCGCCGCTTATACCGACAATGGATTGGACTCTTAACAGCGTGCGTGCTCCAGAAAACTCAGAAACCTCGACCGACGCGGCTGCCGTTGGTTCCTCATCCAAGAGCCTCAGTCCAGCTCCTGTAGTCACACACTCTACTGTAGCTGTGTGTGTGTGTGTGTGTGTGTGTGTGTGTGCGCGTGTGTGTGTGCAAGTGTGCGTGAATGTCTCTGAGGCACATTCCAGACTCAACAACTATACACTGACTAAAAATAAGGTCACTTGCTGTAAACCCCTGATTGCTGTGTCATGCTACATTCTCACAAACTGCGATTTTTCGTGCCACACCAAGTGCGTAAATCTCTTTTGTGCATTTTTGTGCTTTCGCATTCCGAACGTCAGCATGGAGGGAAGTAGCGGTAATTTCATTGTTAAGCTCCGCTGATATCGCTAGTTGGTATCGCTCCAGGGAAATCCTGGCCTGGCCTCGCAACGAGCTAGCAAGTAGTCAAATTTTTTGTCTGGCCTAACTAGCTAATAATTGCCAAGTTGTGTCCGGCTCCGGATTGGTTTTGCGGATCCACACGTCTCCGGAGAATCTCAACGTCGTTTGGTTCTTTGCTAGTTGTAAACTCGAGCGTCGGAGCAGTTTTCACGTGAGGGCCGGGCGGCCGAAAGCAAAATTAGCATCTACTCGCGTCTGTACACCGACTTAGCTGGAAACTCGCCGGTGTGAACACAGCATAAAAAAAAAGTCACTTATCACAAGTCAATGGTGCTTTTTTTTCTTTCTTTTCTTTTTCTTTTTATAAAGACTACATGTTCCACTGCCTAGACACTTCACTGCCATGTAGACATCACCAGGTCCACTGGGTCCTGTGTGGATTGACGGAAGTAGCGTTAGCATGTGCGGTTACTCAAAATGGATTCAATGGATTTTTCAACATAAATCGCACAGGCGCCAACTGCTCCTCAGTCTTGTACATAATGTCCTATCCCTCGTCGTGCTTTCAGCGGAAGAGCCCACAGGTCTGCGAGTCACAGTGTCGCGGGCAAGTCGGCGTGGAGGCAGTTTGTTGCTTTTTTTTTTCCCCCGTTAGCTTGTAACTGTGCTGTTGTCTGATGTAAGTCAATGTGAACCTGCTGTACATACTGGCTTTTAGGGTGAGGGTGGGGGTGTGTTTGTGTGTGTGTGGGGGGGACAGACTCATGCATCAGTGTATGTTTTTTGCACCTTATACAGTTCCTATTGTTTTGTATGTGTCAGACAGTCTCCGCCTCTGTGACGGACGCGCTTGTACATAAATGAATAAACTCCTCTGACAAACAGCTCACTCTGACTTCTGTGCTTTATTGTCCACGATGTAACATTCCCATGACGACAGCACCGGACTCTCATCCCTCCATGAAGATCACGTCAACATCCTGAAGGTGATCAAGTTTCCACCTTGACACTTAGGGACTGTTGTCACACTTTTCGTTATTTGTTCTTTGTCCTTTGTCCTTTGATAATTTTGCCAAAATTCATGCATATGTCGTGAATTTTGGCAATATTGTATATTTCAATTTGACGTCATTTCCAGCTCAGCTCCTACAGTAAGGCAAAAATACACTGTGTACAAACAAGTGTCACACTCGTACTGTTGAGCGCCAAAAATGTCCCATTGAAATCCATTCAAATTGCAATTTTTGATCTCACTTCCATTAAAGCATAATACATGCGTTTAAGCATGTCTGTGTGTCAATCTGGGCTTTTTCCTCCGAGTTGATCATTTTTACTACTCTCCACTGGCTGGCGTCATTTTGGCCATATTTGGCGTATGGAGAAAAAACATGCTATTTCCACTAGATGGCACTGTTACTGTGTTGCTGGTCAAAGTATTTTTTTTTATATCTCAGGCTGTAATAATTCAACACAATAAAGAACTTACTTTGCATGTTGTATATTGAAATAATTAATTTCTGTTTTTTTTTTTTCATCTAAAAACATGGCAGCATCATGAAAAAAATCTGGAAAATGATTTAGTATTTGATATCAATAATTAGGTCAGATGTAGGTGAGAAAAATTAGGGTTTTTTTTTTTAATAGCTTGCGAGGATGACTAATATTAGACCTGGGCCTGAGGGCATGCTTGTTTTTACCCAGCATGGATTTCTTTCTCTTTTTTTTGAAAGTAATTAGCTGAAAATGCTGAGGCTGCATTTCCAACTATAATGTTCCTCTTTTCTCCAGTAATGTTTTATAACAATGTTCTGCCATTTTTGTTTGCCATTTAATTTTTTCATACATTATATTAAATGAATTCATACAAGACTTTGGGGAGCTCCCTAACGCAACCCCTGTGTGTGTCGTGACTCACTGATATGATCTTTGAAAAAACACACACAATCCTTGTTGATGGTGTTGATATAAAGTGACCAGTTGCCTGTTGGTCTGAAGCATTTTCACACTCCAGGGAGCAGCATGACGATGACGACTCGCCTCTTGCTGATTGTTTTGCAACTCTCAGGTGAGTGATTGAGTGATGAAAAGTGTCTGAAATCTGACTTGTGTTGATAGGGTGACACTAAAAGGATATATATGCTATAGTTCAGTGATGAAGTTGACAGTATTTAACAGTTGATGGTGACATTATTCAGAGCGGCCAGAGCTTGTTTATTAGTTTATATATAACTCATAAAGGCTGCCATCAAGCTTTGTTAACTTTTGGGTTACTTCCTGTCCATTACTCAGGCTTCCCACGGGTCCTTGAAATCCTTGAAAGTTTGTGAATTTGAAAAACCCCAGACATTTTCGAGGCCCTTTTTCGTCATTAATAGACATTCTTGATGCTTGATGTAAAGTAGACGAGGCCTACGCAGAACAAACGAAAAATTGACCAAGTTCCCAAGGACACGTCACTTGTCCCGGGATAGAACCTGGTACTTTTTTTTAGTACATTCTCTGGCGAGGTTCAAAGTGAGCTGAGCTGATACTGGTAAAAAAAAATCCCGAAAACATGCGTTAATCTCCAACATTTAGCAGGGAAATTTCTCAAATCTATAAAATATTAACAGAGGAGTGTGGTGTATTTAGTGACGGCACTGCTGAAAGCCGAAAATAACCGCTTCTCTAGTCACTAGTTTGTGTGTTTGTATCAAACATCGTCACGGCACGGTGATGTTACTTGGACATCACCTGGTACTATAGTAATGGAAAATGACCCACACCGTGTGGAGTCGGGCCTTGCCAAGGTTATAGTGGAAAAGTGCCTTCAGTGGAACTAGATGGAACAAATCCAAACCTCATCACAGGCCGGAACATCTCGTCACGCCTTCGCCGTCATTACATCTTTGTTACCGAGCCAAAGAATTGGACTGAAGCTCCGAGCTACTGCAGAGAGAAATACACAGGCCACTGTGGCCACTGTGCCGAGCCTTGGATCGGCCTGTACGAGAAGATTATCTGGCAGTGGTCAGATGGCTATGAGGAGAATGGAACTGAATATAGGAACTGGGACACCATTGAAAACCGCTGAATCAAAATGTTAAAGTACACCTGCCTGTAGTTATCATAGTCAATATTTTACCACAACTGTGTGAGCTCGTTACTGTCTCTACCTGCAGGAATTAAAGTGCAACAGCGCCCTCTTGTGTTTATATGTATGCAGGACTGCTTTTGAGAGAGAGGCAAAGAGAGTCTTTTCAGGATGAGGACAAAGGGAAAAAAGCAGTCGAAATGCACAATTAATTGTGAAGGCAGCCATTTATCATCTCAACAAAATCATTTTAATACATGTATCAGAATGCATTGGTATAATGAAGGTATTGTGAAGTATGAAAAGTATGAATAAATGTCTTGTTTTGTTTGTCATCGCAGAGTTTAGAGCGAAAACATGTTCATAAAATGGGGCTTAAAAAGCCTAAAACCATTCAGCAATCATCAAATGTACTGACGTTCTCTAATGACTTGTTATTTCAAACAAGTCATTAGAAACTGAGATCTTAAAAGTCCAATATTCAGTGCAAACAACGTAAAGCCCTGTGAAACGTCGCTAACGTGTCTGGGCAGGTAGCTCCGTTGGTTAAAGTGATTCTAAAAAATCATGAGATGGTGGGTTCAGTGTTTGAAAGACTCTGGCCAAGATGAGAAACTCAAAAACACCAAGACATTTAGAGGAAGAGCATCAGGGCAAGTTGCTCAGTCCATCAGAAGGTGACTTGTATCTGTAAGATAATTGGTTTGAATCTTACAACAAAGTGAATTTCACACATTTTTAAAACTGCAGACAAGAAACAGAACTAAAAAACACAAAGCAGCTCAGTAAGAATAGCTTGTACTATCAAATTAAGACTTGAATGTCTGAAGTTGTGATGTTTTTGAGTTCAAGATTCAATGTAAATCACCTAAAAAATTCAGAGAATAGTTACTATACGATGACACTTTGTTGAGATTTATATACTACTATACTATGACTTTTTTGACTGATTTTGAACGACATACTATACTATGACTTTTTTGACTGATTTTGAACGACATACTATACGATGACTTTTTTGACTGATTTTGAACGACATACTATACGATGACTTTTTTGGCCTATTTTTGAAGACATACTATACTATGACTTTTTTGAGTGATTTTGGACGACATACTATACTATGACTTTTTTGACTGATTTTGGACGACATACTTTTACTATGACATTTTTGACTGATTTTGAATGACATACTATACTATGACTTTTTTGGCCTATTTTTGACGACATACTATACTATGACTTTTTTGGCCTATTTTGGACGACATACTATACTATGACTTTTTTGGCCTATTTTTGACGACATACTATACTATGTCTTTTTTGAGTGATTTTGGATGACATACTATACTATGACTTTTCTGACTGATTTTGGACGACATACTATACTATGTATTTTTTCAGTGATTTTGGACGACATACTATACTATGACTTTTTTGAGTGATTTTGGACGACATACTATACTATGACTTTTTTGGCCTATTTTGGACGACATACTATACTATGACTTTTTTGGCCTATTTTGGACGACATACTATACTATGACTTTTTTGGATGATTTTGGACGACATACTATACTATGACTTTTTTGAGTGATTTTGGACGACATACTATACTATGATTTTTGGGCCTATTTTGGACGACATACTATACTATGACTTTTTTGAGTGATTTTGAACGACATACTATACTATGACTTTTTTGGCCTATTTTTGACAACATACTATACTATGACTTTTTTGGCCTATTTTTGACAACATACTATACTATGACTTTTTTGGGCTAATTTTGACGACATACTATACTATGACTTTTTTGACTGATTTTGAACGACATACTATACTATGACTTTTTTGGCCTATTTTTGACGACATACTATACTATGACTTTTTTGGCCTATTTTGGACGACATACTATACTATGACTTTTTTGGCCTATTTTGGACGACATACTATACTATGACTTTTTTGAGTGATTTTGGACGACATACTATACTATGACTTTTTTGAGTGATTTTGGACGACATACTATACTATGACTTTTTTGACTGATTTTGGACGACATACTATACTATGACTTTTTTGAGTGATTTTGGACGGCATACTATACTGTGACTTTTTTGGCCTATTTTGGACGACATACTATACTATGACTTTTTTGGCCTATTTTGGACGACATACTATACTATGACTTTTTTGGCCTATTTTGGACGACATACTATACTATGACTTTTTTGAGTGATTTTGGACGACATACTATACTTTGACTTTTTTGAATGATTTTGGACGACATACTATACTATGACTTTTTTGGCCTATTTTGGACGACATACTATACTATGACTTTTTTGAGTGATTTTGAACGACATACTATACTATGACTTTTTTGGCCTATTTTTGACAACATACTATACTATGACTTTTTTGGGCTAATTTTGACGACATACTATACTATGACTTTTTTGACTGATTTTGAACGACATACTATACGATGACTTTTTTGACTGATTTTGAACGACATACTATACGATGACTTTTTTGGCCTATTTTTGAAGACATACTATACTATGACTTTTTTGAGTGATTTTGGACGACATACTATACTATGACTTTTTTGACTGATTTTGGACGACATACTTTTACTATGACATTTTTGACTGATTTTGAATGACATACTATACTATGACTTTTTTGGCCTATTTTTGACGACATACTATACTATGACTTTTTTGGCCTATTTTGGACGACATACTATACTATGACTTTTTTGGCCTATTTTTGACGACATACTATACTATGTCTTTTTTGAGTGATTTTGGATGACATACTATACTATGACTTTTCTGACTGATTTTGGACGACATACTATACTATGTATTTTTTCAGTGATTTTGGACGACATACTATACTATGACTTTTTTGAGTGATTTTGGACGACATACTATACTATGACTTTTTTGGCCTATTTTGGACGACATACTATACTATGACTTTTTTGGCCTATTTTGGACGACATACTATACTATGACTTTTTTGGATGATTTTGGACGACATACTATACTATGACTTTTTTGAGTGATTTTGGACGACATACTATACTATGATTTTTGGGCCTATTTTGGACGACATACTATACTATGACTTTTTTGAGTGATTTTGAACGACATACTATACTATGACTTTTTTGGCCTATTTTTGACAACATACTATACTATGACTTTTTTGGCCTATTTTTGACAACATACTATACTATGACTTTTTTGGGCTAATTTTGACGACATACTATACTATGACTTTTTTGACTGATTTTGAACGACATACTATACTATGACTTTTTTGGCCTATTTTTGACGACATACTATACTATGACTTTTTTGGCCTATTTTGGACGACATACTATACTATGACTTTTTTGGCCTATTTTGGACGACATACTATACTATGACTTTTTTGGCCTATTTTGGACGACATACTATACTATGACTTTTTTGAGTGATTTTGGACGACATACTATACTATGACTTTTTTGAGTGATTTTGGACGACATACTATACTATGACTTTTTTGACTGATTTTGGACGACATACTATACTATGACTTTTTTGAGTGATTTTGGACGGCATACTATACTGTGACTTTTTTGGCCTATTTTGGACCACATACTATACTATGACTTTTTTGGCCTATTTTGGACGACATACTATACTATGACTTTTTTGGCCTATTTTGGACGACATACTATACTATGACTTTTTTGAGTGATTTTGGACGACATACTATACTTTGACTTTTTTGAATGATTTTGGACGACATACTATACTATGACTTTTTTGGCCTATTTTGGACGACATACTATACTATGACTTTTTTGAGTGATTTTGAACGACATACTATACTATGACTTTTTTGGCCTATTTTTGACAACATACTATACTATGACTTTTTTGGGCTAATTTTGACGACATACTATACTATGACTTTTTTGACTGATTTTGAACGACATACTATGCTATGACTTTTTTGGCCTATTTTTGACGACATACTATACTATGACTTTTTTGACTGATTTTGGACGACATACTTTTACTATGACATTTTTGACTGATTTTGAATGACATACTATACTATGACTTTTTTAGCCTATTTTTGACGACATACTATACTATGACTTTTTTGACTGATTTTGGACGACATACTATACTATGACTTTTTTGAGTGATTTTGGACGACATACTATACTATGACTTTTTTGGCCTATTTTGGACGACATACTATACTATGACTTTTTTGAGTGATTTTGGACGCTAACTATACTATGACTTTTTTGGCCTATTTTGGACGACATACTATACTATGACTTTTTTGGCCTATTTTGGACGACATACTATACTATGACTTTTTTGAGTGATTTTGGACGACATACTATACTATGACATTTTTGAGTGATTTTGGACGACATACTATACTATGACTTTTTGGCCTATTTTGGACGACATGCTATACTATGACTTTTTTGAGTGATTTTGGACGACATACTATACTATGACTTTTTTGAATGATTTTGGACGACATACTATACTATGACTTTTTTGACCTATTTTGGACGATAAACTATACTATGACTTTTTTGGCCTATTTTGGACGACATACTATACTATGACTTTTTTGAGTGATTTTGGACGACATACTATACTATGACTTTTTTGGCCTATTTTGGACGACATACTATACTATGACTTTTTTGGCCTATTTTGGACGACATACTATACTATGACTTTTTTGGCCTATTTTGGACGACATACTATACTATGACTTTTTTGGCCTATTTTGGACGACATACTATACTATGACTTTTTTGGCCTATTTTGGACGACATACTATACTATGACTTTTTTGGCCTATTTTGGACGACATACTATACAATGACTTTTTTGAGTGATTTTGGACGACATACTATACTATGACCTTTTTGAGTGATTTTGGACGACATACTATACTATGACTTTTTTGAGTGATTTTGGACGACATACTATACTATGACTTTTTTGGCCTATTTTGGACGACATACTATACTATGACTTTTTTGGCCTATTTTGGACGACATACTATACAATGACTTTTTTGAGTGATTTTGGACGACATACTATACTATGACTTTTTTGGCCTATTTTGGACGACATACTATACTATGACTTTTTTGAGTGATTTTGGACGACATACTATACTATGACTTTTTTGGCCTATTTTGGACGACATACTATACTATGACTTTTTTGGTCTATTTTGGACGACATACAATACTATGACTTTTTTGAGTGATTTTGGACGACATGCATACTATGACTTTTTTGAGTGATTTTGGACGACATGATATAACTTTGCCATAGGTCTAAAACAAATGTTCTGTGATTGATTATAGTCCCGCCCTGAAGACGTCTTTATGAAAATATTCAATGTAGAAAACAGCTCCCCTTGGAGGAGGCAGCAACAGGTTTTTATTCTGCTCTGAGATTGTTCGGTCCAACTGAAACTTGATCAATGCGACAAGATAACAGTCAGACATTTTTTTTTCGTCAAATTACCACGTTTTCATACCAAATTATAAACACCACAGTTAATTGTATGACACACAAACGAAGCCTCAGCTGCAGCAATTTTTCCACCTTCAGAAGTTGTGTTATTGCCACAGAACGTGTTGACATCAGACTTACCTTAAGTCTATTTGTGTTCTCCTCTTGTGTGTCTCCGTCGCAAGATGCTGTTTCATGTCGTTTGTGCCACGGTAGCTGATGAAAAAATCCAACTGACAAAATGCTCCTCATCGTTCTTACTTTTAACAATGTGGTGAAAAACAAAACAGGGCAACCACGCTCTTACGATGTTTTGAATTGCTGTTGTACATATTTTCCACTTTACCCCCTTACGACTGTTATTAAGTCTACACAATAAGACTGAGTGAAAAAGAAGATACAACCAGGTGGTCAGGCTGTCCTCTCGATCTCAGACAGTTGGATTCAAAAGACACAGAAGAAAATACATGTCGCTCTGTTGCCAGCATGAGGTGTGAACCTATGTGAGAAACCAGCAGGCGTACAAGTTATGGTAGAGATTTATTCCAGGATGCAGGTTGAGTGCACTATGCTTCCTGATGAGGACACACAACTGTTTTTTATCTCCAAAAACAAGCGATCAAACAAACAGCAAGAAAAGAGGAAAATAATATTAAAACAAGAAAAACTGTGTGGACCAAAAAAACAAACAAAAAAAACAAGGTCAGTGCCATCATCTGTGAAACTCCTTCACTATTATATTGTATTTCCATAATTCCCATTTTCCCCTTTTGTTTAAGAGGACATTGATACAATGACGACACATCACTAGAGAACTAAGAACATGTGCAGAATATGTACAAAAGATGAATCATGGTGTAAATAAGAACGGGTGAACGTGATCTGCTGCGGCAAACACAGGACGAAACAGGACGGTTGATCTCCGTGGTGACGGTAAAAGCGTTGGTGGCTGGTAAGAAGCCTTTCACCCCCTAAGACCCCCTTTTGGATCCAGAGTCAGAGTCGATTTGTGCAGCTGCCCAGTACGTGTCGACGGCACTTCTCACACAATTAGTGCAATCATACAAACAAAAACAAAGAAAAGGCAACCCAAACACTCGCCAGTGTTTACACGAGAAGTGTATCAAAAATATCCGTTTACATCGTGTGGTTGTGAGTGTCTTTATAGGACAAAATGGTTCCCCAGTTCACAATGAAGACCAAAAAGTTATCTTAATCATCAAGTTACACAGAAAACGTGGAAAAGTGGATATTATGTGAAGCAGGCAACGGTGCTGAGGAAACTGGAAAAGAATGAAAACTGCTCAAATTCTGGAAACTGCCCCAAAACAAAAAAGTAGTCGTGTAAAACACACACACACGTCAAAGGTAATATATATATATATATATGGAGATATATATATATATACAAAGTGGAGATTGTTCATATTTACACATTTACATACAACAAACCAAAACCGTTAAGGAGACACCATTCCACCATGGGCTACGCCTAATATAGGCTGATACAGTAAAATATATCAACTACACCTTCCCTCCATGACGGCGACCTTTGTCTCCAGGGGAATGATTTTTTATTTCTTTTTATTTCACCCAGAATTTGTGGAGCAGAAAAAGGAGGAGGAGGAGGAGGAGGAAGAAGAAGAGGAAGAAAGGGCAGGCGATTATCAGAAATAAATACAGTTGAAAGCAGGAAAGGTCAGCGAGCAGATTACCCTCTGCTGTCTTAGGCACCGTGGGACAGACGACGAGCTCGTACGGGAGGAGGTGACGCGTGCAAGTTAAGAAACACGCGTGTGAACGGGTGGATGAAGGAGAACGGTGTGAATGAAAGCAGGTGAGTGAGTCAAGTACCTGTGAGTGGGCTTTTAACAGAGTGCAACACCGCCCTCTTGTGTTTTGCATGTGCACATTACTCCTTTGCAAATTCACAAGGGTAAAATCGACAAATCCTACATTCCGTTGAGGGAACATTATTGCCTTTGGAGAGGGAGTGTCGAGTAAATACGGGGAGAAACCAAGAGAGAGTGTAATGAAAGGAGGGAAGAGTAAAAAGACATTTAGTACTTTAAAGAGATAGTTGATGAGTTTTGAAGTGTGCTCGTACGAGGCACTGACCGACACATGGTCGGTGCCTCACTGCGCTCTGCGTCTGAGACACGGAGACTCGCTCTCAGTGGAAACAGGTCAGAAAAATCTGTTTGATAACAAGATAAAAGGGTGAACATCTTACTGACGGCTTAAATCGGCAAAGATTTGATTAGGAAAGGCTTTTGTTAAGTTGCTTAAATTTGTGTTTTCAGTCAGAGTCTCTGTGTCTCAGGCTAGTCCACGTCAAAACCCCAGAACTATCCCTTTAAAATCACCTGAACACAGTGGCGTTTGGACACCACTCACTTTCAGTCGCCTGCCTCGTGGCCACGAATGATTCAACCCCCTCCCACTGTGAATCCGACTGTGCACCAGTGCACACAGTTGATGATTTGAGTGTCTACAAATGTGTACACAGTGCGCACACACACACACACACACACATTTACTTTTCCTTTTTTTTTTCTTTTGGAACACCGATGAGAGCGTGTGACCTGGTGTGACACCATCATTATCTTCAGCGGGCGTCAGCACGGGTCTTCAGGGCCGAGGAGGGGAAGCTGAGTCTCTCTCGTCCTCGAGCAGAAAGACACTGAGGGAAAAGGATGGAGTCGAACGGGACGTCCCTCCACCAGGCTCCGCCCCTTCCAAGGAGAAAAAAAAAAAAAATCACCAAAGCTGGAACTGAAGGGTTGAGGAGGCCGTGGTGTGGAGGCAAAGTGTCCGCGGAGGCGAAAAAGAAAGTAGAGAGAGAGTAGGAGGAAGGCAAAGTGGAGTCCCTGTGCTCGTTAGCTGGCTAGGCTAGGCTAGCTTGTTAGCGTTGTCATGGCAGCCATCAGCTGGTTAGGTAACTGTGTAGCTCTCGCGAGTTGATGCTCAGGACCACACCTGAATGGTTGCCTGGCAACAAACGTGGGGGTGGGGGGAGAGAGAGAGAGAAGAAACAGAACAGAGGTGAGACACTGAGCCTTATATCACCTTATATTTAACAATCATTAAGCAGCTTATTTAAATAGATTTAATGGTAAGAGCAGGATTTTTGCAGGATCTATAGGTGATTTATTATAATGGATGTCACCATGCGGCGGTTTTATATCTTCTTTTTGTTAAGTTTCGGTCACTGACATATTCTGTGCTGCATCTATATATATACAGTAATCATGATGGCACACTAACATGATATGACATGCTTCGGTTATGAGATGATTTTAATCATCATGCTCGCAAACTGCACGCCACCATGTGACCAACGTTGAAGGTCAAAGTAAATGACATGAATATTCTTATTTTTTTTTGGGCAGCACCAGTGATACGGACGGAGAAGTGAAAAGTCATCGGGTACCTTGGTGCGTGTTAGCTGCTGGTGTTAGTAGCTTGGGTTTTAGTAGCAGTGGTTAGTGGTAGTGGTCCTTATAAGGGAACGGAAGGCGGGGCTACCTCCTGCGTTACCTAGAGTCTGCGAGTCCAGGTCGTCGTCAATGAACTCCTCCCCCTGGATGATGTGCTGGGTGTCTTCGCTGTGGTTGACGGGGCTCGTCATTTCCTGCTCCTTCTCGTTGTGCATCTGCGCGTAGACGTTGCGGCTGCCCGGGAGCTTCCTGAAAAACAGCGGGGGATAGGCATCCTCAGTCCTAAGCCAAGGACTGTGGGATTTGTTGTTTTTGTAAGATGGAGGTCTTAGTTTTTGTTTTCATTTAAGTGACTTTTTTTTAAGGGTGAATATATGTGTTTGGGACACGAGCAGGTGCAGCTGGTGAGTTAGTCAAGTGCGGGGTGAAAAAAAACGCATGCAGTTTGTTTTCACACATTGTGAATCATCTTTTGCTACAAAATGTGATGAAGGATAAATATGCGATGAGGTAATATATATAAAAAGCTGTATATCGGGATATACTGTATATTATAAATATACAACAGTGTTGTAATGTAACAAAGTACAAGTACAAAACTCATCAATCAGAAGAAGAAGAGTTGGTAATGGTCTGTATTGACTGTATATAGAGCATTTCTAGGCTTAATGAACTGCTTTACACTACAGTTTTCACCCATTCACACGTTTCAACATGGTAATTCATGTAATACTTGTTATTATTCTGTCTTCATGAACAAAAACAATGTGATATTATGAAAGAATGCAATGATTATTTGATTATTTATCGATCACTAAATGATTCATCCACTATTCTGATCATCGAGTCATTCAGATTCAGATTTTTCTGCATCTTAAATGTGAATATTTTGTGGTTTCATGCTTCATGTGACAAATAAATCATTAAAAGTGAATCATTTTGGTTTGTGGACAAAAAAAATAAAGAAGACATTTCAGAAACATCATCATTTCCAGGTTTGGTCAACATTTTTATGGAATTTTACAGACCGAACAAGTACTTGATTAATCGATTATGAAATTCATCGTTAGTTGCAGCGCTAATATTACGTCCTGTCGTACTCCATTAGAATAGAGAGCATCCGAATATACGACAGAATAGCAGCCTTTCATTGCTATGTTGTATAAAAAAGATACAGTATTATGTCAAAAGTAATATTAAAAAATAACAGACAACATGCAGACATATCTTTTTTGGGCTGAATGACACGTGACAGGTTCTTGACGGGGCTTGACTCACCTTTTGAACTTGTACAAGATGAAGGAACCGGTGGCAATGATGCTAATAAGAAAAATGACTGCAAGAGCCCAAATTCCTGGACCTCCAGCTGCTCCGTGGTAACCTAGTTTCATGAGCCACACAAACACACCCATGAAGAACACAATATATGAAGATATTCTGAGCAGGAGGCATAGAAGGTTTGCAATAAAGTCTTAGTCAGATTTTTTTTTAACTAAACCACCTGCACAGATTACACAACCATGTTAAATTCACTGAGGTAAAAACCCGGGAGGATTAAAAAGCACAGCACAGCACAGCACAGCACAGACAGGGTCAGACTTGAGAAGATTCAGATTAGTTAGGAAACCAGGAAAGTAAAAGGCGCAGGGATCTAAGAGGTGGAAAGCTGCAGGTGTATGGTTCATGAACGCACCCGTCTCTGCTGCTGCAGCTGCTGAGTCATTAGCAATTAGCCCTTGGAAATAAATCAATAACATGCAATTATCAATAAAAAGAAAACAAAAAACAAAAAAACAAACACAAAAAAATTGCACTTACAAAAGCGGACAAAATGACGTGGAAATACTAACCTGCATTTGGGTCAGCCAGCATGACCAGAACTTGAAGACCCCCCCGCACCACAAAGCTCACATTGTGGTCATTGAAGGCCTGTATTATGGCTGGAATTCGCTGAGGATGATGAAAATATTCAATCAGCGAAAAGTAAAAAAAAAAATATATAATAATAAATAAATAAATATCCAGAAGTGGTTGATGTGGTCATTTATTTTTTATCTGTCTGTACCTTATCGACAAACAAGTTCCTCTTGGCTGGTTTGCTGTTCAGTGGGAGAATGTACAGGTCGGCGGTGGTGGGGAGGTCCGGCTTCACCACGGTAACCAGGGACTCCTGAGGGACACCTGTGATCTGAGGTCACATGGTTAATGTGTTAATGAGTAAAAAAATGTGAAATTAAAACACTAGTGAGTGGGTCAAAATATCGATTTGGTGAAATATCGATATCAAAATTTAGATTGCAAAAGCAGATCATGATATGGCAATGAGGAAATTGGTAATACTGACTCAGAATTCCCAACTAAATTACACTGTTTCGACCAATAACAATGTCAAAAAACGTAACTGAATTTAAAAAAAAAAAGAGCCTGTTATCTAGTTTGTTTTTATACCAACTTCCTGTGTCACATGGTCCATGAGGACTGTCTGAAATTCAACAGCAGAATTTAAATCATTTCAACGTACAGGAGGCAAATTCTGGACCCAAAGAAACACAGAGATCAGAGATAATTGAGATGTCCATTAAATGTAATCCTGATTGTAGATATACATTAGATCTATGTCTTAACAACAACAAACATGTTACTTAAAAGTCTAACCTTTGCGAGTATTTTGGTGACCACTTGGCCAATGTCCTCTCGCCACTCTGGGATGTTTGGGTTGAAGTGGTCAAGGTTCCTGCTGAAGCTCAGAGGGATGACCTGGAAGTTATCTGGGACATGACAGAACACGGGAGGAGTTAGCGATCATTGAACGCATTCACAAAGAAACGTTTCATTAAAAATGAGCCATAAAGAAGATTTTTTTTCTGTCCACTTGCACTGAGGAAGACCATGAGATGTGACAGTGAGTTAAGAGTGTGTGTTTGCTTTGTTCAACTGCTATTTCCAAGTCACCAACTGTCGCGCTCAACAACCACCTCTTTGTGGAGTTCTGGCTGCTGACTGGATAAAATGCTGCGTGTGTGCAAATACACTAGATCTGCGTTACCGTAGACTTGGACGGTCCTGGTATCCTGAACCATGGATCGTCCGTTGGAGGCCTGGACGGTGACTGAAACCTCTCCGGTCTCGGGGAAACGAGTCAAAAGGCTGCTCTGCAGAGTCAGCGTCGGCTGCGTGAGACAGAGTCACAGCAGGTATCACAGGGTTGTCTTGTATTGATGAATTTGGGCTACTCATCATTTGTATCAACTTTATTAGTGAAGTTTATTAATACATAGCATGAAAACAAATACTGCATGACAGAATACGTATAAAAAAGTGCAAAAGCCAACAAGAGGTGAGTGTTTAGCAGTAATATGACACTCAGTATGTTTACATGCACAGTTTAATCGAGCTAAGGCCTTAGTCCGACGAAAACAGGCAATCGGACAACCTATTGAGTCCGAGTTTCGGTTGCTGTATCTCTCTATAAGCTAGCGTGTATTGAATCAGTTTCCTGTTGACCTTTACGTCACAGAAAAACAAACAGCGAACAGCAAGAGGAGCGGTGAGATGGATCGTGCTTTGGTTCTGTATGTTCCGCACCTGCTGTACATATTAATTGTACTACAAATAAGCCGATGCCGCATGATTTCCAGCAACAGAATTACAGTTTATAGGTCGCCTCCTTCTACTTCCGGGACAAAGACCGGGGAGGACATTTTGCTGCATGCGGAGAACGCCAAGCCTGACTCCAGTCCGACTAATCGTATTCATGCAGGGGCAATCGGACTATGAATTGCATTATCCAGGTATGTTAGTCCGATTAAGACTAGTTTGATTTTAGTCAGACTAACATGTTCACATGACATTAAAAAAATATATATATATTTATCTTAGTCTGACTAAAACCTGACTTTCAGCATACATGTAAACAGATCCAGTGTTCTCTGGACCTCTGAAAATAACACCTATGTTTGATCGAATGCTTGAAAATGTTGCGTGTGGTGCATCCTTTTACCTGCAGGTTGTCTCCTATCCACCAGTAGAAGACAGTCAGGTTGGCCTCAGTGGGGAGAACAATGGCCGACAGATTAACCTCTTGGTTTCTTTCTGCGATGGGAACCACTTCCAGGTGGACTTCTTGAAGCGGAGCTAGAACGGAATTCATGAAATCAAGTCAATCAAGTGCCACAATTAGAGAAGTACAGTATTTAAGAACAAATTTAAATTAATCTTATATTATCTGTGTTTCCTGTCTGTACAGAGTTGCGTGAACTAAAATGAGGGCCAACGTTGTTCTGGTTTTCCACGGATTCATACCTTGGTCTTTATGGTCACAAGTTTTAGGGGCTGCCTGTATGTTGGTAGACTATCAATTTTACAACAAAGGTAGAACTTTGAGTTTTAAAGCTCTAGAAAAACATATTTGCTGACTGAGGTATCACAGATTTGCCTTGTATAATGAAACTTCAAGTGTCAGACAAGGTAAGGTAATCATTTGTGCCCGGGAAGTGAAAAATGAAGAGTTATAAAAATAAAAAAAGAAAGGAAAAGAAAACGAGACCCAATCCCGTCTTCTTCACAGCAGGGGCTGAGCGTTTGAGGAAGTGAGAGAACAAAACAATGTGTTCATCATCTTTTTCTCTGGCACTTGTAAAAACAAATTTAGGTCAAAGGAGTTGCGAGGTTGCTGACAGAGTGTGCGATTTCAGGAACCAAACCTTCACTGACTCCTTTAAAACAAAACAAACAAAAAAAAAAGATTCCAGACACAGCAAAATACAGGAAAACATGAAAGTCAAAGAAACCAACCTGTGACCTGGATGTACATGGTGGCCTCGTCGTGCCCGGCCATATTCTCCGCCTTCACCGTGACCCTGTAAATGCCTGGCTTTTCATAGCGATGCTGGATGGGTTCATCAGTCACCGTCAGGTTCTGGTAAATGGCCCTGACACCATCGCCGAGGTCCACCTGGTACTTGGTGCTGCTGGTGTCGCCCTGGTTTGGAGAGAGCAATGACACAGCTCAGCACATTCGACATATGGAGACGGGACAAACCAACAGGAAGACGCCTTTCATCGAACCTACCTGTTCCTGGTGGACGATAAATGTTATATCGTCGCCAGGCACCACGGCGAGCATCTGCCCCTTGATGCCGACCCATAGTCCTCTAGGGGGCAGTAGAGGGCAGTTATGCTGTTTGGCACTCTGTTGCTTGTTTAGCCCTCCTTCGCACGCGTTTAATATCACCTTCCTGTAGCTGAAGGACAGCAGAAGAGGACAGATGTGAGAGTGTGGACATGTCTGCTAAGCCGTGACAGGATCAGATTGTGAGTTTGAACAGTCGACCTTTCTTCAAACCATAGGGAGTGAAGACATTTGGGGAAAGTGAGGACATTCAATTTTGGCTGCTCCTCACATTCTCTCACGTGTCCTTGCTACAGATGCCGCACAAACATGTGTGTGTGTTCTTGTATGGGTATCTTTGTGAGGACCAAACAACTTATGATAGGGAGTGAGGACATTTGTGGGTTAACACTTAGGTGAGGGTTAGAATTTGGGGCAATTAGGCATTTGGTTGTGATGGTTAATGTTACGGCAGGGGCTAGAGATTGCATGGTGTCTATGACTGTCCTCACTAAGAATGTGTGTATGTGGACATATGCAGACCCAGTGGTGGACTCGTAGGTCTGTCCCAGGTGGCAATCTTCAGGCGGTGAGTCGGGATCGTGCCAGAAGTCAGCGAAGCAGCGGTCGCCCTCCTTCTGGGACCGCTCAAAACCGTAGTCACTAAACACACACACACGCACCACAGACATGACGTGATTTAGCTGTAGAAAAAAAGCTAAAACTAAAGCAGACATGGAACGTCTTCTCCATCAAGTAGAAGAAGAAGTATCTACGTATATTTGTATAATAAATAACACATTTAATAATTAAGGGAACAGGCAGTGTAAGCTGTGACCCATTCTGAATTTTGACTTTTCTCTCAGAAGTCTGACTTTGTTCACAGAATTCTGACTTTTTTCTCAGAATTCATGCTGTTTTTTTATTCTTTCTTTCTTTCAAAACATTTTTATTTTATTTTACATGTGGCCCTAATACTCTTCTGTACAATTTAATGTTAATTTAATTTTAATGTGCTCATATTTTTGTTTCCACACACACACACAGACACAGACACACAAAGGCATATGCTACTTTCTGCTCTAATGACCCAGTTTCCCCACTGGTCCAGTAAAGTTGAAAGAAGTCATGAAGTGATTCTTAAGGCCTCACCAGTTGAAATCTCTCTCTGCACATTGACAGGGTTTCGTGACCAGAGCCGAGGTGTAGCTCTTTCCTTTGATGCAGAACGCTGTGTCCTTTCTCTTCCTGAAACTCCGCTCCTGGCCCATGATGCACTTCTCTCCCTGAAAGCAAACAGTGCCGCGTGGAGACTTTTTTTCTTTTTCTTTTAAAGATACGAATATGTGTGTGTGTGTGTGTGTATGTGTTTATGTGTTACCTGCAGATCTGTGAGCAGCCAGGAGTCGTAGTCAGACTCAGTGCACTGACGGGGAAAAGACTGCCTGAAGTCCACTTTGACCAGCTCCCAGTCCGACCTGTAGCTGATGTGACCAAACACACTGCAAACACACACAATGAAGACATCTTTTAATGTTCTATTCAAATGGTTCTAAAACCTTTTATACCGAGTACCACCTGAGAAAATACAGGGGCGCAAGTAGCCATGTAATTCAGTTTCCTCTTTTGTCCACTAGATGGCAATGTTTAACAGTGCAAGACGCCACACACTACCTTCAGTTTACTGTCTGTGTGGTTGTCGTTTTAAAGCAGAATAACGAGACACAAGACAACGACTGATGTTGATTTCACCATATCCATACAGACTTGATTTCCCGTTTACATTTCTTTTCCCACATCTGTGGCCTGTACCTTTTTCATTAAGGGTTGATCTGCTTTATTGAAGGCTGCAGTTCACTCATGTTATGAAAAATCATGTATAGACAGGTCTGGTTTAAATTGCTACAAGATTCCAGGGCTAAATATGAATTATATAGCCCCCTGTGACGTGCCGGTATTGTGTGAGAAATCTGTCACCAAGTCTTTTTTTTTAAATGGTAGAATTCGCAGTGAATATTTTTCAAGGACAGAGTCCCTTTTTGAAAAACACAGCAACATCTGTTGGATGATCCAGTTAAGAGGACTTGAAATACTCATACATTCTGTAGTCATTTTTACTTTTGTCTGAAGCATGAATGAAATTCATGAGTCACTGTGACCAGGCTGCCCCTCTCCGTGGAGGAAATCATTTGTTATAAACAAGATCGAGAGAGATTAAATGTTAGTTTGTTCATCACTACATTGATATTTTACCAGTCTGACATAAAAAGTATTAATCAGGATGTAACTGGCATTTCATGCAGTTTGAAGTTTGTTGTGCTTTTCACGATAAAATACCAAATGTTGCCATTGAGGAACGTCAAAGCCAACGTGTGGTTATTAAGGTAATTCCACTCACGCTGTTGCAGGAAGCCGGGGAATCAGAGTAAGTTGGTCCCCAGAGAGAAAAGAGTTGGATAAATGTCTGTAAATTGTTCGAATTTTTTGACCTGTATTTGGACACTGAGACAAAGACTCTAACAAATGTTATTTTAAATATGTGTTTTACTGTTCAAATTTCAAATTTAACAAAATCTGGTGTTCATGCACAACTACAGTGTTTTTTTCCTCAATAAACCTTTTTCTTTTTCTTCATTTTAAATTGTTAATGCAGTATTTTAATTTTAACATGCAGTAAATTGTAAATAACTTACTCAAAGGACATTCTCTGGCCATTTTATGGTTAAAATAAGCAAAAAAAAATGTCCAGACCATTTTGAGGCTTAGGTGTTAAAGGTGACATCTATTTTTTTTTTTATTATTATAGGGGAAACACAGTGCGCATTCACCAGTCCATTAAAGTGTGTACTGCTCACTTTGTTCTCGCACAAAGCCAACTCATCAGTGTGAAGTTAAAAAAACTACAAAAAAAACAGCTCTATTGCTTTGTTGGTTTGTCAGTTTCCGCCAGTCCTCTGAGTTAATTTAGCACTTTTCTTTTTTTGTTTTTGAACAGCCACTCCAGAGCCCTAAGAGCTCCATTAGTGGACAAACAACACCCCAATCAGCTCAATGCAAAGAAATCAACACTCATTAACAGTAGGGAATTTGTTGCTTTAGTTCCTCTCATTAAAAACAGAGCTGAGGAGGAGCAAACATTACCGGCAATGTGTTTACAACCGCTTTTCCCTGAGAAATGGTGTTGTTAAATCATCTTACATACAGGGATTCCACTGAGAAGAGACAGTGTGTCAGTGTGTGAAACTAAACAAGGAGAAATGGGTGTGTCCGTGGCAAAATGATCTGGCATGATTACGCGCAAAAGAAGCCCGCGGAGAATCGGTCCGCTCTCTGATATTAGACCAGCTGTCATTAGTATGAGTGGTGGGCGATCTCTGTTCTTTTCCACCTGTCCTTGGTGCTAAGTCACTGCTCAAAGACTTCATTATGGGATGGCGGGTGCCGCACCGTGAGAAATCGAACGCTGCGGCGAGGGAAAAAAAAAAGACCTTGGCTAATCTGTCAGACATGATCTGCCCTTAACACACCACTGTGGCTGCTGACCCTATCTCGCTAAGACAGATGGACAATGTGTGGACATGAATACTTACACTCAATGGCCACTTTATTAGGTACACCTGCTCAACTGTTCCTTTGAGCAAATTTGTAGCCAGCCTATCGCATTCTAAGGCTGACACTTAGTCCAAAAATGAAATCTGAAGGATTCTGTCCAAATTATATCTGTGACACCTTTTCTGCTGCCTCCAATACTTCCAACAAATGAACATATCAAATAATATAATAGCAGTGACGACAGAAAAGAGGGAGAGCGTGTACGTAAGTCTAGACGAGTCACAATTAAATGATCTGTAATATTTATTTTAGCATTTTCTATATTTATTACTAAGCATTTTTGCATAGTAACAAATAAATATACTGCTTCTATTCTTAACTCTACTGTTAATTAGCATACTGTATAGCAGGACTATTCAATTACAAACTCATTTGGGCCGCATTTTCAAAAGCAAGAAATTTAGCTGGCCCAGACATTTCCTGCAGCCAGTAAGCGGCAAGTTAGGACAAATTTTAAGTACATAATAAATTAACTGGCAATGAAATTATTTTGGTCATAGCTGTCCTTTGTACACCTCAAAGTATGAAAAAATAAAGTGCACAGTACCACCTGTAACTATTTTAAATAGCTTGCATCGCAAAGTGCCTCTCTTTGAAATAAGGTATATCATATAAGACCCACAAACGTCTCACAGGGCCTTTAAGATAATACAAAAACTAGAAAACAGAAAACTTTTAATGCTCTCAAACCTGTCAGACTACTGTAGGAGTGTATGGAGGAATCTTTGAGGGACAGTGAAAAGTTTTTTTCTATTTTTTTTTTTCCCTCAGAGTTCCTAGTGGACCCAATCTCTGGTATCAAGACTGTACCCTCAGGAAGGACGGTTTAGCTTGCTTTTTCCAAAAGTGAATGTACAGTATGGCCGCGAGTGCCCTCTGCTGGACTACACAGCAATTACTTCAGGCAGTCTGATGCACTTCTACACTGTACACTTTGAAGTTTAACTGTTTTTTAAGGTTTGAATTTGAACTTCTCCCACCATCGAATATCCAATAAGAAGGGACAGCCCTATTACATGCCTAAATGCATGACTTGGCATTGTCAAGATGACTGGCTGAATGAAAATATTGAGTGAGCACCAGTTTCTCCAGGTGAAAATGTCTTGTTGATTCCAGATGTCAGAGGAGAAATTTATCTTGAGAAACTGCTGACTGTCCAGGTTCCCCGCCGCCCCCACCTCTCCATCCATTTGCAGGCGTCTTTCTTTTCTCAAATAATGTTGCTCTTGTGCTTCCAAGCATGTGAGCATTTCTTTGCCCTTCTTAGCAGATTACAGCTGGAAGCCCGGGCCTTATCTCTGGGCAAGGGCCTGCAGCCTGAGATGATGTGACAAGTCTCACTCTGGCAAACGTAGTGATGGAGAGATTGGGTAAAGAGACAAGGAGAGTCCTCAGAGATATGAACCATTGATGCCTACATCAACAGTTTGGCTTTGGAAAGTGCTGATTGCTGAGATTTCGTGCCAGTAGTCTCAGATTTTTTATCTTAGTTATTACTCAAGTCAAGCAGTGGAGCAGTGGCAAATATCATGTAATATCTGTAACGCAGCTTTTGTCTATATGTTCAGCCTCAGTTGTACTTCACGTCAGCTACACTTTGAGCCACTCAGCCAAAAATAACAGTGCTCAGTGCCGGCCCTAAGCTGAAATAGGTTAGGTCCCCCGCCCCTCCCACCAGGAGGAGTCGCCGGTGCTTGACTATCATTGATACAATTGCAACAGTTTACAAATGTAAATGTCTGAAGGAGTGTTATCGCAGGTTGTTCCTCCCTGCAGCTGTTAGACTGTACCACAAGCACCGCTCTCAGTAGACCACACATAACACGTCACTCATCCTACAACTTTGGCTTTCAAAACCTAGAACAAACTCACATGAAATAAGCAATCTTCAACTTCAAAATAAAAACAAACAACTTAACTAAACACTATTTTCTTCAATATGCTAAAATGTTTTTCCTTCACACACTATATTGTGGGCCCCCTAGTGCTCTGGAGGCCCTCAAGCACCCGCTTAGTTTGCTTAAGCCTTGGGCCAGCTCTGACAGTGCTTAGAATAGGGTTTTTTTTTTTTAATGTCCAAACTGAGTCTATATTCCCTTGCTTGGCAAAAATGTTAAAGCTAAAAAAGCCTTCAGCCAAACTGAGTTGGTATCTTTGTCCCAGTAGTCACACATGCAGTTCTACTCATTTGCCTCGAAGCATGGTCCTCGACCAACAGCTCTGACAGGAAACAGAAAAGAGGAAAACTTACACTGAAGTTTGGAAACTAACTTTGCTTTACCAACAATGTACGAGAATTTAATGATCAAACACTGCCCAGCCCCCAAAAAAGTCACAAAATGTACTATTTTGCTTACAGTGGCAGCAGTGTGACCAGATCTGGAGTTGCTTCAGTTCAGCTGGACAATGTTATGTGCCCAGAAATCTAGGTCAGGTGACTACCTGAACATACTAAATGACCGGGGCTTTTTGGAGCATATTCCAATGTGACATATGATGTCAGGATTCATCACCTCAGATGGTTCAAGAAACATGACATCATTTTCACACATGGATTAACCACCACTGAGAATCTTTGGGCTGTGCTGGATTAAGACTAAACACAGCGGTCCAACTCTCCCATCATAAGTTCATAAGAGGTTGGTGTAAAATGAATGCAACTGTGCATTTAAATAAATGTTGTGACACCGCATAAGCTTATTAAATCCGTGAATGTGTGCCGCAATCAAGCTCAAGGTGGTACAACATAATATTCAGTAGGTGTATACTCTAAGGCGAGAGGCTTATATAAATAATATATCTGGGACAAACTATAAATTTGTTTTGCAATTCATGTAATAAATCCAACAACCAGCATCCTATTAACAGAGCACAATGTTTTTAATAAGAACAAAATGAGCCTGGTGGAGCCTGAGCAGAGAGAGAGTGAGACACACACACGCTGAGCCATAGTGCATGAATACAGAGCAGAACCACCGTAATAAAATGTCAGAGAGGAGAAAAGCCAGATGGGGAGAGGAGGGTAGAGGGCAGGCACAAGCCTGCTCTCCCATCAACCCCTGCTGTAACGGCAATCAAAAATCTCTGGAGGTGAAAAGAGGAGACGGCTTTGCAGGAAATCAGGAGTGAGACCAGCTGGGAATTACAGTGACAGGAGAGAGAAACTTGAGTACAGTGTGTGTGTGTGACGAGGCGGGAACTGGAACCTCGTTGTGAGAAGCGCAGAATGGTGGGAACGGTGAGGTTAAACTATCTGCACCTTCACACAGACTGGACGGATCACACATGTGAGCTCATGTTTTGGAACCAAAATCACAGCAATTTTGGCAGAAATTAGGAAATTAGGTTAATGATGACCTGGTTAGGCCACGCGGTTAGTGAAGTTGTTTGCACTCTTTCCTCTGCAGGAGTTTGCATAATCTCTCAGTGTGTGCGTGGGTTTCCTCCGGATTCTCTGGTTTCCTCCCACAATCCAAAAACATTAGGCAAATTGGACACTCTAAAATGACCGTAGGTGGGAGTGTAAGAGTGGATGGTTGTTTGTCTCCATGGCCCTGCGATGGACTGGTGACCTTTCACCCTATCTCAGCTGGGATCGGCACCAGCGCCCCCATGACCCTCATGTGGAGGACAAAATCGTATAAGATGGATGGATTACCCGATAATGAATGTGGTTTAGGCTGGAAAAAGATTTGTCCTCCTTGCATCATTAAAAGCATTAAAATCATGAGTAAAAGAAAATATCGACACAATGTTGAAAAGTCATGGCATGAGACTGTATCAATTACGTAAGGCTCTGTATCAATATGGAAATATTCTTGAAGGTGGTTTATTGAAATTCACAAATCTGTACTTTATTATTCATCATTCTAGCAACTTTTACTTTTACCCCACTACATTTCCTCTCACAATCTTAGTTACGCATTACTACCAAATAAGAATCAGAAGACAAAGAAGAGAACCATTTGGTATTTATATTGGGTTTTTCTAGTCTTGATGACCACTCAATGCTGCTTTACACTATAGTTTGGCCATTCACCCATTCACCCATTCACCCACATCTATCACACACCTTTCATACTCATACACACGCTGCCCAAGGACACATCGGCATGTAGACTAGCAGAGCTGGGAGTCTAACCCACAACCTTCCTACATTATGTATGTATTTATTTTGCAAATGCAACATTTCCATGATTTGCAGAAAAGCAATGTTTTTCCTAATTAGACCAAGAGAGAGATGTCACTCACGTCATGACCAGGGTCTCGTCTCCCGGCTCACTCAGAAGTCCGTCAACAAACACGGAGGTGCTGGTGAAGTTGTGGACGGTCCACGTCTGTCCTTCATCGATGCTAAACCTGTGGACAAACAGAAGCACAAGTGTGACAACAGAGATATTTGATTACACTTTAAATAAAGTTTTCAAACGTTTTCTGTCATGTCTACGTTTTTGAGAGAAAAGAAATTCGCCCCCAAAGGGTGCAGAGCAAAGTGAAACTTCAAGGACGTGATTACTCTCTGAAATTCATGTTGTGCCAATGTGTGAAAAAAACTTTTCGTGGCATTTGTCGTTATACCGCTCGAACTGTACATATCTTTTCAACAAAAATACAGAGAAAAAAATAGTAAGGATGCAAATCTGTGCAATTTTGGTTCAATCACTTGCAAAGGTTTGAATGAATTTGTGCATATAAGGCTTTTTTGGAAGTTTTCCCTCATCCTTGTTATGAATACAATATAATAAAAACACAATGGAATGATAGTGGAAAATGTAATATTTAGTGTTAAATCTGCAGATTATCATTGTCACTCTTATGAATTATTATGAATCATGTGTAAAGTAACTGCTTTACATTATTGTCAGAAAACTATTTATATCCGTCCTGTGTAAGAATCGGACACTGTGCTCACCGCCGTCTCCGGGGACAACGTGATGGAGCGGGAATCAATTTGAAATCGAGCAGTGTGTTGCTCAGACTGGAGGCTGTGTGTGTGTGTGATAATGATGTGCTAACAAGGACTGCAATGTGATAATGAGCAGGTAAACATGCACTTACACAAATACACAGTGGGGACATGGAGCTATACTTAAGCCTGTTCTCAGAGTGTTTTGAATAAAGCACTTGTTTCAAAATCAATTTCATGATAGCGCCGCATCCAACTGTTTTATTTTGACGAGGTGTGTGGACGTGGAAAAAGTTGTCCCCCAACTTCCTTGAATCAAATGTTAGAATTAAGAATTTCTGCACCTTTCGTACTTTCATTTGTACAAATGTACTTGTCAGTATACGTTGGTCTAAACAGTTGTAGCTTGATTACACCATTGAGTTCAGTGGTCTCAAACTCGTGGCCCACGGGACACATGCGGGCCCCCACTCACTATTATGCAGTCCGCCACTTACTATCAAGTTATATAACTGGCCCACGACCCACTCTACGCAGCTCTATTGATAAACAGTAAACAATATTTTTCATACTAATAATACATTGGCTTATATGCATCACAATTTAAAATGTATTATATTTCACTTGGGCTTATTTGGTGTTTCATTTACAGATGTCCATATACATATTATTTAGTTCATTTTTGATTTCATTTAATTTTGCATCATAAATTTGGTTAAATTGAGGTTGTTGGGTGTTTTTTTTTATCATGAACTACATGTCGTTCCATATCATAATAAACACTTTAACTTTGAAATTCTGTGATGGAATATTTTTCACAAACCGTGACTGGCCACCTCATGACCAGACTAGATGCTGATTGACTACTTGACTACTCTCCTTGTCTCCTTGTAAACAAGCACTAGGGGGCAGTTCATCATTGAATAAAGTTCATAATGGTATGCTTGGTGGCAATATGGCCTCTTTCAGCTTGTCAATATTCGACATTTTCTGGTTGACCAAGCAGACTGAAAACAACTTTAGCTGGCAGCTAGCTGTTAGCATGTGAATCACCATTCAGAGTTTCCCAAACTGCTGTTTAAGCTATCGTCTAATATTTAGACCTGTGGTTCTCAAACCTCTTATGCCAAGTAGCACCTGAGAAAATATTAAGCTCTCAAAGTAACACGATTATCTCTAGCATTAAAAAACAGCGGTGTAAATAGGCCGAGCAAAGTCAGCTAAAGGCTTTTCACGGGAGGCAGATTTAATTCCAATAAGATATTTGCTCTCTCATCATCCTCCAATTCCTCACATATACTTCACACACACTGGCAGAGTGAAATTAGATTAAGATGGCGCGAGAGATAAGGTGACTGTAATTATTATTATTTCATTCATTATTTGCTTCATTTTCTACGTTCTAAATTCCTCAGCTCCACTATGATCACACACACTGGTACATAGAGTAGAACACTATATCTGATTTTCCTTCAAATACCGCCAGAGGAAACTCGTGTACCACTGATGGTACAAGTACATCAGTTTGAGAACCATGGATTTAGACAATTGTTACCCAAATTACAATGTCAATCATAACAAGGGGCACATTTGTGCAGCGACAAGTTTGTAACAGCTAATATCATTTTGTATAGCAAACAAATCAATTGCATGTATGGTACATGAATTACAATTTAATGTATATATTTTTTTACGAACATGAAACATGCCAAATACCTGACTTTATTCATACTGGGATAATAAGTGAGGTTGTATGAGGTAATAACACAAAATCCGCACACATTCTCTTTGAAAACGTTGCAGCCAGACACACACAAAACCCCCCAGATTTTATCCATACAACACTAACCTTGCACTATTGAAACTATGATTCTATTCAGAACGAAATGCCTTTTCTATTCTGAACTGGTGTTTCCAAGTGGAACACCATCGAGACACCTTCAACGTCCTTATATCACCCCACTGTTAAATTTGCGATAGTGGATTTGGATAAAGCATGTGTTTGGATACAGAATTCTGAAGAGACTTTTATACTAATGATTCATATCACATCATATTTTTTTTTTCTTATCTCAAGCAAGGCATTTATTAAGTCACCCATAAATCATCTGCTGGACATGGACAGCCGTCTACGTGTCCATGTCCCCCGTCTCCTATCCAATTATATCTCATTTCCTCCAAGTAATATTGAGGTATTATTAGAAATGGATTGAGTGATAACCCTGTAATCAAATAGATTAGTGGGCAAAACTTATAATTATGCTCCATGCCAATCACCAGCACATAATCCATTTCCTCTGCGCTGTGAAGAAACCTAAAACAAGACAATTTTTTTTTTTTGCAAGTCTAATCATGAATGATGAATGTATACGACACAATCCAATCCGAGCCGCCGTGTTATGACGGTGTCTCATGTCTTAGCCAGCGAGCTTTTTTAAATCAAGTTATAAGTGTGGTGTGAGCCTGAGAGAGCTGATAATAAAATAATTTGTGTGTAAATGCACCGCAGATGTCACTTTGAAATCTCTCACGTTGGCTTCCTTTTCGAATGGCTGGGACTGTGGCTGGTTTAATTATTTCAGAGAGACTGAAGGAGGGACGAGTGGCGAGTCTCGTTTCGAGGACGTGGATCGATTGCGTTGAGTGTCACGAGTGTTTTGGGTCAACAAGTCTTCAGATCAGGGACTCTCTCCTCTTACCTCCTTTCATGCTGCAACTTGTCATGTCCTCAATGTGCCTTTTTTTCGGTCTCTGTCCGTCCTATCTGTTAATGCTTCTATCACCTCTCCTTTAGTTTGCCAAGTTAAACCAGGCCACACAGGCTCAGTTAAATGTCTTCGGTCTGGGACACACTGGATGTGTTTGAGGTTTGACGGAAAAATATATTTAACATTAAAGCAGACAGAAGTTAATTTGCGCGTTTGTAGAAGAAAAGCCGGGTCCACACAAGATGTGTCTGTGACGTGTATATTCTTATTTCCTGGTTGGCTTTTAAACGGGAAGACTACCTAAATGTTTTTTTATACAGCGTACACATGAGCCGCACGGCTCATGGCTTGAAACAGACTTTTTGAGAGCACGAGTAGGCTGGTTGATGACTGGTACGTCAGCCAATTGTGGTCCGAAAGATTATTATTACAGTATTGCAAAGGCTACAGACCTCTGTCTGTTTTGACCTTTTATTTTCTTAACCAATATTAGGACATAAACAGTGTTTCAGAAACAATTACCAACCCAAGCTTAGGATAAAATGTTTTCTTTTTTTCTCAAGGGACAATGGCTGGGACATTTGGAATTACATAATAATTCAACTGGCCTAGTTATTTTTGTTTTTAGTTATACTGTACATGTTCCTGTACTCCCACATAAAGCTGCAAATGTCAAATTAAAGCCAAAGGACTGGCACTTTGAGGGTCCCTGTCGAAGTGAACCAGAAAACTTCCCACTTTTGATGTGGTCAAAGGCTTAAAACTTCCAAAAGACCACTAAATTAGGTTTTACAGTCGGACACAAAAGTGTGCGGTGCGACCAAAACGCCAGTAGTTGCAGATTTACAATAGAGACGAGTGAGAACCAGCTGGACTGAGACTTTTACTGAACTTGTAATGAGCGAATTTGTAAAAATACTGTCGTAACATTTTCTGGTCCATCATTAGTTTCTTGGCATCAGAACAATGCACAGCTGAAATGTGTTGCTCTCTCACACATACACACACGCATGCATGCATGGACGCACACACACAAACACTATTCTCTAATAATGGTGCAGCTGGGAATGAGAAATATCAGGAGCCATGAAACTACAGCGAGAGGGGAGTTTCTGTCTCTCTCAGCACCTAATGAGGTGATAACATTTTGTATAATGGAGCAGTTGCTCCTTTCGCAACTAAGAAGTTGTCTTTTCTTACATCACACCTTCTCTATCTCTTTGTCTGCTGCAGTCGCGTGAGAGGTTTTCCACAACATTTTGCAAAGCCCTTGAGGTTTATCGATTGAGAGAAGGTCCGAGAAAGAGAGAGGACGTGAAAGACAACACTCCACGGTGTCTCTCACACACAGAGAGAGAGAGAGAGACAGATGAGGACTCATCCGAAAAGGTCATTTGATTCAGGTCTGTGATAAATGTTTTTCTGAGCACTTCCTTATCTACGCTTTTCTCATTATTTCATCCATATTTATGGAAGTCAGTGAGATAACATCTCGCTGAGACTGTAATTGTCCGCACAAGCTGTGTGTGTGTGTGAAATGGAGGTTATCGTCAATGATTTTGAAGGGTACAGTGTGAGATTGGGGGTGCTTTACAGATCTTCTCTGTACTTTGACAGTTAAAATTGAAAAAAAAACATGCTTTTATATAGTTTTTGGTGAACAAATCTTTTTTATTTTCCTTAAAATTTGATTTTTCTCCCTCGTCTTTAGTCTAATTAGTTTATTTAAAGTGCAGTTTATCATACTCATCATATATTATTTTTTATACATGATTTACCATAACTTCTTTCTTTTAAAAGAAAATATTCTTTGTTCCTGGCTTGTGAAGTTTGAGGCAGATTGGACCATAAAATGTGATCTTTTGGAGAATAAAAACAACGGCTAAACAAAAGGTAATAGTAGCATTATACTGGTCAGCGTTTGGGTTGTAATAGTTGAAATAAGTTGCATAAAATAAAATCCATCATATCACAGATAAAGTACGTTTGACACTGAAGATTTGAACTAAGTTGGTACTATAATGATGTCACCCTCTCTAATTTTGATCTTACTTGAGTATCTTCAGAGGAATAGAGGTGTCCTTAATGGCAACGATGACGCCACCGTGGTCCAGGTACAGGATGTGATGCTCCTCCTCAAAAACCTTCAAAGAAAAGATGAAAGTTCTGCAGGTGAACTGGAGATGAGAAGGTTAAAAAGAAACCTGGACAAGTTGGGTTGAGTGGCTTTCACTAAAGAGGGTCAGGAGTGCAGTGTAAAAAATAAAGACAGGAGGACATGAAGTACCTGTCTCCATGTCTTCCCGCAGTCTGAGGTGATGTACATCTCTTCCTTGTACTCCACTAACTTGGAGCCAAGGTTACCTGAAGGAAAGATGGAGAATTGAAAGTTTGAAGCACCGAGTCAACAAAAGAGAGTGAACAATCACACAGTCAAGAAGGCAGAAGATTTAACCTTAGAACATTTTTATTACTTTAATTCACTATTTTACAATTGACTAGATGGGACGAGTCGGTGCCTTGAAGAGCTGCATAAATTGAAAAAGTATTGCCGAGCGATCGCGCGATCGAAGGCTGCTATGGAAAACAGACATCACAGGCGTTCGGCTTTTGTTACCGTTACAATACAAAATGATGTGAAAATAAAAATAACAGAAAAAAAGCTTTGATTTATAGTAGTAGTATACTAAGTCAAAAAATTTACGTAACCTTGCTCATAGTTTGAGTTTGGCAATGTCTGATATTTGCTTTCGTTAAAAACTAAAACTTCAAGATGTCAAGTGGACAATGAAGCAATGAACAAAATGAATGGGAAATGTTTTGCTTTTGTCTAAGGCAACAACTAAACTTGATATTCTACTAGATTTTCACAGTTGAAATTTTTTTTCCAGTAGGGTGCAGGCGTCGTGATAATAGTTCTGCTTTCTTGGTTCATTTGTTGGTATAAGTTGCTGAAGTAGACCTTGATGTTGGATGAGAAAGCCTGGCTCGCCATCTCTGCTCGATGGGGTTGAGGTCAGGGCTCTAGTATTGGTAAGCTGAAGCGTTAAGAGATAAGGAGCCTAGCCTAAAGCCTGATTTAACACCTGAATTCAATAGTTACAAGGTGTGGCCAAATTCTTCTGTCCATAAAGTGTATCATGTCCACGTCTTTCGCGCTAATACAACACAAAACAGAACTCTCAGACACGATTGTTCTCTTATTTATCACTGTTATGTTTGACAAAGGGCACCCAACGACAGCGGTCACGGTAGACATCACATTAGCAACACTTAGCTACATAGTTGGCCAAGACACACGCTGCTCTGCTAACCTCTGATAACCGTTGACTCTTTTTTTCTGGGTTTGTTTTTAGCATTTTTAGACCAGGTCAAAGGAACTAGGTTTGTAAGAACTAGTCACATGGAGCTTCTTTTTCTCAATAAACCTCTATTCTGTGCAAACAGTTCACATGGTCGGGCTAAAATGTTGTCAGTCTCCCACAAACCTCCATTTACCCTGGAAAGAGCTTTGACATACTGATAAGTATTCCTCCGGTGCACTCCTTCATGCCTGAGCACTCAAACACTCAGAAGAGTTCATTGAACCAACAGTAATTTTATTTATTAAACCTCTTGCTGTGTATGTTTGTGTGGGGACATTTCTAATAGAAAGAAAAAAACCCTCAGGCCCTGTATACTGAGTAAGGACACAGTCAAAGTGCTGCCCACATTTGGGGGGTGTTTGCATCTCATAGGAACTTGAAACTCTAATTGGTCAAGAACTTTTTCTGAACAGCTTCAGCTTCTACACCGAGGAAGGGACTTTCTCAACACAACAGAAACAGCGAGTAACATAAGTGTAGGTTGATTGGCCAAACTAGGAAGTCATTTCGTCTGGCAGTGTGAAGGCAAATAGAAATAAAAGTTCCCCAAATGAAGAACATTTTGTCAGCGACATTAATATATGTGCCATTTTTTTGGCTTCCCTTTACAAGTGCATATTCTCTCTCTCTCTTATTCATTCCCTTACCCTGGCCTGATCTATGTGCTTATCCAGGGTTCACACATAGACATGCAGTGCAGAGACAAGTGGACTGAATGTAACTCAAGCAAGTGGCAAACGTCTTCAACTGTATAAAATTCATATAAAATTTGAAATTCCATCAACCCAATCTGGCATCCTTCCCCCCCCAAAAAGCAGTAAACCTCAGGAAAAACACTGACTATCTGTCTCAGCTTTAGCCTCAAGGTAATTTTCCCCACTTGTTATGTTGCTTATACCTTGACTTTTGCTCGCTTGACATGTGAAAAACACCCATTATTCAAAAACTATTATACACGATACATTCGAAGGTTTGCACTTGGAACATGGTCACACAGTTAAACACTTGTGTTGCTGTGGAGACTCACCGGCTCCCATAATTAGCCCCGGAGCTGAGTCTTTGGTGTGCACGGTCCCAGACACATAGGGGTTGTCCGCCCAGCGCAGGTGCAAGTGGAGGTGACAGTCGGGCTGCAGGGACAAAGGACAAAATTTAATGTTTCACTCATCCACAGTGTACAGGCGTATAAAGTGTCCTTGAGTATGTGGGAAGGAATTAGCTTTGGCATCTTCAGGTAACTTTTCGGTGACGAGAAGACACTCACACTTGCTCGGTCATGTTTAATGAGTCTTAGCACACAGACACCTGATAATCCCACAGCAAATACTGCTCACCGTGAAGGCGTCAGCGATGTGCTTCAAACTTAATGCACTGAAAGATATTTAACGTGACCTAATTAATTTCAAATGAGAGAATCAGACAAGAGATTCATGAATGCAAACATTGACACCCACACCGACCTGCAGACAGTGTATTATACTGTAGCAGTGCTGGGGACTAAATAGGGAAAGATTCCTTTTTATATGCCTTTCTTTAAAAAAGCATTACACCATTACTGTTATTTATCACTAGGAGTGATAGAAAATCTTGAAAACGGCAATTTACGCTGGCAAGTCCTTCAGGAAAGGACATGGATGGTTATAAAAGGCTGAAAATTAGATACCTAAGGGGTACCTTTGAGATGCCCCTATGAAGGACAATCTTAACTCTTCAGCATACCAAGACATTTTGGACAACGCGATGCTTCCAACTTGCAACAGTTTGAGGGAGGCCCTTTTCTATTTCAACATGATTGTGCCCCAGTGAACAAAGCAAGGACTTTAACGGTTTGACAAGCTCAGAGCCCTGACCTCAACCCCATCGAGCACCTTTGGGATGAACTGGAACAGAGATTGCGAGCCAGGCCTTCTTGTCCAACATCAGTGCCTGACCTCATAAATGCTCTGCAGAATAAATGGGCACGAATTCCCGTAGAAACACAGGATCGAAATCTTGAGTAAATTCTTCCAAGAGGTGTGGAGGCTGTTATAGCTGCTCCATATTAAAGAGGTGCAAATTGTTGGTCAACTGCTGCCTCATTTGCTAAGTTTTTGGTCAGCAAACAACGTTTTTTTTTCTCCCACATTTGAACTTAATGACAGTGGCGACAGTGGATCAACAGTGGATCATCACAGCACAGTGTGTGCTGTGATGTAAAATCACAAGGCTGATCGTAAGGCTCAGTAAAGCTCTTGGTGGAAAATGTGGAGAGGTGATATAAGCGATGTAAATAAAAGAGCCAGTGACAGAATCATACAACTGTACACAAACTGAGTAATAAATCCCCTGCCTTTCAGGGAGGCTGAATGAGACTGTAAAGTTTTATGAGTTTCATAAACTATACTAAGTTCGTTGAGTGTGAAAGTATACTAACAGACAGGCGGCAGCACTAACGCAATTGATTTAATTCTAATTCCCTCAGTAGAGCCCTTAAAAGCAGCACATAAACATATATTAAATGACTTGTAACACACTAGTACATGTAGTTATATTACAATACTTACTCTATCTAATGTGGCATAATTGCAGTGTCAAGTCATTTGTGTGGTTCCAAGGGTTTGGACATTCTAAGGGGGGACCTCTGTATGTTACTACATCTGTCAGGTGATGAGGTAATAGACATGGGTGACAGTAGGAGCCCGATACAGTGACACATTAGATAGTAAATCCAATATCTGGGCCCTGTCTTGCTCTCTGATTTGTGATGTCAGTCAGGTGACGAGTGTGATGCCAGTTTTTCCAAGTAAAGCCATCTCTCTCACTCTTCCCCCACCAAGGTTAATATGCTGAGGTATAGATGAAGCTAAAGGGAATATGAGGTTATCAGGTGTGTAAGTCTCAGAGATGGCAAAATGTCAGAATTTTTCCTGCTATCTATGTCTTCTTTCACATCTGTCAGATGACGAGAGTTGTGGTTTCAATAAAAGGACCAGACTGCCTCCCCTTCACCTTGCTGAATAGCATGATGGATATCAGACTGTGGGAGACTGCAGGTCAAAACCAGGCAGACAACCTCGAGATCCTCTGCCTCCATCTTGCCCTCTCCTTTGTCATACCAACTGTCCTCATGTCGACAACATCCATGAACCTTCTCTGTAATCTTTTACAGAGCCCCCCCCCCCCCACCCCAGCATGTGACCTAACCACTTTATTTCCAAGCTTTTCAACCTGAGCTGTCCCTCATACAGTATATGCTAATTTCTAACCCTGTCTGTCCTAGTCACTCTCAAAGCCTGACCAAAGCATGAGTACAATTTTAAAAATATCACTCCAAATCCTGCCCAAACCTTTAGGTTCCTCAGGTATATAAGGCTGCTACAAGTCTTTCAAACTGTAAAACGAAGGATGTTGTCATTTTTCATTGACACCTTTCGCCACTTACTGACTTTTTGAGGAACAATCTATTCATTATTTGAACAAATAATGGACAAATTAATTGGTATCCACAATCTTAACCTGCTGAGGCAACAAATTAAAAGGTAATACTTACCGCTTTGCAGCTAACCGGCTTGCCATTCATGTCCGTGGTAGGCGGTGCCAAGGGTTCCCAGTCTCTTCCTTTGTTGTAAGTGATGAGAGTCACCACTTTGCCATCAGTCTTTTGATTGGCCAGGAAGACACCTTTGATTCCACGTACCTGTGGAATGGCAAGAATTTACAGCAGTGCTTTGGGAAGTGCTCGCTCACCGTGATTTTACATCACTGCATATTTGAGTTGCTGATCAACAACTGCGTCAACAGTAAGTAAGTAAAACTGTGGTTTTTTTTATTGTGATGCTCAATTATAGTGAAACAACCAGGCAGCGGTAGAACAGTAGCTCCCATGTCACAGTGAGCAAAAAACTCAAACAAAATTCCGTTTCCTGTTGGGAAAAACAGTCTGACAGCAAAATACTGCGTCAAACATGTCCGTATAATATTGTGGACTGTGCTATTTTTGTCTTTTGCCATGGTGAGAGGTGAACGCGGCGCGGCTGTTTCCTGGCACAGGTCTCATGAAGAGTCCAAATATGAAACTGCCTAAACAGGATTGTAACTTCAACCCTCAACTTAAGAGCTAGACTTAAAATTTTAACCAGAACATAAGAGGAGGTGCCCTTTAACTTTCAGCAGTGGTCGAAACCCGACTACCCGCAGCGCACTGCATTACGAGGCAACGTGTTTACTTGGAGGCTGAAAGCGAAACACCGTCACGGAGAATGTGCAGGGCTGTAAAAGTTTAATACGCTGAAATCAATATACACTGCGTGGTTTCCACGGCTGCGAGGTTGCGAGCTGCAACCTCTGAAGCTGAAACTTTAAACGCAGCGATGATGATGAAGACAGCCCAGACACATTTGTAGAGAGCCAGGCAGCATGTCAGACATGACTCTATCTGCAAACTCCCCAAGCTCTGTGTACTATCTATTATGTAGCACCGATGTTCAAAAGAGTAATTGTTTAAATCAAAGTACATAAGGCTGCTTGTATTCTCTCTGGACTTCTGGCTTCTCTTCTTTCTGTCTGCACTCCTTCATCTCCTCACTTTCATCTTTTCTTTTAATTTTCTGCTCCTTTTTGCATTAAGCCTTTATCCTGCCATAGTTGCCAGAGTGTGCCGCAGCAACACACCCCATATTTATATTTTTATACGCAAAAGACGCAAAAAAAATATGTACCGTACCGAACTGAACTGTTCTACTTGGTGGAAACATGCCATTAGTTTCCTTGGATGTTTTAATCTTATGACAAGTTCACACCAGAATTGACCTGTTTATGTGAAGAAACTATCCAGAAATTTTAAAAGAAATTAAAAAATGTATCCAACATTCATCTGGATCGCATCTGCTCCAAAACGTTGCACGCTCTTCCTTAGCCCACACTTGCCAAGTTTGAAGAAAATCACATTTCAGTAGTCTGGAGTAACAGATAATCAGATGGCACTGAAAACATGACCTCCTTTGCGAAACTCTCACCTCCAGGATGTCAATGAGGACGTTCTCCTCTGGCTGCTTGGTGCTGCGAACATTTTCTAGGACGATGGAGTAGTAGACGCCCTGGGGGTCGGACTGGTACAGGTTATAAGTGTCAGACTGGTACCACTCCTGGAGGGCGAGGAAGACCTGGTTCTCATCCGTACTCACGATCTGAACATCCTGGAGCCAGAGGTGAAGGGAAAAGGAGAGAAGGGGGATGGAGGAATAGTCAGTGTTTGAGGGACATTGGTGTTGGGAATAGGGATGGAACTCACAACAAGTTAAGTTAAGTTAATGAATCTCCAATATTGGGATAATTGAAATAACGGTGAATGGGGAAATTAATTTATATCTCATGTGTGCAACTTGAAAATGCTGTCATTCCAGGACATCATGGTTTATTTTGATGTTATTTAAATGTTTGGAAGACATTTTACCCTAGCTGTTATCACAAAGATATTAAGAATTGCAGTAATTTTAATGAAGATAAATATGACATTTTAATTCAATTTGTTGCGGGTTTGAGAGTTACAATAACAAAAGTAGAATCAGTAAAAATAGAGATGAAGTTCAGCAGCAATGAAGGCATGTTATTTACAGTTTGTTATCCAAATTGCATCGGAGGTGTGGATGGAAGCTAAATACTAAAAACAACTCCTCCCCTGTCTTACGTTACACTTTTAACATCTCACTTCTCTAGAAAAAAGTCACCTAAATTAATAGGTATAATACAGAAAATAAAAACATTGCTTGGCTTATTACATTAAATAAAAAACAAATGTGGTCACACAATTTTGGGTTGTACCACAAACGCCTAGTTGTGAATGAAGGGAATAAAAAAAATACATAATAATTATGAGACAAAAAGTACAGATTAAGGGAACCACATTGAAAGTAAAAAAACAACAAAAAACAAGTGGATAGTGAAGGAGAATGGCAAAAAGGAAAAAGGGAAAATGAATCAGGGAAAGGAGAATAGACAAGACACAGCAAAGTTTGATACATAGACAAGTCAAACTGTTTGACAGCACCTTACTGGGAGCCACAGAAAACAATCCAATATAGAGCTACAGAGTCAGAAAGTGACTGAGGAGATAAGCGAGCACTTCAGCCAATGAAAAAACATGTTGTTGGCATTTAACAAAACTTGTTGTGTGTTCTTTTCAAAGACTGTGAGTCTCTGATGCAAATGACTCCATCACTTGTGAAAGACGCAACAAAGAGCGACTCAACACTTTCTCTTATAGTGATTACATTAACATATCATTTCAAGATAAAGTGCCGCGAGGACTGGCGGAGGTGCCCGTGAAGGCACGTCTCCAAACTCTGACACTCTGCCTGCCATATTGCCGAAAACCCCCCCAAAAACACAACACTTGGATTTATGGCTCAGAGAAATAACAATCCTGGAAGCCGGTTACTGATCTCCTAATGTTCATAAATGTACTGCTTCTGAGTGACTCAAGGAATACATTTATGCATACAGAGGACACAGTGGTTTATTTCTCAGAACCTCTAAGAAGGATTAAGGATTGACCACAAATGGCCAAAGGCAGAAACCAAAGCTGTGAGTGGCTTTTTTGTCAGATGTCAGCAAAAAAACTGATTGGCTCATTCATTCATCATCAGATCCAAGGTCAGTTGACACTTTATTGACAACATTAACCAGGACTAATTTAGACTATTTTAGATTAAGCCCCAATCCCAAATTGTATGTGTGGTAATCTTAGCTACACAACAAGCTAACCAATGTTAGGTCCTGACAGTAATGTTAAACCGTGTTTCTTTCATGGTACAATTCGGTTTGGTACAGTGCGGTAGAGTCTAGAATGGTGAAGCCCTGGGTCAGGCTTGCGTTTCGACTGAGAACAGTTCCTATACTTGGCAGATGGGTTGTGTGCTGTGCTTGACGGCCGTGTCAGCGAGATACGTAGCTTGACGTCGTAGCGGTGGGCCGACAATCGAACATGACAAAACTGCAACAACACAATGGACAACAGCGTAAGACATCCAGCAGCTTGTTTGTCTTTGCTCGGTTTGTGGCGGTTTGTCTCAACAAGACGTCAAGCTTTGTATGAGAATACACTGCAGGAAGTGACGCTTTTCAGCTCACTGTTGTGGGAGGAGCTGGTCCACCTCGAGTGTACCATTTTACTCTGGTACCCCCAAGGGACGTGTGCCAAAGAAAGGAATGGTTGAGGTTATTTTGGTACTATTCCTAATAAAAACGCAAATAAATACTCACCCTCCCGTACCAAACTGTTCCACAGTTTGCTTGGATTTGGTTAATCTCAAAAAAAGACAATCTATTTGCAGAATGCCCACAAAAGTGTTAGCTAGGCCCTTACAATCCATCCTACCTCTATACCCCATCAAGAATCAGGACAACCTAAGACTTCACATGAACACGCAAAATGGACGGGTTGGGCTAAGTGGTAGGGGCAAGAGGTGAAATGGGATTGAATCCAAGCAATCAGACTTGTTCCACATCAGCTGTATTTCATGTGAGTTTTATGGAAAACTGTGAAACCATGATAAATTGATCCTAAACCTCTAATCTCAACCATGTTGTTTCTCCCCTGCTGAAGCTAGGTGAGTGTTTGTCATGTAAACTCTGCTAGCCCACAAACACCTCAGCTTCATAAAAACCTCTCACCCTGTTCATTTCTGCGAACAGCCTTCAGGCCACACTGCATCTCACATTTCTTTATTCCATCCGCTCCCCTTTGATTATAAATCCAGTTTTCCAATCACTTTGAGAGCATTATATGCTCAGTTGTGGCAGCAGCTTGGAGCTGAGGGAGGAGCTGGCTCCCAGAGGTGTGCAAACTTCAGCTCTAGCTGCCTTTTAACATTCAGAGTCAAACCTCCACCAAACAGAGTGGCTATAAATATAATCCACAGAAAGAACAGTGTGGACATAAATACATCCTGACTGGACGTGTTCAACCCTCACATTTTAATAAAAATATATGCACGGATATGTAGTTATATGATTGGATCAGCTTTTTGGAAAACACTGGTTAAATCAGTCCTTAGCTGATTGAACTAAAGTCAGTGGCCACGCTGACACTTAGAGCAACACTTTGTAACTTTTGCTGGACGTGCTGTCACTGTAGTAAACATAACATACAGTAATAAAAGCAAATGTATTTCCATTTTCCCTCTTACAAGTAAGTAGGCCAGTCATTTTCCCCCCAAAATCAAGACTGAATGAATATTATAGGCTGTTACTTTGAGGATACACTTGAGGATACCTCCATTTCACAGCAAAACACCAACATCCCTGTTATGGTTGTTTTGTTCAAAAACAACTCAAAGACGTCGCTTTTGTGAGCTGTGGCATGTAGAATAGTGTGTGAGATGGTTTAAGTGAGTAAAGACGCCTATGACAGTTTGTATTGTTCCCACAGTAACCAAAGTCTGGGAACTACTGAAAAGTTCTGCATTTAATATTTATATTTTTGTGATAAAATTACAGTCTAATGCTTGGAAAAACTTTAAAAAAAAACAACAACTTTGTCTTGAATTGGATCAACAACCAGGTTCCAGAAGCTTAGAATTAGACTTAGACAATTGATTTGTCCTTAATTTGTTTTTTTTAGCCAACAGCAAGGCATTGCCAGTGGCAAGCGATGAAGGATCTATATCTAGAGACAAAACGTCCACCACGGACGCTCGGTTTCTGTATCCTGCTCCACAACCTACTGTACATCCCCTGTGTCCTCCGCCTTTTGCCCTATGTCAGCTGGGAGTGCAAGCCTCATGTGGCAGATAAAGCAGTAGACAATGAATGAATTAATCAAACTGTAGAAAACTGCTGGGAACAAAGCAAAACACTATCATCAGAATAAATCTGGACTCTTGCTACCTGTATCCTCTGATCCATTACTGGAGTCACTGGTATTTAAGGTGAGTTTATACATTTAAGGACTATGAGGACAAAGGAAAGACAGATGATCATGGGAAATATCAGCAACTGGCCTGACAAGCCCAGTGTTTTGGAAATGCCACCTGCTTGGATTCAAAGTGCTTTCTTCTTTACTCCTGACTTGACACAGAAGGGTATCTCTACCAGCACGGCTCTTCTTGGAGCTGCATGACTGAGTGCCCTGTGAGAGAAACTCACTCCATCCATCTCTGTCAGGTTCCACAGTCACCCCAGGCATGAGGCCGACTGTGGAGACTGAAAAATCAGAGATCCTTGGAAACCAGAAGTATGTGATTTCAAATGTATGACCTGCACTCGACACGGTGTTAATAATAATAATACCAGGAAGGCAACTCTAGAGAGAAATCATGAGAATTTACAGTGGAATGTTGAACTGCAGACACTCCATGCTCATCCTACAAACATAAATTCCATTTGCAGGGCAAAAGGAAACCACAAGAACGTATAATAAATAATATGAATAATAATGAATGACACAACACAAGTAGGAGGGTGCGAGAACAAACTAGTATAAAAAGCACACTGTGGTTTGAAAGGAAACACGGAAGAAACAAGTGTAAAAGCTAATAAAGTAACAATGACACATAATACTACAAAAAAATGAATGGTCGATAATATAACAAAATGCTGAGTGCATAACAATTATTTTTCTCCAAATAATGAGCAGCAGTGATAGATCACCTAGTATGCTTAGTGCAGAAAGTACATCAAGTATATTTTTAATAACAATGTACATAAAATAGATAAAGTATATGACTTAAAACAGGTGTCGGACCAACAAAGAATACTGAGGAAAGAAGGGAAGTCTGCACACTGTTATTAATATCTCCCAAAGTGAATTTATTAAAGGCAAAAGCTGTCTGCAGCGTAACAGCAGCAGCAGCAGCAGTAATAATAATAAAATACAAGGAATACAGCATAAGATGCAGGGTAATAAAAGGTCAGCCCACATATGGCAAACAAATAAAGTCCTGAATTATATCAAGTGTTACTTTATTGTTATAAAACAGTGTTTATCCATAAATCACTGGCTCATATTGACACTAAAATTATAACATAATCATGATCATTTGAATAATTTGCTTCATAATGTAATAACAGACCCTAATATATTATGTTATTACAATATGAACAAAAGGTCATGTTATGCGCTCAGGATTTTATTTATTATCGACCAGTTATTTTTATTTCATTTTATTTTATTTTTTAAATAAAATTTTCATTATCATTATCAGCTCTTTCAAACAAGGCCAGGAGCTGAAACCAGAGACTGTGCTTATAAAATATGGACGTTGCATTTGCAACCGAAGGTTCACAGACGTCACGTGCACCTATTGAACGAAACCAGCTGTCAATCAAACTGGTGTCCACTCTTATGTGCCATGCTTTATCACCTAGTTTCCTCTAAATGGGAAGATAATCCTTCTCTAATGAGGAAGACCTGAAACTCTCAATTGAGATGATTATCTCCTCAGGAAAATGTTTAATGACTTTATAAATCGACTTATTATTCCCATAGACCTTCATTCAAACTGTCCAACTACCTAGGTTAATCCCTTTTCAAACCGGTAGACTGCATCCATCGTAAGTAAGTCGTAAGTAGGGACTTCTTTCGGTAAAGGTTTGGGATTGAGGAAAAGTTTTTCACTGGGTCATTTCGATGAAAACACCCCGATTTTTCAAAATCCCGGGTAAATGAGAAAAGTTTTTGAGGTGGAAAAGCAGTTTATGTCTACAAAGAGCAAAGCAGAGGGTAAAGCTGCACACATTCTGCTCAGCCAGGAAACACAGCACCAGACTAATAAGAGAAATGTGAGGTATAGCAGGTCAGCATCAGCCCTGTGTAGGTAAACAACTCATTCTATTAGACCCCAGAATGCAAACAAAACTTGAGGACGCACTAATAAAAAATCACTTCACGGGGCAGAGGATTGGCCTTTAGTCTCCGTTATTTCCCCAAAGTCTCACTTTTTGTTGTGACACTGTGAGCATCTAATAACAGCAAAACTTATATTGGCTTGGATTCTATGACTATTTTACATTTCTTGCCGGACCATGGGAAATGTTTCATTTCTACATACATGAGGAGATAGTCTCTCACTTTCGTCTGTTTCTTAAGAAGAACAATCAACCCGGGCTTTCGCTTGAATAGATTAAACCCAATCATCACCCAGACTTGGCCTGGAATACTTTGAGGAACGTCTCGCTCACTTAATGGGAAAAAAGGACAACTTCTAATGCCAGATTTCCCCTGGCAGTCATCTGTCACATAACAGCCTCTCCAGTCTGCTCACTCTCTCTCAGCAGCATTGGGCTCATTTTCTTCCACACTCAACGCATCCTATTAATCATATTAAAATCCCCATCATGGCCCTTGGACATTATTCATAGTGAATCTAGTGAAGAGGTCTTTGATACAGTAGGCTCACACATTTTTAGCTTTCACGAGTACTTAAAGCTACAGTATAACTTTTGGTGGTTGCTGTTAATCTCCAGCCACTGTTTAGTGTTTTTCAGCAGAAACACAAATGACGTGCCTCCGCACACTGCCTGATCTTTGCTGTTTGAGGAGGAATATGGAGGCGATGACTGATGTCTTTCGCCAGCGCTGCTCTGACACATTCGTCTCACCCCGCTGTTTCAACTGTTACCATTTCATGCAGAACAGTGTTGCGGATGAGGAAAGAGTCCGGTGCTCTTGCGAACTTTGCCGGACTTTTTACTTTTCAAGTCATGTTGAAATTCCAAAGGTCACTGTAAGTTTTGGTGTTTTTGCATGCGAAGGCAAACAGGATTTACATTGAATTGGTAGAATAATATTAATATCTACAAGCCATTTCAAAATATATTATATGTATTACATATTTCTTCATTCTTCATTTCTTCCTTAATTCCAATTTAAGATATTTAACGATATAAGTACAATTTCATTCTGATAATTAACCCTTTGAGCACAGAGCATAGGCTGCTTTCTTTCCATTACTATGTTAAAATGTATATACAGAGGCTATAATACAACAATACAATAATAATAATGATATAAGAATACCTATAGGCAATCTGATGAAAATAGATTTTTTATAAAATACACACCTGAGCAAAAAGTACTCCAATTTTTTTAAATCAGATTGTGACTTCTGTACAGTTATCGTTACTCCCGTTTTTAACTCTCGTCTATATAAGGAGTTGTGTATTGTTCCCATGGCAACTTACCAAGGGTGCACCTGCAGCTCTCATCTGTGCTCATCTGGGTTAATATTTACACATTAGCTGACATGCCATTTCAAAATAGGGTGGTAGCTAGTGTGGGTATTTATTACAGATAGCCATAATTTATTTATTTCTTAATTCCTATTTGAGATTCCTAATGATGTAAATGAATAAAATGAAATAATTCCAGTTTAAGATATTGAAGATTTTCAATTATCTAATTGAATTGAGAATCACGGATAGTCTGTAGATCATATATCTAAGTATTTACAAAATAGGTACATGATAGGTATAACATAGATTAACTTTCGGGTAATGTTCCAGTGACAGTGACCACCACAGCAGTGTCTTTACAGTAAAGCCTTCCCTCTGTGAACCTGACAGCGACTGCACACTGTACTTGTACGATGTCACTTTGGTTAAAATGTTAAACACATAGAGGTGATAACAACCATGGGTGACAGACAGTAGGAGAGAGGATGGAAGAAGGGACAAATATTACCTGTGATTTCACAGCCCAGTAAGCTGTATGCATGTGTGTGTGTGTGGTTAATCCATAACTCAGGTCAGGTCTCACAGGACAGAGCCAAACTGCTTTCCTCTGATGGCCTCTGCATTTTTTATCCTCCGGCCTTTCAATTATTCAAAGTGGAAAAACATGGAAACACTCCCTCTCTTCCTCTCTCTCTCTCTCTCTCTCTCTCTCTCACACACACACACACAGAAGCACTTTCTCCTCTCACCCCATCCTTCACTTCCCTCTGTATTTCTCCCATGCTGTCCCCCCCCCTCTCTTCTCCTCCTCCTCTGTGTCGCCTCACTTAAAAGCTTCACGACGTGTGACCTATCTGCTCACCCAAGTAAGAGGACACATGTAGAGAGAGAGGGAGACAAGAGAGAGGCAGCAACTCGGGCGCACTTTAACTAACACAAATACACACACTGGTTTCCATGACTTCAGAGGACCTTACATTCATTCCCTGGAGATTTGGGCCTTGTCGGATTTGTACGTAAGCATATCCGGACAGAAGTGATCAGATCCGACCTGCGTGTGTCCATATTGACATGGTCTAGTCTGGTCTTCTACATTTATTTCTATAGTTACGGGCCACGCCCCGGAAAAACAAGTAGTCTGAACAAAATAAATAAATTGGACGACAGAAAGCTGTGCCTGTTCAAAATGGTTACATGGAGCTGCTGTGCAAACTTTCTTTCGATTACCAGGAAACAACAGGAAATGGAAGAGACAGTTGAATTGTGCTGCCATCGCCGCTGGAATGGCAGTGTGGTGCAGGCAGACCAGCGATGCCTGGTGGAATCGCGTGGTGGAGATCGTTTGACGCGCCTCCAATTAACTTCCCAATACCAATCTACGTACAAAGCTCTCAATTAAATCTGCAGACTGCAGAGAGAGATTGATTTTCAACATGAAAATAGAAACATTATTAGTATGCCCTGTAAACTACTGGCCTAACCATAACCCTTAGCCAAACCCTGACATGAACCCAATTCAAACCCCACAGTGTGACAGGATTGGAAAATGCAATGCCCCTCACTTTCCCAAAATGTCCTTGCTTCCTGTGGCTTTTTGGTGCTTACAAAGATACAAGTACACCCACACTCACATAGAATCCAATTTAGCCATTACCTTTGTGACAAACCTAATCAATCGTGTGTGTGTGTGTGTGTGTCATTCAATCCTTTTCACCTTCCTTAAAAATCACTGAGGGTCGTAGTATTTGCTTTGGTCGAGCAATTGAGGCACAGGATCTCTCTAAGTGGTGAGCTGAAGTTGAACAAGAGTAATCCTATACATTTTCTGGAGTCTCTCTCTCTATGTGTGTGTGTGTGTGTGTGTGTGTGTGTAAAACACACTGCACACTCTCCTCTCTGACAGGGTGTCAATGCCAGTGATCGTCTTAAATGTTTTCTTTTCTCGGCGTAAGGCTGAAAAATGCATGAGCTATCTCCCCGGGCTCGGCGTTCAATCAGCACAATTCAATAGCACTCAAGCCCGGTGCCACGGTAAAGCTGCCCCCCGAGTCGCCTGCACCGACAGCAAAGGTTCCTGTCCTGCCTTTTATTGGAGTGGAGCTCATTTATCGCCTTAGCCCGTGTCACTGACGCACAGGATGCAACGGCTCCGACGATCAATGCGCGGAGGAGAATATTTAATAATGAGTGCGGATACATCTGACAACAAAGGAGTGGAATACATTCATAATAGGATTATGAAGCTGTAGGTTTGAAAATTCAACTAAATATATTGGCATAAAGTGAGTTAATAGAGAAGAATTTAAATGTAAATTAAAGGACTGTTACACACACAAACTCTCCCTCAGTCAGGTCTGATAGTTTTGCTTGACAGGACCTGTTTTCATATGACGGACACACCATTCGTGTTCACAAAGACCAAAGAGACGCAGAATAATAAATCATCCAACAACAAAAAAATCAACACAATTTGCACACTGCAGCTTTAACGTCTTCAAAGGCCAAACTGTCTTAGACACTTTCTTTAAAAAAAACTCTTGTCACTATAGTTCTAAATAATGTCCTCATAAGTGTAGATATTGGCATCTGCACTTGCTTAAGTTTTCCTGAAGATGTTTCACCTTTCATACAAGAAGATTCTTCAGTTCTGGTGAACCTGAACCTCACAGCCGACTGTAGTTGTAGTGCAAAAAAAACTGTGTTTCAGAGTTTAGCTGAAGCTGGTTCTGGTTACTTTGACTGTGTATCTTCCAAAGTCGTGTCATGTCTTTAAAGTGTAATACCCCTTTCCTTTGTGTTCCCGTCACTTTGCTGCAGCTCCGCAGGCGAACGCAGAACACAGAGGCACAAAAAAGGGGGAATTTCATACAAACGACTGGGACTTGTGGAAGATGATTTGTCCGCCGAAGTCTCGTGTGAGTCTCAGCCAAACTCAAGAATTCAGTTTTGCAACAGAACTGCACAGAATCTCTTTGTAGACAGGGGAACAGTTAAACTGTCCAGAAACCATTTTGTTAGACTTGAATAATGCAAGGCTCTCCTCAATAAAATGTAGTTTTAAATAATTCAGCGACACCTCCGTGTTTACATCCGTGTCCTAGCTGAAGTCGTTTGTGGCTGTTATGGTACCTGTGATGATAAATGTCATCTTCCACTCGAGCAGTGTTTCACAAACTTTTTTATACGGTGAACCGCTTTTTAAAGAGGACAAACTCAATTCTCAATATAAAATTGTACTGGGAGGGAAACTTTTAGCATAATATGTAATTTCTGTAACACCTTATATCGTTACGAAGAGGAAAACCAGACATTTACAAAAGATACATGTTCGATTAATGAATTCTAGAAGTGGATGCATGGTATTTAGAACACAGTTCTAAAAACTGTAAGCAAGGGGCCGGGAAAAATGTATTTGGCAACCCACAAAAAAATCTAACCCCGACCTAGATGTTTATACTCTTTCCAAAACCTTTGACAGTCCTGAATTTACGTAGCAACTGTGCATGCATCAGGTGGCACAACATTTTGGACTAGAATGGAAAGTATGATATTATTTTCATAATTGATTAATCTGTTGATTATATCCTCGATTAATGAAGTACTTATTTGGTCTGTAAAATGTCAGAAAATGTTGAAAAAATGCAGATATGTTCTCAAATGTCTTGTTTTGTCCCACAAACCAAAATGATTCAGTTTTAATGACTTCTTTGTTACATGGAGCAAAGAAACCAGAAAATATTCACCTTTAAGAAGCTGAAAAATCCAAAAACTTGTTTTAATTATTGAAAAAACACTCAAATGGTTTAAAATTGACTAAGTGAATAAACATTGCGGCTCTTGTAGGATACACATGGGTGGATTGCCAGACCAAAACAGTATAAATGAATCCGTGGATATGCATATGTGAACAAAACATACACACAGCAACTCTCAGTGGATGCAGAGTGCAGAAAGGGTTTGAGGATTGTGTTGTACTGAGATGAAAGTCACTCAAACATTAACATATCACAAAAGACAAAAAAATATGCACCAAAACGTACAGGATCATGATTTAAATTGTGTGTTTGTGTGTTTTTGAAGCTATAAAACCAAAAAATAATGTACAGAAAGTTGTGCTTTACCTTTGGTAAGGCGTACTTCGGAAATCTCATCTGGACAAACTCGGTGCGCCGGTAGGACACATAGTGTTTGGTCCGATTTCCTGTGGTGACCTGGGAGAGATGGAAGAAATAAAATAAGACAAAAATGCAAAAACTTGCAACAGTGACATGACAGTTTTGGAGCAACAGTCTGCACATGATACAAATTTAAAGTAGGAAAGGGACGATACAACTTCTTTGTGTCCAAAACTGATACTGATATTACAAACTCCAGTATCTACCGATACTGAAATTACCATTTATAGAGCTGTTAACAACACATTTGTGAGTCATTTCAAGACATAATTCTTCAACTGTGTAACAAATATTGCTCTCCTAAATAGAAGGAATAAACAGCCCAAACATAACTCAGCTAAAATGCTTTTGCTGATTATTATTTACATTTTTACAGTCTGATCCAGTGATTTTGACCAGTATTGGACCGACATGATTCCCATCCCTAATATAAAATAGAGATATTTTCTCGCATTAGTGTTTTCACTGTGTTACACAAGGAATTCATTGTACTTCCTTGACTAACTATTACCTTTTCACATCAACTAAGTTGCGTCGTCGACATACAGCTAAAGCCGTTCGTCCTACACCCACGGTACGCCGTGAAGCTTCTTCTTGATGTGACTGACAATCTAAAACCTAAATATATCCACCTTACAATGACATGAAACGCAAAGAGACAGTGAGTCATACTGTTTTGGTCGCTGGAGCTGGGACATTTTTGGGGGATTGTCACTTTAAAACGAAGAGCTGGTGATTAAAATAGCCGCAAGTCCTCAAAGAAAACTGAATCTATCAACCACTTTTATTAGAACTTGTTTGGACCTGGGTAATGCCAGTTTGAATAAAACATTGTGAGATTGAAATTTGACTTTAGAGTCACAGAGACGGCAGCAGCAGAATCCAACGCTTTTATGTCAGAAAATACTATTTAGCCTAAGATATGTCAATATATTTCCCCGCCTGAAGACCGAGAAGAAAAGCCTTCAAAGAGAAAAATGAGGAAGTCAACATGAAGCGATGTGCAGTGAGCGGAGTTACAGAGCAGAGGTCGCCATCTGTTGTTGGGGGAGTCATACTGAGCAGAAAGGTAAACCTGCATCGGTATCCAACTGACAAACAGGAGCCTGTGGGTAAAATGCTGAATCATGGTGCTCGCACAGTCCAAAACTCCCCCCCGAAACCCCCGGGCAGAGCGATCTGATCGGAGCACTGAACCAGAAAACCGAAACAGCTGAGGCTGCATTTCTCAGCAGAGGGAGCCTTTTGTGACTGACAGTGACTTAAACGCGAGGTGAACTTATCATACCCCAAGTGACACTTTCAGAAAAAAGCACTCCCCACTGTCACCACTCTTGGCTTTGCCTGCACTAAAACATTTAGTATCGAAGAGTAAATGAAATCTGAATATTGTCTCTCTCTATTTTAGGCAGTGGCTTTCCTTTAAACACAGACACAAGTGAACACAAATGCTGAGTGACAATAATAATAAACAGCAGGGAGGATGCAGGTTTCACTGGGACACGTTTAGATGGTGCAGCTAAGTGGCATTAATTCAGTAATTACTGCAGTTAGGGAGTGAAGTGTGATTAACAATAGAGACTTTATGCGGTGGGAAGACACCGTTGTTTGTCTAATGCTAATGAAAGTCACTTTTCTCCCTCAGTTCTGTTTGATTCGGGAGAAAAAAAACACATACACACAATAATTTAGTTATTTTTTGTTGTTGATGTTATTATTCAGTAATTATTCTGTCTCTATTTGAACAAACACAATGTGACATTATTTGTGTTATTTGAGTACTCTGTTAAGCAGTTCTACCAGACCTGACTGTGGGAGTGTTTGTGTGTATACACACATCACAGTGCAGGGGCAGTGATATACATGTGACTTTAAAATCAGTTACAAATTCTGCAAGATGTGATGATTTTAACTGGAGGACAAACAGGAGCAAAGGCCACGTGTACTCTTGTCCCCTTTGTGTTCACAATGTCTAGGACTTTTGCCCTTGGTGGGGACCTGTCCCTGTCGAGTGTGACTAATAGTACATGGCTTCATTCAAGTTACACGAATTTATCAAATGAAGTAGCCCCAAAAGATGTTCTTTCCGACACTGATTAACAGGTTAACGTGGATACGTGTCACCTCTCGTGGACATGCTTCACATATTTAACTGTTTTCATCAATTCCTGGTATTGAATTTTAGACTAAATTATCAGTTAGAGTATCGATTAAAGTAGAAGCTGTAATAATAAGCAGGCTGGACCTGCAGGGGATATACAGTATATTCATCATATGTTCATCAGATGTTTTCCTCATGGCTACCTTGACAAATATGTAGTCGTCCTGCACCACCAGAGAGTTGTGGTCGATTTTGCCGAGGAACTGAGCCGTCACCATTTTGTCCGAGCAGTTCTGGATGAGGCAGGTGACGTACAGGTAACCTGCAGAGACACAGACGGGGAGGAGGAGTGGTTACCGCTGGTTACAAGTGAAGAAACACACACGTTGCTGCTGTAGCATCCAGTCAAAGAAAGGGGGAGCCATTACTGACGGTCATAAAGTTGAATTGATCTTGAAAGACCAACGTAAGTGCTAGCCAAAAAAAATAGACAGGAACATTAGCATTTCCGAGTAAGCTAGCAGCCATTAAATAAAAGACTCAAAACACAATTTACCTTGTTGCCACTCCGTCTTGAATTGTTCTCTTAATCTCTTAACTGTTATCTGTTAAATGTGTTATCTACTTAATTATCTCTGTCATGTTAATCTTCCCCCGAACTTTCACCGTTTTTTTCCCGTTTTCTTCGTACCTTTCCGCTGTTAAGTTGCATCAAAACACACAGATACAGACTTTCAAACTGAACTTCCTGTCAAACCGGAAATAATGAACTGTCACGCCGACGACAGCTAAACACAGGTGCTAACTTAACATATTAACATGCTGATGGTGCCATAATGATCCCTTACAGCTGCATTAAACCAAAAAATATTTTATTTGAATTATCTTGTGCTAGATAATCTATAATCTATGCTATTATTTTGAAGTATACATCATTCTTTTGAAAATTCTATACCTAAAACATATATTTTGTTGTATTTTTATTGCAATGTATTGCAATTGTGGACATTTTAGACCAGTACTTTCACTTATATTTATCAAAAATATTTCAGCACTCTTTCCACCTCTGATTTCGGGTGTAGAAATTTCAAGGTTATTTCCTTATTTACGGTGAGAAAATACGAGTAGGGGGTGATTAATATTCAGAATATTTATCATTTTTGCCAGAAAAATGCTAATAGACACAATCTGAATAGGAAAACATGTTCCGTTTGTCAGAAATATCATCCACAAAGTGGCTCACACAAACCAAGAGAGACTGAGAAGAGGACAAAGCTAAATCGGACACAGAAGATGAGGCGTGAGAGAGAAACCAGGCAAATAGAAAAATGGAGACGTCACTTCCCAAACTCTATAAGATATGACAGCTTCCCCATAGACTTATAGCATGCACTTGGAGCATCCACACGGCCAGAGGGGATTTTCCTCAGAGACACATGGAGAGGTTAGACTCTGTTGCAAAGCTCAGACGGTATTGAATTTCAACCAGAAGCTGCATCAGCAACATTGACTGCTGAAATCAGCCGTGATTCTCCGCCCAGAGGTGACAAGCTGGCAACAGAGGAAACACACACACACACTGATGCACACACTCTGCACCCCCACAAACAGGAGGGTGTCAGTTCAGCTGTGAGTTATAATAACAGGGATGCACACGGCGCACAAACCCACAACACTTATTCTGACCCACAACTGACTCCACTCGTGTTCACGTCGAGCGTGACTCCCACCGCCACCGACTGATACGAATTAAAACGTTTAGCAAACTCCTCTGCGGATCAGACGCTCGCCACATCGACTCTGACATAAATCTTTGACAAAGAAAAGTTGCTGTAACGATACGCAGATGTGGCTGCGGCCGACACCGAACCGCAGAGTGGTTTCAGGCTCTTTGGGGAGAGGAATCATCACATTTCATAGCAATCGGATTATTGGATTACAAGATTTCGAGCGCAGCGATGTGATTTTGCTTCTCCCTGTTTGGTGATATTGTTGTTTTTAGTATTTCTTTCTTTGTTACATTTTAGTAGTAAATGTAAAGCTCATTCCATCAACCTGCCTACAGTACGGTGGCCTAGAAGTGCAAGTCCCAAAACAAATTAAAAGAAAAAAGCCGCGATTCTTACGGAAAGTGGTCGTACATTTTCAAAAAACAAACATGCTCTTTACATGTGTGGGAAAGGACATTTTCTCATTAGAAGAAAAAAAAAAAAGAAGCTGCACTGACCTAAAATCAAATTTATTTCAGCGTGTCCTCCTCACTGAATATTCCTTCACCTCTTTCTTTGTTCATGAAGCGTCTGGTCAAACAAACGCGCTAAAGTAAATTATTGAAAGAGCCTGGACGTTTAATCAAAGCGGCACACGCCGGGAGAAGTCATTAAAAACTATTATACTGATCTGTGTGTGTTCGATTCCAAGTTGTGGCGCTGACATTTTGTCATGCTGTTTGCTGTCCGCACACGCACCCACACACACACACACACACACACAGGGGGAGGACACACATGCACAAGCACACTTCCAGCTGAGATACGACAAGGAAAACCGGAGTGACTTATAATTAAGGCTATGTAACGTTCAGATTTAAACCAGTACTTTCTTCCGCCCCTTACATTCATCAGAAACCTTAGTTGGAGTAGTTTAAATATACCAACATAATTAGAGTTTGGCAGCCAAACCTGCAAAGCAAATTATTGAAAATGTGTAAGACATTTATTTGGCAGTATGATAGTCATTATTGATTTTTTTTATAACATGAATGAGCTGGTAAAATATTCAGTATTGGTTTTGGGCCCAAACTGGAGAAAAATCCATGGTACAGATATCAGCGAAAGAAAAAAGTAAACTCATATATAACATCATGTAAATGGTTCATTGCAGGGAGACGTACAGTATGAATGTGAATGAATAAGTGAGGGGCGCAGTGATCGTGTGATCTGTGTGGACTTACTTTATGACGACAACATGAGCCATTTTCTCCAGAAAATGCAGTTGGGAATGCTGAGTCATGCTGTTGCCCGCCTTCGATCGAACCTCTCAACTGACTTAAAAATAAGCAGGAGAGTTCAATATTTCAAAAGGTAATAAAAAGCTGAAAGAACGGAGGTTTCAATGTGGGAAATTTGGAACGTCGGAAAATGTTGATCAGTCTTTTACCAAACGTGGAAATGACGATGTTCTCAAATGTCTTGTTTTGTCCACAAACCAAAATGATTCAGTTTGAATGATTTCTTTAGTTATGTGACGCAAGGAAACCAAAAAATATTCACATTTAAGAAGCTGAAGAACCACAAAATGTGGTTAAGTTATTGAAAAGAAAATGATGAATCGATTATACTAATAATTGATAGCACTATAGTTGAAAATTGTAAAATTGACAATATTTAGTAAAAAAACGTTAGACTGTAACAGAACGCTATCGTAGACAAACTCGACGTACCGAGCCATTATTCATTTCTATACAAGTGGGAGGACTGAATGAAGAGTGTGTGCCGTACACTCTGTGTGTGCGTGTGTGTTTGTTTACACATGTGTGTTCGTCTGTCTCAAAGTGTGCGAACGCTTGCATGCTCGTGTGTATCGGTGCATGAACAAGGTACGCTCACGCTTTCCTGCACATCAGTCTCCCTAATGACACACACTCAGACACACACTCCCTGCCGGCCGCCCTGTACTCGCGGCTCATCCATCAAGCGACCACCCCGCGTTTCCCCCGGAGCCCCCCGCGCGTCCCTGTCATCAGCCACAGCGACGACATGGCACGAGGACGACTCCTACAGCCTTTTTTTTTTTGCAGAGGCTCCTGCAAACTTTGTGTAGGTCTCTGTGCTGTGCCCAGTGTTTAACCTTGGCCATGCCACATGTGACAGGGAGGTGGGTGGTGGCAGATTGGTTCGGCATGCCTGATCGCTCCGGCTCCACTCGACTATCCATCTATCCGAGCGCAGATGCTACGAGAGGAAAAGGGGGGGGACCAGAAAGGAAACAAAGGAGGAGACGGAAGGAAAGGGTTGGATGGACCATGTGGTGCTGCCTAGCCTCAGGAAGAGCACTCAGGCCTGGGCAGCTGTCCCAGACAGACAGCCTCTCCTTTTTACCCTCCACAATCACAGGCGGCCTTGTTGGGGCTGACAGCTTTCACATTGCAGGCAGAGTCTCTCTGTGTGTAGGTTAAAAGATTGAGTGTCTCCTCGTGGGGATTCAAGACGAGTTGGTATTTTTTCGCTAGAGGGGAGTTTATGCTGGAATAGAGTCAATAAATAATATGGGAAAAAAAACCATACCCTTCACTATCTGTCACCACTCTCTAACTCTGCCTGCTCAGGTTTATTTGGAGCAGGGGATTATGGGTTGGGACACCGATAGAAAGTGAAGTCCAGAACTCTCTCTCTCATAGACTTCTTGTCTGTCGCTCAGCTGATATGATAATCCAGTCTCTCATTGTTTCTTTGTCTCTAGATGTGCAAAAAAACAGGCCAACCAAGGTCAACCATTCACCTCTTCTCTTCTATAACCTGCATTTATGCTGCAGGCAAGTGCTGTGATTGTTAATCCTCTCCATCACAATGATTCAGGCAGAAGAAAAAAAAAGATCTTTCATGATCGAGCAATCTGTCGAATAAATATTATTTTCCCAATGAGTTGTTCGGGTGTACATCCCGTTTCGTCCTCAAATGCCTTCAGGTTTTCAGCAAAGAAAAGTTGGGCAACAACATAACAGCTAAAGCAGAAGCAGCAGTGGACGTAACTGTGATTGATTGATTCTCTCTGTTCGCTTTATGTTTGATATGTTTGCACATCAAGTTCTCCTTGAGTTTATTGGTTTACTTTCTTGCCTTAGGAAATGAAATGTGCTGTATAAATAAAACAGCCACTGACATTGGATCAGTTAAACCCGTTCAAAGCCTAACCCCACACTAGAGAATAATTGGCCAGATTTTGGTTCCGATCTGGCCCTTCCGACAATCATTGGTGCCTTCCGATTTCATTGATGATTTGAACAGATTATTTGACCAAATTATCCTGTAGTGTGAGGCCTTAACAGACACGATTTTAACGTCATCGGACGCATCAGAGTCTTCCCGATTCCTAATCCGCAATAACGGAAACAGATGTTGCGTATGACATATATGATGCTCTTTGTAAAGTATTTATTGCGACAAAGGGGCAGATTTAACTGGATTAATTCTCCTTTCTGCTCCCTTTCATTCAGAATATGGAAATGTGGGATTTTTTTTTCTCCTTTGGTCAATGAATGAATGAATGAAACTAACATAAACTAAACTCCAAACTAAACTGTGCGAACAATTAAGAAAAACAGGAAACGTCACTTTACCTCCGCTTGTGTCTTGCATTTCCATGTGCACCAGATCCGGGTCCACATCCACACCAGATAATGACCTGGAAACACAAAGGGTTTTGGCGTTCATCAACATTTCGGAGCAGGAACTTCATGTGGAAATAGACTAAAACCACATTAACCAACTTTACAGCTTGTATGAGGTGTCCCGAAAGTGCCATAAAACAAATTATATCTCAATATTTGGAATATCCTCATACTGGACGGTTTTGCCAATGTTTGGTCCCAATGGAGAAAGTGGCTTCTTTCTATTTTTGCAAAGGTCAAACCATTATAAGACCATCTTTTTTTACTCTAACCATATGTTATAATCACAATCTTGACCATACTTAAGCTATGTTGTAGTTTCCATGAGCAGTAAAATGTTGCCATTAAAAAGCATGAACGTGTAAGATTTGGTGGTCATGTTGTGGCAGTGCCGGCCCAAATCTTTATAGGGCCCTTAGGAGGAGTTGATCTGCGGGCCCTCACTGCTTTGCAATATGATAATTATGAATAATCAAGTCATTTTGGGAGAAATAAAACCTTTAAATGTAAGACTTTGATTAAAAATGTACAGCGATTGAACCTGAGAGTATATGTACTGTAGTGTATGTACTCTATAGCCTTTGGTCTTGGTTGATATAAATATATCTGTAAATATGCACAGCTCAGCGCTTTCATGGTAAAGTGCACTCAGACGTACCGAGTCCGGCCCGGCATGCTTTAAAACCCCACAAACACTTTTTATAACCCTGTCCCGTCTTAGAAGTACACCGACATACTCTACCCTGCCCTTCAGTGAGTAGTAAACGAAGAAGTTCATCTGATTAGGACTGTGTAGTGTAGTCGGTGAAATTTCCCTGGCCCAGTAAAGATAGAGTGGAGATTTAAAACCTCATTACTTTGCCTATAAAAAGACTTTACGAGCAATTAGCAGGCCGCGGATGGACGGGGGAGGAAGGGAGCAGAGCGGACGGATCACAGGAAACGCTACAGGATCCGCTCCTCTGTCTGCAGGAGGACGATTCCATCTTCTTAGGGTGGTTCGTACCGTTATTTACGTTTTGGGTCAACGACATTCCGGAACGCCGGGCACTAGATATTGAGTGTTGTCATGTTTTGCTCCATCATATGGGTAGAAATTCAGGTTGACCAGAAAAACCGCAAAATCCATTTATTGCATTATATTTTTTTTACAGCGTTCCCCTTCGTAGCAGCTAATGACAGCAAGACGAGGGTTCCAAAGAGTTCCAACTCTATCAGAAAAAAAACAATATTAACCCTCTTATGCCTGGATTTGTATTGATTTTATGGCTATAGTGTTTTCAAGAAGACGTTCAATGAGCGAGAGCTCCTGCTACTCCTTCCGAGATGACTTTCATTTTCGACTCACTTTAATTTTTTGGACGGTCGTGCCACGGAAGTCCTGAGGCTCAGAAGTCTGTCAGTCTGTGCCAACAGAAGGGTGAAGGTCTATGGCTAAAGGAAATTTATAGATTCGATTCAGTGCCAATGCTCTATATAAAATGTCCTTATATCTGCAGATGGCCAGGTACAATATAGTTAAGGTTAGATAAAGAGTTGTACTCAAGGTAAGTCGACTTACTGCTGGTTACTTAGCTGTGGCTATTAGCCGTGCAAATGCTCATGACCACATGTTTCCCGCTGAAGTGTCCTTGACTAAGGCTTTGAACCTCAGCCTTCTCACGCGGGGTTACTCGAGATAAAAGTGTCAGCGCCATGCTTGAAATGCAAATGCCACAAGCGGCTGAAGGTGAACGTACGCTCTGCACCGGCACTCCATCATTTATTCATTCTGGTTCAGTCGCAGCTTCATGGCAGCCGTACACTAAGGGTGTGGGATTCCCTCGTCCCTTTTGGTCAGTTCAGGGAACGTAGGCGAATTGAGATGCGGCGAGCGATAGAGAGATAGGACGAGATGGATGAAGAGAGCCGAATTGGGGAAAAAGGAGGAAGAAATGGAATTCCAGCTCTGGTTTCCCCTTCATCCACATGCTTTTCCCAGCCATCCGTTTTTATCGCCTCTCCTCCGATGTTTGCTTTTGTTGTCAGTTGTCATACTTAGAGACGCCAGTTTGGTTTCAAATCTGCTGAAAAACTTTACAGCCTGGGATCACAGAAACAAGGTAAAGCAGACCACCCTGACGGCAGATTGGCTGTGATGTGATGTGGGGTTTTTTTTTGTGTGATTTATGCACGCTGGCTGCCAGACTCCTGTTCTCTTGTTGCCTTTTACGACCGTTAGGCCACAGGCAAGGCTAAGGCCAGAGCCAACGATGACTAGCTGACTCTAACTCCTCTGGCCACGCATATTTATAGCACGGGCATGCATAGGTGCTCTTATTGTGTCAGGCACTTTGAGTGTGTGTTTGCCGCTGGGAGTTTAACCCGAGTCAAAGAAAACACAACAGAACGTGATTTGTTTTCAGAGAATCTTTAGCCAGCGCGCAGAAAAACACATACTGGATTCAAACCTGCAGGTATAATGACAACCAGCAGAGCAAAGTCAAACCATCTGCTGATTTGCTCCCCGTTTTCAACGTGGAGATGAGAAGATTGATGTCATCTGAATTAAGTGTTTGTGGCTAAAGAATCGTTTGGCTGTTTTTTCTGTGGAGACTTTCACGCATGGCGTAAAATCAGCTTTAATTAGGAGTCCTGTCTCCGAGATTTGCTGCCAACTCGTGCGAAAAATCTATTTATCTGACAAACGTAGCTGCATTTTCACCGTGTTACCCATAACTTTGTCTCTCTGCCTTTCGGGTTCTGAACAGTGGAACCATTAAAGCTGTGGATTATAAAGCCAAATCAATAAACTCAAAGCAGCAAAAACACTCAGTGAAGCGGAAGGGGAAGCTTGCAGAGGCAGTTTATGGGTCTTTGTTGTTTTGTTCAAGTTTAGCCCAGCTTTGAGGGAAAGAAAACGGACCACTTTTTGTGTGCAAAGCGTTTACAGCCATAAAGACGGAGCAGTGGCAAGTTGTCGGTAGGAACGCGGGTACTTTTCGTGTATTTTATGGTTCAACATCGGGTCCTGAGGACGTTGTAGGCGCCGCTTTGAAGACAACAGAGGGAAAGACAGAAATATATTTACCGTCGGGGTAAATTCAAGTTCTCTCAGTGTTGTACTAAACGTGCAAACTGGCAAAAGTGCATTGCATCATGACATTCTCTTGCACAAGGACCAGAGGTGGTCCTCACCATTCCCTTCCAGGAGTGTTTGAGAACGTGTTGGCGTGTTTCCACCGAGGGGAACGGTTCATTTCGGTGCGGTACAATATGCATTTATTCGATTTTCCATTAGGGATAGAAACAAAATAACAACCTCAACCGTTCCATTTTTCTGTACTCTTCCTTTGGGGTACCAGAGTAATGGTACGGTACATACGGATGGAGGTCGACCCACAAAAGTGAGCTGCTAGGACGACAAAAAGTGTAACTGCAGTCTATTCTCATACAAAGTTTGACGTCTTGTTGGGACAAACAGCCACAAACTGAGCAGGATGTCGTCCTTTGTTGTCTGGTGTGTTGTGTGTCACGTTCAATGTCGTACTGTTCTCCATGACTGAGGGCTTTATAGTGCAAATGAAGTATAACAATTTTATTTTCAATTTCACCAAAATTGTACACACTGGACTTTTAAAACAGTTGCTTCAGTCGGTTCAAAATCTCAAGAAACAACAAACAGACTGCCATGAACTACAGTTCAGATGTTCACGGTTGTGGGGATGAACTATAATAACCTTGGTGATGTGCTGATTTTTTTTTTTTATTTAATATGCTATAATAACCTGGGAAACATTTAATTTCCCCATAAATTCTCACATTTTTGGTTCAACTTTGCTTTGAAACAATGTTTTACCGTCATTCTGAATTATAGCGCTCAATATTCGGTTTAATATCCAGATCCAAACTCAAAGTTAGGAAGCACATACGGCCGGCTCATCCTCCTGACTCTCTCTCTTTATCTCTCCACCACATTTCCCTCTTTTGACTGCACAGTGTTGGGATGATTTGTGCGTAACAGTTGGTATAAATCAGAGATGTCTGAGCGTGTGAACCAGCTCATTTACTATCGGCAGGGAGAGGAACTGACAGGGACTTGAAATGCCTTCCTGACCTTTAGCAGATGAGGGAGAGAGAGTGAACTCAGCTGTATTTATTTGAATGTATCATCTTCCACCTTTGCAGGTTAGACACAAAGGAGAGTTGCGTGGGAAAGAAAAGGAGGAAGGAAAGGACAGATGGAAGGAGAGATACATGATAAAAAAAGATGACACGAAGAGGAAAGTGAGGAGAGTTTCTCCCACAAAATGTCAAGAGATTCATCTTTAATGTGGTTCAGCCTTATAAACTCTGCTGCTTATGATAAAAATTCAATTCATATTCCTAGCTTAGGAAAAATCAGCGCTGTTTTTTTTCATCCTTTTTATAATGATAAACATAAAACTGATTTATTAGCAGCCAGGATGTCGATGTAGATGTCATTTTATTGTTAGAGCATCACTGAGTAAACAGCAAAATGGGATCTGTCAAAAATAAACCCATTAACTCAGCAGGCAGTCGGTATCTGACAGAGCTCCATCAAAATGTAGCTCCTACGATGAGCTTCTTATTCAAATAGAACCAGAAATGAAGTAAAATGAAAAAAATAAACTCCCACACCGCACTGTTGGACACAATATCTGGTGCTGCCAGGGGAAAATATGATTTTGAACTTCCTACAACAGGAGTGGAAAAACACAAGCGATACTGTGTGAAGACTCTTGTGTTCAGGGTTTTCAATAATGCAGTTCCTTTAAGCCATTTTAACATCTTCCTGGTAATTGACCATGTTCCCAGTTCCGCTCCATGCTCTCAGAGTGATGTAACACTTGCTAAAAAAGACAGTTTTATATAGTTGCTAGTAGTTTAACTTCCTGTCTCTTCACTGATGGGTCAATCGTACATCTGAGCCTGCAGTGACAACATTTCACTTGCCTTTTATCTACTCCACAAAACTGATTTAACCGAAGCCCTTGTGCACTTTGTACTGTTCCTCTCATTTCTTAAACTGTGACATCTGAAGGCTACTTTAGCGCTTTTCCATTGTACAGTTCAAGCATGACGCGGCTCGACTCTTACTCGTGATTTTTTTGCTTTTCCATTAGCGATAGTAACTTGGACCCGGTGCTTTTTTTAGCACCTGCTCTGACGAGGTTCCAAGCGAGCTGAGCCGATACTAAAATGTGACGTCGACAGACTGCCGGCCACTGATGAGCGCGACGCCTGACACAAGAATCAAGCCGAACGATGCCGAACTGTAGATGTGTTAAAAAGACTTAAAAATCCCAAAAACATGCGTCAATCTCCGACATTTAGCGAGGAAAGTTCTAAAATCTCAATATTTAACAGAAGAGTCTGGTGTATTTAGCAACAGCACTGCTGAAATCACAACCCGTTCAGGATACAATGACCCCGCCCACATTGAGGAGGTACTACAGTAATGGAAAACAACGTGCCTGATACCAAACTGAGAAGAGCCACGTAGTGCTAGAGCTGTATAATAGAAAAAGCTCCATATGTCAACCAAGGTCTGTGACAACATCTTTTTTTAATCACAAAATGTAAATCCAGGAAACTTACCAGAAGATTCTGTCCTTGGTCACACGCTCCTGAAGCAAATTCCACTTGCGGCCGAGGTCAGTGGAAGCAAAGACCTAGGAAAAAAGGGGAGTGTAGACCACAATTAGAAAAAAACATGTTCACCCAATTAGGCAACTGAATTCCATGGCTAACATACCAAAACAGAGACGATTCAATTGAGACTCATTCACAGGCTTTGTGTGTAGAAGTGAATTGATGGCCACACATGAGGTATCCTTGATGTTTGAAAAGCACACGGCACATTGGAAAAGGATTGGACAACAAAAACACACTCTTCACTGTTATAGTCGCTGGCCACAAATTCTGTCTACTCGCTGCTCGTGTCAGGGTCATCGTCTGCAATCAAACCGATCCCTACTGTGGATGAGCAGATACGGAAAAGAAAAAAGAAACTGTCCTTGATAAAAAATCTGCCCTGACCCTTTAAAAACTGCTTTTAATTTGCACCTTCGGCCATTTTCCTCTAGCAAAATGATGGTTTTTTTTTATTCTGATTGAATAGATTAAAACCTAATTGAATTTCTTGCTCAATTATGAGTAAATTATTAAAGTTGAGCTGGTGGAGATTTATGCACGATCAAACCCAATGGTCAGCTTTGATTGGGCACTTCTTTGCTTTCAGAGTTGGGATCAATGAAATATCAAAGTTTGCACATTAACTACCTGTATTTGATTAGTTTTGGTGCATTTTACTCTCATTTGAAAGTTGGCCGTGACGAAAGACATGAATGAGGGGAACATATGGCAGCAATATGACGTTCATACTGTAGTTTATCTTCATTTCATCCTTTTACTCTTAAAACCTGAAAAAAGATTATTTCAGGACTAAATTATCTGGGTCCCGACTCCCACTGCTGGGAAACGTTCAAACGCAGGGTTAAGGCAGATGTTTCATTAGTTTTGTATTAGTGTCTGAACATTAACGAGACACAGTGATATTGATATTAACTTGACATAGACGTGAACTTGCAGCTCTTTTTCAAAAGCACAGCAGGCATGGATGGATTAGATCTTAGAGCCGCGAGGCAACAAGACATAAGTAATACATAGGACATCGACATCTGCGACGTCTCAGGTTCATGTTTGCTGCGACTGGACTGACATGGAAGCAATTAGCTCCACTTTGGAGCAGAGAGCTGGATGGAAAAGTGAAGTGTGCGACACAGAGAACCGTGTAGCAGAAATAATATCTCCTTTTCAAATGTAAATGTGTATGAGGCGTTCACTTATGGAAGCGGTAGTGTGACAACTTAAGCTACGCTACCCGTTAGCGGCGGCTCCCCTCACTGTGTTCTCTCTGAAGCAAATTACTTTTCCATTACGTAACAAATGACACCAAAATAATAAGATAATGTCTTTGAACTATTAATCAATTTTAAGCTAATGTGAGACAGCTAGGGCTACTCTTTGTTAGCATACTTCTCAAGCTAGCTCAGCTTACACTAAGCTGCATTCACTAAAGTAGTATTTTCCTCCTTGGTTGGACCAACTGAAAAATGCTTAAATTTGTGTCATACAAATACACTTGAAATGAAAATGTATTTTTCTTATATTAAATTTGTTCTTAAGGAGTTATTTTTTCTTTAAGAAACTACACAGAATTTATTTCAGGACTTTAGAAACAAATTAATATTTGCTTGGTATTTTCAAGGAGTAGGCTATTTCACTTTCACTTCACTCTGTTCATTCATCAAAAGAGCCCACTAGCTATTTGTGTAAAGCTGGCGCTTATTTTTTATATTTCTTTCAATAACATAGGCTGGTAAACATGTTTGGACAAATTTCAGATTCAACATAAATCTTACAAATCAGATTTATTTGTATTTGTACGTGTTTTTTTATTTCTTAGAAAATCACTTTGAACTGCTCCGGCTCCACTGTGGACTATGTTTCTGAAATCAAACCTTGGTTCATCTTGGGCTTTTAACAGCTGTGATTGCATAAATGTTCCAGTTGCAAAGGAAAAAAAAACACTGGAAACTATTTTTAATTTTAGAATACTGGATTCTAGCTGGCTTAACCGTTTAAAAACCTGCTTGTGTTTCTTGCTGCGTCAGACCACACTATGTTCTAATAGTGCCGTTATATCCTCAGATCTCAGCAATTTTCATGTAAAAGTATGTAGGCTTCTCCTGAAGTAGGATTTTCATTGAGAGCAGAATGACGCGTGCATTTGAAACACTGACATCATTGTGATCAAGATGGAAAAAGGTGTATAAAAATGGATTTACACCTCAGAATTTTCTCTCTTTTGAGTCAAAAGTTTCCTCCTGAAAGTGACATGGGATTGCAACATCTTTTCAATATTAAATGCAGTATCCCAGTGTGTGTCTGACACTGTTGTATTGACACTTAGAGGCATTGTTGACACTTGCAAAACAAGTTTTGCCCTCCAACTATGCCATTACATGGTAAATCACACATCAACTTTTCTCTGGCGTCCTTTTTCTGTGAAAAGGGAAATTAAATGCATTGTCATGCTGCCAGCAAAGGCACATCTTGCTGGTGTAACATCAGTGCTGTCGTATCTTTTTTTGCTCTTTCAGCTACAGAATTAGCTATTCATTGGGATGCATCTGCGATGCTTTGACACCCACCCTGCCCTCCTTGCAGTAGGCGAGAAGCTTGTCTTCTTCTTTGGGGTGGAAGACGAGCGTGTCGGGGGTGAAGGCGATGGACTGTCGCTGGAAGGAGGAACCCTCGTCGGTGCTAATGAACAGCATCTGGTCCCGTTCGTTTATAGACGAGCCCACAAGCACGACCTGTAAGAGAAATGAACAAGACAGACAGGGAAACCTTTAGAAGTGAAGCAGCCAGAAGGTAATGTCTTGCAATGGGAATGTCGCAGTAGACATATAAATGTAGACCCTGCAGTGACTGCTGGGGAATGTGTCAATATCGCCCGCCATTTTGGGAGTGTCATTGAGAGCAGGAAGGATACTTTTGTGCTGCTTGGACTGTTCACTTTTTTCACCAAGATCCCAGGAAATAAGTAGCAATGTTACCAACAATGTTCTGCCAACATTTTATCAAAATATATTAAATGTTAGTGTTAGTCATCAGCCTGTAAATGACATGTAAATAAGTCTCCTCCTCATATTAATACTCATGTATTAATGCCCCCATTTGCACTGGAAACCTGATGAAAATAAATGCCTGCATGGCCACACTGCACATTTATTCAAGGCCATTCTCCAGACCATAAGAACTTTCTATCAACCTCGCATGCTGCCTGGGTTGTGGCAACACTGTATTGATTATCTATTCAGGGTTTTATAGCTCATAAAGTGAAGGCATTAAACACGGGGCAAAACAGGACCTGCCAAGCCACCAATCACATTTATGTCCAGAACACTCCGGAGTGAGGCGACCAATAAGGGTGATCGATAGGAACTAATGACCCGGTCACATTCATTAGGAGTTCATGATAGGTTGGAATCTGTCCAATTAGGGGTTTTTAGGGATTTTTAGGTGCTGTTGTTGATCATCGTCACTCTGTTGTTAGCAGCTGCTCTGCACAAAAAGTATTTTCTATACTGTAGTCGAGGAACCTTTTCAACTCTTTCGCCAGTCAGCCAAACGCTGAAAGCTTCTCTAAACATCTGTTACATACGGTTGCCAAGGTTTTATATTAATGGATGCAAAGCAGGAAAGAGACATTAAATGTATAAAAGCTTATAAAGATTTTTTTTTGAAACATTAATTATGTGGGTTATGCATGCATTAAAAGTTAGTGCTAGAAAGCACTGGCGACAAACATTAATAAGAAATAAATAAATGATGTTAGCCTGATTTGAACTCCCGTGCATCGACATATTCAAAATATACCCCTGAAATAACACTTTCTTTCTGTCTTGCCTCTCCAAAGAACCACATACGTCCAAAAAATTTCATAAATCCATGTTTGCAATAATGTTTTTTTCAAAAGTGAAATAACTCATATTTAGTGTTGTATGTGTGTATCAGGAGTGAAACTCCTCCACCCATAGCTGGCACAAGACAAAAATAAAAGCTGTCTGACGACCCATCATCACCAGGGGGTGCTATAAAGATTACTTAAAGTCAGTCGTGCCTAGAGTTAAGGGTCTGGTACTCACTAAAAACATGTTTTTTAAACTCAATGTGACTTCAGAGTAAAAGTAAATCTGACAGATTTGACTGGTCATCACTCATCGGTAACTGTAGTCTTTAATGCAGACGGAATATTGGTTCAGAATGTTCCTGTTATGTCCTCTTATATTAAAACTGCAACTATTAAAAAGGGCGGACAAGAGTAAGAATGTGTATGAACAGGATCTTTTTAGTATTCTTATCAGGACTACAATTAAGCAGCAAGTGTAGCATGCTTCACATCTTGCTGGTTGCAATACTCAAGGGTTTTGTGAGTTTGTGTGTGTGTGTGTGTGTGTGAACTCTTGTTAGCTTTGAAAACACCTGCCTGAGCAGCATGGTCAATTAAAGGCCCAGTGTTTGTTTGGCTGTCAAAGGAACACCCAACAAGTGGAGGTAAGACAGATACCTTGAATGGCAGTGGTAGTGAGGGAGGAGGAGTGTGTTATTTTTTCTTTCCATAACATTTCATTTGACAGATTTTTCAAATGTGGACTGTATTTGCACCTGAGTGCTGCTGCAAACATTGCTGTGTTTTTGAAGACAGTCAGCTTCACTGGGAAGCTTGTGATCCAGTGCCTTGCTCAGGGGCTCCCTGAAAATAGAGTGAGTATTTGGGGATTTAACACTAACTGCTGTTAGCCATGACTGTGTAACTACAAGAACAAAAAATTCACCTGCTATTTGAAAACATATTTGTATAAATATTAAAAGGTCCAGTCTAAGTTTCATAATGAAAGGTGAACCACAAGGCTCCATGTTGGGCCCAATATTTTTTGATTAACACGAATGATAAAACTGTATCCACTAGTGTGCACTATGTTTATTGTTCTAACATTTCATATGCAATCAGACATATTTACAAATCTATATTTACTTTTGAAAATACAAACAAAGAAATAAAATATGCTTTTTTGAGCCAATAAACCGACTCGACAAGTACCTCCATAAATTCACTGTAAATGGATCAAGAACTGCAAGAGCACCACAGTATGTGTTATCAACTGGTTGGCTGATAGGCTTATATTTAACTGTTATGAAGACAAACCTTTAAGTGAACTATTACAGAGGTTGGCTTTACTGTACAGAAATAGAGCAGATTCCCCGTGCCTTGCAGGAAAAGGATTATTAAAGCAGTATTCCTGTCAGATTTATATTATGGTGATGTGATGTATGAGCAGGCAGCTTCCTCTGTCCTCAACTCTCAGTGTATCACTCTGCCCTACGTTTTACGACTCGGGATGTTTATGGTACCCATCATTGCACTCTGTAGGAGAGGCATGGGTTGGGTCCTCTCTATTGTAGAGACATGATGAGCATCTGGGGCCCTTTTTATTCATATAAAAAGGAAAACATATCAGCAGATATCCATTGTACATTACATCACTTTTGGACAGATCATACATGAAACTAGCTGGCATCATTGTGAGAGAAAATTTTAATCATCGGCCAACTTTAAGTTTAATTACGGACATTATTCTTATAACCAGAGCTGGTGTACAATATTAATAGCCATAACTTAGTATAAGACACAAACTAGGCACCTTTCATGGTTCCCTCACTAGGTACCAAGGCGCCAGGCATCTGGACTGAATACATTATCTCAAGGCTCACTAACTATATGCATCAGACCTGGCACGCTGCTCGCCAGAATCTGTGATGATGCCTCAATGTTCAGATGTCAGGCATTGTCTCAGTTCTCGGATCTGAGCTGTCTTCAATACAATCTTTCAACTTAACTCATCACTGACTCCAGAGATTCCATCCTTGGTCATCTCACATGATCATCAACATCTCTGTAACAAACTAGGGCAAACAAACTCAAATAGAAAACAAACTCAAATAGCTCAACTGATGGAGTTTTTTCTTATTATTTTGTTGACACTTTTTTTCAATATTCTAATATACGTCCGTTGGCCATGCTGCTTGTAAGTAGGACCTAACTCAACCCCTTTCAGACTCATGCTCAATCTCAAACAAGATTGAGATGGCCAATATAGCCAGGCTATATTTTAAAAACATTGGGGGCCTCTCCTGAAAAATGACAATTCTATCTAAAAGGATATATTGATCTCGAAAGTCTTTGGCTTCATACAGGACAAACCCTTATTTTAATGCACACGACTCACTGTGGTTTCTCCTCATGTCCCCGTGTGGCAGCACCATCCATCAGGTCAGTCTGCCTCTGTCAATACGTCTCTATTAAGAGGACATCACTCAGTTTAACCCAGTTGAGCTCTGACAGCCAGACATGTTCACTTCATGTCCACACACACTGAGTGAAAATGCACAGACAAGAGACTAAAGACGCCGGCGAGGTAGTGTTTTTCTTGTAATGCACATATTTAGCCTGTTCCCCACAGCCACAGCTTTTACATAGATGCACTCTGTGAAGTATCCCCTTCAGATATTCCATATTAAACCATATTTTAAGGCTTATTTGTAACCCAGATTTCTCTACTTCATCACGGGTTATGGTTTTGTAAGTATTACACTCACAGAGTTATTTCTCCCCTTTAATGGCTTTGGACAGAACGCGGGAATAAATCAATAGCTTGTGACAAGAAGATGGGAGAAAAGCCGGAATGAATGGCTTCATCAAAGGTTCGTGTGACCGAAAATGATTTTTCTTCTTTTCCATTTGTTGAAAAAGGGATTTAATGCAACCTCTAATTCTCACACAGTGCCCATGATAATAATAATAAACTGTAATGAATGGAGCCGGCAGGTAAGTAACAGAATTTCTAATTTTTCCTGAAATGCACTGATGCTCTCTCAGTCTCCTGACGCAGTAACACAACTCACCAACAAGTGGCACTATTGTCAAACTATAAGCATTCCTTCAACTCTTTCTACTGAAGCTGAAACTCAGCTCGAGTCACTATATCTCACAGATTAGGCTCTCTCTGAACTTTTTTTTGGGGGGGGAATCAATAAAAGGAGGAGTGGGCGAGGGCAGACAGACACAAGGACAAGATACATTCCTCCGCAATCAAAAGACTTTTGTACATGCGACCGGTGTAACAGTTTCCCCTGAGTAATAACTCGCGCTTTGAAGCACAGTGCTGCAGATAAAAGCTGCCTCCAAACTTCCTCTGTCTCAGCTCTGGAGACTGGAGGGGAGTGACACATTACGGGGACTCACAGAAACAAAATTCTGCTCACTTTAATCCACACAGGGCTTAAAAACCAGTGTGGCTTTCCGGCGTCGCAGGGCGAGTCTGATAATCTTTTGATCGCTGTCAGTCTGACAAAAGCCGCTGGTCGGTCGCTAAAGCAACACAGGTCCTGCTGTGTTGACACACATCGGAGGGTATCAGCCCTATAATCTATTATTAAACTGCACAATCTACTTAGCAGCTCAGAATAGCTTAATGGCGGAGTGCTGGCGTGCAGTACGGCGGAGTACGAACAGCAAGCCGTTCTATAGGAGGAGGGGAATTCTCGTGCACATTATCTCCGTGTCGCATGTCACAACTGGGAAGAGTTGAAGGCCTATGATGCTGCGGCCTCATGAGGGTGAGGAAAGCTCAGCAGGTCTTGAGAATGGAGAAAGCTTGTATTTGACACACACAATCACACACACACCGGTTTCCATGACTTCAGAGGACATTGCATTGACTTACATTAATTTCCATAACCATAATTACGACTTGCCCTAATCCTAATCCTGACCCTAACATCAGCGTATAAAACATGTCTACACCTTAAAATGTAGTAATTTACATGATGTGTACTTGATCCCCATAAGGAAGACAAATTCCCATAATGTGACTGTGGAAACAGATTTGCGTCCCCACAACATAAGGAAAACCAGGTACACACACACGTTTGCGCAGCATTCGTAGTGAGGACCCTCATGGACATAATGCATTCCTTCATTCCTTAGCCCCTTAATTTAAGATCATATCATCAACCTGTGTGTAAATCTCACTTTTTCAATTGACCGGCTCCCTACTGACCAGATGAGACGTTCAGTGGCCCCCAAGTCATTTGCGTTTGAGACCCCTAGTCTAACCCGAACCCTAGCCCTAAAACCAAGTCTTAACCCCCGAAAAGCCCTTAAAAGATGTGAGGACCAGCCAAAATGTCCTCACTTTGGTTTGTACAAGTCCTGGTCCTCACACAGCTACAAATACAAGAACACAGATTCTTCTTAGGACATTATTTTACTTCCATTGATTTGGACAGCCTAACCATAACCAACTAAAGTCTAGCCTTAACCTAACTACAATTCAAATCTTAGCTTTAAACTGAGGTTGACCAGATTTTGGTCTCCATGAGGACCAGGTGGTTTTGCGTTCTTTGTGAGGACACATAAGACATTCCATAGACAATTACCTTAACCATAACCATCACAACTTAATGCTTAACCTTAACCCTTACCCCAACCTAACTCTTATTCTAACCCTAAACCTAAAACCAGGTCTTAATCGTCAAAAAAGCCTGTAGAAGTTGTGTGGACCAGCCACAATGTCCTCACAAAGGTTTTAGCCTACTAAAGACATACACACCCACACACTTATAAATGTTGCAGTGTGTCAAACACACCTGCAGAGTATGAAATATGCACATCCATGTGCACATACAGCTGACATACTGTTTGCAGATGAAGATGGTGAACCTGTTGATGCGCCACTGCCTCAACACCACTTTATAAAAAAGCTTCTTAAAGGGGCACGCCGCCAAGTTAGGCAAATGACGTTGCATCGCATTGCAGGTCTACAGTTTATCTGAATATCTGTCTCTCTTTATAGGGACAATTCTGTTGTTTCTATGGTTTCTGCATGTTACCTACCTGTCTTTAATTTAATGTACTTACATAAAAGATAATTAAATTATCTTTAGAGGGTACATACAAGGCTTATGTGGACGGATCATTATGGACTATTTATAGAACTTGTTTGTTTACTACTTTAGAGAGGCTGTATATATACTTGATCCTATAGTTGTTAGAGTTGTTATGTCGGGATAAGTAGCAATCAGAGGGTTTTTAGAATTTAAAAATGGATCACCGCCGATAGAAACAAAAGCTTAATGACCTGGTGTTGGATCCTTGGTTACCATCTGGCTGGAGTTTACTACTATTACTAGTACTAGTATGACACAAACCACCAAACCCTAGTCATGTAATGTTGCCATGCTCCCAGATCTCCTCAATAAATTTGGCAACAGGATTGCTATTCAAAGTGACTTAGAAGAAAACATCCTGAGTTGTTATAAATCAGGATTATCCTCTCTGGTTGACATTGGAGTCTACACACTTACAGACACATACACACACACACTATCATTCTGCTAGCTGCTTACAGCTCCCAGCTCCCAGCACAATGGTTTTCCACTCAATTACATATGTAAATTGCTTGGGTTCTGGTTTCCACTGGGAGAGAGGGAGGGCGCTGTGTGATGGCAGCTCATCGAGCTGTGGCCTGTTGAGAATTAAGACCTGGGGGAGCAGAGCAGCATGAGGAACCACCAGACAGTATGACAGGCTTGATGATGGGATGCTCAGTCGGCATGTCCTCTGTTTCGAACCGCAGAGCTTCTTGGTATCTATTGATGGGTCTGATGGCATCCGAGACAAAAATCTTGTCGGTTTATTCACTGACACGTAGTTGGTGTGCACTCTAAGTGCCCCCACTGCCGAGAGCCAGGACAAAACAGACAGATACGCAATGTGTGAAAACATGGCTGCGAGCAAGGACACGATGAAAAACAGATTGAAACCACTTAACAAAAGGCTCATTGAATTAGTCCATGCCAGCTTTAGAGTAAAATATCTCAAGATGTTTGCCGTTTTATCTCAAAGTGACACAAACTGAAGTTTGTTCCGCTGTACCAAAGTCCACAGAGAAAGCTAATAATCCACTGCTGCCTCCATCACCAAGTTAAAATGCATTTTTTAATCAGAACGTGGTGCCACATCTGGTCTTCAATTAGCCCAAGGGCACATATCAGCCCTCACTGATGCTAGCCTACAAAGTGCTTCACGGGTCTGCTCCCACCTACGTAGATGCTCTCATCACGGCTTATGTTATCCCTCGACTACTCCGTTCATCAAACACCCCGCACAAGACAATCCAGACTCTTTTTGTGTGTCGTTCCACGCTGGTGGAATGACCTACCGAGCGCTACCAGAACAGGGGCGGTCTATCTTCAAGAAGCTCTTGAAGACCCATCTCTTCCAAGAGCATCTTCTGTCCTAGCACTCACATTACCCCCAACCCTGCACGATGTCCTTCTGCACTTGGATCCACCTCTGCTCTCTCACCCTCTGTTAGTGGATTTCGTTCCAAGACTTTGTCTATGTAGCTTATTCCTCTTTGGATAAAAGTGTATCTCTGTGAGCCAAAAAGAAGGTAATTTTCTCAATGGACTTTGGTGCAGGAGAGTAAGTGGTTTACAAAATGACACACATCGATTTTACGTTGGGAAAGGATGTCCAAAATGACACTTACAGTAGCATATTGTAAAGAGAGTGTTGATACAACTAGCTGAGCCTTTTAAAATCTATAGTCTTATCCTGGTTCAGACTACACTTAAAATAACAAATCTGAACTATGCCTTTTAGTTGCAATTTCGCAGAGATTTATTTGACAGTCTTGGGTCACATTTACTTTATGAAAAGCTTACACCGTTGAAACATGATGTCACCTGTTGTGTTGCCTCCACTTTCATCAATATCCTCCATCCAGACTGAGGCTCGGCCAAACAAAATGTCACGAGGATTAAGTAAATCTTTCCACATATATCACATCGAATCAATATTTAAGGACGGGCAATCAGACATCTGCGCTCACCTCTGCTTACATCCCTCTGAGGGCTGAAGGTGAGGAATGATACACATTGGTCCGGAAGGTTGAATCGGGCGAAGTAAACATGGCTGACACGTCCTGAGAGGTGTAAGATTCGGCGAGATAAGAGGTCTGAGAGCATTTTCCTGCCCACTGTGGCGCCACAGCGAATGCATTCGCTGGAGGTGTCCTGCTGCATTATATATATTATCTTATTCACCTGCTGCTGCAGCTGCTGCGGTGTTTGTAATGCGGAGGAGGAGGTGACTGATCGAGATGTCAGGCACCGACAGAATCCCTCATGTTGCCTCAACTTTACGGAGAAGCGTCGCGGGAAAAAAAAGTTGTTAACGTGTGAAAATGGGGTTAAATTAATTCAAAGAACAAGAATGCATAGTTTTTATTTCTGGCTTTTGAAACAATTTTGTAATATGAAAGTAGTATTATGGCGATATAATGTTATTTTCATTGTAGTAATTCTGTACTGGATATTACTACCATGTGTTTTTTTTAGGATTTTTGGCACTCAGTCTTAATCCTTTAACACCTAAGCCTCAAAATGTCAGTTTGAACTGTTTTTTTTTGCTTATTTTAACCATAAGAGGGCCAGAAAACGTGCTTTTACCCAGTTTTCAATAATAACTTTCAATATCTGGCAGTTATTTACAATTTACTGCATGGCAAAATAATGTAATAGTGGATTTTGCGTGTTTAAACAGTGTATACATAACATTTGTTTGAGTTTTTATCTCAATGTCCAAACACAGGCCAAACAAATGGAAACTATGTACAGGCGTTTTTCTAACTCTCTCCTCTCTGGTGACAAAGACGCTGTTTTGCCGACTTCCTGCAACAGCACGAGTGAGATTACTCTAAAAACCACATGTCGGCTTTGACATGCAACTTCTCAGCTTTCAGAAACTGTTGGAACTTTTCCAATAGTGCAAACCGTCGCGTAATTACGGTGACGCAAAGAGCACTAATAGTTGGCATTAAAGGGTTAAACTTTGACACATTTTGGTGCCATTATGTAAACTTCCGTCTTCCATATAGCTTGGTCGTGTGGGATGTGTGTTACTGTATGTTAATGAAGCACATTTGATCCAAATGAAAGGGAATTAAAGGAAAACAAGTGTGTGTGTGTGTGTGTGTGTGTGTGTGTGTGTGTGTGTGTGTGTGTGTGTGTGTGTGGTACTGCCTGTCCCAGATTCAGCTCTGTTATCTCTCGGCTCCTGACTCCATTTGAAGCCTCCCAAAAGCAGAGACTGCGACTGACACACACACACAGAGACTCTTTTCTTTCATCCACTTCACTACAGCGACTCTTTCAGGCAGCTGCCAAGTAAATTTCAGTTTTCTTTTCAAGTATTTTTTACTGTATTGTTTAAAAAAAACAACAACAACAAAAATCTACATAAAATCAGACAGATCATGTGTCCTGGATGACGCGGGCCAACGGACACCATCGTTTTTAACAGATAAAATATTCCGCTAAACAAAGGTTTCAACATCAGAGAAATGAAGCTGTGATGTGCTGCTGAATTTTTCATGCACGAGTTTCTTTCTTCTAAATCCCTAAAAACATTGTTTTAGATCTCGCCGTAAGATGTGGATTAAAAACCCAATGATTGCGACACATTCATATCGCTATCAACGTAATTACTGTGAGAAACTGTTGATTAAAGACAGAATTAGACTAATGAATGCAGGCGGTGTACTATTACACTTTATATATGTATAAGTATATATATATGTATATGTATATGTATATACATATAAATAACCACAGTTTATGCTGAAGTGTGAGTTGTTAGCTATAAATAAAACGTTGTTTTTAACGACTCCTTATTTAAAAGCGGTGTCCGTGTTCCATTGCCGTTTGTGAAAACAAGAGGTCTTTTGTTTGTTTTTTTGCCTCCTTCACCGTCTCATCCCTGATACATTTCTTTCACTCGTGTTTGTTTTCACCATTGGCCTGATGTCGTGTTTGCCTCAGCTGTCTCCAGCCCTTCTCTCCCACTCTTCCATTCATTGACAGATCTCTCCATCTTCATTGCTCTCCCGATATCTCCTCCTGCTCTCTGCTAGTCTCTCCCTCTCTTTGGCTGTGGATGATGGACAACGGCAGCTCTCCACTAGAGGACAGAGACAATGATCAAACCCTGGCACGGCTGCCTCTTGCTCTCTCTCTCTCTTTTAATTACATTCCTTAGTAAAGTTAAGACGAGTGGAAGCGATTGGGAGGGAGGGAGGGAGGGAGGAGAGGAAGTGGGGGGAACCTCGGAGCAATTATTCCAGACTTAATTACAGGTGGAGGAAAAGGAAGAACCTGCGTGTCCCCGTCTAAAGCTGTGTGTGTGAGACAGAGAAAGGGAAGATGCTAATCTACACCTAAATTACTCTCCCTTGTTAAAGGTGGCTGCCAATCAAATGTCAGCCTCCCGTCTCTCTCTCTCTCTCTCTCTCTTTTCATTCTCTTCAAACACCTGTTTTCCAAAAATAGACCTACAGGGCTGCCAAAACACTGGTTCCTTGGGATTAAGACGGTGTTTGCAGAATCTCCTAAACGCGATCTCGTTAGACATTTCTTATGCTGCTTTTCTGTGATACAGTTCTAGCACGGCTCGGCTTGACACTACTGTTTAGCTTTTTCGATTAGCAATAGTACCCGGTGCCTTTTAAGTATCTATCTATCTATCTATCTATCTATCTATCTATCTATCTATCTATCTATCTATCTATCTATCTATCTATCTATCCATCCATCGTCCAATCCCATGTTGCTTTTACGGGGACGGAAATAATCTCAGCTCAAACCTTCTACCATAAAAAAATGCCACACATGAATAATGCGATATGAGGCAAGTGATGGTGCAGGTGGAACTAAGGAAAGCTTTCACATGAGCAGTGAAGCAGCAGACACGGCAGGAACACGCGCTAAGATACGCTGCGGTGAGTATACGCTGTGATGAACGCGGTGCGTCACGGAAAGCCTCAGTGGACTGTGATGATGTCACTGACAAGAATGTGAACTCCCACGGGTGCACAATACCGGATGTCAATCACATGTGTCTGTACTTTACTGTAACTGTTTTTTTTTATAATACTACTAAAGTAAAAGTCTTAAAGTCTATGACATTTACTGTACTTAAGTATCAAAAGTCATTTTCTGGTATAAAATTAGTGAGTAGTAAGAATTGAGCCGTGGTTGCTCAGTGGTAGGGCGAGTTGTCTTTCAACTGGAAGTTTGTGGGTTTAATTCCTGGCTCTGGTGTCCTTGAGCAAGACACTTAACCCCATGTTGCAGCGTGTGAATATGTGAATGAAACTGTGGTGTAAAGCAGCTCATCTCCAGACCATTACCACCTCCTTCTTCTTCTGATTTTATTTGGTAGTAACGAGTCACAAAGACAGTTAGAGGAAGTTGCTGGAAATGTAAACAACAAAGTTAAATTATTGGGGTTTTTTGCAACCAGCAAAGTCGTCGTCCATTTTATATGGAAACAAAAACTGACGATTGCACCTTCAGCATCACTGTTTACGAGTGAAATGAAAAAAAACAACCAAGGAGGACACTTGGCGGCACGAGGACAGAGAGTCAGCGGAGGGAGCGGGTTAAACAATAGCAGCCAATAACTGATGAACCTCCACGCTGCTCCAGACAGAAACAATTAAAAGCATCATGTTGCCAAGACGCGCTCATGCAACACACACTGGTGTTTGCCAGGCCTGACCTGTCAGCTCCGCCTGGCGGAATTCAATTACCACTTATCACCAGTGACGGGTGGAATCGCTCTGACTGGCATATATCCCTGCTGCTGATGCTGCTGCACGCACACACACACACACACACACACACACACACACACACACGCACACTCAGACTCCACAGCCACACTCCAATGCCGTTTTCCAAAACAAAAGTGATACCAGCAGACATGCTTTGACTTGGCTCTTGGCTTGGTTAGGTTTTGGGCAACTAAAATGACTTTGTTTGAGTTTAGAGAATCCCTTTAATCGCATGTTTACAACACGACGATGACGCCCCGCCCCCTTAGGGAATGACTTATTGTGGCTGAAAACAAATCTTAATGTGCACCGTCGCCGTCAGCCAGCAAATTCATGTTGTGAAATTCCGTGTTAAAGCTGCAGTGTGTGATTTTTGCTGTTTTTTGCTCTTCCTGAATAGAAACATCCATTTTCTACCACATCAGCCTCCACATTAAGGTCACTTCACTCATAAACAGAGGACCACTTTGCCGGTTGCACAAAAGAACTCAGTTTGAATGGAAGTCTAAGGGGAAAAATTAGATTTATATCATCAGTGAATATTTTGCTGAGGACTTTCAATAGCTACAGTTTCCACCTGTTCTGTCTTTGATTATTCCTGTCTTGCCTCGACTGTACAGTAGAAATAAATGTGGATTGTGATTGACAGCTGGAAAGTCTGTGAACTTCTGGTTGCAAAACCTCAACAAAGTTCGCTTTCTTGGACTTGTCTCACAGCCCCCTAGTGGCCAAAAAACAAATTGAATGCAGCTTTATAATGCAAAAAAACCCCCAGATGTTAATATTAATAATGTATCTAAAGAACACCAACACTGAATTCTGTATAACACTGTACAGTGTGTTCTACAGCTCCATGCTCATCATGGACACAAGTGGAAAAGGTGCCTGGTCTTCCATCCTCCTGTTCTTTTTCCATCATTATTTCGGTCTCTTTTGTGCCTGTCTGTCCTCTACATTCTCACAGCCGTCGTGCTCTCCTCGCAGTGAGGTGCTAACGCCACTGCAGCTCGGTGGACGCACTTTACTCGTCTACTGTCACGTCCTGCGACAATGTTCTGACCCGATGACCCAAATTTCTGGAAATTAGCCAGAAAATGGGTAAAAAAAAATAGCTCATAAATCTCCTTGAATTGCTACGTCTGGCTTTACTCGCGCAACATTGCTGTTGCCTCCGTCTCTCTCGACATTTGGGATTAATCAACATTGTGTGAAGTTATTTGAGAGCGGTTTGAAATGAACTGGCTGGCAATTTTACCGTAAAACAGTGCATCTGAATTATTCAATGTGCTAATTGCTCTCTCTGAGCTTAAGGTCAATTATCTGTGCTATAAATAGCACATCTCTCAGGTGCATTTTAACGAGGTTTAAGTCCACAAACGCGCTCCCCGTAAACTTCCAATCCAATCGCCGCTGAACCCGCGAGTTAGCAAAATGGACCTGAAATGGGCTCCAACCAAAAAAAAAACAAAAAACACGAGGGTGGATAATGATCTAAATTGCCGTGGAGAGGTTTGATACTGTCTGCGTGGGAACAAAAACCCATTAAGCTCGATCATTTCTCAACAGTGTTGCAGGCCACTTGCGTGGTGCGTATAATTGATTTGAGCAGATATGGAGTATTTAATTGGCTGCCTGACAGTGTTTCGGGAAATTTGACAAGAAGTGGGTTTTTAATAAGGAAAATTCTCAGCAGCGCGGCGAGATTTTGTGTGATGTGATGTGAATCGACTTTTCCTTTTTTTCCGCTGCCAGCTGTAGAAACACAAGTAGTTGTGGATTGAGGAGCAGCATATGCTCACATTTCACTTTTCCCTTCCAAGGATCTGACTTCACGCTACACCTGTTTTATCACCACCTGCTCAAAAACCCTTTCTCTGTCTCTCGCTCCGTGTCTTGATTTAATGCTGATTCTCTTCCAGCTTTGCTGTCGTGACTATTATAGCACATAAAAAAAGATTATTGTTCTGGGAAAAAACAACAGGGACACACACTCACAATGTGATTTCTTCCCTCCTTTTAGACTTTTAACCCTTTAACACCTGAACGTCAAAATGTTCGTCTGCTTATTTTAACCATTAAAGGGTCCAGAAAATGTCCCGTGAGTTAAGTGCTTTGGACTTCAGTTATTTACAGTTCACTGCATGTTAAAATAGTGTATTAACAATTTAAAATGAAGAAAACCAAGAAGTTTTATTTTGAAACAACACGGACACCAGATTTTGCGTGTTAAATTTGAAATTCGAACGGTATAAAACATATTTAAAATGACATTTGTCCAAAAACAGGCCAAACAAAGGAAAGTTATGCGCAGGCGTCTCTCCAACTCTCTCCTCTCTGGTGACAAAATGGTGTTTGGAAAAATATAAGATAACGTTCTTCCTGGTCCCTTTTTTTGGTTTTGAGCTTCCAACACAATATTTGTCTTTTTTTTTTATAGATAATAAGAATGTAAACACTATTAAATGAACAGCAGGGATTAGAAGGAGCGCGCAGCACTGAAATGGCCTTAAGTTAAAAATGCAATTGCTGTTTTGGTTCCAGACCATATAGTTCATATAATTCTCTAATATTTTGTTATTATTGTTCTGTTAAGGTTGAATAATATATCTGACGAATACGTCAAAATGAAACACGCTCAATAAAAGATTTCCCTGAGATCTTTTGAGGCATGATGTGGTAGTGGGGCGGTAAATTGGCAAATTTGTCCCATCATTGGTTAAAAGCTAAACAAAAAAGAAGGTTATACACATTATTAAAGGTACAATGTGTACCTTTTACATGTGTAAATACAGTATGGTATAGTTTTTTCTTTACATGTTGTGTAAATGCTTGTTTTTTTCCCCCTGTATGCACCACATTAAAGAGGCTATTTTCAGATTTTCAGACCATCTTCATTAGCAAATGGACTTTATAAGTTAAAGCTCCATTAATGGAGACTTTGATGTCGTTAAGTCGACCTTATGTCCACATTACTTTGCCTGGAAGAAAAAAAAAGGAAAAAAAAGACCACCATTGAAAGCCTCAGCTCTGAGCGGTGGCGCTCACAAGAGGCCTTTTAGTGCTTTTAATATCGTCTCCGTTTTCAGGAAACGGACGGAAAACAAAGCAAAGACGGGACAGTTTAATCGATAGAGGAAGAGGAGGCTGATGAATGTGATGAAACTAACACAGACGTCTTATTTCCCTCCTGTGACTGAAAGATCTTGCAGATAGATGTTGGATAAATGGAGACAGACTTATTCCCAATATGATCATTTGCTCTCTCATCATCCTCCTCTTCTTCACATACTTTACTTCAGACACTGGTATCGTGAAATTAGATTAAAATGGAGCAAGAGTTGATTCAATTTGGTCATTTGTTTCATTTTCTTTGCAGGATTTCTGACTGACAGCTCGCGGACCACAGTTTGAGAACCTTGGTAAATTGGCAAATAGGTGTTTGCAAAAGGTGCATCAGGTAACTTCTGGAAAACTAATTTCAAATACTCTTCAAGTCACCTTGCATGACCATTTCTAATATCCCGAACACGCCGTCGCCTGGAATTGGATTTTTCAAGTGAGGAAAGTGGGGGGAAAAGTGCAGCAGATAAAACGGACAGAAGAAGAAGAAGAAGAAGCACATATACTGTGTTTAAGTCATTGCAGCTTCTCTGGTGAAGTGTGTCAACCTGAAGTGTGCTATTTAACCTTTCGATTCCCTTCAGAGTAAAAGAAATCGCGCCGCAAGGACACGGCCGGGGAGGACGTTCACACACTTTGTGATCCAACACGACATCAAGGATGTCTTCTTCCTGAAGCCCTTCCAGGCTGTATATTTTGAATGGGTTTTAACGCGCTTATGAGCATCACGATATTCAGGCCGTCTGGATTTATTTTGATTTCATGGCTGTAGAATTGTCAAAAAATGTTCAATGAGCTTCTGCCCTTTTTTCCACATTCTTTTTCGATATCTGGCAGTTATTCAACCGCTTAGGAGAAGCTGGCGTGCTGGTGAGTCTCGTCTGTGATTGGACGGTCGTTCCGCGGAAGTCCTGAGGTTCTACCGTAATGACAAGTATATGGGCGCAAAGCTCTTTCTCTGCTTTCTGGTAGCCATCCATCTATTTGCTAAAGGCGGGGTCACACCCCGGACAGATCGCTAGTCCATACAGCGGTCTCGGAGCTACGGTAATGAGAAACAACGACAGGACGGTGAGGGTTAAAGGTCATCCAACGAGTCGATTAATCGTTTAAATAATCAAGATGGTCGTTAGTTGCAGCCCTACTTTTGTAAAGTGTCCTTTTTTTGTTGACTTTATGGAGGGGGTCTGGAGTGAAATATTAGCCCCATAAATCAGTGTTCAAGCGTTGACAGTTAACATAAGAATTAACTCAAGGTGAAAGTTGTAACTTTACCCGCCAAAAAAAAAAGAGGGCAATTTTATTGCCCCTGAAAAGGTGCAAAAAAAAAAAAAGAAGAAAAAAACCCACTTGCGGTTCAAATTTATTACGTCATTAAAGGAGGAGCGATCGTTACCTCAGTGTAGTGACAATATCATCGCTCTTTTAAGTGTCCGGTGTGCTTCTCGGACCAGTGATCATTATCATCACGGGCAGATGCCTGAGCCATTATGCTACAAAACCAGATACAGAGACAGCTCACTGCTCTGATGTGCCACCCGACAGAGTTTATACGGCACTAAAACCAGCCGAGTTTTGAGAGTCATTCGCCTGCAACACGATCACTCACTCAGTAGACAGTGAATGACTTTGAAGGTGGGCTAAAGGCTCGTACATGCCCAGTCACAAAGTCCTGCACGTCTTAGTGAAAGGAAGATGCAAGACAGAAGGTGGAAAACTTATCTTGAGGAGCTAGAGGAATACTTCACCGACTTGCATTTAGCTTTGTATTACTAGAATAGGGGTAGTAGTTTTGAAAAATTGGGCTTCCCAACCTCAGTTTCCCCTGAGTGGAGAAATATCTTCATTCTTTTCTTTGTCACATGCCCACCAGTGACACTTGGGCCGAGCCTTGAAAATGCAACGCTAATTCCACACTTTTTAGACCCACTCGTGGGGGGGCGGGACCTCATTCCCAGAATGTAAACAGTGTCCGCCATCTTTGCTAACAGTTACGCTAACAGGGAAACTGAGGTTGGGAAGCACAATTTTTTCCCAATATGTTTCCCCTGTGTTGAGAAATATCTTCCTTCTTTTTTTTGTCACGTGCCCACCAGTGACACTTGGTCCGAGCCTTAAAACTGCAACGCTAATTCCACACTTTTTAGACCCACTCGTAGGGGGGCGGGACCTCATTCCTTAAATGTAAACAGTGTTTACCATCTTTGCTAACAGCTATGCTAACAGGGAAACTGAGGTTGGGAAGCACAATTTTTTCCCTGAATGTTTCCCCTGGGTTGAGAAATATATTCATTCTTTCATAAACGCCATATTTGGAGAACATGTAAATATTTCATACGTCAGGTCATTTCGAGTCATGCTCCTCATGTCTAAGTCGAGTCTAAAGTCACGAGTGTCAAGTCTCAAGTCCTCAAATTTGCGACTGAAGTCAAGTCACGTGACCCGAGTTCCCACTTATACACATATGGGAATTTTTGATCCTAATCTTGTGTGTTGATAACGTAGGTTAACGTTTGGGCGTGAACCTTAGCTAATTCACAACACACTTTTGTGTTGTCTCACCTTTTCCCTCACTTCCTGTCGACAGTAATCACAGCAACGAGCGCCACCGACTAATTCACAGTGCACTGTAAAGAGTGTGCCGCTACAAGAGCGTAATTACAGGGAGATCTGGACGGGCAGTGACAGGGACAAGAAGATATTTCATTTTTTCTCCCCCCGCGACCATCACATGTAGCACAAAGCGCATTAACGGGCACATCACTCAGGAGCGGGCGGGCGGCGATGATAGACTGAGATTGAAAAATAATGGGGGCTGGATGTTTCCGAGCAAGCAAGGCAGCGAGGGAGAGGGGAACTAAATCACTCATGAGTTCGGAAAGGAAGTCTGCGCGCATTTAGAAAACCATCACTTTAGTGGAAAAATAATACAGGAGGTTTCCCACTGACAAACTAATGTGACCTTTGGGTGTAAAAGTGTAATATATTCACACGGCTCTTCCTGACAGGAGGAGGACGATGACCATTATTTTGTGCGGCACTGATGCCAGATGCAAGAAATACCTTTCAGCTCCCAAACTGATCAATGGTGTCAAACTCTCGTCCTCAGATCACAACGTGAGCTTCCAGGATTAACGCGATCCCAGGGTTTTACAACCAAAACACACACTGTTCCTTTCCAGTGTGTGATATTCTGAGTTTATACTCCAGTACTTCTTGGAAGTTATTAGTAAATTCTACAGCCTTTTCCCAGCTAACCCTTCGTGCTCACACGGCACTGATCTGTACCGCAGGTGCACCCAGGGTATGTTGACATGGGAATAATACACAACTCCTTATATGGTCATCCGGTGGGGGTGGGGGGGGGGGGGGGGGGGGGGTGGGGCGTGTGTGTTTATAGGTCACGTATTCAGGCTTTAAAAAAATGTGCTGTTGAGTCAAAGTTATGATTCAGTGGTATAAAGTATTTTTATTATTAATTGTGCAGAAGTCACAGAATACACAGAATAGACTACTTTTTTCTTTCATTTTTGTTCATAAAAATAGGCCAAGCGGACCTTGAACTATGACTTTTTTTCCAAATTTCCCAAATTCAATGGGATTTTAAACATCTTTAAGTTGGTTTTGAGGTCGTCAAAATTATTGTGTGTTTTTTTTTTATCAGATTGTCTAAATTGTGCTGGGAAAAAAGAATATAAGGCACTCTGTTGCACATTCTTATGACCTCTGTATATATACTGTACGTTTAAACACACCTGAAAACAAACCTGAAAGTGACAGGCATAAACTTTATTGGATTTTGGTTGTACATGAAAGAATGTACTTGAATAAAGTGTAAAATGATCGTCCTTTCAGCGGCTGAACGATTGCAACTGACCAGACTGGGAAAAAGGTGTCAGCGGCTGTGTGTTGAGAGACTCCTGAAAATCCTGTTATCACTCTAATGTAAGAGGATCTGCTGTGGGAGAAAGTGGCGATAACCCACCGTTCAGCCGAAAACAATATCTTTAAGTGGGCTGAACATCAATCACAGGCCAAAAAGGGAGAAAAGATGTACAAATAGTGGCTTTAAAGGACCTCATTCAAACATGTAACAGTTAAACACCTGTAAACAATACTCCCGCTCCTCCAACCTTGAAGCAACATGCTCAAATTCAAATTTATCTTACATTATTTCACTTTTTTTTGGACTAAAACCAAGTCTAATAGAAAAGCAGTCAAGCCTACTTGTCATTTCTTTCTCCACCGGGATTCCAGCAGAACATGCTTCGTGCACGGCTTGTGCAAAGACCTTACATGGGTTCCTAATGGTATGTGTCAGTCTCAAGAGTTTAAGAAGAGCAGGTTTCATTCGGCTACCTGCTCTCCGGCTTCAGCTGGAACTAAATTCCCACGTCAAGCCTGACTGTAGTATTAAATCCCGATGTTCTCGGTTTGGTTCCCATCAGAACGAAGGTGAGAGACACCGGCGAGGCGTTCTAATAAGGTTTGTTAGGCTTAATGGGTATTTATCCTCTGAACTAACAGACACTGCGACCTCACTTGCGGCTTGAAGATGCACTCGAGTTAAGTGTCTGTGTTCACTGACAGCGTTAAAGTTAAAATACTGTGCTCTTAAATGTCACGACTGATGTATATACAGCGCTCGGAGGACAATAAACCCAGATTATTATATGCACAAGTGCTTTGTGTTGATGAAAAACTCTGTGCATTGTGAAGCACTGCATTTATGCTAAGTAATGATTTCTAAACATGAGGAGGGAAATTATTTATCCCAGCTACTAGTGCTACTAATGTTTTTGTCTGGGCAGCAGGTCTCTGAGCACTAAGCTCATTAGTTACTATACCATAATCTCCCAAAGTACTGCTGGATTTGTAAGAGGAAATTTTTTTTTAAAGAGGAGTTTTAACAAATTACAAGTTGAACGCTTGCTGTGGAGGTTGTGCAACTGTGAAATACTAATTCACAGCCTTCTTTTAGCTTTTCCTTCTGCCGATTATTTAGACTTCAAGGCATGGAGGTGCTGCTGGAGGTGATGTACTTCTTGCAGCACTCTGATACAAAAGTATTCTCAACTCAAATTCACGACCCAGGGGAAATCCAGTGGGTCAGGCACACACGTTCAGAAACTGAATGTAATGAAACTGTATCTGGGTTCAAGGGTCAGGTCCCTGGTATACTTCTGTTGCATATCGCAGATTTTAAAACACAAGTCTACGAGAAGAAGCTGAAAGCTTCAAAAATAGCCATTAACTGGAGTTCACTTATGTCTTTGATAGTAACATCATTTTGCAATGGAGCTGATGATGTGTATTCACCGGATGCTGTGTCATGTTAAGTTATGCCTCGGTTTGTAACCAGCTGTAAAGCTGCAGTAGCGGCAGCAGCAGCAGCAGTTCTGCTGTGTGTGACCTGATGTAAAACCCTAATAAAGTGTGCGTGTGGGCTCTCTGGCGTTCAGCTGCCGTTGGCAACAGAATCATGTTCATATTAATGCCTCTTGGATCAGCGCGTCAGATCTCTGACTGCTGTGATAAACTGGGAAATAAAGGCAAGTTCTTCACATAGAACTCGGCAAACAGGCCTTAAAAAGGAGCCCCTGTGAATCTTTGGGGCACAGGTACACACACACACACACACACGGGGGTGCTCACAAATTCTAATGCCATCTGTCTGTGCAGACAGACCAGATGATGAATAGACACGGTCGGTCCAGTTTGTACAGCGGCGAGATGAGAGGGCGCAGACGGGATCCGGCCTTGTTAAAGCTTCACGCCTGGATAAACAAACAGCCATTACAACACAGTGCACCACAGTGCAAAAAGGGAAACATGTTTTCATCCTTTCACCATTCTGGTTGGCTGCTGAAATGACTGCTATCATTCATCTTTGTTGAGTTGATTTAGGATCCCGCCATTAAAAAGCATTTGACTGTTTTCTCTGGTTGATATCCATCCATTTTCGGCCACTTTATCCTCCTCTTGAGGGTCACGGGAGGTGGAGGCAAAAGTTCATCACAGGACCACCAAACAGAGAGGAACCACCATTCACACTCACACCAATGGTCAGTTACCCTAAATCCTAATCTGCATGTCTTTAGACCCACAGAGAAGCCACATGAACCCTGGGAGAACAGTCAAACTTAATCATTTATTTCTACGGATGGGACGATACTTTTTGAGTATCTACCGATACCAATATTAGTCCGATACAGTCATTTTAGACCATTAATGAACTATGAAGCTGTTAACAACACACACAAACAGATATTGATCTCCTATTGATTTGACATTTCCATCTGTCCGATATCAAATCCAGGGTTTTTGACCAGTGTCGGACCGGTACCGATTCCGATCCCAACTTATTCTATTGAATTCATTCTTGTTTTTGATCATGTAAAATGTACTTTATTGTCAATGTCTCTGATGATTTTTCAATTGTCGTTGTTCCACGCTAGCGCAATGACCTACCGACCGCTACCAGGACAGGGGGGTCCCTGTCTATCTTCAAGAAGCTTTTGAAGACCCAACTCTTCCAAGAGCATCTTCTGTCCTAGCACTAACCTTAACCCCCTCCTGTACCCATATCTCCTTCTGCACTTGGATCCACTTCTGCACTCTCAACCTCTGTCAGTCCACTGCTCCTATCTAGTGGATTCTCTTTCCAAGACTTCCTCGATGTAGCTCGTTCCTCTTTTGTAAGTCGCTTTGGATCAAAGTGTCTGCTAAATGCTTGAATGTAAATGCAATCAAATTCACTGGCGTCTTTGAGACAGTGATATTTCTGGGAAACTCTGTCTCAGACTGTTGCATGTTTGTTGTTGTTGTGCATGAGTTTCATCAACACTCGGAGAGGAAGTGAGCCGCGGAAGAGTGGAAGAAAACAGGGCGACGCTAACCTCCCTGCTCTGCGAAACGGAATCTCACATTGTTTGCCCAGAGCGTCGAAAGCAAGCGGCCTTTTTGCAAAGCGCCGTTTCGGCTCCATCTGTTTTTATTGACCCTTCATCCTTGAGTTTGATAACACCGCCCCATCTCTCCCCAGCTCTCTCTGTTCCATTCCTCCATTTCTCCGCCTCTGTGACAGATGGAATAATGAGGCGGCGGCAGAAGCGTGGAGCAGGAGCGACATCACAGCGCACGAGCAAGACTCCCGCTGTGAGCAAAGGCTGGAAAGTCTCCTCGCGACACTAATTTCATTCCCCCCACAAGTTTCCCACTGGGAGGGAGAATTCCTATCTGTATCTTACTTTAGCTCTCCTATCAGTACTCGGTTGGTGTCGCCGGCTCGTGACCAAAGCTCAAAATCTGGCTAATGGCTGAGCGGGGACTCATTTATACTTCCATCACAAAGTCCAGGCTGTAATTTAATCTAACGAGAGCGGTGCTCAGTCACAACAAGCTTGTTATCTCATCTATTCAGTCATCTAATCATCATCATCGTCTCATTTCCATGTCACTGCTGTTATTATTAGATCATGATAACAATAATAATAGACCGTACTTGTCGCATACACCTCCTGACCAGAGAATGTTGTGCACACGCTCACACACTTGCATCTCGATTAAGCTGATGCAGTATATAAGTATAGTATAACGCACAGTTAAGAATCTGTTTATAAGTAAATAACACTTGCATAATGTTTTTGAAATCTCATTGTCATGTGGTCTATGGAACATATTGCATATATTCCGTTTTTAAATGTTACGCACATTTAAAAACTGGTGTATAGTGATTTCTAGGTGCTAACCAAAAAGACGTCCTTCAGAATGATTCTATTTGCTTTTGGCCAGAAACAGTGTGTGTGGACTCTTCCCACAGCCTGTAAACGTGTGCTTTACACAACTGTTGTGGATTTCACAGCGATATCTTCCTCTCAGAGCCTCTACCAAGGTCAAGTGGTAATCATGAGAATCATGACACTCGGGGCTAATATTTACACCCACACCGCAGCGCACACAAGAACTCCTGCTGCCTGTTCCTACTGATACCCCCTCTACTTTTTCCTCTCATTGACCTTCAGAAAAGTTTCATTAATGCTAACACTCTCGACCCGACGCTTTCTTCTGATATCATGCCAGAGAAATTTGCAGTGCGGTTTGACAGACGGCAGCGAGGTGCAACACCAACACAAAATAACCCGCGGCATAACAGGGAGCAGTTTTTGTGGTTACCTATGCCGCAATTACTTGAGAGCAACAAGTTCCTGCCTGCCTTCTGAGCACGGAAGAAGAATAAATTAACTACAGGACGCCTGACTTTATCTTGTGGAAAAACATCTCTTTAGCGAGGAAAATAAACAAGACATGAAAGTCATTAACATAAAAAAATAAGCAAATCCTGTAGTTGCAGGACAGGATTTGGCATCCATACTTCTCGTAGACCGTTTGTGATATCTAGAAAATTCAAAAAGCACCCCTGGCGACCCTCATGTGGAGGATAAGGCGGTAGGAGATCGATGGACGGATACTGGAAAGCATTGAAATAGAGCTTCACTTGTTAGAGCTACAGAGCTTCTTTGCCCTCAGGACTTCCCGCGGAACGACCGTCCAATCGCAAAACGAGATTCCCCAGCACGTCACACGCTTGTGGCGTCAGCTTCTCCTAAAAGATTAAATAACTGCCAGATATCGAAAGTGAAACGGCAGAAGCAAACTTTTTTTTTTTACAATTCCACAGCCATAAAATCAAAATAAATCCAGGTGGCCTGATTATCATGATGGTCATAAGCGGGTTAATCAACGTTGCATTGAGTGATACATCATTTTTCAAGTTCCCCATAAATTAAATGCAACAATTCAACGGAAGATGGCAGAAATGACTCATCCATACTGTGCGTGTTTGTTCATATTTCTAAAAAGTGACTGTGTATGCTGCATTACAACTGCTGTTATTACATGTTCCCACGTTTGGAACCCGGCTGCATCAAAGGGACAGTGAATGGTGACAAATTGCCATATTATTGTGACACTGGACCATGTATACACACAAGGGAAAACTTATTTTAAACCCCCCTCCAGTGCCAGCAAGTGTTATAATATAACCCATAATAGGCTGCATACCATACATTATTTCAGCTTTTCCATATCTTGCAAACAACAACAACAACAACAACAACAGCAACAAAAAACCTGCTGTTCTGGCTGACTTCCTGTATTAGAGAGAAGATTAATGGTCCTGTGTGCAGAGCACCACATCCTGGCGTGGGCTGACACAGATTCAGGCCTGCAGTGCAGTGCCACAGTAAACAGTTGTTAGTAGATTACTGGGAATCAATGGCAACGAGTGGGCACCAAACCCCCGACTCATGTACGGGTGGGAAATGTGCAACAGTGCATCCAACTGCGAGTATTAACTCTCACGGCACAGAGGCTCTTCCACTTCTAACAGGTCATTTGTTCAAATTTAACCAAGCTCTTAGTGGAGTGTCCCCCACAGCCTTGTATTAAAAGACATTTAAGGACAATGGGGAAACCAGCATATGAATGTGTTCCTACACTTCACTGTTTACTGTAGATTGTACATTTACTAACAGCAATACATGATGTAAAGTGATTTTATGTTATTTGACAGTGGAAGTTAACTGTCGTCCTCAGTATTCCTGGTTCTACTCCATAGATATCAAAGTAATGATCAAATCTGCTCATTCAGATGTGGGCTTAGCACTTAGTTCCCGCCAGAGCTAAACGCTAAAGGGCAGAGTTAGCTGTTTTTTTTTGTGTACCTGGTACCTGGTGTTCTTTTTGATACCTGCTCTGGTGAGATTAACCATGTGAGCTGAGTTGATAGTAAAAAGTGGACTAGAGCCGAGTCGTGCAAGAACTGTATGTTGGAAAAGTGCCAAAAGTCAAGCTAACAGCTAAGCAGCAGAGCTAGCAGAGGCATTAGCAGAGTTGACAGAACTTTCACACGCAAGCATTTGTCGTCCCCGACTTGCTCGATTTTAGTTGAATTAACGCAACATTGAGAAAACCTAATTATTGTCTTAGTCCAACTAAAATCTGACTTTTAACATACATGTAAACGCACCCATTGACATTCTTCAGTTTCAGGCCACATCAGGTCAAACACAGACGACTCAGAGGGTAAACGGGGTTTGTCTCCTTTGACAGAGCTCTCGTAACTTGCGCATCCATGTGTGTATTGCAGCGTTAGCAGGAGTCTCTTTTGTTTACCCTCGCAGGCATGTCATAGAGCAGAACAGAGCGGAGTAAATTAGGTGAGGGATGAGGGTGAACAGTTGCACAGTGCCTCTCGTTTAATCAGCCTAATTGTTGCAATCAGACTCATTTCTCTTCTCCTTCCCTCCTTGTACAGCTTCCCCTCTTCCATTTCATCATCTTGTTTTCCTCATCCCCCTGCTGTTTCCTTTAATTCCCTCTGCCCACTCTAACCAACAAACCAGCCTTTTATTCTTATTCTCCTGAGTTTTGAAACCTGCTTTTTTCTTTTAAGTTCATCATTTTTTCCCAGAGAGTGTATATAAAGACTGCAAAATTACCTCCAACTTTGAAGCTGCGCAACTTGACTAGTCAGTTTTGCAAACAGAAATTCCATAAGTGTCATGCCTTTTCAACTTTCTCCCTCTAAATGGGAACATAATTAGGACACACGGTTGGTGTTCGCGACCCGGTCGGAGCAAGGACCTCTCTGCAAAGAGTTTGCATGTTCTTCCCATGCGTGCGTGGGTGTTCTCCGAGTTCTCCAGTTTCCTCCCACAGTCCAAAAGCATGCAGATTAGAGGATTAGGCAAATTGGACACTCTTAATTGAGTGTCGGTGTGAGAGTGAACGGTTGTTTGTCTCCATGTGGCCCTGTGATGGACTGGTGACCTCTCCAGGGTGTACCACACCTTTCCCCCTATGGCTCCAGAGACCCTCATGTGGAAGATAAAGTGGTAGAAGATGGATGGATGGATGTTTTATAGGAGAAGACCTGAAACGTGTCATTTTCCCATGACATCCATCGAGTAGACCACTTTTTGCAAATGGCAAATTTCCCCCTAGTGGCTAAGTGCTACATCTACACTACTTTCTGGGCTTGTCTGTTTTCATTTCATGTCTCATCCTCTCTTATCTGGTGCCAACTCCTCATATATCCTTGTTTCCTCCTCTTCTTCCCTTCATTCAATCCACTACTCCTCCCTCTCTTTGCTTACCTGCCTTACTCCCCCCACCCCCTCTCTAACTCTTCACAGGCAAACCTCTCTTATTAGCTCAGTGGGAGCCATAAAGGGAGTGCGGGATGTGCGATCAGGCTAATGATAATTAAATAGACTCATCATCAAACAGTCATTATGGCAGATTGCCCTCACTGTCCTCATTCAAAGTGGCAGCAGACAGCTCGACACCGACCGTCTGCTGACGATTTAAATAGGGAAGGAGTCCACGCTGCCGTCCCCCCATCCCCGGCCTTCATGAAGCTCTGTCTCTTTACATCTGTAGGTCAGTCAGTTTAAATAATAATAATAAAAAATCCTAGGGAAATTTTGATGAAAATAAATTAGCAAATAATATAATATATCTGGGAGGATGATTGATACGTTTTTCAGGTACTAGACGTTGGTGAAAATGACAACAATTGGCATGCACATCGGAAGTGATAAAGGGAATAAAGGGAATCTGCAGAAGTGGGGTAAAATGGCTGACAAAGCTGAAACTAAGTTGAATCAAATTTCACAAAACTTGGTGGAACCATGGCACAGCCCAGGATGAACAAAAAAGTCTATGGGGACCATTGGCTCAACTCAACAGGGGGTTGGCCATTCATAAAATTTGGCGAAATGTCAGCGAATTTCGATCATTCGCCACGAAACAGGAAGTGCCCTGTAACCTCGCCCTACATTCATCAAAACTTCATATGTGACAGATGAGACGGCCCTATCAATGAACATGAACTTCACCCAACGGGAATTCGTCCATTTTGAATTTAGCTGCCATTTTGCCATGAAGAAGGAAGTGCCCTGTAACTACACTGTACATTGAGCGATCAGCTCGAAACCTCACACGCGAGACAAGAGGCTCGGTCAGAAATCATCAGCTGCTTTAATTTCAAGATATTCTCTCTGTGCTAATCAGAGTATGAAAGGGTTGAATACTGTGTAATGTAAAACAGCAAAAGAGTGGTGGTCTGTAGTTGGAAATGTTTAACTATGTTGCATTCCCAACTAATTTAAACTTAGTAAATTATACAATAACTGTCCTTAAATGCATCTAGAGTATGTTACAGCATAATATGAGTCACTTTAGTACCATTCAGTAAACAGTATTATTACTTTACAGCTGCAGAACAGGAAAAATACAATAAATATTAATGCCTATTCCACAGCTGAGCAAATAAATGAACGGCTACATTACAGCAAATGTATCTTTCTTAAGCTACATTCTTGTCTTGGTTTTGTTTACACATTCATCTCCATAGCTGGTCCAATAACTGGAGTGGAAATCAGAGGGAGCAAAATCAGCAAAGTGCTGAGCATTTTCAACTAATAAGTAACAGAAAGTTCAATATCAAATGTTTATGAAAAGCGAAAAAAAATGTCTCCTAATCCTTGAAAGGCTAGAGTTAAAGTTGTCTGGAGTGATCCTGAAAGGCATTCCTGCATCTTGGATAAATAAGTGAATAAATCTGTTTGGCACTTTCATTTGTAAGGATGTGGATGAGTGGACTGTCAGAAAAATCTATTAGGATTTTTTACTGGTACTGGCCCTCACTGTGTGCACATGAAAACATGCCGCCCCCAAATATCTCTGCAGTTCAGTGAATTTAGTGACTGAGAAGTTCAGATAAAATAAAACTTTTCGCTGAAAACTACAAGCTTCAAGCTGAGTTATATCCATGTAGCGGATTAAGGATGAGCCTGATAATGTCAGCAAACAAAAATCGTTTTGTTGACGGAATTGTCATCACACCTCTTTTTCACACCGTGGAGCAGAGTGAGTCATCTCGTTTTCTAACCATTTCCATCCATGCTATCTAAAGAATGCAGGGATGCTGGCCAAGCTGTGCTCACAGTGCCCTCTGCTGGACAAATGGTCTGTATTTATAGAGCGCTTTTCTTGTCTCGATGATCACTCAAAGCTGCTATACACTACAGTTTTGCCATTCACTCGCACTTTCATACAGCACAAACTCATCTTTCATACCCATCCGCACGCCGCTAGCATTGCCATGAAGAGCAACGTGGGGTTGAATATCTTGCCCAAGGACTAGCTGTAGACTAGCCGGGCTGGTAATTGAACCCACAACCTTCAAGCTGAAAGACGACTCGCTCTACCTCGACAACTTGGTAATTGCTTCAAACTGCCTGGTGCACTTCGAGGCTGTACATAGTCAGTCAATTTCTTCCATAATCAATAAGTCAGTGTGACATCAACACAATGAGCCAATATTAGAAAATAAGCCCCAGAACTAAGCAGTGTGAGCGTTTCCATTGAACTCTTTTTTTTTTTTTTTTTTTTAAAAAGCTGTGCGCGCGCAGCAAAAAAAATAAAAAATAAGGCCAAGATGAGTGGAAATAAGAGAAGATATGAATAGATGAAATGTTTGTGCAGAAGAAAGAAGAAGGAATCTCTGTGAATGGAGAGATTTAATCACATTTGCATACAATGGTGTCCACTGACCTGCGTGCACTAAATTGTGTCCTGAAGATATTCTTTTCCTCTGCCGCCTTTTTCTTTTTCTTAATTTTCTCTTGGGGCTTTAATATTTTTTTCCCCCCACATTTCATCCTCTTTGTACTCTCTTCTCTCCATTCAGTATTACACATCCTCCCTTTAGGTTTTCCTATTATATTCCTTTCTCACACCATCCCTCTTACTCCCCCCCCTGCTCTCTCTCTCTCAGTATGATTTGGACTGCAGATTAATAGACAGCCATGTTTTAATAAAATCCGCCGTGACCTCCGGCAGCACCTCCCAACCACATCACGCTGGAGCTCGAGGCGTATTGAAGGAGCGACAATGGGAAGACGGGAGGGGGCGAGAAGACGTTTGGAGACGGAGGGGAGGAATGGGATGGCTGCATTTATTCCGAGAGAGAGAGCAGGTGAGGAGGAGGAGGAGGAGGAGGGCGTTTGGCAGTGAGGACAGAAGAAGATGGAGACAAAGATAGACAGACTGTGGTGTACAATATGCAGCTATGACAGCGTATCTGTGTCAGGGTCAGTTCTCATTACAGAGTTAGCCATGGGTTTGCGAGCTGTGTGTCTATCAAGGGAATAACTCTCAGACAACTACAACAATGAAATCAGGTGGAAAGGAGAGTGTAGAGCATGTGTAGCTCTTTGTGAGCACGCACACGCACACACACACACACACACACCTTACATGAACAAACATGGTGTAATTGGCAAACAGGCCGTATCCACATGGAATCTTTTTCCAGTTAACAGGTTTCAGGGAATGTCTCCATCCACGCCGAACCCTCCCCAAAAACAACTTAAAACGTTGCAGTATGTATGCCAGGCCTGTAAGTGGTGCTGTGACGCTACATAAAAAACATGGAGAAGAAGTGAGAATGTTATACAAGTTACAGATATAAAAACCAGGGGAGAGAAAGAGCGATAAAGAAAGAAATTACACTTATCATAAAAAATCAAAACACCAGTGTTGACAACTTGGTAACTGTTCAGAGCTTTTGTTCTTCGCTAAAGTGAGTAGTGACCAATCTGGGGAGTCGCGTTTTGTTTTCTCCTCCCCTTATTTTACGATTTACGACAGTGATTAAATCATCCGGTTATCCTCAAAGCAGCCCATAAGCAGCAATTATGAGGTCAACAAACAAAACTGCGCTCACTGTTGGGGACGTTTTCAGATTCTGTAGTGTGTCGTGATATCTGTTCTACTGTATAGAATGCATAATAACCAAAGTTCTGCAATGTTCTAGAGTCAAAACTGAGAGTTAGGAGGTGCCATCATGTCCCAGCGTTGTGATAACGCGGCCCTTGACAGCCTCCACTCATCCAGACACAACTAATGTCAAAATAGACGTATTATCTTTGGTTGAAAGCCAAAGTCTGATACTGTAAAGGTTCTTTACCAGAGCTGTACCAGGACTCTTCTCTACATGAAGATCTATAATGAGTAGATCCATGATTTCCCACTGTGAGTCATTAAAGAATTCCATCCATGTAGTCTTTTTTTCTTCATCACTTCATCACTAGCCCGTTCCCTCTGGTCACATTCTATGTAAACCCACGTTAAACCTAGGAATGTGTTTAATCAGCATTCACTCCCGGGTCAGATAACTGCATGCATGCAGGATTTTAATCAGCATGAATGGGAACACGCTCATTTTATTCTTCGTTTTTGGCAGAAACGCCAGTTCCAGTATCATTGTGGTGAACCTTACTTTATACAATTTGGGACATCACGCACTCAGTAGATGTTTTTTCAGATCGAATCAATAGAAGGAAGTTTGAAGAGAAACCGAAGTAAAATACACAAAATACTGGAACATTATCACTGAGCTACACTGTTGTTTTAGATCCTTGTTTCCTCCTGGAGCCTCTGTGATGTTCAGGGTTTCCACACCTTGGTTGACATCAAATTCAAGGAGTTTGAATCCTTGAATGTGCTGACACAGCTTAAGATGGGACATGGCATCCACGTTTATTGATTTGCAGCGAGCTCTGCATCTGGAGTGATTGTCCTTGGGATCTTGGTCCAGTCAGTATTGGAATTTTCTTTGGTGAGACAGAGATCTTGGAATTTTCACTTCCCTCTCTCTTGCCTAACGTTACTCACTCATTATTCTGCATGGAATCGGCAGAGAGAGAGAGAGCAATTACGACTCCATGTTTGTTCTGCATAGGCCTTAGTCTACGTACATCAAGCAACACTGGGCGCATGAAACAGTAGGTGGCGCTGTAACCCATGTCTATTTTGTCTATTATGTCTAATTTGGGGGCGATTTTCAAGAACTTTCAAGGATTTCAAGGAACCGTGGGAACCCTGGATGTTCAAAAAAAATCTGATGCAGTGCAGAACAACCGCTGGCAAATATTAATTAAATGGAATTAAACGGATTAACTGGGGTTTAAATGTGTACATGTTCCTTCAAATGATTTTTAAACCTTACTTTTTTCATGTATGGTGGAAACTGAATCCCAGACATATTTTAGACATTAGACAAAACTCTTTTGTGTAAAAAATAAGGCTCTGCAATAACAGAATTCTCACATTGTCATTTGGTTCACCTTGGTCTCAGGGTTAAAATTACTTTTTAATATTCTATTTCACAGCTGAAAAGGAAAAAAATAAATAAAAGAAAACCTTAGGTGTGCAGAATCATCTTCTGCACATCTTCTGTCTGCCTCTGCCTGTTCCCCTTCACCCTCCTTCAACCGAGAGATTGTGGTCTGTGAGCCGGAATTCCAATACACATCTGCACTGATCCCACCGTCAAGTCAACGTAGGCTTATCATTAAGCCAGACCCATCGCTGACATGATAGTCGCCCCCCCCCCCGACACCCCCTCTGGCCTCACAGCCTGTTGTTACTGATGACGCCTGGTTATAAATAAACAGCTAACAGTAGGTGGTGGGTGGGCGAAGCGTCCGTGTGGGGGCGGGAAAAAATATACCCTCGCAAAGGTCTGGCTGCCGGGAACGCGAGTGCCAACACCTCGTCAGAATCTTAAAGACCTCCGAGGACAAAAGTGCGTTTGCATGAACGTACACACTGTTAACCACTGCCTGCCAACAAAGCACATGCTCATAAAGCGCACGCACACACACGCCGAGGAAATGATAGTGATCAGAGCCGGCGTCCCGCTGAGATTGTCCCAAAATGTGCGTCAAGATGGCAGCAGGGTCCTCCCTCCTCTGATTGCCAGGATTTTTCTAATGACAGCCCCTCTCTCTCTATCATTCCCCGCAGTGTTTTCAATCCGTCACCCTCCTCCAAAACACCATTACCCTTCTTTGTGAGGGAATAATCGGCAGGCTGTTAAAGATTTACAGTGGGGGGGGGGGGAACAGGCAGAGGTGAGTGACGGTGTCAGCGAGTGGAGGGTTTAGGGGGCAGCGAGGGCATCTGCAAGGGTGAATCCCCTCTGGTTATATTTGGGGGCTGCTGCTGAATAATGCACATGCTGCTGCGAGTGAGGCGGCGAGGAGAGTATCTGCAGCTGATGAAAAATCCAAAGGCATGAAAGCGGGGTGGTGGGGATACAGAGAGCAGAGGGACGGACGGCAAGAGCAGCAGAAAACAAAGATCTTTAAAATGAGGAACTCTTCATGAATAAAGAAATGTTTCATGAGGTTTATGCACAAACAAAAAGAGGAGCCAAGGCCTAAATGGTCTATGCTGGGCCACCAGCATCATTATGCTGGTCTATGTTGGTCCACCAGCATCATTATGCTGGTCTTTGCTGGTCTATGCTGGTTTGGTGCTAGTTTTATGCTGGTCCACCAGCATCATTATGCTGGTCTTTGCTGGTCCATGCTGGTCCATGCTAGTCCATACTGGTCTATGATGGTTTGGTGCTAGTTTTATGCTGGTCCACCAGCTTCATTATGCTGGCCTTTGCTGGTCCATTTTGGTCTATGCTGGTCCATGCTAGTCTATGCTGGTCTATGATGGTCTATGATGGTTTGGTGCTAGTTTTATGCTGGTCTTTGCAGGTCTATGCTGGTCTATGCTGGTCCATGCTAGTCTATGCTGATCTACGCTGGTCTATGATGGTTTGGTGCTAGTTTTATGCTGGTCCACCAGCATCATTATGCTGGTCTTTGCTGGTCTATGCTGGTCTATGCTGGTCCATGCTAGTCTATGCTGATCTATGCTGATCTACGCTGGTCTATGATGATTTGGTGCTAGTTTTATGCTGGTCCACCAGCATCATTCTAGTTTTTGCTAGTTTCTGCTGGTCTAAGTTGGTTTGCTGAGTTCAGGATTCTTCAGTATTTACAAATTGTCTTTTGGTTCACCTTGGTCTCAGAGTTAAAATGACTGTTTAATATTTTCTTTCACAGCTGAAAAGAAAAAAAAACACCTTAGCTTTATTATTTACTATTATTTTCTCTTTGGGACACTTTATTACTTGAATTATAATGTCTTAATCCATTTTCCTGAGCCTTTGTATGTTTTTGTTTTAGCTATTCTTGTTTCGCACAAGTAAAAATTTGCACAGCATCACATAAAAAAAAAAGCAGCCATTTCATTTCCTACGCATCTGCCTCTAGAATAAATAAACACACTCTTATTGTGTTCTGCCAGCGTTTGCCTTAATCTCAGCAAATCCCTTTAAATGAGGCAAAGCGTGACATCTGCATGAATTAGGATGAGAAAATATACGTCTCACTACTGCTAATCAGGCAATCACAATATAACTGCTATGACCACTGCAGTAAATATAATACATAACTTGACCAACTGGACTTTATTAAGGAAGAGGAATTAATAATGTTATGAAGTTGAAGTCCAGGTCACCCTTGAAAAAGTACTTCTTAATCAGAATTAGATTTTTCCTGGTTTAAACAAAGGTTACAAATAAACAAACTAATAAAGTGGCCTTAAAAAGCTGCCATGGACCTGAACATCATGTGCCTCTGTAATATAGTTTGGACAAATCGAAACTCTGGTTTTAATATATTAATGAATATAATATAATCCAGTAGCATAACTGGCAGATACAACATGGATAAACTGCATAAACAAACACTGATTGCTTATATTAAAACCGCCACTGTTGTTTACCATAAACCCACACAGCGGTGGCGCACTGACGCACGTCGACCTGCGCTGACGTACATCAAGGTACGCCGCGTTTCTATTTTTCCCCCCAGCGCTGACACGCCCCACTGCTCGTCGGGAAATCTGCAATTTCACAGTATTTATTAAACAGATTCTCCTATGGCACAGAAATGATGCGACATGTGACGCATGTTAGTCGCTTTGTGTTGTTCGAGCTTCACAAACACTGGACTCGAGCTCACGGTGGGATTACAGGCCGGGTATAACATCAACACTGACACATTGTGAGGCTGTTTTCTCAGACAAAGCTCCTCCAGAAACTGATCCATCTATGCCATGCTACTCTTGACTGGTGAAGTGACCTTAATGTATTCATTAATAAAGTGGCACCGTCTTTAACGACTAATATATACCACACAAAAAAGATAACACCGAAAATTGATACTTGACACACAAGACAAATTACGTCTATCATTGAAGCCCTCATACTTGAATGATATGTCATCTGTCTTTGTCCTCCCAAACAATAGACAAAAAGCTGTTTCTTAAGATTCGGATTGTTTTTATTAGGAGGTGAACAACAAAAATGTCTCCAGCAGCATCGGCAGCAGCTTCGAGCTGATTTGACAGTCTGCCAAACTCCAGCTGTTTCCTGGTCAATGTGCTGTCAGTGTCTCTGCATTTGACACATGCAGTTCTTATTGTTTTTCACGAGTAAAGAAAATGCTCTTGCGTTACATCTGTTAACGTTAAGCCAGATGTCGAAATTTGATTTACATTTCATGTATTACTTCTCATCTAATGTTCCGGTAAATGATAATGCTGTTCAGCTGCGCTAATGCGTTGCGGCCTAAGGCCCATTTATACTCGGAGACGGACGGAGCCTTTCGTTCGTACTTTGCATTCTTTTCTGATACACATATACAGAAATATTAAAATGCCCTTTTACACCACTGAGTAATATTCCCCATTAATATGACAATTTACATTAGCGGTCTTGCAAACCCCCACCACGAAACCCTCAATTCTATTTTGGATCAAGCACAATAAGTTACCTCTTCAACGGTCGCTATGTTTGTTGATGCCTGCAACTTTGTACTCGGCACTTCCCTCTAGACAAATTATTCCATAAACGTCCATATCATCGCAAAAGACGCACGTAGGTATGTGTATTAGTGACAGAAATAATGTTTGGGACGGACCGAGAGACAGTCTAGGCCTGTTCCTGTCAGTTAAGTTAGCTTCCTGATAGGCGGGAGCCTGTTAGCTGCCAGGCCTAGCATGACTGGAGCTTCAACTACTAACACTACTAAAGTTTTGCTCTACTAAAGTACAGCCCTGCTGTTCAGTAACACAGGAGGACTTACGTAAAATCATAATACTGTCCAGCTGTGCTCATGTGTCGAGGCTTAGTCTCCAGTCATGCTAGGCCTGTTAGCTCGCTGCCTCCTACTAACAGCAAGCTAACGAGCCTAGCATGAGTGGCGCTTCAATTATGAAGTTCTTGTGATAAGTCCAATCTCAGCAGTAAATCCTGCTGTGCAGTAGCGACTACCAAAGAAGGACTTAAATAAATCATAATACTGTCCAGCTGTGCTCAATTATCACGGCTTAGTCTTCAGTCATGCTAGGCCTGTGAGCTTCCTGCTCATTTCGAACATGTCCAATCAGCACTTAGAACAGGAAAGAACAGTCAGAATCTTAGACACCACCTGCTTTTTCTTTCACATTGTTTGATGCTTGACAACCAGTAAGCACGAAGGCCGTGTGCATGGAGATCACACATGAAGCTGATTCACGAGAAAACAATCTTTGGCTCCTTAATGACACTTTCGATGATGTGAAAAGGCTGGAGCCGAGAGGACGATTTCTCCCCGTGGTGTGGGAAAACTGTTGCACTCCACACTGGAAACAATCTGCCCAGTGGGTGCTTGAGGGCAAAGCGGTGACCGCTTGCATCGTCAAGGGTTTGATTCAAGAGCCCTCCCTTTTCTCTATCCTCTGGTGTGCAGCAGACTCTTCATGGACAAAGATGCTGATTCACCTTCCTTCTCCGCTCGGGTTGTGATGTAGCGTCAGATAAAGGACAGGATGGACGTTGGCGGGGGCTTTCAACTGATTTGTCCGTGTTCATCAAGAACACAGGCTGAGGATAAAACTGGGCACCTTTAAGAAGCTGTTGACTGCTGTTTTGTGTGAATACTGCAGGAGTCTCCTGCTGTAGTCAAAGAAACAACACTGAGCAAGGAGGCAAAGAACACTACAAGAATCTGTGGGCATGTGCATGGGAGGGGGGAGATAAATGAAAGGATACAGTGCACAAGGCTGGTATTCATTGTGATTTGAAAAGCAACGTAAAGATCAGAGAAACTGTGGGCCGGCACATATGGATAAAAAAGTGAAACTTCCTCCATTTCCCCCAATATGAGCAAAAACTTAAAGAAACAATAATGAAATCAATGCGCTACAGTTCATTCTGTTGTGTCAGTGTTTATGTTGAGGAGGCAAAAACCAACACAAACTCTCGAGGATAAGAATCGTTTTAGTCGAAAAAAATAACTGAAAAAACAAGCTGCACACACTGTATACAACTCAACTAAACCCCACTCATATTTCATGACCTGTCCAACATATGTTGCTGTGTTTTAAGGTTACAAATAAGATTTAAGTTTAGTTTAGTAGGATTCCAGTTTGCCAATACACGAGGCAACTTTTCCTGGGAATTCCACGTTGATTGATGGATTGAGTGATTGGGTCGATGGCAAGAATACATAAAGAAATATGGAGAAAGAAACTCTCCACAAGCCATGTTTCCATCATGGTACAGTTTGGTACGGATTGGAATGGTAAAGCCCTCGGTCAGGCTTGCGTTTCAACTGAGAACAGTTGACTTAGTAGGCGATGTGTGTGCTGCGCCAGATGGCCGAGTCAGCGAGATATATAGCGAGACGTCGTACCGGTGCGCCGACAATGAACTACGACGTTCCAACGCGACACGACAGACAACATATAGCTCAGTTTGTGGCTGAGAATAGACTGCGGGCGTAGAAGGGGACACTTTTCTGTCACCCAATCAGCTGACTGTCGTGGGTCTGGCTCCATCTGTACCGTACCATTACCCTGGTACCCCAAAGGAAGGATACCAAAACTGGAACAGTTGGGGTGGGTTACTTTGGTACTATTCTTAATGGAAACGCAAAAACCAAACCGTTCCACTTGGTGGAAACACGTCATTTGATGCTCTATAGATCGGCTTCAGTAGGAACATGGAAGACTACATCCTTTTTTTATGGACTAGTCCAGTTCTGGGTGGGAGCTCTATCATCATTTTCAACTTGGGCTTTGCAAAAGTCAACCATTCATTTTACATAGACATTAAAGCCCCCATTTTGCTAATTTCAAGGTCAATTTCAAGTATTTTTAGTGCTCTGCTCTAAAGCCATTTTTAGGCCCACCCTGAAACTATTGTACACACACTCAGTGTCTGGTACACACTACCATTAACAGACAACGATGAAAATCCTACACAACATTGAGTGTTAACTTCAACCTGCCTTGGTGGTCTTAAAATTAAAACGGCATGAGAGCAGTGGAGGACGAACGATCCGTGGGGACTAAGACGGACGGAGGGAATAAAGGATTAACATCTAAGCGTGCAATCATCTGCTGTGTATGTAATTGGTGGAGAGGGGGGAAAAGCACGGCCCCTTCCCTGCTGCAAGTCTTGAACGACGCTGTTTTCCATTGCTGTACGTTCTCATCCCCTCATGCCTGGAGGCTTTACAGTTGTCTCAATAGGGGGCAAAGACCGGGACATCAAAGGCCACTGAAATAACAGACACACCTTTAAATGTACCTCTACGGGCTTCGTGAAAATGCCACCTGCATTCAGCACGTTTGATCCAGCCGGAGGACGTCTGGAAAGTGTTCCTGCAAATGATTGCGCTGAATTGATTTTCAAGCTTTTTGACATACTGTATGTTGGTTGCCACGGTAGCAATGGAGACATTCTTGTCACATATTGTTGCGAGTGCAAAACAAACTGTACCACTCTGGTGTTGTGATATGTGTCACTGGCAGCCATTAGCCACATTCTGCAGTTTGCTCCGGTGCGAAAATAATACTAATGGTAAAGGCCTGGAGAGGTGATGCTGTGTGCCAAGAGACATAAGGGAAAAAGAGAATGACATTAGAATATGAGATCGGAATTCATTTCAGGGAGACTCATCATCCTTCTTCTTCAAACCAACTACCAAAAGCTAAAGTGAACAACATACTTTAGGTATCATTGGACTATAATTCCATAAAAAAGCCTTTTAGCATAATGTAGATGAAAGAGGGAAAGACTTCTGCACCTCCTCTGAACCAGGCTCTGAATCCAGACGTGGAGGAATCTGGATGGAATATAAAAGTGAATGTAGTCTTCTGGTTGCAAGACAAAATACTGATTCATTGGTGACACGGAAGCAAAAAGGCATCTGTTGGATGATGGAAGATGTCAGTCACGCTGTATTTGCTCGGATATGTTGGGCTTCTTCTAGTTTTTTTCCTGTAAATGTGAACACAACTTGTGAAGTTGATGTCATCAAGTTTGAAGTCCCAGTTGTTTTTGCAACCAGTGTTATCATCCCCGGATGGCTACGGTAGCTCAGTGGTAAAGCAAGTCATCTTTCAACTCGAAGGTGTGAGTGAAGGTGAGTGGTCATCAAGACGAGAACAGCGCTTTATAAATACAGACCCTTTACCAATTATCCAACAAATCGTTAATTCCTGGCAGAAAAAACCTTTTTCGACAACAGAAGAAGTATGATAGTCATCCGAGCCTCGACCTGGCCAAACTTCTTTGGTAGGAATGAATCCTATTATGTGTCCAGTCTTGTCCCGCCACCTGATGGTGAGGTGGGATATTACAGGACCCTGACACGCTAGTATACCAGGGTCCGCGGGCCTTATGGACTCTTCCATTGGCTCACAACAAAGTATTTAAAATACTTTCTAATAGACAATTCATTAATACTTGTCTCAAACGCTACAGAAACAGAATTCTGATAATATTCAGCTAGAAGCCTTTAAGAAAGTGACATCAACACGCGCAAATAAACATTTATTCCGTGAAAACAAGCAATACTTGATCTAATGTCCTGTGGCGAGCATTAGTCTTCCCTCAAACACACACGCAGCGGGCCTGACGCATCACTTTGACAGATCCCTCTGTACATCTTCGTCCCAGGGGACGGGGGGGGTGGGGGGTGGGGGGTGGGGGTGGCTTCGACTAAATAAACATTACAACAGTCTCCACGGGGATTAGCCTAATGTGCAGCGGTGTAGCACCAGCGATGTGTGGCTTTAATTGTCCCCTAAATTAAACACGCAGCGGTTTATTTTCAAATCTCATAAATCTCATAATCCTTCGTCACCCTCTGTTGCATTTTTATCAATCAACGATAAAACTTTAATGGAACTTCCTTGGTGCGGATTTTTCCAAAAACAAGCCCTTTCCTTTCCTTTCCTTTCATTTCCTTTCCTTTCCTCCTAGGTTCTGACTTGTACCACTTTGAAAGACAAAGTGAGGCTTGATCACAAACTTGCACACACACACACACACACACACCCCATTTTTCATCAGTGCTGGTAATTTATTAGCCAATTAGGAATGATGAAAGCACACAGTTCTGGAGTCAGTGATTACCACCTCGGCGCAATGATGAAATTCATCATTCTCGCTGTTGAAGCCGAGAGGACGCGTTTCCTCACATGAGCAATAGGGAGGATGACGGAGGCCAGTGGTGAGGAATCAAAACGACAACTACAGCCATTAATCCCTTTCCTCTTTCCTTCGACATCTTATAAATATTCAGTCTGTGGCGGCACAAGGGCTTTTTCCTTCTCTCGTGGCTGCAGAGGAAGACACAGGACTCCACAGGGCTCACAGTGCACCTTCAGCGTTATGGAGCTTTTATTCTAATGGAGTTTACGTTTACTGGAGGTTCACATGGACGCCCACAGAGGTGAGCGCTCTAGAAGGCAACAGTGAACCTGCTCCTCCACTAAACATATTAACCCTTTAACACCTAAGCCTCAAAAGGTCCATTTGGACTTTTTTTTTTTCTTATTTTAACCAGAAAAGGGACAGAAAATGTGCCTTTGTCCATTTTTCCAGAATAAGTTATTTAGTTAAGTTATTTACAACTTAATGCATATTAAAATAGTGTATTAACAATTTAAAATGAATTTGTGAAATTTGGAAATACGTCGCTTTACATCACGACTAAAAATGCGCCGAAAAACGAATCATAATTTTGACTCAACAACACATAAGAAGACAAACCACCCCCCCACATTTTTTAAAGCCTGAATATGTGACCTATAAACACCCCCCCCCAGGATGTCCATATAAGGCGTTGTGTATTATTACCATGGGTTATTGTGTCCAGTGTCATAAAAATCACCAAACAGCAGAAAGATGAAACACTTTTACTCTTACCTGCATCACGTGGATGAAGATCAGTGACGGCACATGTGGAAAAAAAAAAGTAGAAAAGAGACAAAGTCATTAGTTGAAGGTCAAACCAACACCTGTCACCCTAATAGGAACGAATAGTACTCAGTAGGTCGGACACATAGATGCAAAAGGGCCGCGGCGGAGCGTCATTAGCCCTCGTTCCCGTTTATGATGAAAGGTTGACGGAGCAGCCAATCTACACCTACATGTCCTTCACAGGCAGCCGTACCTTGATTGGCCGCATGATTCTGCTGTGTATTTAGGCTAATAGCGTGGGTGATGAGAGTGCACAGAGCCGAGGACGTGAGCGAGGAGTTTCCTTCTCCTTTTTTTTTTTACGTGATCTCCCCCCCTCTCTTCTCGCAGCAGCAGCAGCAGCAGCAGCAGCAGCAGCCAGAGGCCGCGGAGACGAGCGCTGCTGCCATTCATCACTGTTAAGTGCCTCAGCTCATGAGATGAGATGTGAGAGAGAATGAATGACAGAGATGTATGTCTCCACATGAATCATTTCTCTCTTTTTTTTCCTTCTTCTGCAGTTGAGGCTGTTTTTTTTTGGTATGACAAGGCAGGACGTCTCTGAAGAGGTGAGTGTCGAACAAAGAGAAGTGGGAGAGGGATTTGCCGACAGGGGGGATATTTTTTCAATTTAGAAAAAAACAAAACAAAGGAAGAAGGGTTGATTTTCTTGGCGTCTTTTATCCGTACAGAATGAGAATTATTACCACTCAGAGAAGCAGAACACGCCTACAAAACTGAGCCTCATCCACAGGCAAAATGGAGTGGAATGGCTCCGACTCACTTCAACAAAACAACAAATCACTAAAAATTGCTCCTTTGGAGTTTTATTACAAGAGACTTCCTTCGGAGGCACCAAATCTAAATCTTGAGTAAAGTACATTTCTGCAAGACTTCTTCAGTTATGTCTCATAATACATACAGTAGATTAAGTCACTTCCAGAACAGACAGAGTGGCACTCCCCGGTGTTTTTAGAACTCACTCTAACGCTATTACCGTGCAAAGTCTTTGAAGTTTAAGACAAGGCTGGTGTCAGAGAGAGAGAGTGGAAAAAGAGATGCCTTCAAAGCAGCAGAGAATGCGTCTCCGTTTGTGTTTTAATCACTGAAATATTGATATATGGGGGGAAAACTGGTATGTAGGGGAAGTGCTAACACTCGTCGTCACGCGTGTCAAACGTAAAGCCCTCAGCTTCAACTCAGTCCTTTCATTTAAACTCTCATGAGAAGCTACGGAAGATTGCAATACTTGTTTAAGACTTTTATTGCAGAGCGTATCGCACTTTGCATTACTGCAACTACGCAACATTTTGTGCTTTCGGGGACAAAAAAGCGTTTTCTGAAAGCTGAGAAGTTGCACGTCAAAGCCAACGTGTGGTTATTACGGTAACTTCACTTGCGTCTTTGTCACCAGAGAGGAGAGAGTTGGAAAAAACGCCTGTACGTATATCAGTTTCCATTTTTTGGCCTCTTTTTGGACATTGAGACAAAAACTCAAACAAATGTTATTTTAAATATGTTTTATACTGTTCAAAGTTCAAATTTCCGGTGTTTAAGTGCAATCTTTTTGTTTTTCTTCAGTTTAAATCGTTAATACACTATTTTAACATGCAGTATTTATAATTGTAAATGACTGCCAGATATTGAAAGTTATTCATGAAAAATGGGCAAAAGCACTTAATTTAAGGACATTTTCTGACCCTTTTCATGGTTAAAATAAGCAAAAAAGTCCAGACAGATATTTTGAGGCTTAGGTGTAAAAGGGTTAAAAAGCTGAGGTCGAGAAGATTCTGATTTTATATGTGAGATAAAAACGGTGATAAACGGTGACAAAATAAATGAACACTTTTAAGAAATGGTTAAAAGTTAAGGTCTAAGTCAACCAAATTATGCACAATTAATAAATCACACATAATAAAAGCACAGTTGTTTCCATTTTGTGAAATTATACGGGGGAGGTTATTCATGTAATACAAACTTCTCCAGAACTTTTCCTGCCATTCGTCTTTGAGTCAACTTTCCCCAAATTGTTTGGAGTGAGCCAATGTGACAAAACAGCTGAATTCATGGGGAGTGAGTGGGCGAAGTTTTCAACACACACTCGCACCCCTCGTGAATTAAAGTTCAATTTTCCTGCTGTTGTGAACTCGTCCGATCCAGAGTATCGCCTGCTGCTTTCTTCAGGTTCCAATTTTCCAAACATTTACAGGTTTTGACAATTCTTTCTTTCTGTCTTTCACACATGGTATTTTTACAATCTTGTATCTCTACATTCCTAAAAATTGCAAAGCTACGAGTTGGATCAATTTACCACCACAACTGTGTAGAGTGACAAAAACATCTTTATTGAAACCTGTCCCACGTACAGAGGTGTCATGATTATGCATATTTTAACATCCGAGCACAGACGAGGTAGAAAGTGAGCGTCTGCTGCCTAATTTTGCCGACTGGAAGCCAGTGTGATATTTGCAGACAGCTGTTAGCTAATGTTTGCTCCCCATCAGGGAAGCAGAAGAATCCACACACTACACATCTCTGTAGACAGAGATTATATCTAGCAGCGGAGCCTAAACTGAGCCCAGATCAGTCGGCACAGTCTATTGACAGTCTGCTTCTCTTGTGGATGAACGGTAATCTCGAGATTTACGACAAGATAGACAAAAAGTCTGACAAACCATGTCACGGAGGCTATCGAAACACGAGAGAACACAAAGATGTCCATAGTTTTTTTTGTTGTTGTTTGTGCAACGCTGTAGCTGTGAGATAATATGTACAGAATAACTTCTAAAAAAATTAGGTTTCAAAGAGTCCATGATCAAGAAAATCAAGAAATTCCCCTTGAAATTCCCTTGATATATATATATATATATATATATATATATATATATATATATATATAAATATAAATATATATATATACATATATATATATATATATATATATATATATATATATACACATATAGCTACATATGTGTAGGGGCACCGAAATAAAAAAAAGTCATAATTCTTAATTTAAAAATTCTCTGACTTCTTTAATCTCAGAAGCTGCTTCCGTATTTGACGCATATTTTTAGTCGACAAAAGATTGAATCACTTTTATTTATCGCCTTGATCTCGAAATAAGAGGTGTTTTTATTTTAATTAATTATTTGTTTCTTTCTAATCTACAGGGAGCCACTGCTTGTAAATTTTAGTCACCTTCATGTAGTAGTTTTTTCCAGTTTTCATCACACTTTATACATTACGTGATGCAATTACGTGATGTTGTTTTTATTGCACTGAGGCTCATAGCACCACACATTTCCACTACATAAAACATATTATTTAACCCTTTTCCATTGGAGGCTTTAAAAATGTGCATTATTGAGTGTCTTATATCCATTTTTGTCAGTGTAGCCTAGGTAATCTGATGAAATTATAGATTTTTTTTCATTTTCACCAACTATACAACACAAAAAGTATGCACATTTTTGATTTAGTGCACTATCACACACAAAAACCAGGATTAAGCAGTTTGAAAGCTTAAATTCTGAAACTGTAAACTTGAAGAAATATATTAAAACAGTTTAAAAAAAAAACTTTTCAAGGCATCAAAAGGTTCAATTTACCGCGAGCACTAAGGGTTAAAGTTTGATTCCAGGTGTTTCAACTCTGTTTTCGATGCAAAAGACGCCATTTTTGTTACAAAAGAAAATCCACTGGTGCTAAAGGATTAAAATGCACCAGTGCCCGGATATAATCCTGCAATAATAGACATTCCTTCTTTTTGTATAAACTGCCTTTCCGTCATGAAATGGCTGCCCGGTGAAAGCGTCAGGCCATCTTTGGCTCAAACAAAGTTCAGCTCAAGTTCACCGTCGTCTGCCGTCACCAGTCTCCATCTAACCGCCGTTCCCACTATCACTCCGTTTCCACTTGTCACATTACTTCAGACATCCGTGTGAAATATTCAGCAGATCACTGCCACCACTTGCCCTCAAACACCTAACAGAAAGAAGGGGCGAAAAGTTGAACACTTGCCGTCTGTACATTGCACTAAAAAGACGTATTTTCTCAGGTGAAAACAGAAAACACATACTTTTCTCTGAGCTTATGCATTATTTATCAGCTGCAGGATGTTGTTCCCCTTGAACTATTTGAATGAAATGTCACAAATCCCTTGTTGTCTGTCGCCGGGCTGAACGTAGAAATGTTCCACTGTCAATCGAAGACCTGAATCATCACGTTTGATCGTTCTCTATCTTTGCTCGTCTTCCTACAATCATGTTTTTTAAAGGCTCCTTTCAACCCAGAAAATAAAAGCAACCGACCTAGCGGAGAAGGTAAAGTTACAATATGTTGTCTACGTTTGTACAAAGTGGAAAAAAGTCCAATAACGCAGCTTGGGAACATGTGGTTGGGAGGAGAATGTGTGTAAGCAGCAAACAGCTCATTAATCTCCGGCCTGCCAGGCAGAGGGACCAATAAATTGCTCTCATATGAGTCAAGCTCAAGGTGTTTCTGCCTGTCAACACAACAGGGTTTTTTTGTGAAGGCCTGTGTAAAGGGTTGAGTATCTGTGTCAAGTGGTTTAATCCTGAAAACGGGACAGAACGATTGAAGGAGTCGACTGTAAGGAGGTGAAGAGGAGGGGACGATTTCATGAACTCCAGGTCTTGCCGTGATTCAGATCATGGATGTGTAAAAGGAACATTTGGGTTTTTCGGCTCGACGAATGCTTGATTTACTGTCCCGTCTTTCCCCCCCCCAGTGGTTGTGTATTGGCAAGCAGACAGAGTCTGCCATGTGCTGATCCCAGAAGACGGAATACTTCTCACCAAAATTGCTTTATACCTCAGCTGTGCCCTTGGGGGGTGGGGGCTCGAGTCAACGTGAGATTAAAATGGTTGAAGCCAGGATGCACACACGCAAGCAAGCAAGGCAGTCGCCCAGGATGTCACCAGCTGGTGGGTCGTCTTAAATAAACCCATTATTAGACTGCTCCAAACACCTGATGATGACATTAGTCTGCTGAGAGACTCTGTGGGGAATCAAACGCTGAGATTCGAGAGTCAGAGCAAAAGTAACCGATGATAACACATCTGCGTCCGTACTAACCAATGTAAACATGAAGTAGATTCTCTCCTGCAGTGGTTGGGTTGGTTTTTAGAGAGCGTCACTAATGAGAAACAACAATGGTGAGAACAAGGAGTTATTCTGTGAGACCAGACCATGGAGTCCTACACTGTACCTTTAGAATGTTGTTGGCCGCTTCTATCTCATACCTTTAATTATCAGATTTTTTTTCATACTGAGAGCAATCATCTAGTTTTATCTTTGCCTTGCGTGTGCTAACAAGGTGTCAAAATGCCAATAATTTATTTTGACATGAAAAAAAAAAAAAAAACACCCCATAAAATACATTTGGGAAGATCTCAGAACAAGGACGATGTCGAGTAACGGAATAAATCACAGCTAAAAATTCTTCCAGAGGGGCCCTGTGACGCTCTGGCTAATGAAGACATGCTGATTTAACGAGGCATGCCCCTGTTTGACATAGAGCCGAGCCGACTTTGTCAGATTAATGAGGACCTCGGCAAGTGCTAATGACTAATAATTCAGCACCACGTACTGTTATTCTTTCTCTCCTTTTTGTTTTAATTGCGGCGTCCGGTCTTAGTTACATCCGACGGCGTCCGTCACAACAGAGCTTCTGTGATTGCACAACTGTCTCTTTTGGCCATAGAGGACAGATTTTTATCCACTTTTCTCCGCTAAAAGGTTCAAAAACAAAACAGGTAAAAGGGAGCAATGACCCTGAGGCTCCACAGAGCCCCCGAAGCTGTGTAGCTCATGTCTGAACCGTGCATGGCTTTAATTTGAAAGGGCAGACACAGGAAGTGTCGTCACACTGTGTAATTTGACAGATGTACAGACTACAAAGTTTATTATATAGTGGTCTAGGTGGCGTTCAAGCTCTGCAGGGAGATTTTTTTTTTTACAGAACATCTAAGCCTCAAAAAGTCAGTTTGGATTGTTTTTTTTTTTCTTATTTTAATCATAAAAGGACCAGAAAATATCATGTTACTAAGTGCTTTTGCCCATATTTCCAGAATAACTTTCAGTATCTGGCAGTTATATACAATTAGTTTTATTTTTTTGACAAACACTGTTTTTGTGTGTTAAATTTTAATTTTGAACAGTATAAAACAACATTTGTTTGAGTCTTTGTCTAAATGACCAAAAACAGGCCAAATAATGGAAACATACGGGCATTCTTCTAACTCTCTCCTCTCTGGTGACAACTTCCTGCAACATTGCGAGTGAAATTACCGTAATAACCACACGTTGGCTTTGATGTGCAGCTTTCAGAAACCACTGGAACCCCCCTCCCCCCCACTTAGTTGGCAAATGGCCTCAAATAAAGACCAGTGGTCGGCCTTAGTCAAGGGCAGCCCTACTTCAGTTGCTTCCAGACATTTAACTCATATCCTACTTGAGAAGCCACTTTATCCCATCACAACTACTTGTTGAAAGGTCATCAGATATTTGACCTTTCTTCAATAAACATTATTAAATAAACCTGTGAATGGAGCCAGAAATATTGTAATAACAAGCAGGTGGTTGCGGGTGAAATGGAAGAATGAATAGACGCCAGTGTTTTCTCAGTAGAAATAGGTTTTGCCCTACGTTAGCACGGGTTTGCGCTGAGAGCAAACGTATCTCTCGTTGCCGTGAGACGGAGACAAACAACAGCAACAGTCTGCCCAGAGGGAGAGCACTGTGAGACTGATCAAACAAACACTATCATCACCGGCGTAGAAGCTGCTATTCATTTATTGTTCTCTCTCTATTCCCGACCATCTGGCATCCACGACGACGCAAGGTACTTTGCAGGTCTGAAGACGACTAACAAAGGCAAATCTTGCCATCAGCTAAAGGCTTACGAGACAAAGCGGTTAACGGTGTCCTACAGTCATTATTTACAAGTGGAAAACAAGGGTATAGAGCTGCATGTACAAACACATCACGCTCAGCAGTTTTTTCTTTGGACGGAGGAGTGAAATGAAGGGGTTAAAGAGAGGTCACAGAGTTTTACAGCCACTGGTGTGTTTAAATGTGGACTCCACGTGGACTCAGACAGTTTACAGGACGTGTATTTTGAGCAGAACTGCGGTGAAGGCCTCAGCAGTTGGTGATGAGGTCATACTTTCTTGGCCACTAATTAAACACCTTGCACAAAGCGTTTCGTGGGCATGAGTCAGAATAAAATGAAATGGAAGGTGTGATGATGACTGTAATCAGCATTACAGAGCAATAAGAAGCGACGGGTCGAGTGCCAGGTGAGAGGAAATGGCATGTGAGCACATTAGCTTAAAGTGATTTAAAATATAAAGTATCAGCCATATCATGGCACAAAAAAATCTGATAATTATTATATTAGTACAATAGTTTGAAGCCAAATATTTAAATACTATGAATATACTGTGTCCCAAAGTATGCAGTTTGCACAGCACATAAACATTACTGTATGTTTATATTAGTGACGGGACAATATACAATATTATCGCTTATCGGGATTAAAAACACTTACAATAAATGAATTGTGGTGCATTTCTATTATAAATCCTGTCCAACTCACCAGCATACAATACACTATTATCACAATATTTAAGTCACAATATGATATTATCATGATATTTAAGTCACAATGTGATATTATCACAATATTTAAGTCACAATACGATAGTATCACGCTATTTAAGTCACAATACAATATTATCATGATATTTAAGACACAATACGATATTATCACGATACAATATTATCACGATATTTAAGTCACAATACGATATTATCATGATATTTAAGTCACAATACAATATTATCATGATAATTAGGTCACAATACGATATTATCATGATATTTAAGTCACAATATAATCTTATTACGATATTGAAGTCACAGTATGATATATCACGACATTTAGTTCACAATACCATAGTATCACGATATATATATATAAATCAGAATATGATATTATCACGATATTGACGACACAATACGATATTATCACAATATTTAAGTCACAATATGATCTTATTACGATATTGAAGTCACAATAGGATATAATCACAATATTTAAGTCACAATATGATATATCACGATATTTAGATATTGCAATATACCCACACAACAGATCTAGTGAGAGTGATATTATATATAATATATTGGTGTCTCTATGTAACTATATAGTATAACCATGCAAATATCAAGTATATTCTATCTGCAATGTTGCAATAACATCATTAATCTCAATTATTTTGGTCGGGGTAATCATGATGTATACTCGTTTATGTGAGTTTATATATATTTTGATTATTTTTATGTTGATATTTGATGAAAATTATATACAGTCTATATAGGCATTTTAAAGCTGCACTTGTCAAATGAGCACCGTCACCCATTTAGTCTTATCAAGGTAAACACAGAGACTCCATTGTGACACAGTGACACAGTTGGTCCTTTAATGTAGTCCAGCTTGATACGAGCCTGTCACCAGTAACAACACATCTGCCAGTCATCGCCGAGCGCTACAGTCAAACCCAATTAGCCTCCCAAAGCCCCGAGTGTCAATCAGACCCAGAAGTGGAAGCCAAACTGGGGAGAAGCTTCCAGCCAACGTACACAAACAATTAATCAATCAATGGGAGAGCTGTTGTTATAAAACCTACACCGTGTTAAAGACAGGATTACGAGATCAGGACTTAACCCCACCCCCCCAGATCACATCATCAGCACATTGTTGTGATAGAAGTAGAGCCTTATATAACGATCGTGTGAAAGCTAACATCCCAGACTTAGATTTCCTTTGGATTTGAGTGTTTTGACATCATATATAAAATAAAATAAACAGGTTATACAAGAGCTGTGGTGCCTAATTGAAATGTTCAATAAGCAATATATGGATTTGGGCGATCAGAAATTATTAGATTACGGTAATTTCACTCGTGCTGTTGCAGGAAGCGGGCGAATCAGCATCTTTGTTACCAGAGAGGAGAGAGTTGGAAAAACGCCGGGAACATAGTTTCCATTTTTGAGACAGAGACTCAAACAAATGTGATTTTAAATATGTTTTATACTGTTTAAATTTCTAATTTAACAAACAAAACATGTGCAACCACAGTGTTTTTGCTAAATAAAATGTTTTGAAAATTGTAAATAACAGCCAGATATTGAAAATGTACTGTATTAATAGAGCAACATAAAAGGTATAGAAGAGTCAGAGGCCTTAGAAAAGTAACGTGGCAAACAATCCTACATTACTCTGTGATCCCTGCATGCACAAAGGATTGTGATGACTGTCAATATTTCACACACACGGATACGCCACAGCTTTCGAGATGTTTTAAACATGACCAGCATCACTTCTTGTGGAGCTCTAAGATAAATCCAGTAAACATAAGACGCGGCATCGCCTGACCACAGCCTGCAGACATTTCCGTTCATCCGCCTCTCCCTCTGTCACGCACATTTTCACCCGGGTCAAACACTGACAGAGGTGTATTCTGTCCCCTGGCTGTTGTGTGAGTGTGCTCATCCTTTCAGAGCCTTTTGTGTCTGAACACACACACACACACACACAGCTCACCTGTCACATTGGCATCTGCACACCAGTCACATTTCCTCCTGTATCGCACACAGGCAGCACGCGCACACTGGGAGTCGTACACCGCTCGCCTTTCAAGTGCGGCTGTGCCTCATTGGCTGCATGTTGAACAGGAGTTGTTCCGTTCCTGTGCGCCGAGAGAAGCCCGCGATCGGCTTCACGCTCCGGGCCGCACGAGCGGCACAGAAGTCTCCGGGTTGTACTCGTTATCAAAGCGTGCAGACGGCACCAACGGCTAAAGACCAGACACGGGAACCTGTCTCCTCCCTTTTTATTTCACTTGCTAATGTGTGAGATGAAGTGCAGCCGCGAGTGTGACGGCACAGCGGATTTATGGACTGCACTGAAAGGGCAGATATCAGCGTTGGTCATCTCTATATATTCCCTTTATTCACTTCAGTAACAAATGATATCGAGTGTGCGTGTCAGCTGTTGTCGTTGTTCTCTGCCCGAGAACCTTTTATCTGATCTTATCATTATCACCTTGGCCTTCAGTTCCAGTGAAAAGTAGCGCCTTTTTTTTTTTTGTGTGGTTCCAAAGAGACTGACCACAAAGAGACGCTTTAGAGAAATGCATCGCCAGCAAAATAATTGTTTTACTTTGTTCGCACTTCATTTATGTGCCCGATGACAAGGTTTCCCTGTGGCTTAAGACTTGTATAAAAGTGCAAATATTATTAATTTCTCAGGCTCAGGCGTCAATTTCAACAGCCTGACATTTGATTAAATCAAACAAGAGCTCGGCTGTAACTCTCTAAATAATTGTTTTCCTATGAAATGGTGAATCTGGTACATTTTCCTACCCTGAAGAAATGATAATATTCGCTTGTAGCGTTTCCTCTGTTCCACAGTGTCATAAACCGGGCTCTTTCAAAGTGTTCTTAAGGTGGTTGCACCGGTTGCCATGAATGCACCTCCTAGAAAAGCAGATACCAGGCTCCTCTTTAGTGGATCTGGCTCCAAGTTTTGGGGTTCAGAAAGTAGATTGCGCGTCGATACGATGCTGCTATACTGGGCCTGGACTCCTAGTGATTATTATTCAAAAATACTACCCCTATTCTAGTAATACAAAGTATTCCTTCAAGTCGAGAGGTGACAGGGCCTTTGGAGTCCTCCATATTAGAACCTTCCAGACTGTAGAGACTTTTAAATCCTCCCTTAAAACTCACTTCTTCTCTCTGGCGTTTCATAAAATGTTACGTTTTATTGTTTTTATTCTCATCTTTTTATGTATTTACGACTGTTGTCTTTTAAAAGACGGTCTAGAAATAAAGTTTGAGTTTGAGGCAGACATCATTCCGCGAATTGATTCCCCGCTAGTGTTTGTACAGCGGGACAAAGATTATAGTGAAACTACTGTTCTACCAACATATGAATCTTCCCTTTCAGTCTGACTTGAAGTGGTTTCAGTGTTTGCACAAAGACAGTCAGTCCCAGTAGAGTAAATAATCCTCCATCTTCCAAAAAGAAACATTTCTCTACCAGGCATTTGGAGATGTATGAGTGTTTTCTGGCTGAATTCTATTAAACGGCACTTCTACCACTCATCTGTATTACGGCGCACAAGCGGCTCAAATGGGGATTTGGCCTTTCATCGATCGCGACGTCTCTCCTCTCGACTAAAGATTACGTTTAGTGTAATCTTGATACGAAGGGTTGTAACTCTGATGAGGACATGGTTAGTGTGGCCTTTTGTGCCTCTGTGTTTGCAGGCAGAGATGAGGGATGAGACGCTCAGGGAGGGTCACGGCGAGTTTTTCAGGACGGCGGCTCGTCTGGTTCTAAATCAGAACCAAAAAAACACCCCAGTAAGCAACGATTAATTATTTAGAAGCGACTGCTGTGTCATTCCATTACTTCATGTTTGAGGTTGCCGAAAGCAGAGCGGGGCTGGTTTTTAAACGACGAGTCAAAGCTCTGATTTACTTTTACGGCCCCGTCACACCCGGGAACGGCGGAGTGAAATGAAACGACTCGGTCGATTAAACATCTTATTATTGGATATGTTTGACTACTTCTCGTGGTTAGCAGCTAAGTGCTAACACGGCATCCGACTGAGTTGACGCCGGTTCGTCACACGAGCTTCCAGAGGTTTTTCTCGTTTCGGGATGTCAGACGCTTTCACATGCACCGTTTTCCACAATTCCTATGTGTAAAATTTAAGATAATTATAATTAAACTTATTTTTTTATGAGTGTACAATCACCTAAGGCTACATACTGAATATTTGTACATACTTTATCTTTTAATCCTTGTCTAGGATGTGGCTGGTTGGTAGCAGACAGAAACCGTTTATTTTAAAATGATATATTTAGATTGCAGTCGCCATTAAATTCACATGCGTTGGGCTTGGGTTTGGTTTGGGCTACGTTATTATTTCCACGTATAGAAATAGCAGCCTTTTCTTCATTTATTTTAAATAAAGGGTACAACATTAGATAACAACACATGACTGACAGCTCGTATTGGCAGGCGAAAGGGAATGCAGCATCATGTACAGGCACATCCTCGCTCTGCCCATTGATCGCAGCGGGCCTGCCACTGTCGCCGGCAATAAAGTCATAGATTCACAATGGAGACAAATTAGCCCATTAAAGCAGAAATCTATGAGGAGAGTCGAGAAACAAGCGATCCATCACCATTCACTGCAGGAATACGGCGCTATTTAACGACTTTGGCTTTTGTTCCTCGGAGCTTTTAGTACAACACACATGTCCAAGTGTCGTAAAGGATAGAATTATTGTGAGGTTAATACGACAATACACTTGACAGGTGGTAGTTACTGGTTATGTTTCAGTGCTTTTGCCCATTTTTCCAGAACAACTTTCGATATCTGGCAGTTATTCACAATTGACCGCATGTTAAAATAGTGCATTAAGAATTTAAATTGAGGAAAAACTAAAAGTTTCATTGAGAAATGTTTTTTCCTAACTCTCCTCTCTGGTAACAAAGACACTGATTTGCCGGCTTCCTGCAACAGCACGAGTGAAATTACCGTAATAACCACACCAAACTTTTCAGCTTTCAGAAACTGTTGGAATGTTTCCGCACAAACCGCCGCGTTATGACGGTAATGCAACTTCAGAGCGTCGTCTGCACTACGCTCTGTGTCAAAGGGTTAAAAGATCACATTCATTTCCTGGTGTTTCTACATTAATTAACATATGGCTATAATTATAGAATCCAATTTCTACCAAAGTACTCCACTAAATCCTAGACGATAGACCTTTAAAGACCAGTTGCTTTCAAAACTTTTCAACGGTTTATCTATTTTATCTCTGACAGTGACTTAAAAAAAAAACGCCGCACAGATCAGAGAGAAGCTGCGGAGTTCTGTGTCTCCGTTCCCATTCGTCTCTTGATCCGGCGTTAATATGAGGAAATATCGATCAGCGCGGCTGCAAGTGAAGTTCTCCATCAAGTGCCCTCGGCTCGTAATGGCAGTCAATTACACTGTTGATTCGGTAAAGGAATTGAACGCAGCGGGTTAAAGGCTTACACTCATTCGCGGCGATGACACATATTCCTCATCACATTAGGAAGAAGTGACAAAAATCCACCCCCCACCCTCAGGAACAACGAGGAGCAGCCGCGCTGACACAGTCAGAGTGAGACGGGATGTTTTGGTTGCGACGTGCCTTGTGTTTTCTCGAGATTGGGCTTAATTGGGAAGCAGTGACCTTTTCCGCCAGAGAAAACACACACACGAGCCGTAAAGTGCATATTAGTCGAGTTGGGAGTCACACAGACTTGTGATTCAAGAAAGCAATAAATTAGGAGGATGGATACTGCTGTGCAGACGGATAATTCATGTTTTATGTGCAGACGCATAAAGAACAAATCCCTCCTTTTTCACTGTAGACTTTTTCTTTTCTGTGCCAGTGAATCCCTCCGACTCATCACACTGATGCTCGAGTGCACCTGCGCCAATACAAACAAACCAAAAAAGGTAGATATTGACGGATATTGCTCATGAAAAGTGATAATCAGGATCGTGTAAACACGGTAGAAACACGGGTCTTTGATCATTCTCTTTGCAGCTTTGTCTCGTCTCTCCGGCGGAAGAGAAGCCGGAGTGACAGATGAATCCCATGCCTTGTCATGACTTATTTGTAAGCGCCGTCTGTTTCCATGGCACTCTGTTGCTTCTCTGATCGAAAACTCGCACATGAGACCTGATGGGTTGAAACGCACTTTAATGATATAGCCGTATAGGATGAAGTAGTCATGGTAACCCTGGGGGAAAATACTCATTTAGCAGTTGAAGCTTCCATCTAAAGTTGGATCACAGTGACTCTTTTGTGTTGCGGTCGGGTAAAGTGTCGTATGATTATGCGGCACGTGAAAATGACAGCCCTGTGTTTATGCATTATTTTGAATTTAAGGTACAACAACGTTCCTTATCGTCATCAGGGGAAAACAGTAGAGGACGTTTATTTCACACATAACACAGAACAATATATTAGTATGTGTATATTAGGAAGCTGTAGATCCTCATACTGAAGGCAGATGGAATAAAACACTGCGGAATCTTTATTATACATGAAATTAAGACAAAAGGATTACACCCATCTGGACTGAAGTCCTGTTTGATTATGTAAACATGCCGAGTTGTCGCAGTTAATTTGACGTGCATGTAATATACTGCCTTATATTAACTGAAAACTCCAAAAACAATAACATTTGCCTCCCTCTTATGTCCGTGGTTAAAGTATTTTCGATTTTACACGCACAAGCACGTTCATACATTTACATATTCATAATAGGAGAGCACAGCTCCGTAATCCCGCATTGTTTCCCAATGATGTTTACAAAAGTGCAGACGGTCCGACGTCGCCGTTGCGGTCGAAATGCTGTGAATTAAATTAAAAGGAAATGTGGTCGCTCAGCAGAATGGATTTTTTTTAAATGAACGGCAGAGAGAGAGGGAGAGAGAGAGCGAGAGCAACAAAAATGCACTTCTGTTTAGTTAAAGGAAAACCGAGCGTCTGATAATGGCTCTGCCGAGAAAGTTCTATGTCACCGTTTATGAAATCGATCATTCAATTTTTATTTTTTTATGTCCTGTGAAGGGAAGCGTTACACCTCTGTGTGTACAGCCGGAAACTTTTACGAGTATGAGAAGAATCCCGAGCAGAAAAGACGATGCTTCTTCATGTTTTACTTTGTTTGAGTATGCGCAGTCATTCAGTGTCTGCGGAGGAAAGGATACGATGGCCTGAAAGACCAATTTGGAGTCTCCTGAGAACATAACCCCAGCTTTTACTGAGCGAGGAAGCTGGAGCACAGGCGGAACGCGCAAACTCCACAAAGAAAGTCTCCCGGCAGGTTCAGAACTTGTATCTCCTCGCTGCAAGGCGACAGTGAGAGCATTAAATTAAGCACCCTTCATTAAACTGCTCCACAGAATATGGGAAAATGCAGCGTTTCAGTCCTGATATTTCGGAGACTTGGCGGCTTATTTATTGGTCTCCCGAACCATCTTTCAAACCACTCAGCTGTGCTGATTGGCCCGCCAGCCAGCAAAAGAGACTGGAAATCAATTTAAAGCCAAGATCTTCACACTGCATTTGATTAAGTGTTTGCCTTTTACTCTGCGCGCGGGGAAGAAAAGCCTCGCTTTCATTATGACGCAACATCAAACCTCGCTCATCCTCACCCAACGCGCTCCCTACTCTCACCTCCATCTCTACACTCACTCACCTGCTCCTCTTCGCCTCTCCCCTCACCTCCCGTCACCTTTTCTCCGAGTTCGGACTGTAACTTGGACGAATGAAGCTGGCTTGACAAGCGCCTGTCAAACCAATGGAGGATAAATGAGAAGGGAAGGGGGAAAGGAACGTCAGAAGGACAGAAGGTCTGCTCTGCCCTGATTCCCACAAAGTCTCCCCGGGGAAAGAAGCATCATGGCAATCTCAGCTAGAGGTTAAAGCACCAATTAGCCACAGTTAATGAAGCCTCATTAGCTTCCCCCACTTTGTTTTCTCTCATTCTTTCTATTTCACTTCTGTCCTTTGGCTCCTCTACTCCGTTGCTGCTCAGAAATATATCAGTGATCAGTGAAACAAGATCTGTGCAGAGAGAGGTGATTGATCAGAAGCACAATCAGTAGAAATACAGTAATATACACTGAAAAGTATTTACTAAAATATATGTGCTATTGTTAATGTGGATGAACTGTTGTCTCCTCGACAAACAACAAATTCATCCCCTTTAACCCTGATCCAAGGTGTCCCCCAAGGCTCTGTGCTTGGTCCTTTTCATTTCTCTTCATTCTTTACATCCTCCCCATTGTTACATCACTCACTACCATGTCCTCCAGGTCTACATCACAACCAAATCCATCACCCCCCCACAACCCACTCCACCCTCATCCAACTGCCTCTCCGAAATAAAGTCCCGGGTGCAAGCAAGCTTCCTGCAACTTGACATCTTAGACAGCCACTTCATTTTTGAAAACCAATATCAATAACTTCACCAAAACCACCTTTTTCCACCTCATAAAATATTTGCCCGCCTCTGGCCATCACTCTCCTCTACGACTGAAGCCCTGATTCAGGCATTCATTACTTCCAAAAAACGACAAATGCAACAACATCCTCGGTTCACCAGCAAAGCTCCTCCCTAAACTTCAACATGTCCAGAACTCTGCTGCACGCCTACCCACGCACTCCCACTCCAGAGATCACCCCTGTCCTCCTCTTCACCTTCAAAGCCCTCCATAACCAGGCCTCCTCTTACCTCAAAGAACCTGACCACCTCCTCAGACGCCAACCTGCTATAGCCACCACCTAGAACCCCAACACCAAATGGAACTCACTACCAAACCCATCCGTGACTATTCTGACCTTTCCTCATTCAAATCACTCCTCAAATTAAATGATGGGCACATTCCGCACAAGACAATCCAGGCTCTTTTCGTGTGTTAGCGCTACCAGAACAGAGGCGTCTACCTGTCTATCTTCAAGAAGCTCTGGAAGACTCAGCTCTTCCAAGAGCATCTTCTGCCCTAGCACTTACCTTACCCCTCTCTCCTTCTACACTTGGATCCACTTCTGCTCTCTCACCCTCTGTCAGTCCACTGTTCCTATCCCGTTGATTTCTTTCCAAGACTTTCTTCTATGTAGCTTATTCCTCTTTTGGAACATTCTCATGTCTCTCAAACTAGAGAAACTAACCTGAACAAAGAAGTTACGGTCATTCTTTTTATAAGCAAAATGTGAAACAACTGAAAATGCCCGTCCTTCCAAAGTTAGAGGCAGAATGAATAATTTAACACGTAACAACACTGAGATCCTCTACCTTAGTGTTTTGCTCCATTTCTGCATTGGTAAAATACTTGCCCTTGTGCACATATCGTGCTGCCGTGAGCCAGATAGACCTTTTTTCACAACATGGAAACATACTTCCAGTAAGTTAAGTTACTATTATAAGGGTGGTTTCACCCATTTTTTTTCCACTTGGTCAAATGAAGAATAAACTGAAATTTGACCAGGTTTTTTTGATTTATTTAATTTTTTCAGACCTTTTACTCATAAAACTTGACCGACACACAGTAAGTAGGTGTAAGGCAGTGTAGGGCTTTTATTGTCTTTGAAGGAAGTGACTTTGACGTCAACTTTTTTCAATTGTATTTATTTTTTTCAATCTTTAAATTTTTCAATCCCAATCCCAATCTTTTGTTGTGGATATGAGGCATATAGTATATCTCAGATCCACTATCTGATGATCGAATAACACATTCATCTCTGGAAATTAGTAAAAAAAAACTGCATATTTTTTGGGTGGAGTGGTCCTTTAAGGTCTGATCGGTCATCTGTGGGACTGTTTGTGAACAAAAATAGCAAGTTTGTGAATGCACGTCACTTCTAAACTATTCATCGTCTTTGGAAAAACCAGCGAGATGAAGAATAAAAATCCTCTTTTATGACAGGAAGCAGTGGGATACAGCAGCGGCACAAGGCTACAAATTAGCTCAACAATGGTCTCATTTATTTGAGGTAATTGTACTAATTCATCAGCGTTAACTTACCGATAATGAGTTTGTGTATGACAAATCGCCCCCCGGTGTAATATAGGCAACATTAAAGAAATTTAACATTCTCGATAGTTGCAGGAATTACTTTCTATTTGATTTTTATTGCTCTGCAGCCGCTGCAGTTTCTTGTCGAATTTCACATAATAGTGTGGAGCTGCTGAAGCCAACACTGGCTTTAAGTGAGGCTGAGACAAAGGGAGGAAAATAAAGAAAGGGACACAGATGAGTTAAGCGTGGACACAAGAATAGTGGATTAATAAGTGATTGTGCGTCCAGTACATTTTCTGTAATGTGAGTCGCCTGTAAAAGGGTTCTGTTGCTGTCCATGACTTAACGTTACAATGTTGTCCTATTCTTCTCAGATTCATTCATTCTGAAACTGTTTCAACCATTCATTTACAGTGGGACAAGCTGATGCTACATTTAGGCTCAGACGACAGTAGAATGTGTAAAAATCTAAATATCTTTAATTTGATATAGATATCGAAATAGTGTTTATCCTAAATGATTTGGTTTTATTATGAGTTGAAGATTTGCTCATTTAAAGTCATTAAATGGGTTTACTTGTTTGATGATTCAAGTTCAGTATCATGTTTTCTGTAAATACAAAGTAGAGATGACCGTTGTTTAATTTAATATAATACAATTCATCATGTGCATATTATTTTTGTAGGTTATTGCACTGCTGCTGCTCTGGCAGGCTGCTCTGGCAGGTGTGTTTTTTTTTGTGACAATAAACCCACTAGAGTAGACCACACCACACCACTAGGGCCCCCCCCCCCCAATCGAATTCACCTTAGGGCCCAATAAATACTTGGGCCGGCCCTGTTTAAAGTCAAAAAAGAAACAAAATAAACGCTAATATCTGGCCTTTGTCTGTTGTAGTCAAGTATAAATCATGTATACATGTCTACTACGTTCTGTTGTGCTGCCACCACCTTGTTTTCCAATGCGTTGCTTTATGGTGCGACTGCAACAGCTCAGATTTACTATTACAATTACTAAGCCCGTGTAAACGACACATGACAGATCTGAGACGTTTTCACAAACGACCAATCTAGTCGGGACTTCTGTTGAATCCATTTACTTACGTATTTTCCTGTCACTCTGAACCACGTCACGCGGTTTTATTGCCTGCTTTGCTTATAAATCTGATCTGCGACTGAGAAAAGCGCCCATTTGAAAATCAAATACAAACCCAGGGGTTCTGACGTCTGGTTATAATGTGAGCTCATTAACTCCCGGTTGTAGAATGATACACGCGTCTCTGCAGACACACGGGGGCAACCTGAGCCTCAGGTGGAGGGGGACGAAAAGATGATAAATTGTGATCACCAGACACCAGTCCTTCTGCACTGTGCTAAGACGCTACACACACACACAGTGCCCCATCCACACATAAATCAGTATCATTAAATCGACCCCCTGCTAGTTCTTTCCAAACAGTGGAAACCCAGGAGCACGGAGCGGTAAAGAACTCACATCAATTAACACGGAGGCACCATGTAGCATGAACCGGGGGACAGAACTGCATTACTCACATCAAAGGGCAGCAGATTCACGAGCCACAGCCCTGCTAGAAAACATATTCTGTGTTTAAGTAACATCATGGCACAATGTAATGATCGCTTAATAACGGGCCGTCTATCACGACTCCTTTGAAGTCGATATATATATAATGCGTTCTCAATAAATAAACAGTTTTGCACTGCAGCGAGCTGCTGTAGTCGTTCAGTGGAGATGAAAAGAGTTCTGAGTCCATAATTTGGCCGCTGACACAGCAGAAACAAAAGTGGATTAAAATCAGGTGGAGCAATGTCTGATAATCTCCTTCCTGTGTATAACTCTGTGCTCGGGTATGTAATTAATATTTCCTTTGTGTCTTTGTGTTCTGTAAATGTTGTGCCCGCAGCACCCTTAAATGATAGGCAGATGAACAGGGTTTTCCTGCCATTTTAATATTTCTACCTGTGTCCTTACATGTTCTGGTTTGTGTAACCTTAGATATGGATGGATGGATTAAAAACTATTTTAAGGGAAAGACTGATTAGAGCCGGGGTCTCAAACTCAAATGACCTGTGGGCCACTGACGAGCTCGTCTGGTCTGTCGGGGGCCAGTCAAGTAAAAAAAATAAGCCCAACTTTTTTGGGAAAAGCAACAGTTGCTTTTTGGTGGACGTTAGCTCATATCATCCTATTAAGTGCTTTACAAATAAAGTTGGATTGGATTGGATAATTTCAAAATATAAGTGGTTGTTTTAGTATGCAACAATAAAAAAAACATATTTATGATGCAAAATTAATCTATTCATTTAAAAATAAAAACATATAGAAAGGACTCGATTGGAGGGCCACATGTGGTCCCCGGGCCACCACTTTGAGACCCCTGGATTAGAGTGATAGTTGTGTATTAAAAAAAAAAACAGGTAGACTCGGAAATCTCGATTTTAACGGAACTGGAAGTTCATAGACGTCACCTGCCACATTAACTATTGGTTTCTCTCTCTCTGTAGGTGCCACCACCAAACCGGTGTCTGGCAAAGTTCCAAATTTGTCTGACAGATCCAAGATGGACATTATTGGGAAATGATTTTCTCTGACTGCTGCTCGCACACTAGCTTTCCTTTACTTCTTCCGGTTCAACTCAGGTCTTCAAGAACAGAAGAAGTAGTCGCCAAGGAAAGTCATCTGAGCCTCAATCTGGCGACCCTCGATACCCTTACTCGACGGGCCTTTCCGCTGTGAGCCGCTCAAACCAGACGTGTCCGAGGGAGCTGTAGCATCGTTCTTCTTTGGTAGGAATGTGTCCTGTTCCCTGCGTCCAGACTTGTACCGCCACCCGATGGTGAAGTGAGATACTACAGGACCCTGGCGCCTGTATACCAGGGCCTGAACTCCTATTTCCATCATAATTACATCCATTTTATACACAGTCTATGTATGGCACTCAAGGAAACACGGTTTACATGTGTAGACAGCTGATCTGTGTTCTCTAGTGTTTGGAAAAATTGGAAAAAAAGCAGGCTTGTGGGATCTGCCGTAGTCGTTCACGTGCCGTTACACAAAAACTGTAATTAAGTGATTGCAAACATGAGCACTGTCGAAGGCCTGCCGACCATGAAACAAGTCCTCAAGGTGTTGCTGAGAACGTACTGATGGTTTGATTCTACCATGATGAGGATTGAGAGTGTCGCGATGATATTGTGAAGAGATGGAGTGATGTGGCACGTGCACACACAGGCTTAAGTAAGATTTATGTGGTGCCGTCACGGTGAAACAAACAAAGGAATTAAATTCGTAGCCCACCAGTACCGGTGGGTTTGCACACCTGAGAGAACTTGTTTTCCAGGCGAAGAAAAAACTGATTCCCTGCAAAACATATCAAAGAGGGAACTTTTACACTGCAGAGCTGTTTGCCGCTGGGAGTTGTTTCAGCGTCACATAGGGCAACAGGCCACCTCCCAGCAGGGATTGAAGTCTGGCCAGCCACGGCAACACATTCATTACACAGCGAGGTCTCCTGGTAGCAGCATTCAACTTCCTTCGCTTTGTACACAATGCTTCCGGCTTCTCACCCACTGTTCAGCTACAAACCCCACAGGTGACCCTGAAACAAAACTAGACTCCCCTGTGGTTCCGCTGGAAGCCGCGGAAAAAATGCCAATAAAGCTACAGCCAGGACAGGTAGCAGCACTCAGAGAGAGCAACGTGACAAACCCAAAACAGCCTCTCATTGTGTGTAATATCACACATTTTGCAATTAGGCCGTTGCTTTAAAGAAAAACCCGCACTCGGCTAATGCACCCTTCGCATTAAAGCAGTCAGTTTAGCAGTTAATGTTAATGTGGTCTGTTTGTTAACACACCTGCTGTGTACATCGGCACAGTGTGTGCAATAATGCAGTGTGTTTAAGCCTTCGCAATGAGGTGGTCTTAGATTTTTTTTTTCTCTAATCTCACTGTTCACACAGCGTTACACACTCACGCTACACATTTTCCCCGTGAGGATTCGATGACAATCTAACTTGAAACGTGATACACACAGAGGCAAGGTAACGCACGGTAGCTCACAGTAGCATTAGGTGATTTTTGGGCACCTAATGCACCAAATTCAAGCCCTTGTTATATTGAAGTTTGAGCTCAAAGCTCTGGTGAAATCATGTCAGTCTCCCTCGTCTGTGTGCAAGTGTTTCATGTAACTTTAGTTTTATCTGTTGTTTACTGTCTTTAATGTAATTACGCTGCTGCCCTCTTGGCCAGGTCTCCCTGAGGCACCAACCTGGTTAAACAAATAAAATAAACTGGGTTTCAAGTGCGTCGACCATATTACGTACAGACGTATTGCATTTTCTTCCATTTTAACATCATTTCATCTCTATCTTCTACAAAGATTTGATTTTCCGACAACACAGAAATCCAAATATTTGGCTTTCTAATCGAATTATTGACTTACTTTTCCCAGCAGCAATGTTTGGCTTACGTCACAGAATGGACGTCGCCATCGAAGACACCGCTCCACTCTCAAAGCGGCACATTATTATGCAAAGTGGAATCCAAACTTGACTTAGCAAAATAAAGTTTTCTCAGATAACAATGAGGGCGTAAGTAGGCCACTGCTGGAAACCTCTTTAATCTGCCTTTTCAGTCCCTTTAAAATAAGAATGCGCGACAATTAAAAGGAATAGGCGACGCGCCTGAGAGCAGTTTGCTCTGAATTATTGATTTGTGCGGCTGTCACGGAGCAGCCAGTTCAGGATGTGGGAGGTGGAGAGGATCAGAGGGCTAAGTTGCTTCTGCTCAGTCGTTGGCACTGCCAGTCCTGCTCATCCTGCACATTCATCTCCATTCAATATGCTGTCACCGTCCTATGCTTGTTCACACAGCATATCCACCGAACTCATTACTCTGCCAACACACACACACACACACACACAGACACGAGAGGCACAAAGACCCCCCCCCCCCCGACGCACTGATGCGGCGCAAAATAAAAACAAAACATGCTTTTGTTTCATTATTAATTTGCTCATTTATTCATAGCATCAGAGAGACGGGGGATGGGTCTGGAGACTGACGGAGCGACAACAGAATCAAATGAGGATCAACCAAATTGGCTTGATGGAGATCACACCTCGCGCAAATTGCCTGCCGCTTTGTTTCGGGCCACCTGTGTGAGCGCAGCGGGAGACGATGGCGGGAAGGAGAAGAGAGTCGTGGAGAATCTTTCATATGGTGATTCTTGGTGCTGAATGGCAAAGGCTGTCGTGCGGTTCAGATTTGGGGCGAAAACTGCAGCTATAGGGACGAGCGAGCGGAGCTCCCTGTGATAGGACTATCAGACTGTCTAAGAAAAAGAAGTGACGGCTAAGGTGACACATTTTTTGTAAAAGAACAAACATTTTTGGCGAGCACGTCTCGTCAGTTTGACGATTCAAAAATAATCAGAAGTTTGAAAACGGTGTGTATTCCTGCTGACAAGTGAAGAGTAGACTGTGTCAAAATGACAATCCTCCTCCTCGCCTGGAGGCAGATCTGATATAAGTCTAAGTCTGTGGAAGGAAGGGAATATTCCACAATCCCTGATTTACTCTCAGCCGATGCTCGATATTACAAATATGATATACACGATCGAGACGGAGCATCGCCGTGTTTAACCGCGGCCGTGATTTGTTGACATGCCAGGTTAATGTTGTTCCTCATTATGAAACAAAGGAAAACCCTTCAGACACACACTGTCACGATGACGCCGCGGCGTTTGACAGAAGATTTAACGCACGTGCTAGTCGTATCACAGGCATGTCATTGGCTTTTTATTACAAACTGTGAATATAACTGACACTTATGTCCTCGGAGGTTCTTAAATAAAGGAGATTTGACTTATTAGCTATGGAGCTTCAGTCATATAATAATTTAATTTGATGGAGCTGTATTTCATGCGGTGTTTAAGTTCTTCTTTTTCTCATCTGTGTGACCTCAGCTTGACCCCCATAATAGTCAATTAAGGGTCAGTAAATAAATAAAAGGAATATGAAAGAAAAGAGGCTGCTTTGCTGACGATATTCAAATCTACCTGCCTTTGAAAATGAATTGTAATGCGTGATGGTTTATCAGATCCCGGGTGAACAGGAACAAAATCATGGTTTTTGGACACAAGGGACCTGGCCTGTCTCACTCATCCGTCAAAAACCTTGGTGTGACCTTTGATAGTGCTTTTTAATTTGATAAACCAATAAATTCAATCAACTTAGATCAATTTAGATTTAAAGGTCAAAGGCTACCCGGGTAATCCATGTTTTGATTACTCCGCAGCTGGATTACTGCAACCCTTTGTATTTTGGCATTGACAGAACGACAGTGGTGTTTTGTTAAATTTATTTTGGGTGAACTTGATTTGTTTTGGAGAATAAAGGACTATTTTTGCGGTGAAGCTCACAAAAGCTTTTCAACTTAACCCATCACTGACTCCAAAAACTCCAACTGATAATCCAAATCTTCTATTTTAATGATTTTTATTAACGTCATTCTGCACAGCACTCTGGTCGACCTTGGTTGTTTTTTAAACGGGCTCCATAAATAAAATTGGAGTTGAGTTGAGAACAAAAAAACGGGTTCGAATTAGAATGACGTACAGCTCAAGGATGCAGTTGTGTGTGTGTGCGTCGCTCCAAGTAATCAAATGTATTGAGTGAGCAATTTCCGAGTCGCCACTCACAACAAGTGCTGAACCTGCAGGTGGTTACACAACAATGGAGATGTCAGTCAAAGCTCTGAATCACCAGGAAGTGAGATAGTTAGTGGCCTTCAGACATACATTCAGTCTCCGCTTAAGGAACGCACACCCTCATACAAGTAACGTGGTAGATCCAGCGCATCATCTTTATCTCCCTCTGCCAACAAACCCACACACACACACTCACACTCGCACTCGCAAATTAAAACATTGCTCTTGCTGTTTATCATCTGATTCAATTAAAGCGGCGGGGGCGAAGGGATCAGAGCCCGCGGGACGCCGCTTTTAAACGGCCGCAAAACAAATGTGCTGAGGTTCACAAGCTGACATTTAAATGAGAGTAATGAGGCCGCTTGTCATCTGCCTCCCTCTGCCAGCCACTGTACAAAACCCGCCTGTGCTCTTTTTTCATCCACACTCGGACTCGCTGGAGCACTCCACTTCATCACCGAGAGATTCTTTTTCCTCCTATTGCTCCCTTTCTTTTGCAGATCAATCTCGAGATGGCAAGTGTTACACTCGCAAAGCGCTCCATCTCCCTCACCTTCGCCCCAAACTCCCCCCCCCCCCCCGGCCATGAAGTTTATTCTTCCTTCATCGCAATCATTCATCATCTCTCAATCCTGGCAGAGGAAATGCAACGTGCCTCCGTCTGGTTTGCAGGACTAAGGCGAAAGCGCTCTGGAGTCTGGAGTTAAGCCACGACTCCCCGAACACATGAATCACCGGCTCTTATTTATTCTGCAGACTGCCCCGACAGGTCATTTTGAAATTTACTGCAGATGGGGCCAATAAAGGTGGCCGACTTTTAAATGCAGGCATGCGTTTTCCTGAGCCTTGACCATAAAACTATGCAACCGTCACAGACAAACAAAATTAACAACTGTCAAAATCCTTTGAGTGATAAAGGACACTTTCCAAAGTGTTCTTGGAGTTGGTGATCCTATCCATCCCATCCACAAATAACATTTAAATACCATTTTCACCATTTTAAATATCATTTTCTACTGCTTTATCCTCCACATGCGGGTCATGGGGAGGGCGCTGTGCCAATCTGAGCTGACATAGGGCGACAGGCGGGGGTCACACCCTGGACAGTTCGCCAGTCCATCGCAACAACCATTCACTCTCACAATTCAGAGTGACCCACAGTCCCCATATTGCACGTTTTTGGACTACGGGAGGAAACCGGAGAACCCGGAGAACACAGGTTGTCTTGCTGCTGCAAAGGCGAGAGTGCCAACCCCTACACCAACCATGTGACCCTCAATACATTCATACAACAGGAAGTCCGAGGCAACAGCAACATTGAGCTAACAAAGCAAGTCTGAAAAAATGGTTGGAGTATGACGTGAAAAAAACAAAAAGAGACACTAATTAAAAATCTACTGCTTAAAATACCCAATAATTCACTAGTTTGATGGGAGAAATGATTTTTGTGCCCGTCTGCCCCTGATTTCTGCTGGTGTATACACACCACTGCTCCCTCAGTCAGGTATGATAGTAGGATGTAGCATAAGCATAAGCATGTAGCATGTGGACTTTGCATGTTCTCCCCGTGGGAGTGTAGGTTCTCCAAATGTCCTCCCACAATACATCCACATGCAGTTTGGTGATTGAAACTCCAAATTGGTCATGGTTCCAGCCCCACCAGGAACCTCATGTGAGTTCACAAAGACCAAAACTGAGGCACAATTATAACAACAAACAAATCACCAAAACCTACACACTGCCGCTTTAAGTGTAAAATTTGAACCCTACAACGCCACAGATTGCGTGGAGCCACCACGAAGCAAGAAGCTCAGACGCATTTTTTTAATTTTTTATCACTCAAATTCTTAACTTCGCACCAACTTTGCCGGCAAAGCATCATGGGACCTCATTAGTGGTGTTGGTTGGTCACGGTGGTCGGGCTTGTGGTTATGCATACATACACCGCTCACACGATGAAAGCGCGGGAATTAAATTGTGAGAGCTGGACGGAGTCTGCGTTCCGCATACTGAGAGGTGGAAAGTGGATGTGGCGCGACGCCGCAGTGGACAAACGCAGGGTCACGCACGTGGTGTTGGTGAGATTCATCATTCCACTGACTCGGGTTAATTGGACGGTGTGGATGTGCCTCGCTTCACTTCTACAGCCTCATACGCCAGGATCGGGGAGCTTCTGTGCGGCTGAATACATTAACTGTATGCTGTCACATTATGGAAGTATACGAGCGGCTGTTTGTTTTGTGCTTATATTCATTCATGTTTAGACTGTGTGTAGATTTTTAGAATTTAGTGAGTCAGAATACCTGTGCCTCTTTTTAAAGGTGCTTTATTCTTTCAAACTGCAAATCTCAAAGCTTGAGTGATTTACTTTAAAACCTGAAGACTTCTTATATAAAGTCTATTGGTGTTGCACGTCGCACTCATGACTCTTTCCGTGATGACACTCTCTGACCAATCAGTGCCGTCGACGTCACATTTTAGAATCGGCTCAGCCCGCTTGGAACCTCGCCAGAGCAGGTACCGCAAAAAAGGACCAGGTACCAGGTCAAGCCGAGCCGAGCCGAGTCGTGCTAAACAGAAGCGGAAAAGCGCCACAATCAGGACCAAATAACCTAATAATTGTTTAAGTATAGCACCTTTAATATTCTGTCCTTCTTTCAGTTTTGGGTCACGCGACAGGCTGCCGCCTATTTGAGAAGAGTAGTCACATACTTTTTTTTTTTTTTTTTTTTTTTAAATTGGAACTGATTATAGTGATAGCCACTGGGCACATTTAATTAGGAGATACAATGCTTAAATGCTGAAATCAGAGAGAGAAAAAGTCCAGAACAAAGTCACTGAGCCCAGAATGGATCCTGCAGAGTGAGCTAAGATCGATGGAGAGAGAAGTGTTTGGACAGCGAGGGAGGGAGAGAAAGAGAGAGAGAGAGAGGGGGGGGGGGGTGAATGGAGAGAGCAGACGAGAGGCAGCAGCTGTGGGAGAAAGGTTGTTGCAGCGGCAGAGCCCGGCACCTCAGCTTGTCCCATTGATTTCAGCTCAACAACAAATTGGACCATTTTTCACAGCATCCCACTGTGGCCCCACTTGCCTTTTTATTTATTCCCCCATTCAGCAGAGCCACCCGGCACCACATGTGTCCAGTCTGGAAAACCACCTGCACACACACACATACACACACATATATCTGCCGGGCAAATATCAGTGAATAAAATCCAAAAATTTAAGAGGAGTTGTCCACATTTTACGGATAGCAACACTCATAACATGACTTTTTACTAAACCACACGCCCTTTAGTTGTTTTATTTTGCCTATCAAGCTTCGAATTTTCATGTGTTTTTACTGTAAAGGGAAATATTAAATATAAATGTCATTACACAATGTGATACCACACTAAATGATGAACATATTCTTATCATCTGATGTGTACGGAGCCCCAGACATGAGACGGCGGGAAAAAATATTAATTTGTGGCCAAGAAATACTAATTTGTTACCAAAAATAGGTAGAACGTACGCACAAAATATTAATTTGTGGCCAAGAAATACTAATTCGTTCCCACGAAATAGGTAAAATGTACGCACAAAATAATCATTTGTGGCCAAGAAATACTAATTTGTTCCCACGAAATAGGTCAAATGTACACACAAAATAATCATTTGTGGCCAAGAAATACTAATTTGTTCCCAAGAAAAAGGTAATACGTGCGCACGAAAGACTAATTCGTGACCACGAAATAGGTATAATGTCCATTGCAAGGAATCATTATTATCGAGAGGCATTTAAACAGAATATTAAGAGCCACAGTTGCCCACGTAACCCCGCATTTGCCTGCAATGCCAGACTTTTGAAAATATCTTTGTAACTACTAACCTAAAATAAAACTCAATCAGACTATCTCTGTCCTTCAGCCCTCTTTGCTTGCTTTACTTGTGCAGATCTCCAGGTAATTCATGAGAATGTTATTAATATTATTAATACTGTGCACACATTATATCTATTTCATGGCAACTAATTAGTATTTCATGCACACGTTTTTACCTAGTTCATGGCCACAAATTTTTATTTTCCCCCATGTCATGCCTGGGGCTCTGTAGATAGGTGTAGGAAAGGAAGAATGAATACATCTAATTCACGTATATGTGACATAAAAACAAGTCAACAAATCAATAAACGTTTCTTATGAAACTTTAGTTGATGTAAAATCAATACTGGGGGAAAACTACTGCATATATATGCCTGCCATTTAGATGATTTGACTGCAACTATTAGTATTCACTGCTATACTGAAACTTTTTTCCCTCTTTTATAACTTGACGTGCAGTGTAAGAAAAAAAAACTTTAGGCTGTGAGGTTTCAGGAAGAGAATCTTGTTTAGAAAGACAGGATAATATTAGTACAGGGAGACACTGTCTCTGCTCTTCTTTTTAGAAAAGTGGTGTGAGGGAAAAAGGGAGGATTTGTTACAATTCATCAATAAATAATATCTTGTTCAAGTCTTAACCCAGAGCCCTTTTCCTGGCAGTGGGTAGGATAATGGCTGAATCACATTTCACTATATTCAAATGTTCCACAGTTTTCTACTTTCTCCATCTGTCTGTCTGTCTGTCAGTCTGTCTGTCTGTCTGTCCGCCTCTCTCGTGTGCTCGTTATAAAAGTAGGTCAAGGGTGTGATTACAACATTTAATTCAACACTAAAGTGCAGCTTCTGAGAGAAATTCATTAGTTTGAACTGCGATTACGAATCTGCTGATGGCGACAATTCAACCTTGTGTGAATGAATGTGTGATTTTGACAAATAAACTCTTCACTTTTGTAGCAGTGATGGAATATAATAATATGAATATAAATATATCAGACAGGAAAGATGGTTTACCCTCAGTTCATTTTTTACTTCTCTGCGTGTATTCTGTAAAGCTTTTAATTCGCTGCTATGAACTGCAGCTACATATTTCAACACTTTTTCTTGAGTTGTAGATTCTGTGGATTTCTCTTCATGGTCCGAATGACTTTATTCAAACAAGAAACTTCAAATCCTGAATGAAGTCTGGCAAAAAAAAATAACCCTGTCAGTACCTACGTCAGTACATTTGCACGTCTTTGAAAAAAATGAGAAGAATTATTGTGTTTGTCTGACTAAAAACCTGACTTCCACAATACATGAACTTCTCAAAGTCTGACTCACACACCCAGATGCGAATGGAATTTGAATTACATACTTTTGTACAGTATGTATAAATTCAGCTCAACCCAAACTGATTTAGGTGCTCTTATGTCAAGTATACTTTGACCTGCAATAATAGAAGAAGCGGAGAAGAAGAAAACAGTGAGAAAAGTCAGCGAATCAATGTCTTTGTCACCAGAGGGACGAGAGTTTGAAAAAAAGTCTGTTTACATTTTTTGGCCTGTTTTTTGACATTGAGAAAAAAACTCAAACAGATGTTATTTTAAATATGTTATATTGTTCACATTTCTAATTTTACACGCAAAATGTGGTGTGTTTTTTTTTTCAAATAAAACTTTTTCATTTTTTTTCATTTTGAATTGTTAATTCACCATTTAAACATGCAGTAAATTGTAAATACCTGCTAGATAATAAAAGTTATTGTGGTAAAATGGGCAAAAGCACTAATTCGCAGGCCCTTTTCCAGGTGACCAGGTGGACATTTTGGGTTAAAACGTGCTTGTATACCCGCGTAGTTAAGCTACAACCACAGCTTGGTTTAACCGTGCTTGGAAAAGTACTGTGTAGCTTTTATCTCAGGCTGCCATTTTATACACCTTGATGCTCTTGACACGGAAAAATCCTTAAAAAAAAACAACAAAGACTACTGAAATGTAAGAACATCTACGGTCTCGTCTCTGCTTTCCCTCCTTCTCACTCCTTCACAGTCAGTGTCACGACTCTTCTTTTGTCCCTCCTCTTGTCATCCATATCAATCTCTCGCTGCACTCAGACTGACAGGACGTCTTGTCACTGCCTTATACCTCTCCTCCTCCTCCTCCCCAATTCCTCAGCTCAGTCTGAGGAGGAGGCTTCACGTCGTCACCTCTGCATCACTCTACTTCTGTTCCCCTACACTTCTTCTTCTTCCTCCTCCTACTCCTCACCACACACGCCGTCGTACTGACTTAAAAGGCCCCGCGAGTGATGCAAAGACTCTGCCGTCAAAGCCAAAGTGACAGTTTGGTGTCAGTGCCAGGCATGAGGAGCTTTTGGAAAAAAAAAAAAAAAAAGTCAAACTGCTATATGTAAAGGTGGCTACTGGTAATGGATGACTGGCTTCTGGCGCCACCTACAAGCTGTCGAGCCGTCGGGCTGAAACTTCCCCGTGTCTGTTGGCCTTAATTAGAAACAAAATTTGCAGCATTCTAGCGCCTGTGTGTGGCCGATAGAGCCGCTATTCTTGTTCCGTTTGGTTCACGTGTAAGGATGAGTGACAGTGGGATGCTCAGATACCTGGAAAGATAAGGCGTCACGTTCCGATAACACCTTTCACAGGGTGTTACAGAAAATTAAACGTGATGCAACAAAAGATACAGCTGTCAAGCCGGGACAAGATTAACAAAAGTGAACGTGGCAGTGATGTGCGGGATTAATTTTGCCTGCTAATACAACCCACAGAGAACCGTGGCCTTCCAAAAGACAAAGAGGAAGAGCAAGAATGTGGAATGGAGTTTGGTTTGTGAGTCAGAATCAAGGTTTAAAGCCGTTCTAAATCAATACGTCGCTGCTTTTCTACCGCGTGATGGTACGCTTTAGAAAAGCAGACCATGATGTGTCTCGCATTTACATTCAGGGACGGTGATAGATGAATCAGCTACGTGAAAAGCGAGACACGGTGTAGCCTGCCAATTAGTCACACGAGGAAGAGGATGATGCTGTAAACAAAGGGCCACAGTGGAGGATATTCAGCGAGTGCTTTATCTTTTTAGAAATCCTCCCTTTTGCAGTGCACAGTGTGTTTGAATTGGTCTTGTGCTTTTTCTCCATTCAATTTTCTTTCTCTCCTGGAAGTGATGATTCTTTAAAGACAAAACACAGACTGTAGTCTGTCTACGTGCAGGTGAGGGATCTAAACAGTTTCCTCCATGGAGCTATGGTGAATAGGTTTTCTCCAGGTTTTCCGGTTTCCTCCTACAGTCCAAAAAAAAAATGCAATATACAGGGATTAGGTAAACTGGACACTCTAAAATTGACCCTAAGTGTGAATGTGAGAGTGGTTGTTTGTTTAAAAAGCAGATAAAATGGTAGAAGATGAATGGATGGAAATTATACATATTTTGTGGGAACAAATTAGTATTTCGTGGCCACTAATTTTTATTATGTGCACACGTTTTATCTATTGCGTGGGAATTCATTAGTATTTCGTGGCCACAAATGAATATGTTGTGCACACGCTTTACCTACTTCGTGGGAACAAATTAGTATTTTGCACACGCTTTACCTATTCTGTGGGAACGAGTTAGTATTTCCTGGCCACTAATTAATATTTAATAATATATCTCATGACCACTCATTTTGTGTGGACATTTTACCTTTTTCGTGGTAACAAATAAAAATTTTGTGGTCACAAATTATTATTTTCATGCCCACAATTTAACTATCTCTAATTAGTATTTCTTGGTCACGAATCAGAGTTTTTATTTTTCCCATGTACATTTTTGTATATAAAATGGACAATCAATACATGAGTGGACATGAGTGTGATTGACAGCTGGGATTGTCCAATCGGTGCCATGTTTGCAGAAGACGTCTGTGAAGTCACAGTTTAAATAACTGAAATTGTGTGCAACTCATCAAAAACATCTGCTCCAATTTCACATTTTTGGAAATGTACTTGGGAACTCTAATTCTTTAATACCTTGGAACGTGCGCTCACTTCACACTGTTTGACCCTGCGTCATAGTCGTACTTTTCTTTCCCTGGTGTCAGAACATAAAATCCATTGTTTATGCTTCTCCTTCAGCTGCTACGAGTTTTGCGTTTTGAACTCAAAGGAAGTGGAAAAATACTTGAAAGTGAAGATAGTTCCAATGTAGCAAACACGGCACCAAATGTAGCAGAGTTTGTAGATACAGCTGTCATGAAGCTGCTCGGGCTGTCTGCTCCAGGCTCTGGGAGAGAGACAGCCTCGTCTGGTAAACACGCACACACACACACACACACACACACAGAGAGATAATATACACATCGTGATAGTCTGAGCCAGGCAAGATAAGAGTCTGGCTCCTGAGCATGTGTTTGTGTTAGTGTGAACAGATCCAGAGTTTTGAAAGGCGCATGCATGATTGATCGACATCTGCCTCTCGACTTCTGCCAAACTCTTTGCTGACGTCGCTAAAAACATTGAAATAAAATTGGTGAATTTATACATACAAATGGACGTTAGTTCATGTATGTGTGTAAAACACACATATACATATGTGACTGGGCTTTTTCATGCCCAGTATTAAAGCTGCAGTGCGTAATTTTGAAATATAAAGTGCCGTGTGACTCACTTTGTGTTTTTTCAGTGTTTTAAATCTCAGAAAATATATATTTTTTTATCCGTTTCATGGCACAATTGACGGAAACCAGAAACCAGATGGCACTAAAAGTGGTTTGATTATTATTTTTTTTTCATATTATTACCACATAATAAAATGTGATAATAACCACACAGATGGGCTATACGATGTCAGTAACTGTGTGTAAAACATAGAAAGAAAACTAAAGGACACAGAAACATAACCATAAAATGACGTATTAAAAAAGTCTGTATCTGTGTGTTTTGATGCAACTTAACACCGGAAAAGTACGAAGAAAACGGAAAAAAGCGGTTAAGAGATTATTAGCGCCAATGGCTAGCTATGTGAACGTTTGTGTCTGCTAGCTTACTCAGTGGTGGAGCTCCCTCTGCTATGTCATTTGCCACATAAATGCTAAAAATTTTTAAGATTAATCTGTCGATTATTTTCTTAATTAATCGTTTGGTCCATAAACTGTCAGAAAACTTTTAAAAATGTCGATCAGTGTTCGTCAAACGACGAGGTTCTCAAATGCAATTCTTTGTAATATGGAGCAAAGGAACCAGAAATGATTCACATTTAAGAAACTGAAACAATCAGAAATCGTTTTAATCATGAAAAAAAGCTTCAAACCGATTAATCGATTATCAAAATAGTTGACGATTAATTAGTAATCGAGTAATTGTTTCAGCTCCAAATCAGTAATGGCTCCCTCTTTCTTTGACTGGATGCTACAAAGTGGTTCAATTTGAAAGTGATGAACAGTAAAAAAACCAACAAAACAGATATTCAACTCTGGAATGCATAAAATGTTGTTTTAACAGGACCTTGTAATGTTTCATTCAGTAAAAGTGAGTGTTCCTCTTGAGGTCACGAACAGATTCTCCCACTAAGTGGCGAAGGCAAGAACAAAAAGGAGACGGGAGTCTTATACACTGGATTCCATAATAGAACCATAATGCACTTTGTCATTCGCCGCGGCCTCCCGAACCGACGAGAGCCTTTTAGCCGGAGCCACAAATTAACATAGCCGAGCGCAAATACGGAGTCGCACTCTGTGTCCGTGCGACGGGGGAAAATTGGCAATTTCCAAGGCCAAGATTGTGCAGACAGAGTGATGCATGTGTGCTGCGGAAGTGTTTATTTAAATGCAGATGAGGATGGATAGCGAGGAATAATCACAGAAATCATTTTCAGAGCGTGTACAGTTGTGCTGCAATAATACATCATATTGTCTGGGATAGCACGACGAAACCGCAGTCGACTGTTTCCACTTTAAAATACATTGAAATGACATATTTCTAAAAAAAAAACATTAAAAAATAAACGTGGCATCTGCTTGGTGCTCTGCAGTAAAGCAGGTTTACAGTCAGTAATCTGTCAGCAATCACCTGTTCGACGGGAAACAGAAACTCGCTTGGCAAATGAGTGACGGCTCGTGTTTTGTGCCGTCAGAGCAAAGTTTCCCTTTAGAATCTCTTCGAGTTTCACTTTGGAGCCAATTAAATGCAGATGGGATTAAAAGTTGCCTTTGATCCGTTTACCCGGTGTGTGCCTGACAGAGAACCTCTCAAACACAAGGTAGTTTCACTGCGAGAGGAAATTAAAGCTGAAAATGGAATCCATAAAATAGTTTTCGGAGAAATATTCATCGTAAATGCTTCCGAGATTTGGATCTCTGGATTATTACAGCAGATAAGAATGTCACATCTTGATCGCCCCCTTGTGGCTGACTGGCTGTATGGCTCTGCAGAAAGACGACGAATCTGCGTCTTTGTCAAGAGAGAGGAGAGAGTTGGAGAAACGCCTGGGTAAAGTTTCCATTATTTGGCCTGTTTTTGGACTTCGAGACAAACGTTATTTTAAATATGTTATATACTGTTCACATTTCAAATTAAACACGCACAATCTGGCGTTCATGTACAACTACAGCACTTGGTGGTGATAAAAGCAAAGTGTCAGAACTTACAGGACGTCCTCTGACTCCGACTCTGGCATTTCATTAACCTTGTTTATATTTTTGCCTCCAGTCTTTCTAACGGTTTCCTCTCCAATTTCCTCCTGTCCTTCATGAGGTTGGATAGTGTCAGTACACAGACGCTCTAATCCAGGGGGCGCTGTCAGCTTGTTTTGCATCTACCCTTCAGGCGTCACAGTGAGAACACTCTGGCAAATTTATAATTTATATTCAATGCCGTTTGCAGTCAAAAGGAGGCCCTGAAGAAAATGATCAATTTTCCAGTTTTAGATCCTGGCTTCCATCACATCTCTCTCTCTCTTTCCTCCACTCCATCTCTACCTCCCACTCTCTTTCTTTTTCAGCCTGAACCACACCCCCGACTCCTGTTGCACGAAACTGGGAAAAGATGACGTGAGACAGGAAGACGGTAAGAGAGGGAGCAGAGAATAGAAACCGTAAATGACAGCTTGTGAGTCTATACCGAGAGAGAATAACAGAATCACGATGGTGACTCTCAGCTTGTTGTTTCCCCTTTTGTTGCAGAAAAGCTCATTTGCGCTCTCAGCTGCTTTTGTGGACAATACAGACGGACTGTAAAGACACACTGAGTGGATTCAGAGTGACAAGAGAAGAAGTCATATTTCCAGCAAGGAGACGTGAAGGAGAACACTTCAGCTGCTCCAAAACTCAGAGAAGGCTACGTTACGGTGGCCTGGAAGTTCCCAAAACAAGTTAACAAAAGCCACAGAAAATGAATGCAGCATTTGGTACAAGTGAGTTTCTGACCGTAAGACAAATTCATTTATTTTACAGAATTAACTAATACAGTGAAGGTTGTGGCACATGTTTGATATAAGAAGTAGTAAAAAGTTAGTGGCTCTTATTTTGAAAGCCAGGTTAAAAGGAAGTGGGGCTAGACTAATTGCTTGACTATTGTGTATGAAGAAAAAATAGCTGGTAATTGGTTAGTGTCTGTTTTGTTTATAGCGGAACAGTAGCGGTGCAATTTTTGGGGGGAATTTTAAGTGTTTTCATTTTCAAAATGTACATTTTCTTTTGTTCAGAATCGTGACTTTTGTTCCAGAATTTTTTGTACATTTATTTTCTAAAAATGTTAATTATTTAAACTTTTGTTCATTTGTTTCACGTTTTGGAATAATGGTTGGCACTTCCAGGCCACCGTACCGTCCTAAGTGGATATCAACAACCAACCAAAACAAAACAACAACGTACAAACGCAGAGTCCGCTCTCGATTAAATCCGCAGGGTCCGACTTGTGGTTTCTCATCAACTGTTACCAAGGACGTGGAGGAATTTGGAAGAAAAAGGAAGCGAGTGAGAAGCAGAAAAGTCGTACTTTAGTCACGTTTGAAACTCCAGCGTTTTCTCTGGCCATGTGTTTCTGCTTTTTGGAACTGCACTGAATCAAAACCCCCACCGAAAAAAAGTTAAGCAGCTGCAGTGATTGTCTCAACACTTGGCACCGCAAACTCCCAAGCTCCTTAGCAACCTGAAGGCACCTGGAGCAGCGCGGCAGAGGATGACGACGACGACGGGGCTAAATTTAGGCGAGGGGAATGTTGGAACGAGATGAACAAGGCAAAGAAAGCATGAGGAAAACGAGACGTGGAAGGATATATGTGTGCGTGCAGATGTGAAACCACTGCAGCTCACAGCTGCATTCACTCCAGCATCTTCATCCTCCTCCCGCTTCCATCCGCTGGACTCTCTGCCTTTTCTTCTTCTCCTGCCTGCCTTTTCATTTGTCTTGGGTCTTTTGTTCTCCGATTAAATATGCCGGCTTCACACAACTACATCTTATTTTTAATTTGATTTTAATTTTTTAAAATGATATCACTCCTCCTTTGATCACATCTGCTCTCCACAGTTCTGTGGCAGATATATTGACTTATTACAAATACCAATGCCAATATTTACTTCAATAAATGGCATTTTTAGCAGTGACATAAAGTAGCCATAATTAAAATGAGACCATTTTTCTATATTTTTACTGTAGTGTAGTGTAAAGTGTGCTAGCATGGATTTTCATTATTATCCCTGATCCCTGAGGTGAACTACTTATACAGAAACAGATCAGTTTCACCGCGTTTTATAGTTGTGCATTTCTGCTTCGGAGCGGCGCTGAATCAAACCGGAAACTTTCTGCCGCCACAGGGGGAGGGATTGTGTTCCGACAAGCGAGCGAAACATTTTAGCTCCTGCAAACTTCCGAGCTCGCGAGGCACCCGGAGCGGGAAGTTTGTTTTTCTGTATCCAAGAACGACGACGGAGGGAGGGAAGGAGGAACTAAATTTAGGCCTTGATTCCTCCTCAACACCCTGAGGTCCCTGAACATCCTGGTGCCGGTTTCCAGGTAACAAAGACCCTGTGGAGAAATGTTGGAACACGGCAAACACAGAGAGACAGAGAGCGCTATAATGAATGGATGCATGACGGATGGAGAGATAGTTTAAGACGGGGTGGACGAGGACTAAAGTTACACATGGATGAATGCTGTCCTTGTGCCCTCGTGCTGATTTTTATTTACTTCCGCTCACAGCACTGCGTCTCGGAGTCAACACTGTCTCCTGGAAACTGTATTCACATCCTCATGATGAAAAACCAGACGTCGGGCGGCGCGCCTGCGTGACGTGGAGCTAAACTTGGCTCACTTTAATCAGAGGAGAACATTACATGGGGGGGAGGGGGGGGGGGAGCGAGAGAGAGAGTGACAGTCGCGTTTATTTTTAGACGCCACGTTCAAAACAATCGGGGCCGGTTAACGTGCTACGTCAAAGCTGATGTGTCTTTGCTTTTGGCAGTTTCTGCTTCTTACACAAAGTACAAAATCTAATTCAAGACATCCTTATAGGGAAGACATGTGTTATGTTAAAATCATAAAAGGACCATTATGTGTTCTCAGAGAAGACAGACAGACAAAAGAGAGACATGTTCAACATAAAAACTGGCTTGGTCGATTACACTTCTTGTGTTTCAACTGTGAATTTGTAACCATGTCGAGTGGTGCTGCCTGTCTTGGCCAGGACTCAGTTTGTGATTGCACGTCAAAGCCATCATGTGGTTATTACGGTAATTTCACTCGAGTTGTTGCAGGAAGCCGGAGAATTAGCGCCTTTGTCGACCAGCGAGGAGAGAGTTGGAAGAACGCCTGTATATGGTTTCCATTCTTTTGAGACACATTGAGACAAAAACCTAAACAAACCTAAACAAATGTTATTTTAAATATAACATTTTTATAATGCTCAAATTTCAAATTGAACACACACAATCTGGTGTTTAATGGTACAGTGTTTTTCTACCTTTTTTTTTTTTTTTTAATAAAACACTTAATACACTATTTTGAAATGTAGTAAATTGTAAATAACTGCCAGATATTGAAAGTTATTCTGGAAAATTGGGCAAAAGCACTCACTCACAGGACACTTTCTGGCCCTTTGTGGTTAAAATAAGCAAAAAAAAAATAAAAAAAAAATGGACAAACTATGCACAGGTGTTTTTCCAGGTTCCTGCAACACCCCGAGTGAAATTACCGTAATAACCACATGTTGGCTTTGACGTGCAACTTCCCGATTCTTTTCCCGAGAGCACAAACCGTCGCGTAATTACGTGAATGCAAAGTGCGTGTCGTCTGCATTAACGGTTGCTGTCCCATTTTATGACAGCTAATAAAAATCTGAAAAACTTGCTGATTTCAGAGTCTCATCCTCCTGTTTCTTTTCCACTTTTCCTATTTGACGCGACTTCAGCAGCACTGAAATATTAACTGAGCCTCATTAAACCCCACACTGCATTCACATCCCTGCAAAAAAAACGAGATTCGTTGAGTGAGCCGGCAGATAGCGGTGTGACTCAGAGGCTCTGGCTCGCTGCCTATTGATCCAAATTGGTGGATCCAGGTCAGGTCAATCCATTTAGGCCCTGGCAAGTGAAGGGGCTGAGAGCAGCAGCGCTGATCCCAGCGGGGCACCGTCGCGGCGAAGCACAGGAGCCCAGATGGATGGAGCATATGGGTCAATAGCTGCGATCAAAGCGAGGTCAGAGATGATCGCGGCTAATGCCACGCCATAATCTGAATGGACTGTGGCCATGTGATGTATCGCGCTCTGGAGGGACGCGGTGTGGAAAAGTAAAGCTTGGAGAAACGCGGCGAACACAGGTCGTGTCAATATAGAGACAGAGCTGAGGTGCAAGCCGAGGCGTTGACCCTCTTTTCCCTCCCCTCACATCGCTGTGTAAATATGTTCCCGGTGACCTTCAAATACCCATCATGCACGGCGCACACAACAGGGACGGCCCGCGGCCGGGGTGAGTGTCATTTGTCCAGACCCTCGAAGAGACTAATTCATGTTTTCACACCGGCAACGTGCCAAAAGACTGTGTGAGGTGGAAGTAGTGTCTCATCGTCACAAGCCATCAGCAATCCGTCCTGTCGCTTGATAATTACTATTATGGTTTGTTTAATTTTAATGGTTTGATGTGCTGCTTTTAATGTATATGTTTATGGGTAATCCGTCCTTTATTTCCTCGAGTAATAAATTAGTTGTTTGGTCCATTAATGTCCAAAAAAATAGGTTTAAAAACAAATGTTTTGTTACTTCTATAACCAAACTGACTGAGTTTTAATCATGAAACCAGAGAATATTCACATTCAAGAAGCTGAAAAATCAGGAAGGTAGTTTTAATGAGATATAAAGTATAAAAAAAATTCTCCCAATGGTTGATTATTATCATATCACGCTGATTTGTGTCCTCTTGTGTGGTTTTCCATCCAATTGTACCATATATATATACTGTATTGTATACTATTGTTTTGTTTTCATGTCCTAAATAAATAACACGATATTCCATCGTGGTACTGTAATAACGATATTCACGATATTTCATTTTTACAGAAATTGAAAGTAGGCATATGGAATGATGTAGAGTTGAGGCTAAAGAAACCAAGCATCCAGAATCCAAAATGAAGTGAATAATAACATAACATGGACAACTGTCATTGAAACCCCAAACCTGAGAAAACAAATGGTTTAGAAATCTTTAAAATGTTATTGTTGTTTATTTGCCAAATAACAAACTAAATGAATCCTTTTTTCTACCCAAATTTGAGTCGTCTCACTTGGGCTTCCTTCTCTGAGAAGTCAGAAATGAATCAATCGTAACATTCAACCGCTCTATTCAGGAAGGCAAGTGAATAATAACTATAATTAATCCAGAAATAATCATGTGCTTCATGATTTTCCTTATATTATTATTATATTTTAGCACTGAAAATATCATTTCAGTTAGAGATCTTCAACATACTGGTGTATTAACCGGTAAATAAACATAAGAAATGGTTTGCTGCCAATTTAGGGCAGCTGTGGCTTTGATTGGTGGTCTAATAAATGTGCTAATGATTTCATGTATTCATTGACTTGACAAATACAACCAACTGTACTGTAATTAAAACAAATACATTACTTACATTTAGTATTCTGTCTTTATACTAATCAAACTCAAAATGACCTGGGGGCCAGTGAAATTCTAGTCTGGTCAGGAGGGGCCGGGTCCAGTGAAAAAAGTCCAGTTCAGTGATTAGAAATGAAAACGACATCTAGATAATCCATCATCATGTTGCAATTTCAAATATTTAGGATGAGGTTGCACACCATTTCAAAGTAAATGCTTTTGTTTTGACATATAGTTCACAACAACTACAAAAAAACACGTCTATGACGCAAAATGAATCTGTAGATAACAAAAACAGAATCGAAACGTTGACTGAAAATATACATGTAGACATAATTAAACGTTGAATTGAATCATTTCAAAATGAGTGTAGGGCCGTAAGACGTCGACTGGTGGGTCACACGTGGCCCGTGGGCCGCACGTTTGTGACCCCTGCTTTATACGATTTCATCGTATCACTTAGCTCTGCCAGTTCCCGGCTTCAGCATCTGTGAAAATAGCTGTTTTGGTTTAAGAGCACACAGACTTTTCCCTTTTCTTTGCTCGGTGTCACCGCTCTTCATCATCCTAACTGCCTGCTCAGTGTGAATCAGCCCTGAGCAGCTAAAGAGCCACATATTTCCTTCAGATTTACGCTCCCGGTGATTGGAGCCCGACTCACACCGACGCCAACACTGTGCGGGAATGCTAATATTGAAATATCCTAACCGTTGTTGTGGGTTACAACAACACATTTGTGTGGGAAAAGAGTGCCGAGCATCTTACTGCTGCTGCTCAGCTGCAAAAAAAAAAAAAGCACTACAGGGACTCTACAGTCTAAATACCACTTATATGTTGAGAAACCCTTTCCTTAACTCGTCCCAAGCATCCAAGTAATAAAGCATTGATCTCAGGGAATGAACATAGACGGAATAATGTGTTCTAACAGCATTCAAAGACAGTTGTGCTGATCAAAATGCCATTCCACTCGGACTGAAATACGTCACGGCGCGGCCTGCGCGGTGCCTTCTCACCGCAACACCCTTCATTACCCATAATCCCTACATCCTGTTACAACCAGAAATAGTCTGTCATATATACTCCAGAGATAATATGGTAATGAAATGCCATCCCCACTTCACTTAAAACCCCATGATGGTGGTGGTTTTTTCCCTTTTTTCTCATCCCCCTGTGGCTATAATGCCTCTTCATATAGTTACTTTGTACGTCCTGAACGAGAGATGAAACCATCGCCTGTTCTTCTTTGTGTGTTCTTCTGTTCGTAGACGGCTGATACAAGGAAGACGCGATGAGCACAGAAGGGGAAACAAGCGGGCGCAGCTTCTGTTGTGTCAGAACATGTAGGAAATCTAATTCTGCCATGCGACGTCGTGCCTGCTGCTTCACATGGTTTGTGCAAAACAAAACAATCGAGAAAAGAAAATCGAACTCCTCTGTGATTTAGAAAAGAAGAGTTCACTCTACAGTGACCTGGTATCTATGGAAGAGTATAGAGTATTTTCAAAAGAATTGAAAGAAAGATACAAAACAGCATGAACTCTGAGGAAAAGTCAGAATTTGAAAAACATTCTGAGATTAAAGAAAAAAAAATCTGAATTCTGAGATTTAAGAAAAAGTCAGAATTCTGAGATTAAAGTCAGAATTCTGATATCAAAGAAAAAGTCAGGATTCTGAGATTAAAGTCAGAATTCTGAGATCAAAGAAAAAGTCGGGATTCTGAGTTTAAAGAAATAAATCTGAATTCTGAGATTAAAGGAAAAGTCAGAATTGTAAAATTAAAACCTGGATTCTGAGATCTAAGAAAAAAATCTGAATACCGAGATTAAAATCTGAATACCGAGATTAAAATCTGAATTCTAAAATTAAAGAAAAGTCTGAATTGTGAGATTAAAGGAACAGTCATTCTTTAATCTCAGAATTCCTGCTGTTTTATTTTTTCTTCTTTTCTCTTTTGTTACATGTGTCTCTCATACTCTATTCTATCTATTCTCTGCTCTCACACATGGATCGCGTCTCCCTCTCGCTGTGTTGATTGAAAACGAGCCAGAGAAAGTGCACAAACCCTCGCAGTCGTGGGTTTATGTTTGAGCGCGACACAAAACTCAGCTTTTTCTTTTCTCTCCGTGGCACATGGTGACCCAAATTCTGCCGAGTCATGACTCTCCGACTGAGCACCGCGGCCTACCAGCTCTCTCCCCGACGCTTCGCTGAAACCCCCGTAAACCCAGAAGTGGAACGCCGTTGCCAGCCCGAGCGTGTGGGAGGACTTGAGCTCTGAAGTGGAACCATGACTCCTGCCCTCCAGCGTGTAATGGCACCAGCTTCTGTCCTCGGTTCGCGCTTGCACCGCGCCATCCAGGCTCCTTATCAGCCTTTGCACAGGTCTCATATCAGTGCATGAGCAGAGGATAAAAGGAGAGGCTGCGGCGTCTCTCTGCAATACAGATGACATGGCTGCAGGGATGGAAAGACGGGAGCAGAGGAATGGCTGCGTTTCATGCGGGCGCACTGTGGTTTCAGCCCTGGAACGCATTCCTCCCTGTGACGAGCCGCAAGGAAAGGTCGCTTTGCATGGCTTTTATTTTTGTTTTAAGAAGAACATTTGCCCCTCAGCATAACTCTGTCGCTCATGCAGAAATCCGTTATGGCAAGCTTAGCTTTTGGATCTGAGTGTGGTCACGGCCAGTTTTTCAAAGAGAGGACGAAGAAACATGGAGAGAAAAGTTGTATTTGGTGAAGGGGGCGGGACAACCCCATAAATAATGACGATTGGCTACGATAGCGCCACATTTCCTGGGACGCCAATCAGAGGCAGAGTTGGGCGGACGTTCACACACGTGCAGCGTTTCAAACACAATAATGAAATAATTATTAAATTTGACAGGTCTCACACTGTATCACAGCAACATAGTGTAGATGAACAATGCACAATGTTTTCTGTTTATAATTTGTGTCCCTTTTATTTATTAAACATGATGCATTTTTCAATTTTTTTTCCCGTATAATTGAAATTAATTGAATTCACTCACGCTATTGCAGGAAGCCGGCGAATCAGCGCCTTTGTCACCAGAGACCAGAGAAAGTTGGAAAAAACGCCTGTACATAGTTTCCTTTTTTTTTTAGATGAAAACTCAAACAAATGTTATTTTAAATGTATTTTACACTGTTCAAAATGTCAAATTTAACATGTTTTTTTTCCCTTTTAAATTGATAATACAATAATACATGCAGTAAATTGTAAATAACTGCCAGATATTGAGCGTTATTAGACTTTTTATGGTCCATTTATGGTAAAATAAGCAAAGAAAAAAAGAAAAAAGTCCAGACGGACATTTTGAGGCTTAGGTGTTAGGTTAATATTTAGTAACTAACTTTAGTAAGTAACTAGTAACTATAACTAATTATTAAGTAAGGTGACAGTGTCTTACACACCTTTTAAAAGTCAGCAGCACTGAAATGATCCTGAAAGGAGGGAAAGGAGCAACATGATAACACGTCTATATACTATATAATAGTCTGGATTCATTCACCCATTCACTCACACGTTCATGCCACCAAAAGCAAACCACTGAGCCACCGGTGCCCACACAATACCATGGTAACCGTATGACAACATTGTTATTACCAAGCTGGACTTTGCATTGCAATATCACCCTAATGTTACCTCTTTATTACAAAACTATGACCCATACTATTCCCGTGTCGTTACTGTGCTGCAATTGAAGTTTTCATCTTTTGGACAAATTCATAGCAGCGACGGACACATAGACAGACACACAAACAGGCTTTGTTTGTTTGTTGTTCACAGACCAGAATTGCATTGTCCCACGTAGAACTTGACTATGCGGCTTATGAATAATATCTCAATATTTCTAGGGCTGTGTCGCGATATATGAGATATAATATACTGTAGCTCTATATCTCTTGTGATGTGAAAGTGAACACAGGCGCTTTCTTTTTTGTGCTTCAGGACAGTGGAGATACAGTATAAATACTGCAATATAATAATAATAATAATAAAAAAAACTACCCTGAAGAAACACAATAATGTCTGTTTTTCTTGCCGTTTATGATCTCTATCTTATTACCTTCCATTTTTGATGATAGTCGGGGCACTTCTTTGGCTTTTTAATGTTTAATAAAGCACATTAACATGTGTAAAAACAATTCAATCGCCTACAAATATGGTGCAATTCTGCTGTAACACAAGCTTAAAATGACGATTCCACGGTATTTATCATAAATATGACAATATTTTACATTAAATGAGCACTCTTTTGCCCCCAACTTAAACAAACTATGTATTATGATGTGCAGTCGATAAGGGTTAAATCCAGTATTAACTTCATTGGTTCTTTGGAGGGTTTTCCACATGATGTCCTGTATAAATGGCAACAAACTGGGGGAAAGAAAAGTTTCCCGTCTTTGCTTATTCATTTTCCTTAATGCCAATTTCCATTAGCTAAGTGGCCTCTGTTAGTGCTTTCACCACCGTTTTTTGCTCATTATTACCTTCTCTTTGGGAGATAACGCAGGACAAAGACAGCGACTTTGCCTCGGATAACATTATCCGGTTATTATTCCGCGCTTCCCTTTCTCCCCGCGTTAAGGCAGAGGACACAGTTGACAGTCAGAAGGAGATCACAGGCGGGCGAGCAGACGGCGATTTGGCTGTCAGTCACGGCGGAGAAAAGGATAGTCTTGTTGAAATTACAAAGATTGTCCTTCATCACAGTGATATTAAAATGTGGACACATCTGAATATCTCGCCTTCCTGCGCAAAGCTCTTTGAACTGCCAATCACCGGCGTGCTGAATATGAATCTGCAGCATCGCCATTGCTCTTTTCCCAATTGCTCTTTCCCTTTGTCATTTAAAAAAAAAACAATATATGACTGCTAGACGTCCGGACAGACCGGTATACGATTGGCATGCTGGAGAGACTGTGGAGAGCTCATGGCTGATCAAGCCCATGTTTTTTTGGTCCTGCCCCTCAATTCAGATTTTCTGGAAGGAAGTGGCAAAAACCATCTCAACGGTTCTTTGTTTCAGTATCAGTGTCATCTTTCCTTTCCTTTACCTTGAAAACATTCCGGTTGGATTGTGTAAAAACGATATTAATCTTTTGAGGGTCCAAGCAAGCTTTCAAGGCGATACTATGCATGACGTCGCCAGACTTGGCCACCGATTGGTCGGAGACATCCGACTCAAAAAATCAGTCAGTTTAAAAGACTTAACAATCCCAAAACACTTGGGTTAATCTCCAATAATTACCAGGGAAATGTCTAAAATCTCAATATTTAATAGTACTGAACAAATAGATTTAATGAACTGATTCTAATGATTCCGTTACTCTGAAATCAACTGCTTTACAAAGTCACGATAGTCACTCGTTTGTGTCGCACGTCAAACAAAGTCGCAGCAGTTTCATGCAGCCGCGCAGTGGTGACTCCGCCCACGTTGAGTAGGTACTATTTTGTCGTGGAAAACCAACCTAAACCATGGTGGAGAAGGGGCTTTACATGCCCTAGAGCAAATGACTTATTCAATACGGCTCCAAAAAGATATGGGTGGTAAAGTGTTTATTTAACTAATGAGACTTAACTTTTTTTTTTCTTTTCCAGTTTTTGTGACAAAATGTGAAAAACCTCTATAAATAAAATGTATAAAAATATACGTGCGACCTCTATATCATTATATTACAGACACACCCACAGAAAGCCGCACCCACATTTTGCAGAGACCAAATCTCTGGGTCAGTACATTAGCTTCCCCCCCCCAACACTGCAGCCTTTACAATCGCTCTACATTTGCATTCGGGGTGCTTTAACTTGGCTCAGAGACTGATAAAGACTTGAAACACATCAGGATGACACTACAAGAGCAGAGGAGATAAAGGGAGAGGAGAGCCTTAAGCTCGTTTGTTATGTTCTTATCTCAATTTCTGACCTTCCTGCTCCACGAATGAAGAAATATTTAAAGTCTCCTATCTTTCACGCAGATTCCATCACCTGTGGGTGAAATATCTCTACTCTTGCAGTGATGTTTGTCAGACTCAAGGTGCTGCACTCACGTAGTTTCTCCTGCAGATCAAATCCCACCTGAACTTTTTTTCCTTCTGTCAGCTGCCCGACACGTCTTATTATTCTAATAAAAGAAAAAGCTAAAAACAAATGGGGGCATAAAGCGTCTTAGCTTGTTTGTGTGATACTTTATTTGTGGTTACACAGTGACATAAACAATGGCTAATTTAAATATTTATGTCCCAGAATCCCCTTGGATTTCCTTTTAACTGCGGTGACTCACATTTTATTACATACTCAAATATATCATAAAAATACTCCAACAGAGTGTCACTAATTATGTAGGAGTTACACAGCTCTGAGAATAATCAATCCAGCACCGACGAGGCCTCTGGTCTAAAACTTTTGACACAACAATTCTGACCTCAAATCTGACCTCATACGGCGGCAGAAAACCCCTCGCTGCTCTGCCCTGATCTACGGGAAAAGAAAATCAACGGCAGCGCTTCCTGCCCTGGTGCCGTGTAATCAAGTGGCCAAAGACATATTTCAAGGCGCTCGGTTCCTGTGATGCTGCTGCTGAAAGAACTGCTGAGTTGGTTATTTTACTGCACTTTTATAGAAGCCCTAAATGAGTCATGCTGCGGTGACTACATGCAAAGACAGAGGTGAAAAACAAAAAGGCCTTCCCCCCGTGTAAGAGTGTAAGTCATTAAAAAATAAACTCAATTACGAGGAGGATTAGTAGCTCAATGAAGAGCAGGGTTGGAAAGACCTTTGACTTTACTTTATTTGAGTCACTGGACTGGATGCCACAGATGCTTCTACACAAATATGCTGCATTAGTGTACTTCCATACCATTCCACTGTCTTCCCATTATCCAGGATTATCTTAACACTAACCCTAACCCTTAGCAAGGTAACCTAGACCTTGCCAACTACTTCACTTCCACTAGCTCCTCCCCAAAGCATTCTCAGGCTTCTCATCTGCACGCACACCAACAAACAAATCATTCCTAAAACATGTAACACAAACGTCTATATAGTTGGGATTTTTTTGTGTGATAGTTGAAGAGCCGTGAGCTGCTGCACATATCCCACCTGTGTGCACACTTTTGGATTAGCACAAGCTCGACTGCTGTTGCCAATGATGATTCAGAACATATTCATAATCCCTCTGTGTGTGTGTGTGTGTGTGTGTGTGTGAGAGTGTGAACATCCCTGTTGTCAAGCTATCAGCAGAACAAGGTTTCACTAACCCCTTCCTGTAGCCTCAGTGTTGGTGCTGAATTACCATTAGAAAGGAATCATTTCAATATTAATATTAATATTAACATACTTGATCGTTCATTTAGTCCACACACACGCGATCGGCACTTAACGCCAAGAAAACGGACACGCGTTTGCCGACAGCTCACTGGAGACTAGTGTTAGAGAAAATTGCTGAGAGAGAGCAGCGCTGAGCCTCCGGTCTCAAAGTTTATTTACGATTCTATTGGCACTGAAGTGTGCCAAGGGTCCTTGGGAGCTTCTACTGCAAAGGGTCTTGAGCGAATGTTTAATGGAGCTCTCAATGAAGTTGAAGGGGGGAGAGAAAGAGCCGGTGACATTGTCTCCGTCTGAACACTCACCTCTCTCTCTAATTGCCTCAAGTCCTATTGATTACCCGAGGCCCCTCACACCTTTCTGTGTGATCCTTTTGCACTGAGCGTAATCCCCTCACAGAGCTTACAGCCACGCTCGTCTGGCTGTTTTCTCTGATGTGATTAGCTGCACTGATCAAAGTGCACTCACATATGTGTATGTGTGTGTGTGTGTGTGTGTGTGTGTGTGTGTGTGTGTGTGTGTGTGTGTGTGTGCGCAGGGGTACCTCATGAACGTGATCGCTCATAATTTGGACACCCGAGGAAAGGAAGGTAAACACTCGGATATTTGTTTGGACGGATCAAAGTGTTTGGGGAACAACTGTGGACACACAAAGTCCACACGCACGACCCACACCCGCTGCTGCCTGCCATGGAGAGGCAACGCACAAATCCTCGCTCGCGCAACAGCGACGGCAAACACGCACGCCTACGCGAATCAATTCCAGCAAGCGTCGCTGAGCCTGAGCATCCATCACACCCTATACTGCAAGACCTGGAGGTGTATTTAAGTAGAAGTTTGATCCCCACCTCATATTACCAGACGTCTCCACTGTCACATCCGCTCCCTCACTCTCCCTTTCTGTCCCTAAGGGAAATTAAGATGAACTTCCACTCCTGTGCAATTAAAAGCCTACTCTCTGTGTGGCCCTTGTCTATTCCGTGCGCACGTGTGGGCACGGGAGTGATGACATGAGACGGCAGATCCCACACAGACATTTGGATTGGAGACCGGAGCGGAAAGCAAGAGAAGTGACTTCATTGAATCTCACTCTATCTCTACATCGATTGGTAGAAGCCCGGACCACGGTGATGGTGCCTGCCAACATGACAGGCTGACACAGTCGGTAGTCCAACCTTATCTCAGCTTAAGTCACCTACTGAACCTCTGGGCTGTTTTCTGTTATTTTTTAAAAAATAAAATCACCAGACGCTGCAAAGATCACCGATCTGGATGAGGAATACCAACAAAATACATGTACAATGTGCCTCTCAATGTGACATTCTGTACTAATGTGTGTTAATGCAACTGTGCTGTCTTTGTAGTTCTGAGCTGTCAAGGGACTGCAGATTAACTAAACTATAATCTGGTAGAGTGCATAAAAGGCATAACATACATGTCATAACTGTGCAATGAATAATATATGTACAGCCAAGCGGAAAAATGAAAACCTTCGAAAAGAAGGAGAGCCTTTCATCTTTCACATGAATATTTGCTGCTGTGATAAAAGCCCCATAATCTGTAAGGGATAATAGCATATTTTAGATTATATGTGATGGTTTTTCTCTTGACTTTTGTATAAAATTAATAAAAAATTGGTGCAGTCTATGTGTCACGGTCAGTCCATCTATTCTGTGTCTCTGTCAAACCCATTTTGTTACCAATCCTGTCGTCGCTGGAGTTAGCATTCAGGCACAACCTGATGTTTGGTCCACCTTTCGCCCCCCCCCCGTCCTCATGAGGAGGATAAAGCGGTAGAAGAGGGATGGATGGATGGACACCATAAAGCAGAGAAATAGAGCTTTGCACCCATATACTTGTCATTATGTTAGCGCTCAGGACTTCCGCACAACATGGAACCGTCCAATCACAGGCAAGATTCACCAGATGTCAGCTTCTCAGTACCGTATTCCTAAACGGTTGAATAACTGCCAAATATCGAAAGTGAAACCTATCTTGGAAAAAGGGCGCGATCATTGAACATTTTTTTGACAAATTTTGGAATGATTTGCTGTTACACATCATTGGGGGCCAGGCCTCGTCACTTCCTTTAGGTCTGTCCCAAAAACATACCTTTTCTCCCTGGCATTGCATTTGTGCTGCGTAGGTCCTGTGCTTTTACCTCTTACTTGGAATTTTTGTTGTGTTTAATCAACTATATTATATTTTCTTGACAACTAAATTGGATTGGATTGTAGATTGCACTTGCGTGCACTTTGGAGCATGTGGCTCCTGTGGTGCCATTGCAGGAAGTCATGTGTGTGTTCTTCGTGAAGCACATGGGAACGTGTGGAGATGCGTTGGGGGGGGCATGCACAAATTTCACACAGGGGACTGGAGTTAGCATTCTGGCACAACCTAATGCTTGATGTTAATCGGAACCACAACCACCCCATAATCTTGGGCGGATTAGGGGGGCAATCGACCAATTTTCCACATGTGGTTCAGTTTACCTCTAATGAGGATTCCAATACAGCCTGTGAAACTGTTAAATAACGTCTTCTGTGGCTCCACAGAAACTTTCACAAGTCTGAACAAGAAGAGGAAAAAGTGGCCAAACACTGGGCGCGATGTGACAAAACTAACAGGGTGCATAGAGTTTGAAAAATGTTGGTGTTTACCAGGCAGAGGGATTCTAATAAAACATCATCAGCCAGCTGCATCATGGGAACAATTGGATACAGGGATGACTCATACAAGAGCTTAAATAACAATATACTTTGGCATGTCTAGTTTAAATTTCAACCACAGAAAAATCTTTCTTTTGGAAAGTCTCTAATTTTTCTGTCCCATTAAAGTCACCCCATGTTGTTTTCTTGTAAACAGAGCAAAGTTGTTTACATCTTTTTTTATAACCAGCGCAATTGGAGCCGACATTCCTCTCTCTGCCTTTCGTTGCCGGCACATTGCCTGCATTTTATTAACCATACAGTAACTGCCCTACGGGATATCAGTGACGCACCAGGCCATCGTAGAATCAACAGACCAATCAGTGTTTGCATAATCTGGTTGCAGTAGCTTTGAAAAGGTCCAGTGTGTAATATGTAGGAGGGTTAATGGCAGAAATGAATGTATGGTTGCTTTAAAACAAAAAACAATTTCATATTTGCAGCCTTCTATACAGCGTTGAGCCATTTCACACATTTTTTACAACAGCCTGAACGGACAAATCTTCCAGATTGTGCATGACAAAATGGAAGCTGATGACAAACACAGCAGTGAGGGTTGGAAAATCGGCAGTCTCAACACTCAAGGTGACTAATTTTCTACTAAGTTTCTGAAGCAGCATAGTTGTTTTAATGATCAATGCGTCCTACCTTTTTCTTGTTGGTTGGGCAGATGTAGAAACTGGTCACCACAATGGTTGTGCCTGGCATCAGGTTGAGTTTAGTGTAGGTGGTTCCGTAGTCTGAAGACCTGAATGGCAGACAGGAAAAAAAAAAGGCAGACAGTTAGTCTGGAAATTTTTTTAAATGAGAAGATAGTTCCTGCTCATTTCCCTTTTGCAATGGTCTCCCGAATCGCCCAATATCAGTGTGGAAGTGCATTATGGTAATGGCTTAGAGAATAGGACCTGTTCACAGTTCATTAGATTTTACAACTATTGTGGATTCTATTTCACCAAAGCTCAAATTGAAGTGACAGCAGCTACACGAGGAACCTTCACGCTGACAGAAACAGATTAAATCTGCAAAAACGCTGAGGAAGGGCAACCTGCTTCTTTTCCTAACCTGCCCAGAAGGCCTTATATCAGCTCTGTGTTCACTATATTACCACTTTGTGGTCTGAGTTTGGTGACAAATCAAAAATGGCTGGACAACCTGTCATTGCCACAACGATGCAAAAACAGCCTCAGGCCAGCAATGAAGTACTGGCCAGTGCTGAAATCTGTCAACTTTAGGAGCAGGTACCAAGTGCTGTGTTTGTCTGAGATTGATAACTCGCTGCTGGACTGTTTCAGCAGCCCGTCACAATCTCTGTCTCACTCAGGAGGAAGAGTGAGGGTGACAGGTTTCCACAGGTTTCCAAGAGCGTAAATGAATCACCATTTTTGAGCTGGTCACCAGCATAGACCAGCATTTTGTTGTGTTTTGGTGCTGGTCCAGCATTATGCTGGTCTATGCTGGTCTTTGCTGGTCTATGCTGGTCCATATTGATCCAGCAGCATCATTATGCTGGTCTACGCTGGTTCATGCAGGTCTATGTTGGTCTATGTTGGTCTTTGCTGGTCTATGCTGGTCCATATTGATCTATGCTTGTCTATGCTGGTCCATGCAGGTCTATGCTGGTCTATGCTGGTCTATGCTGGTCCATATTGATCTATGCTGGTCTATGCTGGACCAGCAGCATCATTATGCTGGGCCATGCAGGTCTATGTTGGTCTATGCTGGTGTATGCTGGTCTATATTGATCTATGCTGGTCTATGCTAGACCACCAGCATCATTATGCTGGTCTTTGCTGGTCCAAAGTAAATTGAACAAGCTCAGAAGAGGTTGTATTTTGAAGTTTCCACTGTGCAGTTTTCTTTCTTAGAGTTAATTTTAAAATCAATCTCAAAGCTCACAAGAAACTAAATGCAGCAGCATTTAGTCAGACGGTTGAGGGTTCAACAGGAGGGATCCAAGAAGCAGAGGTGTTGATGAAATAGAATGACAGGACAGCACGTCAGATTGGTTAAGGACGAGAGGATTTACTCCTTCGCACAGTGGGGGCATCAACCACAATGAGACACAGACACAGCTAAAGCCCCTGCCAGGCCATTCAACACACCAAGAGTGCTCGATTAAAGCTGGAAAAATTGGAGTGGCATAGCAGGGGTTAGCTACTTCTCTGCGCTGCGATGACAAGTGTTTTCATCTTTCAGCTTGCTGGTTTAGATGCATCGTTTCACCGCGGATCACTTGGAGGACACGGGCTGATGTAGAGCTGATGCTTTTGTTACCTACTGGAGCTCAGCGCCGGTCTTAAAACCACAGAGGACTGGGACCTGGTCCAAGGATGGTAATAAACATGACATATTTCTGCCTATCTCTGTCAACCAATGATTACCTTCATGACCGATTAATCTTTTGATTAATGATTGACCATAATATGTAAAAAAAAAATAATAATTGAAAGAAGAAAAATGTTAATCCGTGTTTTCCCAAGCCTCAAGACAAGATTAATGTCATAGAGGAGCAAAAAAAAAGTACACCATATTCATATTTAAGAAGCTGCAATCAGACAAACAGACAAATACTCATCAGTTAATAAATGAATTGTTGCAGTATGTAAACGCTGTATGTTAAAGGGTCAAAGTGGCTATCATGGCATAGCATAACTGCATGCAATAAATGTATTACTTACTGCAAATGTTTGAAGTTGCATTTGTTTCCTGTTTTAATTGTTTTATTGACGATGATCAAAATCAGCATGCATTTGGACCTTCATTGCAAAGTGTGCTCTGGTTTTAGCTTCGCTTTGGTCACCGCCAACCATCCAGCACGGATAATATGAGGCACTTAAGCATTCAGACACTAAATGCTGCCGTTAACTTTGTCAAATGTTGGACATTCTGGGAGTTTATCAGCTGTTGATGATGTAAAGTGAGTTATATTTTTCACGTAACTATTAGTGCAGCTTTAACGGTGTCAGAAGTGAAACCAGTGGCTTCCCAGGATGGAACAAAACAGTCACAAACACTCTCCTATGGAGGCTGAAATGACTTTACCCCTCAGATATAGACAAACGGTTGAATATTCTTTTAACTAATAAAAGTATAATAGATACATACGGATAAATCATCACATGATTTCACTTTCATACAAAGCACGGTAGGCGCATGTGTACTTTCACTGCTGTATTGCTGGATTATGTGGTAGAAACCAATGATAATCTCCGCTTGACACAGATGTCGGCAAAGCCTTCCTGCCATTTACATGTTCACAGTCGTTCATTAGCTGTAGTCTAATCACTGGCCATGGTTGGAGTGGGCCTTTTGCCCAGAAAGACGTTTCAACACCTGGATGCAGAGTATTCACCCTTCATGTCTCGTCTGTACTCGATACCTTCACGACCCTGCTAACTCCCCATGACTAAAAAAAAAATACAAAACGTGTTAGTTTTTGTAAAAATATTAAAACCCTAGTGACTCTTTTAGGCTGTGGTGGTAAATCATGTGGAAAAAACTAAGTGAAAGATGTTGGGGAATCACCGAGAGAAGTTGGGTAGTTGAGTAATGGAAGGATGTAATGCCACTAATAAGGCTAATTTGAGGTTTGGATGGAGGTTACGGCAGAGAGTCGGCAGCCCGAGCACCTTCTATGGCAAGAATAATGATGTGGAGTTAAATGGAGAGCCCGTTTTTGCAATGCAGACTTTTGGATTAATAGACTGCTAAGGAGTTATTGTAGATTAATGAGAAATAATTAGTGGTTAAATGGCAGGAGTTGGATGAAAAGGTGAATCAAAAGTATTCTATTAAACTCAACGTAGCCCTCAATCAGGTAATATAGTGTTTGGCTGTAGAAGGAAATGTTATACTGCTTCTGTGTGGAAGTGGAATGGAGCTAAAGTGAAAACCTATAATATCTTCTACATACATACCCTCAGTATCGAATAAATGAGTGATTCTGATACCAACAACTGAAACTGAGAGCATAAATCATGAACGATAAGGTTAAAAAATAGGAGAGGAACAACGAGACAATGGAACGGGAGGGTGGAGAATGTGGACACGGAGGCGTCTGTGAGAGCAGATGTGACAGAGGCGAGAACTGCGCGGGTGAAATTGCATTTTCCGTGATGTGCTTGAGAACACAAAGAAATGTGGAGGCACTTTAGGGCAGCGACAGGTGCTGATACAGATTTAATGTCCTAATATGTCAGGGTAGCTCCCAGTGTCTGACGCCTGAAAGGAAGACAAAGCTCGAGAGGTCGGGGGAACATGTGATGAGGTATACAGAAATACAGAGAAGTGGAGGGATGGGATTTGAGTAAAAATGTTATAAATCGTTAAATTGGACTAAATCAATAGCATGTATGTATTATAGGTTTGTTGTTGATGATGCTTGAGTTAGGAAAACTCAAGATACTATGTGTAGATGGGCTGACTGAGTATTTATATGCGTAAATTGAGTGGTACGTTTATTGTACATTAGAAACAATGGATAATAATGGATAAACAATGGATCATCATACAGGCTCAAATGCAACCGACAGCAAACGCGAGGTGAATGTGTCTCGACATGTCCATTTCAGCTGGAAGTCAAACACTTGACAGACAGCGTCAGTCTGAATCAGGGCAAGTCAGGTAGACGGCGAGACGGTTGTGCCTGCCCGCGGAGACTCGCACAAATGCCCCCGGGGGCCCGACTAGAAATTGGAAGGCCAATAAGATGGAGGATCGAGCTTCAACCGCCTGTGGTGAATATGTCAGAGCTCTCGATTATCCGCGCCTGTGTTAGCGCCGCCACAGAAAAATGATTTATTATACATGACACTGACAATCCTGATGAGAGTGACACTCAGCGGGGTTATTAGCTGCGCACCACACAAAAAAAAAATCTGTGTTGAGTGGGTGAACCTCGGGTCACAGTAATCTAAGCTTTTCACATTTTTCTTTTTTGAAAGAGTAGGGGAATTATCACAAGACGGGAGTGTTTGATTTATGACCGTACAGGTAATTGCCGTGACTAGTGTTAAAAATGACTGCGGAGAGTGGGCCACCGTCGCCGTTAAAGCTTATTCACAGTTGTTAAAAGCAAAACATCGTAAATACCACCTGCTCCACAACTGTAAACCAGAGGAAAACACTTTAATGACAGAGATCGGAGATGAGGTATGATGCTAAGAAAAGAAAGGCATGTGCATCCATCTGCCTCCCACATGGACAGGTCATCAATGTTGACCTCTGTCTGGCTCGCATCTTTTCTTTTAAAAAAATGACCATTCTGCTTGACTGCATCTGTTTTGCACAGACCTTGGTCTGAACCACCCGTTTATTTTTTTCCTTCTCCTTGCAGCTGAGCGTTGGTTACAGTTGACAAAGCTCAGAGAGTCTCAGGTGGGCCCTGGACAAAGGCTTTATGGCCATCTGCTGTGGGCTGATTGTGTCGAAGCCCAACTTTATTGACAACGTAATGAACTGTAAAATGATACAACATGGCTTCCAGAGAGACTGACCACACGCTGCCAAGAGAGAAGCTGCAGGAAAGTTGAGCGAAAACAAGTGCTCTTGCTAGACACTGTCCTTTTAAAGACTTCTGTGGCCCTTTGATGACAGCCACAATGTCAGACGACTGATTATTAACACAAAGCCTGAAAGTGTGAATGCGCCTCAGCTGTGAAAGCCTCTAAAAAAAAGAAAAAGGCAGCTTGGCAGAATGAGGTGTGAATAAAGTGTCGATGGGGAAAAGGCAAAAGGACAAATGGTCAACTTCTCTCGCCCTCCGGGTGACAGTAGCAGAGGTGTCTGCCACGTCTCAGGGAAGACGTCACAATTCACAGTGTCTACAGAAAGGTGTTGAGGTTGAGACGCTAATGGCACAACTATAGACCAAAGAGAGAGTGGACGCTAGGCATTCAATCTTCACCCCAAGTCCAACCAGTTGACAAGATGTGAGGTCAGATGAGATTCGTTATCCCCATGGTGTTTTATTTATTAAAATCCAGACACAGAAAGAACTTTCCTTTTCCCACAGCATTGTTTAATGTTTAATTTACTGTTTGTGGCGCTGTAACACAAGCACAGAAATACACCTAAAACTGAGATAAAGATGTGGAAGTTGACTAGGGATGGGAATTGGATCGGATATCGGACGGATAAAATATGATACAATCCAAAAATCGTATTTGTTGCATGCTCCACTATGCATAGGCCTTAAAAGTGTAAATAAATGCTCTAAAATGACTGTATCAGACCAATGTTGGTATCAGTAGTGGTATTGTCCCATCCCTACTGTTTACAAACTCCAAACGAAAGAAGACGATGATGCATATGAATGTCCTCCAGGACCCGTTTGTCAAAAACAGCATGTTAAGGACATCCAAACCACCGAATAGAAAAGCCAATATGATACCAAACGTTTGGGGATGATCCTAAAGATGGTCTTTAAAAGAGCTGCAGTTATAGTCCAACTTTCTCGTGGATGACTGAACTACTTGATATGAACATCCAGACACCCCACCAAGGAGACAATTTCTTTAATTAGTGTTTACGAGACCTCAAAATGATGTCCTCAAAAGTCTCTTTTGTCCACGAGCCCAGAATATTCAGTTGACCGTCATATAGGGAACACATTCGAGGCTAAATCAAAGAACTTGTTTCATTTTCTTTTCAATATAACTTAAAAACAGTTGTCAAAAACTTTGGGGCGATAGTTTTAGCGCTCCATCACTGATCGATTAATCATTAAGTGTTGCAGCCCTCGGCTTCACTAAATCATTCTTTTAATGTGAACATCAGAGACTCCCCACTGCTCATCAGCATTCCCCGTCCTCTCTCTCTTTCTCTCACACACATCTGTCACTTCCGGACAATTGCAGGGCACACTGTGGATCGTGAGCCCCGTCTGTCCCTTTACCACTCCATCAACATGCCATTTGCGACGCCAAAGGACCTTGTAGGAATCGGCAGATAATTCACTGTACGGTCTTTTTAAAAGTAGCTCTGATCAGAGGTGTCAGTCATGCACACTTACACCCACTTCTTCAACACCTACAAAAACAAAAATAGAAATCCTGTACACACACATATATATATATATATATATATAAAACACAAGTACCAGGAGAAATAACCACAGTCCCTGGATCTCAGCAACAAAACAATATGGCTCTCCCAGTGAGCATAATTAGCAGAAGCGGAAACTGGAATCCTTGAAGAGAACTCAATCCTGCTGCACACAACTAAGACCCGTCAGTGTGAACAAAGAGGACCTGCATATATTAATAATCAATTCCAAGTCATTTAGCTTGCATTGGAAATAAAGCAATACTTGGCCTTTGTTCTGAATAACCACCACATTTAACGAGGCACGGGAAAGCCGGGTGGTGGCACTGATGACTACAACTGCACAAAAATCACTATGTAATAATAAAAAAAAAAAAAATAGGAAGGTACTTGTTAAGAAGTGGCATTATAAGGATAAGCCACAGCTGTTATGATAAGTATCTTTCTATTACGTTGATCACTGTTTCCCAAAACTCAAAAGGATAACGTTCCTATTCTCAGTACAAAGTTCCACATTTTCAAATGTATTAGTCAACAGACTACATATATTCCGTTAACTGTCACAGAAGAGCCAAAGAAGCCGATCATTACTTTGTTTGACTACTTGTTTGACTCATCACATTGAATCAGTCAGTGTGTTTTTAAGACAAAATTTACTTGTTTTAAAATGTGTTTACTATTTTACACTCTCTCATGGAACGCGTTGTTACTTTCTGTCACGAACATGAAAGGAAGTCGCGTTCCGCTCCGATAAAAACTTTGAACTGTCTTTGATAGCTTTGAATTGCCTTGGGATAACAAGAGGAGGATACTGAGGAGATGAAGAGTTGGAAAGAGGTACCTGGAACTGCGATAAAGAACATCGATGTGTGGATTGAGAACTTTGAATTGCAGTGAGGAGCTAGTGGATGGCAGCATTGCACTTCTCAGTGTGCAGCCCGCCTGGAAATTTTGAGAAGACGACGTCGTGTCACTCAACTTCCCTAAGAGCTAGGGTGAGATTCATCTTTCCACAGATGGATGTGGTGTTGATTTTGGTCAATTGCTTGAGTTACAAAGTCATTTTCCTCAAAAGTGCAAAATAGATTTATGGTGTCCTGGGGTAGCAAACTCTACATGCTCGTGTCTTCTAATAATAGTTCAAGTAGGCTGTATACCAAGTGAATGTAGATGGTAATCCGCAAACTGTCTTTGAACTTTAAACTTTCTCCACATTAAAGTCAAGATTCTTAACTGTTAATGTGTTAACTGACCAATGCTTTACTTGTAGATGCCGATCCCCAGAACCTATTGCTTCAGGAAGCGTCATCAAAGACCCCTCATCACCGGGCAGAGGCTATGCTATTTCTGGATTATTGTTGCTGTGTTGCTTTTAACCTCACAGCCTTCCTACGGAGTACGGATTCTCTCAAACTCATCTACAACCAAATATGCAGCTGTGGGAGACAGTGTGACCCTCAGCTGTCACTTCGGGCTTGCTCCTGAGGGCTTGGGACACCTCGACATTGAATGGAGTATCAAGCCTTTGAATATCAGCGAAGAGGAAACCACTGTAGCCATGTGCGTTGATAATCGCACATATGAAGATTATTATCCATTCAAGGACAGAGCCAAGTTTGTGTCTCCTGATCCCGCGAGCGGCGACGCTTCGATTGTCATCAAAGAGCTGAGACCTACAGACTCGGCCGTCTACCAATGCAAGGTTCGAAAACTCAACAGATTGAGCAGCATTCGCATTAACCTGACGGTAAAGGCGAGGCCAGCTAAACCCAAATGCTACGTGAAGTCTAAATCGTTGGAGCCTTGTGAGGTGGTACTTGGGTGTACGACAACAGAAGCCAGCACCCCCATACTGTACAGCTGGGTCAAAGAAAACACAGAGAATCTCCTTCCAGTTGGTGCCTTCGCGGATTCACACAACGGTGACCTGCTCTTAAACCAAGACATCCAGGGAACGTTCGTCTGTACAGTTCATGGCTCTGTCGGGGTGGAGACGTGTGCAATTGAGCTGGAGTCATGTAACACTGAAGCAAACACAGTGACATTACTCGCTGTGCTCGCCATGTTCCTAACCTTTCCCACCGTAGCCATCGTCGTAGCCTGCTGCTATAAAAGAAATGATACGCATTTTGGAAACGAGATCCTGGAAGACTGCTCTCCTCCCAACAAACGGCTGCTGATGGAGTGACTAGAATGTGCCGCAATACAATAGAAGTCAGTATATGTAAAAGTAGAAGTCAGTAAATGGAAATATGGAAGTCATCACATTTAAAAAGCCAAAATGATGTAATTGTGAATGTTGAAAAAAGTTGAATGTTCTTTTTGTCAATTACTATAAAGCAGGAAAGCAAGATCCTTGAGGATAGTGTGTTCGTGAAAACGAGAGATGAAACACTTGCTGTGTCGATGAGGAAGCAGGTTAAAAGTTAAATAATTACTGCACATACACTGACACTGTCAAATTGTGCATTTATGTCTTGTTATGTTGTCCATATGACATTTAGGGGCAGGTGAATTTAGTTAACTGAAGCAGATAGTGTGTAAAAAGATAATATTTGTACATGTATATGAGTACTTTAGACGTGGGCAAAGATGAGAAAACAGGTACAAAGTTAACAGAATCATGAAGCTCATACTGACGTTATCAAACTGCACTGCTCTTGTTATTTTCCATTCAATATTGTTTAATAAAATGACATTTGGTTGTTCAGAGGAGACTTGTGTTTCTGTTTTTTTTGGGAAATAGTGATGAAAATAATATGCAACCGCTTAGTGTCACTGGAGATATATTTTTATTCCCATGAAAGACATGGTCACTGTTATTGTTTTATTAAAGGTTCTGTGTTTTACTTCTCAAATCTTTGAGTCATGCACAAATCTTTTTTTTTTTATATTACATATAATGGTGAGTTATCAAGCCATAAAGTAGTTCCATATTCTGACTGGCGACCTGTCCAGGGTGTACTCCACCTTTCACCCTGTGCCACCCAGGATTGCCTACAGTGACATATATATATACACACATATATACACGTGTATATGTATATATATATACTGTAAATCTTTCCAAATTTCAATAACTAATTCCAATACTTAAAAAATCTGTTCAAAGGCGATTGATGACATAATGACATCATCTGGTGTCAATGAACTTAAAAGCTTCCAGCAGCAGAAACATTATGGATGCAGACTGCCGTGAAACACCCGAGTAGTAGAAAAAGAAGGAAAGCGCAAGAATAAAAGGAAAAAGACATTCGTACAGCTTGCTGTAAATGATCATTCTTAGAAGATAACCACTTTGCGAAGCACTTCAACCCAGCTCAGACACAGACTTTACATAAAGTGAGTTCAACACTATTTGTACCATTAAAAAGAAATGGAAGACTCTACATACATGCACCTGAATACATGGGCTACAAGACAGCCCAGAGGTTTAAGAAAGGACCACTACATGCAAGGACAGGCACAACGTCAAGAAAATAGGAATCACAACAGGAAGCCGCCCAAATACCTCGAGGAACTACACTGGAGAATCCGACTTTGCCAAGAGTTGAGGGAGACAAGGCGACAACTGGCCAAAGAGAAGTCCTTAAAAGAAATTTACAAGAAAAAGGAAAAAGAAACGCGACAGGAGCTCGAGAGGCTGCAGAAGTACAGCAGCACGGAAACTCTTCATGCCACAAAGACTGCCGATATTCTGGTGAGCAAAACCACCAAGAGGAAGAATTCAGACCTTTATAAAAATTGCAAAATCAGCGTGGACAACTTGAAGTCTGAGCTCCAACAAGAAAAGGAGAAAAACATAGATCTCCAAAAACAACTGGACACACTGTTTCTGCCAATATACGCTAAATACCCAGAGGTCATGCTGCATGCCAGTGACCTCCAGGATGACATAGGCGAGGTAGATGTGGCTGATGCAGACATACTGGCCAGAAACTTGCAACTGGTCCAGAACTTGAGGTCCAGTAAGGAGATCCAATATCAAAAGATGGAGGAGGAGCTGAAGTCTAAGAGGGAGAGAAACAAATGTTTCCAAGAAGATATGGAGGGGCTGAGAGCTTCATACCAAAGGATCCTCACAATCAGTGAGCCTGCAGACAGACTTGAGTCTGAGCCAGAGGAACAAGCCATGTCTGATGCAGAACTTAATCCAACACTTGAGAATGAAGCAGGAAGCTCTCCATTAGTCTGATCCCCCCCAAGACCATAATACCAGTGTTTCCCCAACATGTTATTTAAGGACCCACAAACTATTGAAACTATTCTGGCCCAGTTCACAATGAAAATGTTTCATATTAATCTGACTGTTACCGCAAAAATAACACCTAAATATGAATATTATTTTTGAATAGATAACCCAATCATAAAATAATTTTATGCATGACATTAAATACATCTAAATGAAAGGCCCCTAAATAGAATACAACCAAATACTAATATATAGAAATGTAAAATAATTATACCGTGTGTACAGTATATACTATATATATTTTATATAACATGTGAAAAAGTACAAAAAGGCTATAATACCATTGTAAAAGTTAGGCCAGAATCATACTTTCTGTGTCTGTGAGTCTGCAGAGGTACGTTAAGGTAAATGTTGTCAACCTCTCGCAGCAGTGTGTGCATGTATGCTATACAAACGTACGCAAGCATCCGTTCTCTTTGTGATATATGGCCAAGTACTCAACTGACTCCACATGTGGCACTTTCCACTCCAGTTATTTCTCTTCTGGCCAGAAAAGAGACTACAAAGAAGGAGGCAATCACGGACACTTGGCGAGGTCCAAGTGTCCGTGATTGCCTGAAGAAGACTTTAATTTGTATTATGAACAGAACTGCAGCCACTTACACGTAGGCCTCAGTGAGAGGCTAAAAATGACAAGCGACATCAAACAGCCACAGGGTCACAGATATTTGTCACCTGTACAGATGTTAGCTGACAACCTGCTTACAACACTGTTCATTTTCTATTTTCTTTGGGGTTAATCTTGGTAAACTCTCACTCCTGTGTTACAATAAGGTTTAGCTTCACATAGACACACAGTCTACCTGAAATGAAACAATTAAGTGCCAAAATAATAATCATTCAAACATCAAAGCCCAATCCATTTCTAGGTCAACTGGGGTTAACAGGCGACTACTTGATGATTTTTCTTCATAGTTTAAATCGACTTTATTCAATCGCTTCTAAACAAACAAACCAGGCATATTTCAGTCAATTTAAATAGTAAATAAACAAATGACCATAATAACAGTACAAACTGGAACATTTCATCGGTGTCCTCAGTTGTCTGACTTTTATGTCAGTGTTCAGCAACATAATATGTCTTTCATATCATGACACCAAAGCCACAGAGAATGATCCGTCTCCACAGAACTGACCAAAAAGGACGCTCGGCAGCCTCAATCCAGCTGCTAAGGGGAACATAGAAGGCCAATTGGCAATGGGTACAGAGACTCAGCAAGCGAAGGCAAAACAGGAAGACCAACAAACAAGTGGAACACATGAAGACCAGAAAGGGAGGCTAAAAGGGACACGCAACGCTCAGCAAGAACCACGGAGTGTGCCGGACACAGCAAGACCGACAAAAATGGGGGATGGAGGACATGGAAAGTTCAGCAGGTGAAGGGGACATGGGAGATCCAGCAAGTGAAAAAATGGATAGGCTTCATGTTGGCGATTGTTGCACTTCAAGTTCAGGCATGGCATGGCTTCTGGTTGATTAATCCACACTATCCTTTTTCTATATTTATTATTTCCCATATTATTTATTATTTCCCAATTCCACAGACTGACAGTGCATGGGTTTTCAAGGGACAAAAGATCCAGACGGGTGGGTAGAGGAAAACAGTATCTGAGTATTTATAATGGAAGTGGAAACAGCAGTAGGGACAGACAGACTTCAACAGCCAACGTTTTCTCTAGAGTCTGTGCAAAGGACAGACAGGATGAGGCACTACAGAGAAGAAGCAAAGAACAAGACGAAAGAAGTTGGTATCATCAACATCGAACTAGAGCCCAAGATTAGGCTGCAAGTTGTATTCATTTTATTTAACCTTTGACTTACTAGGAAGTCACATTGAGATAAAAATACCTTATACAGGTTGCCAATAAAAGCAGTAGCATCATATGTATGATTGGACAACAAACTGCATTAGAAAGCAAGTATGATGTAATATCCTATAGATAGACATAGCACAAGGAAGTAATAATTAGGCAATCATCTGTCTGCAACACTGAGGAAGTCATCAGAAAAAAAACAACTAGGTTGAGTGTCATAAAATAAAACATTTAAACAAAAAGAAGTTGTGGGCTGTTCAATGCTCTTTTTATGAGAGTAGAATATCTGTTATATTGTGTTTATTGCTGCTATGACGAGTGGTGTAATCTACGGGATATGCAGGTACACGCCGTATACCCACTTAAAAATGTGCAATTTTTTGCAATTAAAATTTGGGGATGTTGGGCTCAACACACTTGACCGTCACACCTAACAAAGTACTGCACGTTAATGCATCACAGTTATAAGTTATTTTGGTATTGTTCCCTAATGGAAACGCATACAAACAATACAATAGACCACACTATGGTGCAGTAGACCACACTACACAACTGTTTTGGACCAACAGTTAAGAGACAAATGTCTAAATGCAGACAGTGACTGGCTGAGAAGAAAGGAATTAGGCTTATAACCCGGAAGGTCGCTGGTTCAATCCCCGGACAGTGCTGCCTACTATGGTGTGTAATAAGTATTGGGTTTAATGCAGAGGACTAATTCACTTTCACTAATCGTTATGGGCACAGAAATGAATAATTCTAATTCGATCACATTGTGGGACAAAATATGACAATGTGTGGCATGAGAGGACTGTTTTCTTGCTTGCTCAACATTTCAAAGTGTTGCGAGATGGAGTTCAAAGCCGGTTTTACTCGGTCTCTTTCTCCTGACTGAGATTAAACACTTCTTAGAAGCTTCTCCTCAGTCTTCCAGCTGTAATTTGGTTAAGCCGTGACTCAACCTTCCGTACAAAGACGCCCTAAACCCCCCCCCCCCACTCATGCACTTCCATGCAGCATCCACGCTGAAATCCTCCGTCCATCCATGTCCCAGCTGAATCGAAGGAGAGCGGGCAGTAAATGGGAGACATTTATCTCGATGGCATCCCAATCTGTATCTTTGATGACATGCTCCCTGAACACACACACACTCCTGGACATGAGGCAATAGTGTGCTTGTGTGCAGTCGAGTCTGTTAGATTTTGTATTTTATGTGTCAGAGTTAGAGTGAGCAGCAAGAAGCAGACAAAAGGAGCAAATCTGCCCACTGAACTTGGCTGTGAATTCCTAAACAGGCGAAGCTGTTCACAGCCAGGATAGCAGCTACAGCCTCTTCTCTCTCTCCCTCTATGTCTTTGCCATTTCAATCAATCTATTCTACAGATGATCCCATCACCCTCTCCACACGTTGTTTGATGTCTACATAACCTCACATAGACAGGGACGCACGCACGCACAACAAGTACAAAGACAAAGGGATGCTGTTTAGCTTAATTGCATTTATTGCGACAGATGTCTCTCTCTTCCTTTTCCTCAGGCTTATGGAAAATGCTCATCACTCTCGGGCGGCAAAATTCCACGACTGATCTCATACGGATGATTAAAAAGAGACAACATGCTCGTAAATTAGAGCTCTAATGCTAATGCTCTAAGAAGGGTTTCGCTGTTTTTCCTGCTTTAAAGGCAAGTTACTGGCATGAAGCTAAGTCAAGAGGAGTAAGTGAAGACGAGTACAGAACCTATATGATCATTTTCAAAGGCAAACCCTATGTTTTACATTGAAGACAACGCTCCCCGCGTGAATAACAGCCATGACGCACTGCACACGCAACCAAGTGTGGCCCGGGCTCATCAGTTTGATTAAAGGCAACGGATCCGAACCCCTCTCCATCACCCGATTCCCCCCCCCCCTGCGGCTCCTGACATCAAAGAGCGGCAGGCTGCTGCGGTCCCACCTGGCGTGGAACCGTGCGCGGCTCCATGCTGAGAGCGCGCTCGCCAAGTGCCGCGGGGCATCGCCGCGGAGAGGCCAACACCGCTGCCTCGCTCTCAGTGATCAAGAGCACAGACGTGGATGTTTAAAGACAATGACACGTCTCATCACCAGAGACCTTCACTAATGAGTGGGATATGATGCCATGCGGAAACAGGGGGCTCAGCAGTTTTCTTTTTTTTTAAGGATTCAGACTCAAACACTAATTGAATTAATTATGAATTTATGATACTAATAAAAAACAGCCTTTATAGGTATTTTTGCCGCATAGGTTCAGGTCTGTTCGGGGCTTTAATGTCCCTCAAGGGGAAATTTGTCTTGTGTCGGTGCAAAAACATCTGCAAAATAACAATTGTGGTTGCTTGTCGCCATAAAATTAAAGAAAAAACCCTTACCTTAACTCTAAATCCCTACGGATTTTATAAGAATAACTACTATAACTATATATAGCGGCGTAGTAAACGAGTAACAGCTTCTTCTTCTTCTGCGATAAACCAAACCTTTACTCTTAAACTCCAGCATTTTGACCTTTGTCTTCAAGAAGGAGAGGCCTGACGGGATTATCATACGCCCACACATGCCTGGAGGTCAGAGGTCATCCCTCACGGGAGAGACGCCACGCGCCAAAGTCAGGCAGACCAATTCATCACAGTAAGCGACTGTGACAAGATCCAGAGACTAATCAGCCGTTACGGATTGCCGTTAGTTTGACTGTCCCATAATCTGGAGTTTACGGCGATGTGGTCAATAAGGACTGGAATCTGAAATCTCAGTGTGATTGGAAGATTTTTATGAATGTTTTGATAGTGGTGTGTATCATTAGATAGTAAATCAATGTAAATTGACAGCTTTTTTTTTAGAATAATTTCACAGAAATGATGCCTTTACTGCACAAATAATGTAATTGACTTTGCATTTATGTCATATATTGATTGGTTTCAAGGAAAACAAAAACAAACAACAGGAGACGATAGATCATTTACATAATTTTGCACCAATCCATATCATCAAACAAACACTGGAAATGTTTCACGTTGCCTACCTCACACGGAGAGCGAGGCAGATGGCGGCTTCAGTAAGTGAGCTGATAACACCAGTGAGAAGCGAGCGGCTTCCCAGGAGGCCGAGCGGCACACTGCTGCGCGTTCTCATCTCCTAATCATCTGTCACCCCCCACACTCACACACTCACTCCTACACTCTTGTGTACATTAAATTCCGTTCTACACTTCAGATATCGGTTGCAATCAGTCACATTTACTGTAAATCAACACAAGACTGAGCGGTCGTGTGATTTGATCGGGTTCACCCCAGGTTTTTCCAGCACATCCATCTATGCTTTTCTGAGGCGCTGACACCTCCATGCATCACGATAAAGCACATACATCTTTTTGATAAATAAAATGCAACCGGAACGGCTCCTAAATGTCTAAATGTCACACTGCAATGAACGTGTTTACAGGCCAATAAAGCAATCCCAACTCACGGGGCGATCTTTATTGCATGGCGCCTGCGTTCAGTGGGAGCAGATTGTGTGGTTGTGAGGGTGCTGGAATCCACGAAGCCCGGCTATTAATATCTCTCCGAGTTGAGATGCCATTAAAACACTGCTGGAAGGATTTGACCTAACGCTGGCAGGGGGCGCTAGTGGCAGAACAGCAGAAAAGAGACATTTTCATATGGACTGTGTGTGTGTGTGTGGTTGATAAGACACAGTGACTGCAGTGGAGTGAGACTGGAGCGGCCAGGCTCATACATAAGTCAAGGTCCCAGCGTGGGAAGCAAAACGTCTTCTATCGTTTGCTTCACTTTGACATACAAGGCTGTGATGCAAGACTTTCCCTCTCTATCCTCACAGAACAGTGACTTTCATTTTTATATTTCTGGAGAAAATTGTCCTGTTGAGGACACATATCCATTTTTATTTTTTGTTTTATTACTATTATTATTATTGTTTTTATTGTTTCTCTTTGTCACCTGCAACCAGGTATGATATCAGCTGTCAGTCACACTGGTGTCGACTCGTCCTCTTCATGGGAACACCATTTTAACTAAGTGACATAAATGTTCCATATGAAGTGACTGAGACCATCAACTGCACAGGAAAATGCTCACTGATGTTATAACTAGGGCTGTCAAAGTTACCGCGATAAAAAGTTGGTTAACTTCTGGTGAAATGCACCCTGTCATTAGAAGAGTCACTAGAAGGAAAGCAACATTTTTAATCGTGATTAATCTAGATGAACGAATTTCAAAATGTGACATGAATTATTAGTCGTCAAGTGAGAATAGGCTCATATATCCATAGACGTTCCATTCAAGTTCTTTTTTTTCCAACCAACAGAGTCGCCCCCTGCTGGCTATGCACTACATTCTTACTTCCTGACTGTCTTCATCAAGGAAATTGGAAGATTCCATACATTGTATGTTGTTCCTCCCCTCATTACTGCCAGTTAAGGCTTAACGTGGAGCTGTCCATGGTGCTGAGGATTTCCCTCCACTGCTGCCAGCAGTGCAGATCTTGGTGGTAGTAGCAAATATTCAAACGAGAACTTTAAAACGAGAATATATATATATATATATATATATATATATAAAACACATTTAAATTCAAATGTGTCCACGTTTGCTCGCCCTTGGCTAAATGTGCCGCTGCTGTTCACCGGACCCAAAAAGAGGCGGCGATCTCATTTGTGTAATTGCATTTAAAAGCGCACTTGCCTCCTCATCGGACTCGCGGACATATAATGCCCTAATTTGCCGACAGCAAAGTTTCTGCTGTGTGAAGTAATAAGATAAAGAGAGTTGTTGGCACGGGATCAAAAGTGACATCAACTGATGGGACAAGACGCATCCATCCCGGGAAGTATAAATCAGACGGGAGAGTGCGGCATGTGAAACTACGCCGGCGAGGAGGAAGAGAGAGGAGGTCAAGAACCTCGAGACAGAAAAGCGCTAAAAGTGAAGACATGGATCATCACAGAGCAGGAAGAGAGAGACACGGCCCACGGGGGAGAACCTGCGGTGAGGATGTGAGCGTGGGCAGGGAGGTCAAACAAACACGTTAGCACACTAAAAACTTATGTCCAGATAGAGAGAAGGAGATCAAACGCAGCTGCAGTTGTCTCATCGCGCTGTAATGTACTGGTAAATTTGTGCAGGTTCAACAAACAGTCAACCAAAACTAACATCTACTTTCATCCAAAAACAGTCATTTGCAATTACAGCAATGTATTCCTGCTTTAAAAATGGGATTTTTATAAAAAAATACATAATTAAAATCCCCAAAAAACAGCTCGATCATCTCCACTATGTCTATATTTTATGTCTAGAAGCTCATTATCACGATACATAAGTGTCAAGCGGGTCGATAATGAACTATCAAATGATAATATTCCAGAAAGTTGAAGATCGATGTTTGGTTGAAGGATCTAAAAGTATATAATTCGCAGAGTTCCGCCATATGGATTACCATATATTCAACCCTCTTATGACCGTCAAGATAATGAGGATTTGGATTTATATTGATTTTATGGCTGTAGAATTGTCAAATAAATGTTGATGATTGAGTGCTTTTTTTCCAAGATAAAAATAGTCACTTTTGATATCTGGCAGTTATTCAACCGTTGAGGAATTAAGGCACTAAGAAGGTGACGTCACAAACAAACAAGTATTCCTTGCTTTCTGGTATCCATCCATCCATCTCCTACCGCCTTATCCTCACAATAGTCCATAGTTTTTGAATTTTCTTGACATCACAAATGGTCCAGGAGTTACGGTAATGAGAAGCGTGCATGTCCCAATGCATGTAGACGATTCTGAATGAAATCATGAGGGAAAACAGAATTCAAAGAGATTCATACAGTTTACTCGCTCACCTGCGTGTATCTGTTTATTAAACATGGCAGGTTCTCTTAGTCCGTCACTTCACTTCTTTTTAATGACTCGCTGCTTGAATCAACACAGCAGACCACAGCAAAACCACTGATGGCAGGGTTAACACAACACAAACACACACACACACACACACACACACTGCTGCACAGTCAACTGTAAATAAGCCAATTAATGCATCGCTGTGGGCCTGCAGGGAAAAGGACAGTCAGTACCACCTGTGAATATGTGGCCTGTATATGTGTGTGTGTGTGTGTGTGTTTGGTCCTTACAACTGCTTGACTGCTCTTGACTCCAGGAAGACAAGAAAGCATGTGTGTGTGTGTGAGTTTGTGTTTTGTGCATGTGCGTCTTCACCTTGTGTTCCCTCTGACCTCTAAATCATCCGAGGTGTTGAATCAAGCCACAGGAGGCCTCGGCTGTGCGCATGTTAATGTGTGACTTTACATTCGTCATATATGCAAAATTTTATTTTAACACGTACAGTGTTCATGGATTGTGGATCAATGACAGGCAGGGTCTCCTTTAAGGTCCACAAACGTGTGTCTGTCTATGACTACCTGGATAATGCGATTCATAGTCTGATTACTCCTGCATGTAGACGCTTAGTCGGACTAACAATAACTTGGTTTTCTCAATGTCACGTGAACACATTAGTCCGACTAAAATCAAGCTAGTCTTAGTCGGACTAACATACCTGGATAATGCGATTCATAGTCCGTTTACTCCTGCATGTATACGCTTAGTCGGACTGGTGTTGGACTTGGCGTTCTGCACGTGCACCAACATTTCCACCCCGGTCTTGGATCCAGAAGGAGACAACAAATAAACTGATACAGTGATTTTCTCCTCCCCATGTACTGTATACTCGGACTCACGAGTTGTCCGGTTGCCTGTCTTAGTCGGACTATGGTTTTAGTTTGATTAAAGACACTTATACAGTCTCCTCAAGCCACCAAAATACGGATTACAAGAAGTTTCACAAAAAATGAACTTTTGCTATTGCACCCTCACTTTTTTCAAAAGCAGGTCCCGTCAACAAAATGACATTATTTTGTTGCTGCCTGTCTCCCGAGCCTGTGATGTGGCTAAAGTGGCAGCTAATCAAATCAGCCAATCTGCTTCCTGCCGGGCGGCTGCTTCCAGAAACTAATGGAGACGCACCTTGATTTCATTTAAAAGCTGTTGCTCCTCATTTCTCAACACAAGGGCGGACCGAATAACAAGGAGAGCCAACATCCACTGCCACTGTGTCACATTCAATCACAATTTAAATAAAAGAAAAGTGTGTGACTAATTGTGCGAACAAAATGTTTAAGCCTGGATTCTTGCTATAATTGAGGCTTCAGTACAGCAGGGGTGTGTTTTCAGCAATAGCTCCTGATTACCTTCCTCAGATTATAATGTTCACTTGACCAGCACATTTAATTGTTCCATTAGCGGTGACTCTAACTTCTCAAAAGGGATTTTGATTAACACGGCCGTAAAAAAAAAGTGCACCATAACGTATGAGTCCATAAACTCCTAATAAAGCAGGTATAGGCGACTCATTTTTGGTCATCTATCACTATAATGTTTAAGCACAATGTAATTCAAGTCATGTGAGAGAAGCCTCTGTAGTGAGTGACAGAGACGCAAAAACACGACTCAATGCCACTGGTTTATGTTAACGACACGTTTTGCACCGTCGCGATTCGTCCTTGTGACACAAAATTGGTCCATCTGTCTCGATTTGTGTGAAGGTCTTTTTCAGAAACTGGGATCCAGCTCAACCGTATGCGCGGGTCGTGAAATGCTGACTGCACCACCAAAAAAAACATCCAATCCCAATCCAACATTATTTATAAAGCACCTTGAAAACAACAACAGCTGAAACAAAGGGGCCGTACAGAAGAGATAAATACACACCTAAGAACAAACAATAAAACCAATGTCTCCTACTGGGTCGAAAGCCAAAGAGTAAAAATGGGTTTTAAGATGCGATATTCAAGTGGACAGTGAAGGGGCCTGTCTAACAGCAGCTGATCAGCTGACCTCAGAGGTAAGGATGAAGCGGCTCAGAGACGTACGGTGGGGCAAGACCTTTTAAGGATTTAAAAAAACAAATACAATCATTTTAAAGTGAACTCTAAAGTGCACGGGCAGCCAGTGGAGTGAGGCTAAAATAGGTGTTATGTGTTCCCTCTTACGTGCTCCAGTTAAAAGACGCGCAGCAGCATTCTGGACGTCTGACTGACTCCAGGCGAGACGTAGTAAAGGCATGGATTACTGTCTCAAAATGCTATTCGCAAAGGATAGATTTTTACCTTTGCCAACTGTCTTAAGTAAAACCAAAAAAAGCTGGACTTGTGACTGTAGGCTTAACACGCGGTGCCAAAGGGCCCAGGTCAGGAGATACAATATGCACACAGTCTTGCCCTCGCACACACTGTAAATGGCTGGAGTGATTCGGTGGTGAGGTTTGACCTACTGTATCACACGTGTTTATGTGAACGGCGCTTGTGTTTGCAGACGCTCCGCACAACACTTTCAAACCACACAGGAAAACACACACAGATGCTCTCTCTCTCTCTCTCTCTGTGTCTCTGAGTACCCTCTCCATCGCGCTGCCTCTCTCAGTTAAGGCTGAAGAGGCTTTTTGTAGCCTTGAAATAAGCAGCCTTTCACAGAGTGTCAGACAGAGAGCACCCACGAGGGACAGGCTGGATGGGTCCCGGGCTGAGTGCAAGGTGAGAGGGCTTGGGGTCCAAGTGTCTGACTGGATTAGGCTCCGGTTGAAAGAGTGTTTCGCGGAGGTCACGGCGAGGTGAAACCTCTGGCTCTGGGGACAGCGCGGATACACAGGGCCAGCCTGGCATGCTGCCACGATGTCCAGACATGGAGAGGGTAAAGGGACAAGGAGGGGTTAGACGTGGGTAGATGAAGGTTGGTGAGTGTTTAAGAGTGTGTGACCAGGTAGATATTATAGATTGAGCCACGTTATTTTTATTTTATTTTGGTAAGGACTTCTAATAGTAGGAAAGATGCTCAACCTCTACTTCTATTGGTCCAGTCAGGAAAAGCAGATTTGTGACTGGAGGGAGTGTAACATCGGATAGATACAGTCAAAGTTCAATACGGTTATCTGCAACCGAGGGGGGAATTTTATGGATCGGATTTGTGGCGAGTGAGAGAAGGAGAGTCACAGATCAGTGTGCCAGGAGTGAGCTGCTTTTGGACGTGTCTCGGCTAGGTTTTTGAGATTCCCTGGATTTAAAAAATTGGAATGCTCCCTGACGAAGGAGATGGCGAGCCACCTGTGAACCCATCACCTCCTCACCACAAGGAAGTGGATGAAGGCTTTAACCCCCGTCCATCTTCACCTAGACTACAACTAATTGAGCAGAAACTGACCTGAAGGAACATAAGGATCCTGAGACGTTTAACTAGTTTTGCACAAGGGGTTACACTGTTAAAAATTGTTGCACTAATGCATTAATCGCATATGCTAATTGTTTCTCATACCTTGAGTTACATGTTTGTGTCCTTTTCCTAACCCCTCCTCTGAATCTAGACAAGCTAATCTTCAGGTGAAGGATTTCTATACCATCCACTCCAACATGGGTTTTTTACTGTATACGATTTACAACTTGCAATTGAACGAGTTCTTTAAACACAAATTACAGAGCAGGATGAATATGTCACCACCTGGATTCCCATCTTTGATCTTTCCGTGTCTTTAATTCTAGTGTGTGTGTGCGCGGCGGCTGTCTCTCCTTAAAACTCTCTCTCTAAAAACCTACTTCCTCCCCCTTCTCTCTCATCCCCGGCTTGTTTTTATTGGATTCTCTAATCTTTTATCCCCCCCCCCCACACACACACACTTGACCCCCTTACTGCCTCTATGTCTTGAAGCCATCAGGAGGCTCGGTCTGGTCATCAAGGGCAGGGACTGTGTCGCGGTTAGAGGCCAGACAAACTGGAGAATATTAGGGAAAGTGGAGATTTATGGGCCAAGGTGCAGTTGCTGAAGGCTTAATAGAGTGCAGATGTAGTGAGGCAGGGGACGACTGCTTCACTCAGTACACACACACACAGTGACCTGAACTTTTGCTTAATAACGTCAGGCAGAGGTGGATTGTTCATACTGAGATTATGTCATTTTACATGCTAGGGTACAAAACTGTAGCTGGATTAGTCAGCGATGGAGCCATGATGTCGATCAAAGGTTTCTGGAGGATTAATGGTATTCTCCACCCCAAAAGTTTTCGGACCTTTGTGACTGTGTGCGTCGACTACACGCGCAGCAGGTTCTGTATATATAAATGTCCAGTCTAGTTGGTCTCGTGTGCCTTTGCATTGCGTGCAAATCGACAACCGAAGGCGAGGACGACGGCAAACTCGGGTGCCCGTTTCAAAGCTTTAAAAAATAAACAAACGTCTGTTTCTTGTCAAATAATTTCACACAATGCTGCTTCCAGCCCCACACGACTCTCCCTCGTGTTTCTCAGGATAACTGTGTTTAAGTGTTCTGTTGCCTAGCGACATTCCCGTGCCGCACATGGGAAGTGATTTGTTTCATGTCGAGACAAAAGACGGGGTTGGAGTGCGACTGAAAACGCAATCAGGTGACCAAGAAAAGTTTCAGAAGTGAATTCTGCTGCTCTAACAAACCCGGGCGCCATGTAGTTCAAATGGATGAATGCTTCTTGGCCTCTCTAGCCTTGTCCTGCTGCTGTATACACACAAACAATCCCTCAGTCAGATCTCATATTATTGCTTGACAGAGCCCATTTTCAGAAGAAGGATCCAGCGCACAAATAATGTCCACGGAGACCGAACAGAGGCAACAATCACGTTACAAAAAGTTACACACTGCAGCCTTCAATTGACAAACAGCCTTATTTGGATGGAGTGGAACTGGAGTGTGGTATCACTGAGGCTTGTTTTTGATGTGGACCCTCATTTTCATATGAATGGAACGGCCCAAACTCTCAGCAGTGACAGTGAAACACACAATTATCACAGTTGAATCAAGTCGACCGTGCTTGTTTTGAACTTCACTGGCCAACGTCAGTGTCCTGCACACTACACAGGCAAAAATATCTAAGTTAAAAAAGGGTTCTGTTGGATCACATGGAACCAGATTTAAAAGGATTTGGAGCATGTAAAAGAGAAAGCGCGGCACGCTGAGCTGCCTCAGTGTGGAGAGCTTTGTCATGTCTGAGGTCAAAGCTGGAGGCTCTAACAGAAAACACACTGAGAGGCGTCATTTGTCATGTGATTTCATTTGTTTTTGGCCATTCTGGCCACTGTGCTGTTCGCCTCTGGTACTTCAGAACAGGAAAATATGAAGACTAACAACCGACTGGTCGTCTAACAGCGGTGGGCACAGGAACAAAATCATTAGCGAGTGTTCAACGTTGAAGGTTAGGAACGCTCTTGAGTAGTTGGGAGGTCCCGGGTTAACCGCTCTGAAGTGTCATTGTACAATCTGTCCTTGCGTGGTGGAGGACGAACGTCGCACAAAAGAGCTAAGAAAGACGACAAATTTCTAAGAAAAATACATTAACATTAACTCTGCCATTCATTCATCCTGCACAATCATTCACAAGTGCAACTTAGTTGACTTTGTACCATCAGGACCTCCATCTGCTTTCACTGCCAATAAAGGGTCAAGGTTTAATATCCTCTTCTATAATGAAAAATGAAGAAAGTGTTAAGTGTTTGTACAGGAGCCCAGAATGGACAAATCAGACACCGGATTTAAGGAGGGAGATTTTCATGTTTTTATGCTTCCAGAAGGCCATCATAGTTTGGATAGGGTTGTTCAGTCTGATGACGTCTCCCAATAACGCCACTTAATACGACACACTGGTCCTTCAAACTAATCTGTCCCTTTCCACAGTAGTCCCCTGAGATGTTATTGACTCATGGTACGAGAGTGAGTGTCATTTAAAAGCAGCTCCTTTGAAAAGATCACATCTTTTCGTCCACTACGAGAGCAAAGAGATGAAGAGGTTTTCGATATTTTTAAGAACAAAGCGTGTTGAAATCGGGGGGTTGTTTGTGCAAAGCTTGGCTAAAAACAGCAACAGGAAGTTGAGCGGCAGTAGTGACTAAGTGGGCAGCTTGTGATCACTTTCACTCAGTGGGTGGTGGCCTTGGCCTGGACCTTGGCCCTCGGGTGGGATCTCTAACCCGACATGCTGGTAGCAACAGAGCAGAGGCCACACGAGTCACCAGGAAGCCATCTCTGCACCTTTCACAATGAAAATATAATGAGGGCGAGCTGGACTCGGCTCTGTCAGGAGGTCCAAATGCCTGAGCTTGTTTTCGTCTTACAGTCAGCACGGGGAGGGAGAGCGATGGGCTGAGAGGATTAGTCAAAATCCTCGCTGATTTTCTGTTTTCTGCTGGTTAAAAGAGGAGCCAAATCAGAGCCAAATGTCCCAGCCGGCCGCCAAATGAGCATTATGCAATGTCTCCCTGACTGACTGAGGTTTTCAGGGGCTTTTTGTTTCCCAGAAAGGCTTCCAGTTTGGAGATGTAATCCGAAATGATACAGGGGCAGCAATGATGCGCTCCGAATCACTTTAGCCCCCCACAGATCAGTGCTTTCAATGTAAATCTTAAGTTCCTCCGATATGAGCCTCTCCATGACAGATGATGATCAAACCGTTCCGTGCTCCGGAGTCAGTGAGCAGATGCCTGTGGCAAATCAGCAGAGCCCATGCCTCTCATCCCCCATCAGCTCCCGTCCACTTAGACGTGAACAAGCTGTCCTCCCTCTGTACTTTGCTTTTCCTTCCTTCTCTAAAGCATGAGAGGGGATGCATTAACCTTGATTCCGGAGTTTTTTTGCAGAACAACAGGCCGTCGGAGGGAGGACAACAAGTATTGCACAACAGGCAGATCTTATCCAAGGAGAATCAAAGAAATTACCTTTATAGCTATTAAGAAATTAAGTAAATAGTAGTAATAGTAAATAGGTTGCACTGTGGGCCTGACCTTTCCAATTTTTTAATCATCAACACTGGCCAATTGCCTTGATAAATGCTACATAGAGCGCTAAAACTTTATTTTTTCCACCCATTCCTCTTTAGATGACCTGTTTTGTAACCTTTGAACATAAATGGAAGTCCTTTACAATCAAACATTGTCAAATGAGTTCACACTAAGTGTTTTCTTTTGTTGCGGGCCGGGACGATGACGTGATTTTACATCGACGGCGTAATCGCTAAGCTAGTAAACGAGACCGCAGTGAACTTTGTTCTCTGAAACACGAATGAGGTGAGACCCTTAAAGGAATACTTCACCGATTTTCATTTAGCTTTGTATTACTAGAATAGGGATAGAATGTTTGAAAAATTGTGCTCCACAACCGCAGTTTCCCCCCAGTTGAGACCAAGTGTCACTGGTGGGCACGTAACAAAAAAAGAATGAAGATATTTCTCAACTCAGGGGAAACTGCGGTTTGGAAGCACAATTTTTCAAAAAACAAAAAAAACCCTATTCTTGTAATACAAAGCTAAATGCAAATCAGGGAAGTATTCCTTTAAGTTAATTGATTCTCTGTGTCATTAATTATCAAACTGTTACATTTTTATAAGATTTAAGGGGAAAAATAAGACGGCCAAAAGAAATAACCTATATATGGACGTTCTTTCCCATTGTGAACTGTCTATCACAGTCAGACTGACCACAAACAGCACAAGGAAGAATCTGGGAACCATAAAAATTCACATTTTTTACAGTTCTTTGCAGTGAGGCAGCATTCAGCTCATCAGTAGATACTGTACTGATTTCCCCGTGCACGTTCTCTCATCAGGCAGACACACCTGGCCCTCTCTAATGCAGAGTGCTCATTACGCGGAGGTGCCCTTAAACCCCTGCTGCTCGAGTGAATCCGCTCCGTCAGCCAACTGATTAGTTGCCGGAAGCTCTAGCAGCTCTGAGGCCGTCCCACACTCAACACCTGGACAACAAGCAAACTTAGTAACTAAGTGCTTTTGCTCGGCTTCCTGAAACAGCGCGAGTGAAATTACCGTAATAAACACATGTTCGCTTTGACGTTTTTTTTTCGCCCAAACCGTTGCGTGACTACAGTAATGCAACATGCGCTTGTGCAAACGTGACGTCAGCGATGCGCTCGGTTTGAAAGGGTTTAAAACCCCAATTAAGGACTTTTTGGACAAGTTCACTTCTTTTATTTAAAGAGGAAAGAGATGTCTTTGTGAGAAGAAGATATTTTACTGAATTCTCGTCACAAAAAAAAAAACAGACTGGTTTTACATATTTCATTTGACTTGGGTGTGGGGGAGGTTTATTGGAGGAAAAAGGTTCTCCAAATGGCCCTCAATCAGCACAAGTATCTCTGATGTGCAGTTTCTTTCTTGCTTGAAAAGCCTCTCTCGCATCAAATTAGTTAGTGGACTTGAATGTTTTATTAAGGCAGGGAGGTTTTTTTCATTCCGAGCTGCTGCTGCTGCTGCTGTGCAAAAAGAAAAGACTAATGTAGCCGGCGTATGGAGATGAAGAGGCTGAGAGCTGCCATTGAATGCAGAGGTGAGAGCGACGATGGTAATGTCTCTCCTGTAACAATTATTATTCATATTCAATTTAATATGAGAGCGGGGAGACACTGCGCCACATTGCACCGCAGCTTTTATTCCACAAGTGAATCACGGGAAAGAGACAAAGAAAGAAGACACCATCAAGTGACGCCATAGATCAGAGCATATTAGAGGTTATTAATCTGAACCGAGGCTGGTGACATCATCGCCAGACACAAAGAGTAGAGGCGAGATGGATGGATTTTATTTAAGAATTGAATGGAGTCTGTACAAGAAACCTTGTGTGTTCTTTGTATGTGCGAAGTGACTGCTTCCTGTCAAAACAGGCAACTTCCTGTCTAATCAATTTCAAGGCAGTTTGAGGGATTTTTAAATGGGTTAAAAGAATGTTAAATCTTTTGTTCTATTATTCTTATACAACAAAATAGAGTAGGTTAGAATGTGCTATTAAGTTTTTATTTATTTTTATTTGTTATTTGCCACAAAATACAAGGCCAACACTGATATCTTGTGTACGACAACCATTACTACTGTGTGGTGTTCGGTTCCTCCCTCAGACTTCCAATTCTTGTTTCCGAGACTTCTCAAAAGTTTTGACTTGGCCACAAACCCAAAAGTTTTCAGAGAGAAAAACTGCTGTCGTTGGACAAATAACTTGCTTCGTATTCCGTTAACAAAGAGTTACTGCAGCCTTAATGCGGAGGCAAACAACTGTGATGCACATCTGCAAGAGCACGACCTCAGCTCCACCTGCCTAAGGAGATGATTTGGAGCAAAATACAAGGATCCAAGCAGGAAAAAAAGGTATAACTGTGCTCAGCTATATCTACTTTCTTGTGACATTAAATTAGTTATGACGGTGGATATTCTTTGCAGTACATGAAGAAATAGTAAAAAAAAAAAATAACAGATAGCGAAGTCACAAAGGGAAGTGGAGCCAAATGCAGCATTAATTAAAAAACCATTAAATTCTCCCAATAGGAAAAGCTGCTAAGAAGCTCCAGCTTGATTAAGTCTGGACTAAGCTGCCTCCCTTCAGCCTGAAATCTTGTTAAGTCATCGTAGTCATTTTGTTTAACGGCACGTTTTTTTTTCTTCTTCTCCCCTCCCCTGGTGGGATTTCCACATTCCCCTGGACCACGAATCCAAGCGGTTGTGTGGTGTAATTCAGCGGAGACGAAGTGAACGAGCGCAAGCAGCGATCATAAGTTTGACTGAAGAAAAAAAAACAAACCCACACACGCCATGATGGCCGAGCAGTCAGACGTAATTAAATCTCCTGTCAGATACTATTTTGATTCCCGGCTCGGTATTTACTCAGCTGATGGTATTTAAATGAATGTATTACACGCTGGACGCCAGTCCTGAGTGCTGTTGGAGCTGCTGCGGGGTTTTTTTTGTTTTTTTTGCTTTTGCAGCTGGTAGTCATGGTGACAGTGAGGGCAACTACAACGATGAGGAGGGTGTATGTGGAGAAGGTGGAGGAGCAGCTGTAGCCTCCTGGGAAAAGGAGTCATGGTGTGATTAGAGTTTGACTCGGTGTCGGGCCTCTGGCCTGCTCCGTTGGCTCCTCCGGGCTTTTTTCACCTCACAGCCGGTGGTGCGTGTACGTGTGAGGGGTCAGCAGCGGAGGGAGAGGCAGCGCGCCTCTGGCCTCTCTGCACTCACCCCTCTCTCTGTGAGCTTTTCTCTTTCCCGCCACCCCCCTCCACTTTCTCACTCGACAATTCGACCTCACTCCGTGCCAAGGCCGTCGACTCTATTATTCAACATCCCATCCATCCTTCACGCAGAATTCCCGTCTCCCAAGTGTCACAAGACACAGATGCTCTGATACAGAAGTTTGCTGAATATATATTTATATATATATGAATATATATATATATATATATATATATACATGTATATGTATATATATATATACATATACATATATGTGTATATATATATATATATATTTACATATATATGTATGAATATATATATACATATATATACATATATATATATATATATACATATATATACATATATATACATATATATATATATATATATATATATATATATACACATACATAAATATATATGATGATGGATATGAATGAACGTGATCCCGAAAAGGCGGCTCATACATTTAGATAAAGACAAAAAAACACAACGCCAAAACACAATTGTGATGCATCATATTCTCATATTGTAACAAATCAGTTTGATAAAAGTTTCGTTAAAGAGGCTTTTTCCGGGAAGCTTTGCCGCAGTCAGCATAATATAAAAAAATAACAAACCCCCTCCCTTTACCTTTAAATACAAAAAAAAAGTGAATTTCATGAATAATAAACCGGGGGGGCATTAAAATAATGCAGCGCATTCGTAATGTACCTAATTCTGTAGGTCGTGACCATACACCATATTCTTATTTTAAAAAATAACACATGCTTCACGGCAGAACTGAGAGTATTTGCCTCCAGTCTTTCATAGAAGCTCTGTCTGTATTTTAGGTTTTATAGTAATGTAGTTTTCTCTCTACACAGGTCTGTATCTGTCTGTCATCGCGTGGTCCCGTGTTAACAAAAAACGTTATGTACATGGAAGCATTTTCTTCGCTAGCAAACTATGAGCCTAGCCTATTTCACAATATCCAGTGTGAAAAGAGCAAAACGTCATTTCTGACAACACGAGATATAAAGTATATTTGGCAAATTAATTATAAAAACAATGTTATACATGTATTTTAAAAAGGTTTTCACCCTCCCAAAAATATCCCATCTTTGGGTCCCAACCCAGTCTCTGGAAATGACTGCAGGTTATAATAGCATAATAGCAAAGAGCAAGGGGGCGATATGGTGGAGCAGTGGCTTGTACTGTTGCCTCACAGGAAGAAGGTCAATGGTTTGAATCCCAGTTTGAGCAAGGGCCTTTGTGTATGGAAATTGCATGCTCTGTTTGTTCAGATATCTGTTCCTTTTCAGTTCCAAATATACAAACTAGAAGCACTCGGGCATTTTGAAGTTAGTGCCAAGTTAAAAACAAGATAGTTGTCTTCATCGTCCTGGGAGCTGAATGACAGCTTAACATGCTCATAAATCTTCAATAAATGATTATGCTTGCACTGTCTCGAATCATCACAGAATTAGGTTTTGACACATGTTTTTGTTTTAACAAACGCACGATCAGACTAAACATGAACACAAAAATGTCTTTTTCTGTGATTTGACAACAATTGTTAACAAATCTGTTGCCACTGATTGCTCTCTTTCACTCTCTCCACGGCCACATTGTTAAATTGGCTCCTGATAAGAAATCCAGCAGCCAGCTGGGGAGATCACAGTGACACACACACACACACACACACACCTATCCTCCATCAGCCATCAGCCCCTGGCTTGCTCCCTGTGTGGGACATGTCACTGCTCTCCTCTTGCCAGATTAGTTAAGCTCTCTATCCTCAGATATGCTGCTCTTGCCTTCTCTCCTCTTCACCCTTCCTGTCCTGACCCACTCTGGATAACATACATCAGCTTGAATTCACGGTCTGGGCTGGTGCTGTTGGACTTCTGCCGCCAGTATCTCACCAAATGCCACCTCTCTGGCACCGGAAAAGGGTTGGCTGACATTTTCGTAATGATGCTTTTTCCCCCCTGAAAGCACTTTGTTGGTGGCATTGCCAGCTCACTGGAACAAACACTGCTCCAGGACTCTGACCTGGACTCCACTAAATCTCCTGAAACGTATAGTCCTTGTCTAAATCAGCTAAGCACAAGCCTGGTACAACACAAATACACATTTTCTTATATATGTATTGAGTTGAACGTGAGAATTAAAAGATATAGTTCAAGATTTACAGACAGCAGCTGGATAAAATGAAAAAGGGGGGATAGTACTCTTTTAAAACGGCTGATTGTTGTGCTTCGCAATTCATCTTAACTTCGAGGAAAAAAAAGAAAAAGAGGCTGGAATCCAAATTGACTTGCAGTTAAAAGACTGTGAGGATCAATCACTCGGTCAGGAAGATAAATAAACAAAGATGGAGTCTGCAGCTGAGGGGCAATAAGACAGAATTCTGCTGGTTCACTGAATCAATTTGTCAGTATCAATTTAGACTTTTTGCATATGTTAATGCTGCAGCTGTGCGACTAACTGGGGATAAAAAGTATTTTACATTACAGCAGTTATAGCAGCAATAGAATTTGTGAGTGTGTTGCGAGGAGAGGGCGTGGGATCAGGGGAAAACACAACCAACAAATACATCCATACGTGTGGATCAGTGTAGATCAACTAGAACAAGAAAACGCAATAATCATCTAGAACAAATGCTATAATATTTTATGCTACAATTTGATCTCAAGTGGACCGGACCAGTCAAATAATAGCATAATAACCTGTTAAAGACAAGCAATTTCAACAACATTATGACTAAGTTAACAATTTACAGGTGTCTGTAACTGAAAAATCTAATATTTCACAATTTCAAATTCAAATTCATCCTAGGGGCCAGATTGGACCCACAGGTTTGAGACCCCTGATTTACATTGTTTATGTAGAAAATTAAAATGGGCTATGTCGCTGGAGCAAATAACACACAAGGACCAGCTATCTGTCTACAGACTTCCCTCGCAAAATCAGCCCAGCATCCGCACCCACTCACCGCTCCATGGACTCCCAGAGAAGCTGAGCTTCCGTGGAGGTGACGTTTTTCCCAACACCGTCGAGCTCACCGCAGTGAAATAATAAACCTAGTCTGTGTCGTCCCACAGAGAACAGTTGAACACAGTACATGTCTGATGACATTTTAGAGGAAGCTGAGCTTCCCTCAATTCCCTGTCTTATAATATAGCCGCTCTCCATGTCTTTGTCGGTGGTTTCCTTTTGTTTTCCCTTTCATTTGTGGAAATACGGACTCTGAGAATATGACCTTCAATTATTCATACTTGGAAAAAAGATGATGATGACGACATTATTCATCTGCTCAAACCTAAAACACTGTACACAGCTGCTCTCAACCTGTTCTAAAACAAAACATCCACCCACGACCAAGACTTCTTCTTAGTGTCTTGTCATCACTGTGCGGTTGCAAGGCAACCATCTTAGACTGTGGATGTTTCAGATAAAACACAAAAGAGGCTGCAGAGATGCTGGTCAGTGGATTGTATAATCTTTGAACCGTTTCTACTGTTTTTAAATCGGTCTTTTTTCTTCCTTGGCATTGCACACTGAGTTTGTGCTGTGTATGTTTTTGCTTCACACTTTAAATGTGCGTGTTGTGCTCTGTTTTGTCTTTTATCTTTTTTAAACGTTTGCTTTTATATATATATATATATATATATATATATATGTATACATACATATATATATACATACATATATATATATATACATATATATGTATATACACACATGTATGTACTTCTCTTTGTACATCACCTCATATCAGAAAACGTGACCTCTCCGCTCCGACTGCTAATAAAAGATCATAAACCTAAGACAAACAGAAAACCTCTCCTCCGACTTCACCTCATCAGCTCATCTGATGGTCCCACTGCGCACAATCTTAACGACGTCATTAACGCCATAATGGCCATTGTTTTATGGTAATTATCCGCGCCGTGCTATTGAAAGGGCTCCTTGTTCTGATGTGTGCCGAGCTCATAAATAAAGGAGCAATAAGACTTTATGAAGAGCTCTCTGTGGCCACTAAAGTGTTTGTGTTGATGGAGCCACGGAAGCTGCCAGGTCTATTCCGACAGTGTGTGTATCTGTGTGTGTGTGTATTAACGGCCCAGTTCAAACCTGCTATTCACATCGGTGATCTGATCACATGTGAAGGACTGTTCACACCTGCCTCTTCCTCGCACCACATGAGACCAGATTTGGTGTACACACCCTTTATTCAAATGAAACACTTGTGTATCTTTTTGCCAGAATAAAAATTCCGTCAGAAAGGAAGAGAGAGAGAAAATAAGTGATGAAACGAGACCAAGGTGAATCAAAGCCCTACTCGTGCTGCTGTAACATGAAAATAGTTTAAACTATTAAAACTCCTTCGACAGTCAGTGTTCATGTTGTGGCAGAGGCTGTACATACATTAAGTGCTGATTAGTGGGCAGCCCATGGCCAAGTGGAAAGGGAACTTGGCCGGTAGGTTGCCGGTTTAAGTCCCAGGTCAAGGGCTGGGTGACCCAATCCCCATTGTTTATTGTTACTTGGATGCTCAAAATTGACCCTAGTGGGTTGCGTCAGGAATCTCCAAATCATGTGTGCAAATTAGACGTCAGCTGAGAACCCGGTCCCTAATTCATCCTGAGGAGAGATTACATTCATGCAGTTTAGGAACAACACCTACATGCATTCAGGACGAATTAGACTGAAGACAAGTCAGTCAGCATGTCCAACTGAGGACAAAAGCTGCGTCTACATTGAGTAAAAAATCGGAATTTTTGGGTGGGTCCGCAGCTGCAGGAAGGAAATGACTTTTAAGTCCATGTAATCTGCCCAAAAGTGACATTCAACATCAAGGTGGATTGGTGTTACTGGCACAGTGTGACAATCAATGAGCCTCCTGTTCAGTGACAAACTCTATTAGCACCTGAGAGCAGAGGAGGTTTAGAAAAACCCTTCGCTGCTCTCTTTAGCAGCTCGTCCTTCCTTCAGTGCTAGGTTAAACTTAATTGAGCTGCGAGGTGGAAAGGGTCATCTGAGAAGTCCACTGTTGCCAAAGTAAAAAATCTTTTTTTTTCTCTTTTCAGCATGGACAGCGTTCAATGGAGCAAGTGCAACGCATTCTTTAGAACAAAAGATGAGCAACTTTTTTTTGGGATTTTTAAGTACTCAATGCTTCAAGTAATGTTTTGTATAAAAAGAGTTTAATATTAACTATTGGTCAGTCGATTGAAGCTTGTAGCTTTTAGCCCTGTCCAGATCAGAACAATCCATAAGTAAATAAGAAGCAATGTTTTGGGAAAACATGACGTAAGTGGTTATTATTTGATAGTTGACAAGTTGTTGATTATTTTAGTGAGTAATATTTCGCATCGTGCCCTTTGCATCTATCTCGCTGGAGGACATTTTGTGACGCGATGGACGCAAGTTGCCGTATTTTAAAATCTTCGCCAAACTCGAGCGACAGACAGACTCTATCGCAGACATCGCGCCGCTTGGCCCGGCCAACACGGAAGTCGTGTCTCTGCATCGACTTTGTGTGTGAACTTGTCAACATGTGCGACATATTTGCACCAAGTCCGGTGTGAACGCAGCATGAGAAGCGCATCGGGGCTATCTGAAGTAGATATGAAGTCGTCCAGCAGAGGGGGCTGTGGGCTGTAACCTGCAGAGTTAGCGCACACAAACACCTGTCGCTTACATTTGTCTCCTCACAGCAGTAATCAGCAGGAAGTGGGATGATTTACGATGCAGTTCAGCTCCACGGTGACAAAAACACGACGCTCTCAGCAGTTGATTTTGTCGTCAATTTTTGTACAAAGGTCAAACTCGGCCTCTTGGCTGTAGAACACAGACTTTCGCTATCTAGAACTTTCAATACTGTCCTTACCTCTTACTGTAATTGAACTGTTTATGCTCTCAAACCTTAGTGGAGCCTGTGGGGAAACCTCGACGGTCAAAACTGCTTAGTCATGATGCTGAGCTGGCCACGAGCCTCAGCTGTACGATCAAAGCCTGTCCAAACACATTGGTAGTACATTCACACACACACACACACACAGACACAGAGTGTGTTTGTTGTTTTGGCAGTATATCAAACCAAAGAATGATGATCTTGTATGCTACTGGGTTTCTGTGTGTGTGTGTGTGTGTGTGTGTATTCCTTGTCAGGTAAAGAGGAAACGTGCTGCAGTTACCAACAATAGGATTAGTCCCACTTTCCCTTTGTTTCCTCTGTACATGCAAACACACAGCATGGGCTGTGTGTGTGTGTGTGCGTGTGTGTTTTAAAGTGTGTACTTCCAAGTAACATCCTCACCACGCACTGATCCTTCAAAACAGAAGTTTTCATTGACAGAGCCAGGAAAGTTTGGCTGCCCACAATCCCCCGGATTTCCCGTTTAATTGAGGGGAAAACTTTCTTCCTGGCTAAATTTAAGTGTGCGGCATTAAAGAAATCAGAGAGCGGTCCAAAAAAATACAAATAAAAACACGGAAAAGGAACATTTCGGAAACACCTAATGGCGCCACGTATTACAGCCTGTTGTAAGTGAACCGACGAGCCAGTTTCCCAGTGTCTTATCTGTGGGAATATGAACTGTTGTTCTAAAGGGCAATGAACACTTCACACCACGTTAAAAGCCCAATTTCTCCACTTTATATCCGTCCTTCATCTCAGTCTCCACAGGGGAGGTGTAGAGTGGAGGTTAAAGCACTGATGAATGTCCAATAATGAAAGTTCCTTTCCTAACTTCCTTTTCTCTCATTTCTCATTCAGTCCTTTTCATTACCTGGTCTCTGTTTGTTGCTGCAATACCCATTTTGGCCACAAGATGATAAAGTGACCCTTTTTCCTGTCTAAAAAAATCGAAATCACTTGTTTTCAACCGGGCTATTTTGATTCCTATACACAAAACACTTTCACCCGGAACTAGGATATCGTTGAGATTACATTTTATTTCATTTTTATTTGTCTGAATTTTGATTTTTCTCACTTTCTGACATCTTCTCTTCTCATGACATAATAGATATTGATTTTTTCTTGACGTCTTGATGTTTTTTCTCCAATACTTTATGCAAACCTCTGCTGTTTTTCCTCGTCTTTGTATTGCACTGTGCAGTCCAGAAACCAGAGTGACCATGTGGGAAGTAGTGAGGCCATGGAATTGGGATAAAGAAAAAGACGAAGCAGAAAAGCGAAAGGAGGACATCGTGTTTGTTGGTGAGGACACTTTTGTCTGGTCCTCACATCTTTAAAGGCCTTTTTGGGGGGGTTAAGACCTGATTTTAGGGTTAAAATTGGGTTAAGGTTAAGGGGTTAGTGTATGCATTACGTCTATGAGTGTCCTGAGTAAGAATGCCGCGTGATAATGTGTGTGTGGACGGATTTAGATAGTAGGACAACCTTCTCCAGGTCTGAAATCTCTGCCAACTATTGTTTCCTGGGGGGATACGTTCAGAGTTTAGACAGAAGTGAGTCTAGAAGGAACGCTCAATCTCTCACCATCATCCTCTCCCTCCCTCCCTCACTCTCACTTTTTCCCTCTCTCCTTCTCCTTTTCCTCCAGCTGTGTGCAGTTGTGGATTTGTGTTCCTCCTCACAGGAACAATGTTTGAGGAAGTGGGAAACGTCTTCCAGATGGCCCGAGCACATGGGCCTGTTAAGCTGCTGTGTGAAAGCGATCTGGCTTCCGTATACATGGAGCCGTGCCTAAAACACACCTGGATGTGTTCTGCGTTGAATGCTATCTATGCAGCAGATTGTGCACGTATGTATAAATGTATATATATGTGTATATATATGTGTATATATATATATATATATATATATATATGATCACATGCTGGCACGGCCGTCTCGTTTTCCAGTTCATTTCAGGTCTAATCAGATCGTAAGCCGAGTTTCTTGCACATCTCCATCCTACTCACATTAATATTGGCAATCGTGCTGTTATTGGACGGTGTGCAAACTTTCCATGTCTGGCTCATCAGTGGTACTGGCCATCAACGTGTAAAATGATACTTCATAATCCCGTTTTGTCGGCCATTTCTGGTTGCGATACTGCATACCGGCTTTTAATGTAAAATCAAGAAGATGAAAAAAAAAAAAAACCCGCTGTAAAATAGGGTTATATTTATTTCCCCCCACTGCATTTTTGGTCTCTTTGATGTCTATCTTATAGTCTGCTTTGCAAATCAACTGTTTTATGAATTTACTTTATTAAAACTTCAGGAATAGGAATACATTTAATTTAGGAAAAACAATTTGGAGGCTAATAAAGTGACCTTAAAGTGAGTTATGATGGAAATGTTAACAGCGGTGCACTTTTTCATTTTTAATAGTGTAAATACAACATCTGTGTGTCCTCACAGAAACTAGGAGAGCGCTACAAGAACAAGGTCAACGTCGTCTGTGAGAAATTATCATAAATGTTTTGTCTTTATATGAAAACCACGGACTAAATAAAAGTGGCTTTCTGACTACGAGTCATTTGGCCTGATTCAGAATTCTATACAAACTAACGTAATTACTGGTAATCTTGCTTATTTCATTTCAAATGTACTCGGATTAAAAGTCCAGTGGGTAAGAAACAGTGACATCTAATGGTGAAACAGTGGATTGTAGCAAATAGAGGACTCACTACACTCACTCCTCTCTTTTCTTTATGTCATTAGCCCCTTTTCCACCAACAATTCCAGTAACTTTTATTACAAGGAACTTATTTACTCGGGCAAAGTAATGACTGGTAATTCTCTCATGAGAGGGTGCATCGTAATTTGCATCCAAATTACTCACACTTTCATTCCGTCTGGGGCGCAAAGACATTTAGAAAGAATGATGCGCGCTTTCACGACAGCGTCTCTACAAGTCTCTAATAACACCAGAAAAAGTCGCCTCTAGAGTTCCTGGTTAATCTGAAAAGTCCCTCGTTGCGAGTAGATGTTTCTTTCGAGGGAAAGTTTTTCCTCGGATAATTACAGTGGACGCTTCAAAATGCAAATCAAACTCTCCGAGTACGTTTGTCCATTCAGGCTCCTGTAGAAACATGGCGGTGCAAGATGGCGCCCTCTGTGAAGCAAGACCCTTGCGTAAAGTACATACAAAATGCTTATACCAAGGCCAAACTACAATTTATGCCAATAAACCCTCCTGTTACACCAATGACGTATAAATGTGAAGTCAATTTATTCTTCTTTGCTAAAAACGAAACGATGCAAACGGTCCTCAGTCAGGATTCGGGTCTACAAAATGTCGCCACTTCCCTTTGCATCCTTTTGTAAATGTTCCACCGAGATCTCTGGCAGAACCCTGCAGGCCTGTAGTCTGGTTCCACATCGGTCCACTTGTGTTTGGAGAGCACACTCACTTCCTGCCATCTCAGGCAGCAAGCAACGCTCTCTTGGGTGCTGCCTCTCTCTCTCTCCCTCTCTCTCTCCCCCCCCCCCCCCCTCCCTCCATCTCTCTCTGTCTCCAGGCTGTGAAATATGCATGCATGAGGGAAGCGATGAGGTGGTGCAGTTTGGTTGTGCAGGCATGAAGGGAAGATGATGCTCTGGATTAAGTATTTAGAGCACGCCCCCCCCCCCCCCCCCCCCCTCCAGATCATCTGGACTGAGGTAGAGGTGCCGGCAGGACCGCGTGATAAGGGAGAAAAACAGACAGAATCAACCTGTGAGATGGGAAATAAACGGGTGGAAGTGAGGTGAAGAGGAGAGGCAGCGAGGGAATGAGGCACACTGACCTGATTAGGCCCAAAAGCACATGTTTCTACTCTGTGGCTCTCTCACTCTCCTGCTTTATTTTGAGGAAATGTGATCTGGACTCCAGGGAAGGCTAATCATCAACACATTTGTAATGGTGGCATAACATGTGCACACTCACCCACTTCTGAAATAAAGTAATTAAGGCGTCATCTATGTGGGAAGTGAGCTGTGCTACTGCTGCAGCCAATTAACCTAAAACAAAAAAGAAAGAAGAAAGAAATAAAAACCAGCCTCGATACAGTGAAGCAAACTAAAACAGAGAAGTCGCGCAGGTTAATGAGCAAAGTTTCTCTCCTGGCGTGCATTGAAGTTTCACACCGTGGATAAATCCACTCGTGTACTCGAGGATTCCTGTATATATTAAGTCACAGCTCAGTACGCGACGAACCTTAGGGCAAAAACTTCACGCGGTGAAATTTACATAAGTCGGTGCACAGATGCAAATAGAGACAAGGGCGTGAATTCCAAATCACTGAAATATTTAATTAACTGTATCCTCGTTGTGCATCAATTTCCAAAGTGTCAGTTTACGCTTCATCAGTGATAAATGTCAGCAACACCGGATACTATCTATTATAACCCGTCAGAATTTTAACTGAAGACATTTGCTGCTTTTAAAATATCTTTGATAATAATAATGAGTCAATATGCTGATGACAATGCCGTGTATTCCTCAGCAGCTCGTTTTACAGTAAATTGTAAACACAACCAGACTGATGTCGTTTTTCAAAGTAAAAGACAAAGCATGGGACTCGAAATGTGGGCTGAATCACTATTCTCATTTGAATAACGGGATTACTGTGTGCTATTTGTGCCGTATACTGTGTTTCCTTCAGACTGTAGAATATGATGTGTATTTTACATGAGCTCTATTACTTTTAAGTTATTTACTGTCTATTCTTTTTGCATGTTTGACAATTATGGTTGTTATTTTAATGTCCTCGCCTGTAACTTGTAAATTGTGCTGCTGCCCGTCTTGGCCACTCTTACAATGAATAATAATACAATTGGTGGTCATTAGCAATTAGTGTAAATAGCAGTAGCACGTCAGCCAAAGAAAAAAAACATCTGAGGCAACATCAGCCGCTTCTGGTGCAACCTGTGTGAATACTCCACCTCTGACTGAACCTTTGGTTGTTTTATTTGCATTCTGGGTAATGAGATGCATGGATACAGTCAGTGTGGCAGGCTGCAGACTGAATGTGAAGCAGCTCAGACTCCTCCCTCACGTTGCCGCACGGAGGATAAGAATCCAAACATCTCGGCACAGAGCTGGAGACACACGGGAGGCCCTCCGAGTGACACGGAGTGCATTTTCCCGTTGAATAAATGCATGAATTGAAAAATTCCCTTCCCCCGTTTGCGTCTTCTGACTGAGTCGCTGCCGAATCTGTTTTGCCGTCCCGCCGGTTGATACGCGTGTGGTTTCAAAGAGAACTCACCAGTAACAACACGCACTGCAGAGTCAGCAAGGAAGAGCTCAGGGTTAAATGCTATTATTCTTTTTAACCGCTTATTGTCATTTGAATCTTTTTGTAGAATTTTGGTGAAATATCCAACTGCAATTTCTCTTAAATCCAAGCGTTAGAACAAGATTGACTCTGTTTATTGTGGATTTAAAGAAGAATAGTCTACCGTGTTTGCATGCATGTAGTTAACTGAACACTGCCCGTAGGTGTGAACGTGCGAGTGATGGACAGGGGGCGACCTGTCAGCTGGGATTGGCTCCACTGATCCGTGACCCTCATGTGGAGGATAAAGCGGTAAACAAAGGGTGAATGAGTGTGTGTTTGTGTGTGTGTTGCATGTAGGACACTTCCAGTTGCAGGATTTTTCATCATCAGTTACTTTATAATTCAGTTGACCCCCAAAGTCTGCTTAAACGAGGATGATTGGCCGTTTCCAGTAAAAAAATCTATTTAAAAAAAAAATATATATATATATTGTTATGAGAAATATGTGTTCTCTTCTCTTATATCAATTACTGCTTTGCTGTTATTATGACCCACTTTTCCCCCCAAAAGAATCATCAAAGGCTCGACAATCTCTGTGATCACTTATCATCTCTGTGATTGCTCTGCTTCTTGAGCTTCAGCTTTAAAAGAGCCGCTTTGTTGGGGGGGGGGGGGATAAAAAAAGGACAGACTAGAAGAGAGAGACACAGAGAGAGAGAGAGAGCAAGGAGATGAGGATTTTGGAAGGGCTGATGAATCTGTGTGAAGTGTGATGCCCCCTACTGTTCAGTGTGCAAAGAAGCCCTGGAGGCTTTTTTCTGATTCACTCCACTCCCCGCGATTTCTACCCCCTCTGCTCTTGCCTCTATTCGGCCGACTTCTCGCTGATGCACCGAATCCCACAGACAATGTACAATCACACTTAAGTGCAATAAAAACACAAACACACAGACACGGGTATCCACCGTAAACACGAGCTCTAGAGCGGGCCGAAGTAACACGTGCAGACACAATTATACGCAGCCAGATGTATTTAAAAAAATGCTAATTTTCCCTCATACATAGGAAACATGTACACACACACACACACACAGAAAAAAAAATATTTTCACACAGCCCTGTTCCAGTTTTCCCCTCTTTTTGGCATTGGAGGCGAGTGAATATCAATCAAACTGGGCGCGCGGTTATGGTTGATTGGGTAGCTTAGCATATCCGACAGTCGAACATATGCGGCGCATACATCAGCCGCATTTGTGGAGGTGCGGCGCCGATGATCCCCCGCGCGTACACGTACTGGCCTGTCAGACGATCGCCAGACGGTCTCCTCGTCTATGAGAGAGCAGTGAAGCCCCCAACACCACCACCCCACCACCCCACCACCCCGAGTGTGATAGTTTTCAGCCGTTGATGTCTCTTAAAAACATGTGTGAAGATGGCATGAATTATAAATACCTCCCTGACTGTCACATCAGCATCCTCAGTGTGTGTGTGTGTGTGCGTGTGATTACTGCAGGAGTAAACGGACCACGTGCGGCGTATCAGTCGGGGAATTTTTAAAGCTGTAGTGCGGAACATTTAAATATTAATGGCCGTTGGATTCCCGAGCGCTGCCAGACGAGTTCACGGAATGCTGCTGAAGACTATAAGCCCCGCACAACTCTCTCACTGTGTGTGTGTGTGTGTAGCAAACACACTTCCAAGACAATCACTTCCTACGAAATCCTGTCTGAGAGTCCATTCTGAAAACCAGTTGCCAAGACTTTACAGATAAGATCTATCAAAAGAACATATAGACAATATTAGATGCAATATTCATGAGCCATAAATGTGACCTCAAACAATTCTCGAGTGCATCTCATCTGCAGCACATCAAAAAAGGACGCTGGGCGATAGACGGTAAGACAAATCTCTCTTGGCAGCGCAAGACGTGCATTTTTCAGGAATGAGAAGCCTCAAAGACGCGGATTTCTCTTCGCTGACATTGAAAGTCGCCGTAAATCAAACTATTATCCATCACATCACAAACTGATGCCACAGACTCCCTGATATGCGGAGCTCTGTGCATCAAGCAGAGAATAAGAAACACATGTACGTGAGCATTCGCTGCCAAAAAGAAGAATCAAAAAAGGTCCTGAAGTATTTCTGAGGCTCGAGTTCTCATGGTCGTTAGTCCTCAACACGGTTTGGTAATGCAGTGGAAAATCCCTACATCTCTGCCTGATCTAAAAAGCACCCGTTTATTCAGGTGCAATATCCATATTTGACCTTTATTAAGAAGTTGGCGACGATATAAGGTTTGGCAAATATCTTATTCAAGCGGAGAGAATATTATCCTCATCCGTCGACATCACGGCTGAGCGGTCGAGGCTAGTGAAGAGAAATATGGCCGAAAGCGCCAAATAAAAATGGGCCAATGAAAAGTTTGAGAAGTGGATTCCTATGTGATATATACATATATACATATATATGTGTGTATATATATATATACATATATATATATATATATATACATACACACACATATATGTATATATATATATATAGATATATATATATACACATATATACATATATATATCACAAAGTGAGAAAAAACTAGGTCATAGAACACAACGTCCGCGAGTTTTGGTGATTACTCAGAAATCCACAGGGGGCGATAGAGGCTCTGCACTGCAGCTTTAAACAGATATGCAACTACAACACACACACACACACGTACACAGTGGGACATCAGAAGTGTTGTGCTCGAGGTATTTCTTCTTACTCCGGAGCGCAAGTCTGTTTTCTTTCTGTACTTCTTGTCAGCCAAAGCACAGCAAAGCAACACCGTTATTGACCAGTGGCTGAACACACGGAGACTACAGAGAGCAGCGCACAAACGAAGTATGACCTGTTGCCAACAGGCAGTTTCACATGGATGAGTCCCTTCCCAGAAAGCCTCAGGTACTCCACAGGTTGTCTCCCACGTCTTCCCTCCCCTCCCTTCACAGAGAACGCTACCATCACAGGACGAATGTGGGGCGCAAGGGGAAGAGAAAGGGGGGGGGGGGGGGGGGGGGGGTTGTTTGGCTCGCTTTCATTAGCTGTGTTATAGCGCCGGACCTTGGGCCAGCCATAACAGACTGAGGGACAGACATGATGGTGTATCAAACAGCGATAATAATAAAAGAGCCAGCGCTGACGCCAAAGCCTGGGGACAGACAAAACTCCCCACAGCATGCTGGGAAAACACAGACATAGCACGGAGTGCGGTTATGGTTTTTACGATTTAAAAGGTACAAGCTGGAAAACTATACATGGACGAGCCGGTGTTGTGCTTTGAAGTAAACACAGGATGTTTAAACTTTGGACACACATGGTATGGTTTGGGCTGGACTGACATTCTTGACCAATGGGGGTTTTTAACAAATTGTCAAAATTCCAATACTCCATGTTCCAGGTAGATAGGTAGAGAGAGAGGTAGAGAGAGCGATAGATAGATAGATAGATAGATAGATAGATAGATAGATAGATAGATAGATAGATAGATAGATAGATAGATAGATAGATAGATAGATAGATTAATCTCCAACATTTTAGCAAAGACTTCACTTGAAATGAGGTTTGAACCATTTGAAAATATATAAATCATGTGTTAATCAGTGTTAATATTTTGGCAGCGACTGCGAACAAATAAATGTTCAGGGCTCCGATTGTGAAACTGCAGTGAGTCAGAGAAGGTGGTTTCTAATCTGTCCTGGGGATGGATTGCATTCATGCATCATCAGGAATGTGACCACATGCATCTCCTCTGAGGGTGGTTTTTATCATCAAATTTGAGAATGCATTTAAGATTGATTTGGTGCGTTCAGACTCCACATCTGATGGAATCGCTATGGAAGAAGAACGGATGGTTGAACAGGTTTGATGTAGGTTTCTCAATCCTGGTCCCCGGGACCTACTGCCCCTGCATGTTTTAGACATTTCCCTGCTCCAACACATCTGATTCATAGACATCAAAAACGTGCAGTGCAGTGGGTACCAAGGACCAGGGCTGAGAAACACTGCTATAGACTACAGGTGATCTAAAAGCTTCTCAGTTCAGTTACTGAGCTGCCCTGAGAATCTTTACTTCTCTCTTTGCTGTTAACTTTCCCCCCTTGTGTGAAACCTGGCATCTTGATCTACGCCACCTGACAGGGCAAGGCGGCAAACTATTCATCTTCCCTCCATCTCCTCCTCCTTTGATCCTGCAGCCTTGGGACTTCAAAAACCTATAGTCCAGCGGATTGTGGCAGTCCACAGCGCACCAAAGTACAGAGGTATATGTTTAAGACCCATCATCACATAGGCAGCGATATGCCATATGGGCCCCCCGAATGGAAACTTGCTAATTTCATGGTAATGTTTTCCGTTGGGACAACAATGCAAACAGACAGTTCTTCTGCCTCGGACACTTTAAAGTCAATTCTGATTAAATTCAACCGTTTCCTCGTGTTTTTCTTTGCGTCTCGAGCGGCGTGTCCAGCCGTGAGTGCGAAGCATATAATTCACAGACTGCCAACAATTAAAACATCAACAAGGGCAGGATGAAAAATATGTGCATTATTCATATCTGTCCTCTAGGGAGACATGCAGTCAGTGCTAATGAGAGGCTGAAGCTTTGAAGTCGTGGAGTCCTCAGTGTGGTGGTGAATGGCATGAATTAAGTGACGCCATCAGACCCGTTTTGCTCCCGGCAAACGTCGTCGAGACGGATCATTTTAGCCAGTGTTACGAACCCTGTTATGAGTTTTGTTTTTTTTCTACTCTGTGGTTTAATTACAAAAATTGGACGATAATTAACTCCACCTTCAAAATGACAAAGTCAGGCTCAGCTACATAACAGCATCCCGGGAGGTGGTACGGGGAGATGTAAAATAAAGCGGGCTATTAATAATCCATGAGGATATATGCACAAAAAAAACAAGACACAGTTGTTGTTTGATGCGGTAAACTGGAAGCTCTGCTCACTCTCATGTTGAAGAGCAGCGGAAAGTGTTATGGCAAAGAGCGGATTAGCTAAATAGAAGAAACTCTGCCAGCCAGACTTGACCCCGTTCCCTGGCACGACGTTGGCCCGTGCCGGCTTTCACTGTGCCCTGCTGATACACTATCTGCTCAAACAGATGCACGCGGCGGTCTCGCAACGCCGCACTACGGTCCCCCTCCACTTTACTCATAGCTGCCTGCTGATGTTTTGTCCGTCCTAGCACTGCGCATCACCCTTGTCTCCTTGAAGGAGCACAGCGGAACCAGCGCTGGCTCTGACCTCGGCGATAAACGGAAAGCTTGCGTGACTCTGAGGCCAGACAGGACATTTAGACATCCCCAGCGAGAGCGAACGTCGTGCAAAACATTTGGCCTACCTCCACAGCGAGCTCTCCAGCACCTTGGTGGAGTCAGCATGGTAATACTTGGTCAGGATCAGGATGACCTACAAAAAAAGAAGGCGAGACATTAGTTATACATTCACACACGTGTTGGGGATGCGATGAGAGCATCCGCCGTACTTTAAGCAGAAGCAGCGGGCGTTTCTTTTCACCCTCAAGCAAAGTGTTGTTGAAGAAACCACCCTTTATGTGCGATTTAGGTGTCGCGTTATGTGCGATTGACGTGCGACGTGTGTCTTGGTCCCTGCAGCATAAGGGTTCGAAAGCTGCCCTACGTCGCTCCTCGAGTCATTTTAAAATATCACTCACCCATTATCTCCTTGGCTGTAATTATGTCACTCAAAACACTTGCATTCAAAGAGACACTTCACGTAACTTTTTTTAAAACTGAAACAAATGACAATCAACCCGCAGAGAATCACCGTCTTACTATAATGAGACGCCACAGAGCTCGAGACAATTTTCACTTTAAGGTTTTATACCAAGCAGCATGAAGCACTCCCCCCCCCCCCCCACAGCCAAATTCTCTCTTCACCACTTGTCAAGCATGTACCTGCAGAAAAAAGGTGCATCCAGTGCCACTCTACGTCTGCTGGACATACAAATAAAGAGCTTTAGGCTCATGCATTCGCTGTATAGTCCATATTGAGATTACAGATTACTCTGTTCTGAATCTGAGTACTGAATGCAGATTTCTGAACCAGCCCCCCCCCCCCCAAAACAAAAACTTGGTCCATTCCACTGCAGGCTACTTTTAGCTTAGCAAACAGAAAACGGAGCATGTCACAGCTCTTATTGCTCTTGTGTTTTCTCATGTTAAAAAGCTAGACATTGAAAAAAAAAAGTGGTCAATCTATAAGCTGCAACGTCAACTAATCGATCCTCGAAAGCGTGTATCATTGTTTCATATGACAACGTTTGACCAAACGAATAATGCTATAAAAAAAAAATACTACTGCTCTGATTTTAAAAATCCATGCAGTACATGCTGTAAAATAGAAAAAAAAAAATATTAGTAAATACCTAAATAAACATAAGGATGTATTATTCATACAACCAAAGGGGGCACAAAACCCCTTGCGTGTACACTGGATCAGAGACTCGCGCCTTTCATATTTCAGAAAACTCCTGTTCTTGACAGCGAGGCCTGCCGGGAATTGCGTTGCCATGGAAAGAGAGGCAGTGGGTCAGGCAGGCCTCAACATGTGATTGACAGGCTGGTTTGCAGCTCTAGGAAATTGAGTGAGGAAAAAAAAAAAAAACAAGGTCTTTGCCTGCAGGCAAAGGGGAGTTCATTGGCCAAGGGTCCCACCTAGAGGCAGCTGCCAACAGCGGGTTGTGTTGGAGGTGGCTTCTCCCGGGGAGTCAAGTTGCAAGCTCTGTGCAATATGGACAGTCCTGATGCATGTTAATACGCCACCATCCTCCGTGGTGACAGTATTTTTACCTCACATTTTTGTCTGAGCATCAAACGTGTTTGTAATCATAAAGAGTTTTCGTGGCCCTGATAGACAGCTAAGAAGGTCAGGAGGTAAATATGTCATTGATTTGTTTTTCATTTAGGATTAAGGCTACGCTGTCGCCCTCAGCTGACTTCATGCTATACATGGCTCCAGGCTTCAAGTCCTTTGCCAAATATGTTTTGATCCCTATCAGATAATGTTGCCACATAAAGCCTCACGGTGCCCCCAGGCTTTCATAGCTCCCTCTTGTTAGCCACACAACCTGTGGCATTCGGCTGTATTTAGTATTCAAAAAAGAAATGCAAAGCAATTCCGCGAGACCTTCCACTGAGGCCTGGTCTTTAACTGTGTCTTATAATATTTTCCCCTGCAAAAAAACTGAGGCGAGGTCAGCAGTCGAGCACCACAGCTGAGGGACAGCGACTAATTTTCGCAACACGGACTGTCAAAGTCTGTCAGTGGATTCTCAAGGCACTCGGCTCAAAGCAGAGAGTCCTAAAGCCCCCCGTAGTGGAGCCTGGTATCCAAAGCCAGTTCTAGAAGACCAAAATGGAGGACATTTCCCTTGGCAGCAGTTCACTTGCCAAAGCTGATAACGACCTTGGTAGCGGATGCAGTGGGAGCCAAGAAAAAAATAAACCTTTTCAGCCACTAAAATGACAAACTGGATTAAAACTGTACTGTGCAACTTTTAAATACAAAGAAATGTCTGTTCCAACCATTGTCAAATAAGTTCAGAGAATTCTGATTAGTGATTAGCTTTGTGTCAATAAAGATAGAGTAAAGTGAGATGGCTGCAAACACGTTGGAGTATAACCAAGAAAAAAAACGAGGACGAGCCCACAGAAAGTGGATTCTAATGCTTTTATCAATATAGACTTTATGCTCCTGCTGACCCCTGATGATATGCTGCTGTATACACACAAACGCTCCCTTACTCAGGTCTGACACTATAGCTCGACGGAGCATATTTACAGATTAAGGACACACCATACAAGTACTGCTACCTAATTTCTGTTCATGAAAACTAAAAAGGAGGTAGAATAGCATTCATTCACTCATCTTCTACCACTTTGTCTACATGAGGATGGTGGGGAGCGCCGGTGCAAATTCCACATGACATAGGGCAAAAGGTGAGGTAGGTTGCCAGTCCATCACAGGGCCACACAGAGACAAACAACCATCCACTCTCACTCTCACACCTACGGTCCATTAAGAGTGTCCAATTTACCTAATCTCCAAATTTGCATGTTTTTGGACTGTGGGAGGAAACCCATGCACACACGGGGAGAACATGCAAACTCCATCAACAACATAAAACACCAAAAGCCACAAACTTTGCAGCTTTAAGTATGTATATTGGTGGCCGCGTGAGGCTCTCTGACTCTTGACATAGAGCAAATATCCCTGGATGGCCACTGTGACTCAACTGGTGTCTCTGGAAACAGGCTGTCCGCCTCTGCGCAGCTGTCACTCTCCTAATGAGATCCTGGTGTAACGTTTGACACTCTCACTACGCAGGCAGAAAGGCAAAGTAACAGCAGTGGCTCTTTCGACATAAGGATAAGGATCTATCATGCCGCACTCACTTATGCCTCCTAATATTACTTTCCCTCGCCACTGACCTTTAAACATCCAGTTGAACATATAAAAGTTTAGTTTTCACAGCTGTGCATTCTTGGATTTCTCATTCTGTCCACCCAAGATGTGCCAACAGGTAAGTAGACGCTGGGCAAGAGGAGAAAAGGGCTTTCTCAATGGAAACAGCTGGGAAGATATTTAAAACCAACACAAGAATAAACTGCAATCCTGGGATCCAAGAAACCATGAAGTGGACTCTTATCAGTATTTTAATCTTCCAGTGTTTCGATCCATGGTTCATTTTGCATGATCAAACGTTTGACTCCAGTATCCACACTTACTTTATTTTTGTATATAAAAAAAACATTAATCAAATTATTCGGGTGCTTGAAAGCCACCAAAAAATGGAGAGGTTTGAAAATGCTCTGAAACTGCATTGTAGGAAAAGATGGGCAAAAACAATCCAGGCCTTCAGAGACCGCAATGCAGTTGCCCGCATTCACTGACTGATTGGTTCTACTCAGCCGTGACTCGACTATCAGCTGCGAACAAAAAAAAAAGTTCAGCTAACAATTACTTTCAGTTTTACTTTCAATTCGTTTGTTGTACTAAAGAAAAAAAAAATCTTGCGGTTACTTTTCTCCAATGTTGTTTCTTGTTTGTAATGTTTTCTGAAACTAAGCAAACAACTGCAAAGGAGAGAAACAGCTCTCTGTTCCCACCAGGAAATGGGTGATCTGTATTAGTATTCATTACTGAAATTATATAAAATACTCATCTGGACAGATCTGAAATTGCCACTTTTAACTTGAAATATACCTGAGGCCTTAGTCACATAATTGCCATCGCATTTAGTGGACCTTAGACTTTTGAAATACACTTGTTTGAACAAGCAAAACACGTGTTGTCTCGGTCAGCTACTCTCTCTTACATAAAAAAAGCCAAAAACATATGCACCTTGTCCCAATGCTGGGTTCAAAATTAGTACCACATAAAAATGTAACACTCCACAGCTTCAAACAGCTGACATCCTTCTTCTGACACAGAATATATTTGTCCTGCCGGCTTCCCAGTGCTCCGCTGCGAATATAAATCCATAATTATTGCTTTCTAAGTGTGGCACGCATCAAATTGCAACCTCGGTATAAGGTGGGGTGGGGGGGGGAGCACTGACTCTCAATCGGCCCTGCATACAGACTGACTGATGGACTGCGTATCACTTCATCAAGCGCGTGAGATTGAGGTATGCATCATTCAAGCGAACGCCAATGCCAATAAAGTATTCTGCCCCTATATCCACATGTTGAGCCGCTCTTCAAGGCCTACGTTCTGCTCAATTGGAAAATGATTTTCTTTGGGGATTAAGTGGATAGGGCAACGATGTATTTGGCCATAAATCACGACTGGCAGGAAGTAGGGAGAGCGTTTATTTGGCAGCAGTGTACCGAGCCACATTGACAAAAGTGCTGAACAGCACAGGAGCCAGATTCCCCTATTTCTTCTAGTGTACGGAGCGGTGCATTAAGACGAGAACTTGGCAGCTCCTACCAAAGTCGCGTTAGACTAACAGGCAAAATTGGCAGAGACTGAGAATACAACCAGAGTGGTAAGAAGGGAAAAAAAAATCCACTTTTGTATGCCAGTCAGTTGTAATCCAACACAAATAAATCACAGAACCATACTTAAAGTCAATGAGTATTGGAAAACATGTCAAGCTAATGTGAACAAAGTCTGGGAGTTCTTTTTTTTTTTTCTCCCACGAGCAGTGCCGGTAACGAAATTCCTCAATCGATTCAGTTAAAAAATTGCAAGGATGTTTGTGACGAACTCGGTGACCTAATCAAACCGTCGCAGAGGAAGTTCCGCTCCATTGTAGCCCTGTTGTAACACGGCGGCCACAAAATCCAGCCACTGTGGGTTTCTTGTTTGTAAGCTGCAGGGCAACGAAGTCAATGGCTTTTATTGGGGAAAAGTCAACAGGGCGGTCAGGACCCCGGGATGACTCCACACAAGAGCTACAAGGGACCCCATTGAGAGTCAACCGCGTGGGCCCGTAGACCATGAACTCCAGCTCGACAACCGCCGTTTGTCCCGCAGACATTTCCATCTACTGTGTGTCAATGAAGCGCTATCAATCAGCTATTTGGGGGGGGGGGGGGGGGGGGTATGGGAGACAACGTTAAAGGAAGAAAGAGATGGGGGGAGGGTTAAATACAGACTTTGAGGCTCTGTAGAAAGACTGCACTCATTCATCTTTAAGGCAAAAACAGTCAAATACAATTGCTCCGTCGAAGTGTGCAACGCCCCCCTCCCCATCCCTGCGGGGCCCACCACATTCTCCAGAAACAGACCACACACATAAACAATTCAGCACAGTTTGAAATAAAAGGGAGGAAATCATTTTTTTGTCCATCATCTTTTTAAAAAAACAGACTTGATCTAATTTATATTCTTGTGGCACAAAAGTAAATTATACACAGATTAAATTTGGGGAAGGGTTTTGGGCTGTTACTTCGACGCCGTCTCTGGGTCTCCAACACAAATACAAAGACATTCAGTTTGTGGCAGCGTTGACCTCTTTTTTGCCTTTGCCTGATATGGTGAACCAAAGAATCAAACAGGAAATGGGAGGTCAAACGAAGAGGGTGTTCACAGGCTGAGGAACTAAGAACTGGTTCCTGAAGACTCTCAGTAATACAACCCTCCCACTGATCAAAATATGCACTTAATCCTGAGTTTAAATTGGTTTCGTGAACAGTGGAGACATGTTTAATCTACAACGCATGCAGGTTATTATCCGCTTCACTTATCTTGGGTTCAATTAGCGAATACTCGCTAATTGTTGTGTGAAACGGACTTTAATGTCAGGAAAGATGAATTTATCTGTGACAGAATTTATACTTTAAATGACTGAAGGACTGGTTAGCCAAAGCACAATCCAGTGACTGTAACTTCTTTACATCCCGCTCTTTGCTTGTACGGACACATTCACATTGCTCACATAAAATAAAGTGCTCCATTCATCCAAATAGTTCCCCCATTATCCCCCATTCAATGGCCACGCTAATGGTTCAGGACACCGGCCACCCCTGAGTAGTTGCATCTGGTTGAAGTCGTTTTCACATTGGACCTTGACCACACTCTTTATCTGGGGCCAGCCGCTGACCCGCACACTCGTTACCATTTCAGCAGTGAGCTTGAGATTGTCACCATTCATTAAACTGCTCAGGCGGAGGGGAGGACAATTACATGGACCTCTGCTTCTGCTTGGTTCACACAAAAGGCTGGTGCTGACCGGTCTCACAAGAGTCCAGACAATCAGGTGGAATACAGGAGCGCCTCTGGCTACCAGAAGAATACATAATTTCTACATAATTTTCAAGACAAACAAATATCTTTATATGCATGCGTAGTATAGTATAGTATGGTATAGTATAGTATAGTATAGTATGGTATAGTATAGTACAGTATAGTATAGTATAGTACAGTACAGTATAGAATAGTATGTATAGTATATTATAGTACAGTATATTATAGTACAGTACATTACAGTATAGTATAGAAATTTGATAATGATTGAAGAATTTTGTCATGCATCACTTCCATACTTATGTAGAAAGGAAACTAAATGTATTTAATTCAGTTTCATGTATCCCGCCAAATCACAATTATCCTCAGGTTACTTAGGCCGTGTTTTCACCATGGTACAGTTCGGTAGGGTACAGTTTGGAATGGTAAAGCCCTCGGCCAGGCTTTGCGTTCCGACTGAGAACAGTGCCTGTACTTGGTAGACGAGGTGTGCACTGTGTCCGATGGCTGAGTCAGCAGGATACATTACATTGTACCGGTGCACTGACAACGAACGACAACATCGAAGGCGACACAGACAACAGACAACACAACGGACAACAATGGAGGACATCCAGCGACGTCAAGCTTTGCATGAGAATAGACGGAAGTGGCACTTTTCTGTCGCCCAACCAGCTCACTGTCGTGGGTCTAGCTCCACCCATACCATACTGTACCATTACTCTGGTACCCCAAGGGAAGGGGACCAGAAAATGGAAAGGTTGGAGCAGGTCATTTTGGTACTATCCCTAATGGTAACCACCCTACAATACTGAACCATTCATATCATCAGATATGCCTTTGTACTGATGTAAAATCAAATGTACAGCATGTGTATGTGTGCGAGTGTGTGTGGCATACTGCGCCATAAGTAGCATGTCATTTCCGAATCTTTTAAAAATCAAAGCATAACTCTTAGCTTTATCTTGCTTTAGCGAACAGGTCTGACAAGATGCTTCCATCTTCTCTTTTGTTTTGATCTCCACATGTCTTAAGTCTCTGTGGGTTTTTCCCCCCTTTTTTTTAGCGCTTCCTCTGCTCTACCATGGATATCTGAGCAATTGCTATAATTGGCCTGTGATCAAATTGGCAGCCTGTTTTCTAAGGAAGACTGGAACAATTACGGCTGGTGGACCCTCCCTCGATAAATGATGGGGTGCATCGACGCCAACAGGCTATATTTGGTAACACGGAGAGAACTGTAATCCTGCTGCAAACCCTAAAGATTATCATCAGCATACATCTGAAACCTACAGAATTTCTGATTAAAAACCAATATGCATATACATGGCATGTGGAACTGAGGGGATGATTCTGCCTGTGAAGACTTCAACACGTTGACTGATGCTCAAACAACTAATTGGACCAACAGGACCGAGGGAGCGGAGTTCCTCAGATGTGTGATAATCCACTGCTAGAAGCCTGAAGCCTTTGGGACTGAGACTGTGAGTCGAGGGGGAGGGAGAGGAAGCGATGAAGAGAGATATGGGAGACAAAGAGACAAAGAAATGTGCCATGGGTAGAAAACTAAGTTTGGAATGGATAAGTTGGAAGGAAGACGCCGCATGGAACAAAGAGAAAGGAGTAACTGGGGATAAGGAAATAAAGGAAAGGCCTGGAGATTGATAGGGGAGTGGAGAAAAAAAGAGTGAGGCATTAGAAATAAAAGGAGACGGGGACACTGGGAGTGTGAAGGCTGTTATGGGGGAAGGTAATCGATGCAGCTGAGGGAGTGAGACAAGTCGCCTGACCCTTCAAATCTGTACATCGATCGGAGCAGCTTACTGGGACGAGGTGATGGGCTTTGACGGAGCTGCTGCCGGGAACTTAACTGGGATCTATGTAATCAGTGCTGCTCTTCAAAAGATGACCTGATAAGGTCCGCAACCTTACCAAGATGTATACTGTAATGCCACGAAGAAGGCAAAGAAACAGTGGACAGAAAAATAATCAGAAAAGAATTGCTTCGTAAGCTTCTCGAGGCATTTTGAATTGTTTTGTTGTAGCTTGACATGCTGTGATCTTAGAGATTACAAAAGATGCTGAAAAGTCCAAACTGACTTGAGTCCCTGCTGCATTTGGTGACGGTTGTGGACTGGTAGAAAAAAACAACTTCCTCACAAACGCATTGATCCATCTGTCATAGGCTATGTTCACTCTACTAAGTCAGCATTTTGAGATAAATCCCGCATCAGATTTTGTGTCCTTAATGTCCATTGCCAAGAAACGTGTACCAAACAAGAAACCAAAATCTGAAAAGTAAGAGCAAGGATTTCTTTTATTAGACCAACAACGAGGTGAATTTGAAACTGAAAATGTTCTACGCGGTTGAAGTCATGCCTGAAATGAACCAGTAGGGAGTTTCACTTTCCAAAAATGAAACTGAGATGGCAGCATTTTTTAAACTTCCCGGAGCAGAATTTATGTGTTTCTAAATTGAAACAGAGTGGCACGATGCAGCCATAATCGCACTGGTCGTCCGCAGCTCTCCAAAAACCAAAACAAAAAATCCCTGGCATGTTTAAATATCCACATGTGGGAAACAAAAACAGCTGTACTACACTTTGAGAGCTTGACAATACTTCTTCCTTTAGCACATCATGATTCCAGCAAATCAACAGCACGGGTGTCCACGACAATGACAGGGAGAAAGAGCAACTGGAAACAATTTTGTCTCGACATGTGCTGGACACCACCGTCACCGTGCCTCCTCTAGTAAAAGTATACATTGTTAGTGGTACTTTCTCAAGTAAAAGTTAATAACAACCCCCGGGAAACTCAGGCCAGTGCTGTCAACCATGTGCAGGGCGAAGTAGCCACTGTTCCTTCAGGACTTAGCGTTTAATCTCCAACTGTTTACTTTCGACAGACATTTGCATGCAGCTCTGTTTTCCTTTTTTCGCGGGTCCGTCCTGGCTACCTTCCTTGTCACGGTGGCATGGACAGAGGCTCCTGCTCTGGCTCCGGCTTCACTCTCTTCAGTGGATACAGCTGCTGGCCACAGCTGAACAGCTGTTGCCTGGATATTATCATAATCCCCTCTGTCTGTCTCACCCTCCTGCTCCTGTCATTCATTGAGGGGTTATTTTTCCCCCCACACTTAATCATTCATGTGGATTGTTGTCCTTGTGGCTACATGGACTTCCTATGGGTATTCTAAATTACCCTTAAATTGTGCATACGTGTGAACTGTTACTCATTTCCGAGCTGTAGCCTCGTCAGCTGGGATTGTCTCGAGCTCTCCCCCCCCCCCCCCCCCCCCTTCTGCCCTTAAAGAATTAGCGACACGGCTAATGGATGGATGGATGTCATTCATGTCCACTGCTATAGACTACTCATCTTTCGAGGCCCTTTGTGTGCCGCACTCAACAAAACAAAGTCTGAAAAGCCATCATCACACATCAGCCAATGGCAGAAATTGTTTTGGTAATGGAAATTAAAGATGATTCGGGTAAGTGGAGCAGAGTGTAACCAGCGCTGAATGCAACATTAAACACAGTGGAAAATACTCTCAGGGTCTAATTTGGGCAAATGTATTCGGGGGAGCTTCTCTAATTTACATGAAGCAGATATATTATTTATCCATGTACTTTATTATACATAGTTCCCTCCGCCCGGTTCCCAGTGACTGCAGTTCAAGCACAGTTTATCCTATGTGTTGTTTGTAAACCTTCATGTGTAAATGGGCTGTGAAGGAATAGCACTTATTTGTTGTCTGGTTGTAAATTAGCACGCTTTGGATTCTGCTGACTCTCAAGGAGACGGCAGGCCTTCACAGACAATGTGCGCCACCCTGTCATTTAAGCACCATTAATATCGCCCCATTGTGAAAATGAACACGGTCATTGCACCAGCATCAGTCAAAGCCAGAGGGGAAGTATTATGGAAATGACAAAAGTGAATGGAAATAGCTTATCAAACGTAAACAGTTGGCTGGGACTGATCACACAGAGTAAACCCTGGGATCCCGGGGACCCTGAGCACTAGTCACTAAGTTTGCACTGATCATGTGAAGCTGACTGATTGCAGGTCGATCGCAGACTTGATCAATACCGGTTGTTGATGGGAAGCACTTAACCTGCATTGATTCTCGGGAGACATTTGCATTGCTTTTCAGTCTGATCAATTTAGAGTTATGCTAATTATGTTTAGCATGAGACATTAGTGGCAGCAGTCCGATAAGCAAGGGTGCCGTTAAAACTGTGAGCAAAGTACAAGCGGTGATACAAGTAATACTGTGATCGGGCTGCTCGTTTTTCTTGTCTTTCAAGAGTAACACATGTGCCACATCTGTCAAGCTTCAACGTTTACCTCACTTCACTGCAGGGCAGACAAAAACTGATGGTCATGCTTCAGGGTGCGTTGTTTAGTCTGGTTGAACTAAACCCTGGAGCATTTTTTGCCCCTGGTGTGGTTCATTTAGTTTGGTGTGAGTGCATTTCAGGACCACTGATGCGAACTAAGGCGCTAGACTAGAAAGAGGTGGTCTCGCACCACTAAGCAATGAACTCTGGATTGGTTTCATCACCGGTGTAAAGTCCATCTGCTCCCATCACCGAAAAGTGTAACATTCACATCTAGAGCCTCTGTGTTTTCATTGACGTCACCAGTGAGGACATGGAAGAACCACAAGGAGAAGGGTCCAAAGGGTCTGGGCGGACGCAACTCTCCGAAGCCGCCTCTGGAGGTAAGCTAGCACATTTAGCCCAGGTAGCATCAAAACTCTGATGTGCTGAAATGGCATCGACTCACTGCTGTTTTTCAGTCAGCAGGAAGGAACAATGGGGTACACGGCCCAGTCAGTGAAGGCAACAAAGTTTTTGTTTAAAGACTACCATCACGGCATTTGCTGTGGTATTGATTATGTAACGTTTGCATTGACGCACACGTCGACAAGTTATACCTCATGATATTCTGCTGTATTCGTTCATATGCACATATTTAGCTGCTACCACCGTGAAAACCACGTTGCAACGATCCCACCAGTGTATTTATATCTGTGAGTTCATATTTTACCAAAGGGAAGCAAGCGTCGGGGAGGCAAACTGTGTCAACAGCAAACCATTAGCAAATTGCCACAATGGGGCACAATAATAAGGTCAAGTGTTCAGAGAAGTAATAGCAGCAGTGCTCCTGAGAGTTCCTTGCAGCAGCGGTATTAGTCATTTTCAGATGTGGTAAGAGAAATGGCAAGATTACAAGCGAGAGCTCTGGTATTAATATTGTTTGTGAATTTTTGCATCAACAGGGTTATTATCAGACGGACTTTTAGTGGCTGATTATGGACTATCAGCAGCCCATTCCAAAAAAAAATGATTTTCCCTGTGCTGAAAGCTCCACGCCTGACCTCCAGTCCAGCAGGCTTCTAGCCCAGATCAGAGGGCTACGTAAACACATTAGGACCAACGCGCTTGGTGCAACCAAACGGAGCATTAGCACGGCTAATTGACTTTGGTGTTTTTTGGCTGTGACGCTTCACCGCCCGTCAGCCGAGGCGAGACGCGCCGCCTCGACGCGGCGGGGCCCGTCTCTCCACATGAGATCACGCTGTCTCTTACGGGGAAAACATTAATTAAGGTTAGCGGGGGTTTCAACGGTATAATGAAAAACTCTCTTGTTCTGTCTTTCTGCGCGAACATGCACCTCAGCCCTGCTCCCCCCAGCTTGTGTCTGTGTCTCTTTTTAAGTTCCAGTGTGTTTTCGGAGTGTAGTAGCTCGAGAACAACGTGAAGGCACTCACCCAGACTTGCTTCTTTCTCATGGGTGGTGTTTTTAATGTTGGGGGAATGAGTGTAGAGTGGTTTTCCTTTGTTGGATGACTAACCTCGTGGAAGAGCAAGACTGCTGACAGTTTACAACAGCAGCAGAATGAAAATATGTAGGGGGGAAGGGGGTGATGGAGAGTAATATAGGTATTGTAGCGGCAGGGTCTCTGATGGGAGTCTGCCGCTGCTGTGTTTGTGAGTTGTACCTAAGGAGTGTGTGCCGATAGTGGCAGCTCCCACTGCAAGTCATTATGGAAAGAAAACCACTTTTCATTATCAGCAAAAAAAAAAATAAAAAATGCAGTTGAGGCAGCGCTTTTCTGCAGCGACACAAGAAAAATGGAAAAGTCAAAAGTGTCTCTGCTTTTGTTTTTTCATAGACACCGTCACGGCATAATTCGCTATTTATTTGGGCTTGTTTTGCTTTCCTCTCACTCAAGGCTGCAGTGCATCAGTCACAAGAAACCTTTGAGCGAGTGCTGGGTACGGGGGGCCGTTTACGCGCAACCTCTTTCCTTTGAATGGCGACAAACAGGAGCGACACTGTTTTTCTGGCTATGTTTGCCTCACTTTGTGATGAATTCATTTCAAACTTTTGGAATGTCTGATACTCGGACGAAAAGAAGTGGAAGATAGGGCGTGTTTTTTTTTATTTTGTCTTTGAAGGAAAAGTGGAGTTGATAAACCACGAACCGTCATCCTTGCAGCTCCCACCGTTCGGTTGCTTCATAATGTGTCAGAAACCTTGACTCAAAACATCACTGGCTTGTTATTATGTGTTGCAAGTGAATGGGCACATATCAAAGGGCTTCGCAATGTGTCCAACGTTGTGTAACAGTTCAGCAGAGGTCATGCAGTTTTTTTTTTTAGCTGGAACTGCTCTCCAAATCCCTTTACCTTCAGGTCTTAAAAGGAGGTTGTGTTTATTTATTTTTTTGACCACTGTCAAAAGCCATTTGCACTTTCTTGCGATTAATCCAACTGTAACACTTGTGCATAAACACACTCACTTTCCCTTCGACCTCGAGCCTCCTCCGTTGCCTTCTCGCCTCTAGTCTTACTTTAACACCCTGTCACACTTCATTGAGCCTCTAAGGAGGAAGAGGAGGAAAGGACTAAGATGTGGGGCATGCGCTTCAACACATAAAAATACTCCAGCGCACCGACGTGCCCGTGCATTATAGAGGCTACATTTAGCTGAGGTCAAAAGCTATTGATGCTTCTGTAAACTATCTTTAAAAACAGTTCACAGTTCTCGGATTTGCAATGCCCGCTCCTCTCCCTCCTTCCATCTCAGTGCACCGTTCCTTTGTGCTGGCCCATTCAAGCCAAGGCCACCCAGCAACAGAATGAGGTCAGTGCAAGTGTTAATGTCTAAACAAGTAGAAACATCCAGGCTGCTTCACCCATTGAGGAGCCCAAATGTGCCCTGACACACGGCCAAGCCACGCTGTCTGTCAAACTGTGCAGGGAAAACACGAAACCTCAAACCTCACTCACTTTTTTTGTCCCGGGCCAAGTGTGTGATGTAAGCAAGGTGGTGCATCATTAAGTGAACCACGTGAGGTGTGGTATAAACACAGCTTTGGCCCGACGGCTGATGTCAGCTTTCGCTTGCTCTGCAGCCAGGAGAGGAGTCCAGGTTTGAGTTGGCAGGGACGAGGTTTTGGTTGTGCAAAAACTAGCCATTTTTTATAATCTGGCTGTGAGTGCACCTGGTTATTTTTTACTTAAAGTGATTTCTTACTATAATTATGCTGCACTCGGGGCCTTTTATTCTTTGTCTTTTTTTGTTTGTTGTTCTTTCTTCTCTTTTTTTTTTTTATAGGCAATACTCCCAAGATGGGAAGTTAATTTATTTCAACCAGCCACCCACTCTCGCTCTGTTGCGTTTTAATTCCAGGCTTAATCATTTTTGGGGACACATTTTGAAACGGTTTTCAGACACTTTTAAAACTGACGTTCATCCCTTACCTTTGACTATACTCTATTTAGGCCAAATGGACACCTGTGCAAACCCACATTGTTGCTCTTACTGCTCTCCTATCCGATTGTTTCGGGCTTGTTTTTACGATGGAGTATTAGGACCACGCGTGAAGAAAAAAAACTATCACGAGATTCAACTGGAAATTTAGAGAGATACATTTGGAGCATCATGTCCAGATTTAACCTGACATTTTGTCTCGACGTGTCGATCAGGAAAAGACTTTTACGGTATTGATATTTTACCGCTTCCAGTCAAGGTTTGGGCAGGTCTGAGACTGACTGACTGTCCGGACTCAGCGGCAGCTTCTGTGGAGCGGTCGCTCTCTCTGATGGACATGTCAACATGTCAACTCCCAACATGATATTACAACTGTATTCTCAAAATGTCCACTTTAATCTCAACATGTCGAGTTTAATCGCCCCCTAATACTAAGCCGTGCTATTTTGAGTACGGCGTTTTTTTTTTTTGCTGGTCTGTATATAGAGATTATATATATTATAGAGATAACATATGTATCTCTATATGTTTTACTTGCTCTCTAAAATCTTTTAGGTAAAGATAAGTATCTATAACAATCTCCCACACCACAGAAGCTCGGCTTCCTCCTGGCACGGGCCCGAAGTTTGTGTCTCCGCAGCCGCAGAATACATTGCCAATGACCATCAATTTTGACTCACGCAGCCACATCTCCGTTCAGGGTGTGATGAGCTAAATGACTTTTCATTTAACACGATATGCTTTATGTGCTGCCACCTCCCGTTGCCAGGAAGCAGGAAAGTTTTAATCTCAATGAGCCGTTTCCTGGTTAAATCGGCCATAACAATAACAATAGTACACAATTAGTTGATTGCATTATTGAACTGGATCCAAACCATGTTGAACTCGGAAGGAAGTGATGAAAAATGTGTGTTCAAACAAAAGACTAAAGCGTATTTACCCCCAAACAAGGCTACACACGATACCTTGAAGCATTAGATTCAGCAGCTTGTAGGAAAAATACGTCACACGTGAGTGTTTATATTAAAAACAAAAAAGGAGTGCACTTTTTGCAGACGCCACCTGCCCCACACGCCGAAAAACAAAGTCAAACGCCCTGTACACAAGCACTCAAACACACACACGCACGCACGCACGCCAACAAGATCAGCCGAGTGCACTGTACACGTGTCATGTGGCTCACACCGACTCCGGCACACAAACCACATGGCGACGTGACAGTAGGACAACTTCAAGTCCCGCGCAAAGGCGAGAGGTGAGCACCAGATGCCCGCTCTGTCCCTCTCGCCGGCGTGGGAAATGTCAGCAGTGCAGATGGCCGAGGGCTGTTTATTTATTAATTTATTTATTTTGCAGGGTCCGTTTTGCGAAAGCGTCTCTGCGGCGCGCGACGTCTCATCCATAAACATGTGGTTGGATGTCAAGCTACTGTACAGGCCTTTCATTATTCAGCGCAGGGTGTTTCTTTGTTTTGAAGCGACACGTAGTATTTGAAACAGAATAATAACTCCGTCTGCTATTAAAGAAGAAATTCAGCAGCAGCTCCTGTAAATAAACCTTTTACTGCCGTAATTAATTTTCCACTTTAGCGTGTCTGCCGTTGCACTTTTCTGTTTTTGGAAGATAGACGCACCTGAATTAAAAAAAAAAAAACAAAAAACAATATTCCACTTTTTTTTTGTCTTTGTTCTCTTACTCAGTCTGAGAGAGGGAGACGGTGTAGTGAAGCTGTTCTGGGACGGCCATGCAAATGAGCAAACGCAATGTCTCTCACAAAAAAAAAAAAAGGCAATGAAGAGTAAAATGTAAGATTAAAAGTCATCAGAGATTAAGGATACGAGAAAGGTTTGCTTTGGAGTGAAGAACAGGTTACAAGTTAAGGCTGAACACTTCATTGAAATGTCATTAAATCATAATATGGCAAACTGTACTTTTCAAATCCAAAGAGCCACAATATTTATCCAAGCCAAAATTCTGTGTGGATAAAAAAGTGATATGATACAAAACTTCTCCATTCTAATTCTTATTCTTGTGTGTATGGGCCTTTAAACTACCTGGCAACCCAAAGGAGCCTAAGTCGGAGGAGGAAAGTTAGCAATTCTATCCAGTATTTTAAATTTGGATTGCAGTACCCATTTTAAAAGCTAGGGGCTTACTACACAAACTCGTCTCTGCCAAACCTATTGCACAACAGAATCTACAAGCTTCCCGTGATACAATATCATGGCTGCATGATGATGTCGTTCTGTCAGTGTGATATAATGTGCAATCATCGGCGCGGCCTGCAACTCATTTAAAACATCAATACAACCGCATTGACATTCACACGCTGCGTCTGCTCCTCACCGTCTAATTAGGAGCGACATTAAATGTTGTCAGGAAAACACTAATGAAGCGGAAGAGCCGAATTATTCTTTTATCGCAGCAACTATGTGTCGAGTACGGCGGTGTAACTGAACAGGTTTTTTTTTTTTTTTGTAACTCCAGCGTGTGCAGAAACAGGCAACACGTCACACTACATACTCCCGCAGGACTGGGAGTGTGAGCCTCAGTGCTTCTGTAGTACCGGCTGAAAGGTGTCAGCGGCACAGAGCAGTGTGTGCCGCTGACAACCTGTGGGGAGCAATGGGACATTTTTTTTCCGTTGGCCTGAGGGCAATGACTGTTAAGAGAGATGGATGGCATGACAGCTCCCAAAAGTGAAGCAAAGATGTTTAAAATCCACTCCCCGCCCCCTTGTGACTCACTGACGTGTACTGTAGGTCAAAAAACACTGCTACAAACACGTTAGCGGATGGTTTAACTTCTTATTTTTGACTAAATATATACATACTAGACAAATGTACAGACCAGAAGTGCAACAGAACATTTAACTTTACAGCAGTGATTCCCCAAGTGTTGGCCGTGGCCAATGAAGGTAGTGAAAATATCTGTAATTAAAGGTAGGGTGGGAGATTATTTATTTAAATCCGATTGTAACCAATTAATGAAAAATGAAAATGAAAAATGTTGGTCAGCTTTTGGGAAAGCTACCGCCAAGAAAAAGGCTAATGCAGAGCGATCCAAGACCAGAGTGAACACGGGTGCTGCATTTGAATGGTGGCGACAACTGAAAGCCCAGAAAGGGCTGCAAGGTGATGCCATGGTGGGAACTGTTTCTGTAGTACACAAAAGTTCCCCGAAAAGTTACCGATGCTGTGCAGTGCTCATGAATCCGTGGGCTCTGGAGGCGTAGCATCGGAGGGAAGTCTGAATAAAGGGGATTGCACTTTTGAATTCAAACTGTTTTTTTCCAGGATCTCCAACCCTACCTTTAAGCTCCAAATAATCACAGTCATCTGTGACTGTTCCATTGTTCCATTTATAACAATTATTATAGGCAACTTAATGAAATCTGATATATTTGTTTTTCAGTCGAGGTATGAGATGTTGGTGGGCTGCAGCATTTCGAAGTTTGGGAACGGCTGCTTTGTAGTATTTCTCAGAAACAGATGGTGCTGGTGCCAAAGCAGCTGCCTGTGGAGGCTGGACCGGAATGCAAAAAGAACCAGTTTTTCACAAAGAATGTGACAGATAATGAATGGTAACCTCCCCCTAAGTCTGAATAAGTTTGTTTATTTTAATTCATTGGGATAGTTCATTCGGTGAGCACTTCCCGGAGAACAAAAGCACTGGCGGTGGACGTTGTACAGGTGTTCATTATACTGTATGCGAGCCCTGTTTGTTTTTCTGTCTTTGTGAGGACAAATTTGCAAACACACCGCTCCTCACGACCGCGGCGGAGCTGTCAGATCCCAAAGTAATTCAACAGCAGACGGTCGGAAATGTCCGTGTCAACCTGTTAGTGCACACGGCACACCTTTATATGCATGAGATCAAATCAAGGACAGTGGAGGAGAGTGCACGCCGAATGCAAATATCGCGTCTGCTATGTACGCCGTGCCCCTCTAGCATGTCTGCCGAATAAAAAATACAGCTCACTACATGAGAAAGAATCAAGGATTACCATAACAAAGGCTCCTGTTTGCACATACACAAGAGACAACAACAGGACGAACATGATGGGGAGGGGAAAATAAACGGCTAATGTTATTCGGAAAAAAGTCGTTTTTAAGTTGGGTCGATGGATTCATTTAATACCTTTGTCACACAGAGGATGATAGATTTTAAATTGATGTCCAATGCGCTGCCATTAATGTAATGTCTAGCATCTTTGAGCTCGATGCTTCAGGGGGAGAAAAACAGCGGCGCTTCACTTTGGTGCCAATAAAAAGCATGGCAGACTGACGTGGGACTGAATTGACAGAAGCAGAAGCTGCGGCGTACACATGGACGGAAAAATGGCAAGCAGCAAGAGGAGCGAATCGAAAAAGTGACCGTGACGCTAATGAGATGCGACGCGGCGTTACAGAGGCCAAGCTCACAAATGCCCAATTTTTATGTAAACTCTTGTTTGGACCGTCTCAAGAGTCTGTCCCGTCAACTCTGTGGCAGCCACTTGAGTAGAAGATGGACAGTGAAAGAAAAACCACAGCAAAGAGTTTCGTGTTCTGATCCTGCCATGTAAAAAAAAAAATAAAAATGAGTGGCCTTGGATATCCCACATGCCCTGAACCTCACAGCATGTGCTTTGTAACCTGCTGCCACCTCAGCAGCCGGACACAGGCTGAGTACCGCTCCCACGACATGCCCTGGGGTCCAGGTTCAGGTGATGCCCTACACTAGGATTTTCAAATCTGACTTTATTCTAAAAAAAAAAAAAAAAAAGGTGGGAGACCACAGACACAACGGACTACGTCACCGATTTGCAACGGTTCAATCCCGAGAAAGCACAGATTAGACGATCCAGTCAAGACGCAGGACCACACAGTTGATGGGAGGAGATTACAGGGATTTGGGATCTCACAGAGTCTAACGGGATTAACCCTTCTGTTAGCATCCTGTCCCAGCCTCATTATCTCGATGGTCATAAGAGAGTTAACGTGACTTCTGAATATAAACAGACTGTCGTCAGTTAATAGCTGTTGTGTGTACGATGTTTTGTTCATATAGATCGGGAAGACTCTGATGTGTCCGATGGTGTTAAAATTGAGTGTGTTAAAGTAAAGTAAAGTTAGGACAGCAGCAAACACTCGATCCAGCGTCTCCTTGTAAAGTAACAGCAGGAATGCACCGGCATTTATTTGGCCGACGCAGTACTTATGCACGTAATTTATTCAAACTAAATGAAACACAGCCCACGTCGCCCTCGTCCCGAGGCACACTGACTGTTCCTCCATTCATTTGTGGCGCCTCCAGGATCCCATGTGGGTGGCAAGTTGATGTTGCCACGAGGCAGCTGCAGCAGCAGCACTCAAAAAAGTCGTCAAAAAAGCCTCGCACCTCGATAAATGAGTTCTCCATTTGCGGTGTTGAAATCCAAAATGCATTCTCATATTGCTCTTAAATGATCTGCCGTGGCGATAATCTGTTCACCACCGCTGACAACTTCACGAGCTGCGCGGCAGGGAACAGCCTGGTCTCTTAGGGAGGGAGAAAAATAAATAAATAAAGATTATACTGTAGCTCTGTGCAAAACATGCATGGGGAATGTCACACTTTCTACATTCTGTGCGTGCGATGTTTTGGCAAATTGGTTTTGGCAAAGTATTTGAGGGGAAATTCTCAAAATGTGTTGTGGTGTGTTTTTATGGTGAGAAAGTGAGGGAAAAACCAGCGTCACGTGCAGTTAAAACACCAACACGACATAAGTATAGTTTTGGTTCTGCAATGAGAGCTCACCTGTATCTGTAGTTGGCAAAAATGTACAAAGACAAGTTTTATTTACGAAAACAAATAAAATCTCAACTTCATTCAATTCATAATTATAGCCATTGTTTACCACGGGAAAAACTGACTTTGAGCTCTTTTACAGCAACGCCCTGAAGATAACACAACATTAAAATGACACAAAAGTCAGATGTGTCTGGTGATGATAAAACTTATAGAAATGACAAACTGTCTTCTAATGCGAGATAAGAATCAATAAAAGTGACAAATCCGAATTTAGTTTCTGTCTAACAGGAGCTCCTACGAGCAGGAATGTTACAAGTCCAATTATAGTCAGACTAAGACAATAGTTCGGTTTTCTTAATGTCATGTTAACACATTAGCGCGAACAGGATAATGCGATTCATAGTCTGATTACTCCTGCATGTACATGTTTAGTCGGACTGGACTGGAGTCGGACTTGGCGTTCTGCACATGCACCAAAATGTCCTCCCCGGTCTTTGGGTCTTAGTCAGACTATGGCCTTAGCTCGAAGCTAAGGAAGGACTATGGCCTTGGCTTAAACTGTGCATGTGTGAGAGCCTTCTTCATGTGGACTGACACTGAGAAGAACAGCAAAGAACAAAGCCTCCTGCTCCAGTGCATCACATCACACTCACACACACACACACACACACACACACACACAGTCCTGCTGCTGGTTCTCACAGACCCCCACGACTTCTCCTATTACCTTAAAAAAATCGCAAAGCGCATCATCACCTCCACTGCAAACGGAAAGCATTCACGGGGAAGACACTTATCATGAACGGGATATCACATAGTGTTATGTCAGTCTGCCACAGTGAGTTGCATAATGGACCGTATTCAAATGAAAATGTCACAGGTGATTAACTCTCGGGCTGAGCTGTGCAGGATGAGCCTGTTGAGGAGAGACGCCGTAAATACTGTGATTCTACCTGGCAGCGATTTAGGAACTTTGGAAAACACAACAGCCCAGATTTGGACGCACAAAACTGACAATGATGCAAAGCCACTAAACTAGACATCATTTATTTATGATATACACCTTAGACCCCCCTGCGATGGACTGGCGAACTGTCCAGGGTGTACCCCGCCTATCGCCCGATGTAGCTGAGATTGGCACAGCACCCCCCGCGACCCTCTGGTGGAGGATAAAGCGGTAGATGATAGGGCCACACGGTGGTGTAGTGGTTAGCACTCTCGCCTTGCAGCGAGAAGACCCGGGTTCGAGCCACGGTTGGAACAAGGGCCTTTCTGCATGGAGTTTGCATGTTCTCCTCGTGTGTGCGTGGGTTCTCTCCGGGTACTCCGGCTTCCTCCCACAGTCCAAAAACATGCAATGTGGGGATAGGTAAATTGGACACTCCAAATTGACCATAGGAGTGAGTGTGAGAGTGAATGGTTGTTTGTCTCTATCTGTGTGTGGCCCTGCGATGGACTGGCGAACTGTCCAGGGTGTACCCCGCCTATCGCCCGATGTAGCTGAGATTGGCACAGCACCCCCCGCGACCCTCTGGTAGAGGATAAAGCGGTAGATGATGACTGACTGACTGACTGACCTTAGACCCTGCTAGTATGAAACACACACACACTGCCTCTGCCAACCTGGCAGCACAGTCCTTACTTTTTGATATATTATTCATTTAATTGTTTTTCAAATGAACAAATACTCCAGCATAATATTAATAACACAATACATACAGAAGGATAAAAGGGAGAAAGAAAGAGAGGAGTCCCCTCTGTTTTCATACATGGATTTTTCATAGTCGTAACATAACCAAACAAAAACTGGAATTATAGAAAAGCCCCGGTCTTCTGAACCTTTAAAATGAAAGCAACATCTCAGGAACCTCTCCTCAAATCCTATTGAGGAAGAAGAAAAGAACATAAAAAAACCATAATTTGTTTATGTGACTTGGGCCGTTGGGTATTATATTTCTGCTTCTATTCAGAGCGTTTAGTGTTTATTTCTACCCCAAAATTCTACTATTTTTGTGTTGAGCTCAAGCATACGAATGATTGTCCTCCCCACAACCGCAACCTTGAGATTCTGCCCCATCTTGATTTTTATGATACAATATAACAAGTATATCAACTGCCTGCATTACAAAACAACCGAAAACAACAGACCGCAGTCGCTTATGTTATTGATCACGGAAGTTTAAATCCGTGAATGTCCCTGTTCGGAAATTGGTTGAGTTTTTTCATTTTATTTTGAAAAACAAATAAGCAGTTTGCTATGCGTTTTTTTTATTTTTCATTTTATTTTGAAAATCAAATGACCAGTTTGTCATCCGTTTCTTTTCATTTCTCGTTTCATTTTGAAAAAAACAAATGAACGAATGATACACGGATTGATCAATAAAACTCTCCTCATACCTCCTTTCCTTCCTTTATTCCTTCCCCGACACAAACCTGTGTTCTTATTTTATTATGATAAAACTACCTGGAGATCAACAACACTTTTTTGCTTTGTTCCTGCCAGTCTTGCATAATGCAATCTGTTTATTTTATGAAACAATTTTTGATTACAGCAGCCTGTAATATTTAAGTTTTAAGTGCTGCCTTAAAGTTTCAATGTTTCTGCTGTTTTTTAAACAAAATCCCTAAACGAAAACAAAAACCTGTTATTTCATCTGTCAGTAATTCCACGTTTTTCCTTCACTGACCACAACATCCAGCCCAGGACATAAATATTGTATCTGACAACAACATGTCTATAATGCATTACACACACAAGTGTCAAAACAGATCCATCAGTGAGTTCCTGGTGAGTGTTTACGCAGTTTACACACTGGCGTTGTGCGTGAACTGAAGTGGAATTGATAAGTGCGACGTATGGCCGCCGCTGTCAGCCATCGCAATATCTACCCTGTGTTTAGCCCACTTCAACTTCAACTCAATATTTGACTTCTTTTTTTTTGTCCCAGTTTCGTGTGACATGGAAAATTATGGGTCACATGAGTGAAAATACGTACAAAATGGAGACCAAATTGAAAGAGCGCATTAGTTTCCTGAGCAGCTGGGGAGATCTTCTTAACAATTGTGTATTTCCAGATTCAAATGAACACATACATGAATATTTAACACTTAAGATGGAAGGAGCATGATATAAGGCAAGTTAACAAGCTGAGGTCAGTGTGAGTGCACGCCTGTGTGTGTGTATATATATACTGTATTTTTTTTTTTCCTCCACCTCATATTTACACTCAGAGTTGGCCCGAGGCCACTGCTGTGCATGCGGGTTGTTTACGATTGACGGGAGGACCACAAATCCACGGTAATACCACAGGACTCCAGCAGACTTTATCTAAATAAATACAATTTCACCCCGAATGCTCGGCTCCGGCTTGAGGTGTGGAACTCTGCGGTTCACAGCAATAAGATATAGCCGCGGCGGGTTTGGATTAAATTATTCTTAGTTTTTGGTTGTTTGAGTCGATTTTACGTCGGATTAGACCGAAAATAAGAATGAGAAAAGTCCGTCTGCTGCTTGGCAGGGAGCAGGATTTCGGTCCTAATGTTCCCAAGAGATGTTAGAGCCGCAGAGATCAACAAATAGTCAATTAGCAGATATAAAACTGTGAATTAATTGCCATACTTTGAGATTAGCTTCAGTATAATTTAAAAAAAGGAGGGTCCAACCTATCAAAACATTGCTCTGTAGCACTACTAGTGGTCAAGAACTTCAATGTCACCTTTAGTTGTGTCACCGGACACTGGGAGTACTCCCTAGTCCCTCTTTGGCAGACATAACAAGGCAATCAGAGATGGCAGACTTCACCCCAATCACAAGTTCAACCCCCACCCCGGCAAAGTTAGCAATGCAAGCTCACCGTTATGCTTAAATCTAAATGTAAATTCACGCAAAACAAGCATCTGGCGGACTCTGCTGGTCGTATTGGCAGGTGCAAGTGCGGAAACACAAACAAACAAACAGACAGACAGGCACACAGAGAGCTAAACTAAAAACAATACTTCACTCCCATTCCGTGGGGTGAAGTAACAACCTTCCACACTTTTTGGAAGACTTTCCTCAAGATTTTGAAGCGTTTCTATGGGAATTTGTGTCCATTCATTCATTCATTCATTCTGTGGAGCATTTATGAGGTCAGGCACTGGTGTTCGACGACGCTCACGATCTCTGTTTTCCGGTTCATCCCAAAGGGCCTTCCTCAAACTGTTGGAACCACAATACTGTCAATACAACGACTGTCCTTCATTGGCGATAAGAGGTTGAGTCCAAATCCTGATTGAAACGCCTGAATTCAAGTGTGGCGAAAAAACTAAAGAAGCTAAAATAACCTATTTTTTGAGTTGGCGAGGTGTTAAGAAAGTGTGAGACCACAGAAAACCCAACTGTTGTGGTTTTTAGACATAAATAATAGCATTACTTTCCCACAGTTGGCTTGCGCTAAACCTATATTCTCTCCACTTCTCCTCCGCCCGCTCTGCGCTTTTGTGTGGCGGCGCTGCAGGAATATTTTATTTACTACGCCTCACTCGCGTTCCGTGCAGACACTTATCTGTAAACACAGCATCTCCATGCTGCCAACATCACTTAAGAGAACCAAATTCTCCGTGCAGTGTGGAGCTTTAAGCGCACTCGCTCGACGCCGAGATCTCCAGATTTGTTGCGGCTCGGGGCTAAGAGCTCGAGTTTCGGGTTCAGCGTGACATTTCCACATAAGCGGAGGTTCTGTCTGCAGTGATGTGGTCTTTCTACGTCTCTTTCCTCATCTGTGTGTGTGTGTGTTTCCTCGCCGTGCCACAATATTAGGTGGGAGAATGCAAAACTGATTCCAAGTCCTCCTGCATCTCAGAGCGACTGTTGGATTCAGATTAGCTGAGGGCTGCTTGCAATTACTAATCATTGGCCAGAGGTAGAGAGTGAGAGATGGCTGCTTTGGATTATTATAGGCTGTCTGTCCGAGAGCAGCGACCAGGGCTCTGGCAGCGCCTCATAACCTCAGCTGATTATTCTTTCTCCTCTCGTCTTTTCTTTGTGCTTTTATTTCTTTCTTTCTTTATTTATTTTTCTTGGGAGGAAGAGCGAGTGGGAGGTTTGGAGGCTGAGAAAAGAGAGACAGGAGGTGATGGGGCTGCAGCACACACAGCAGGCGATGAAGAGGAGGTATCAAGGGCAAATATGATGGTGTAATGAGGGGAGGGGGGGGGCGGGAGGCGGCAGAGTGGAGGTGAACAAATCTCAAAAGGAGGGAAAATAAGGAACGTGGAAGAATGCCGTTGGCAATGTGGAGGCTGGTTTTGACAGGGAGGGTTTAAAGAGGAGTGGGGAGGAGAGGTGGGGGTGTGCTGGGAGAGAACGGTGCACTAATGGGACCATCCCAGTCTCTTCCTCCCCACCCCCACCATTTCAGCAGCCTGTGTGTATCCCCGAGTGGAGGCCCCTTTCGCCCCTCTAATCCGCTAATCTGACACTTCCAGAGGCCAGACACGCACTTATTAGACACTCATATTGACTTGTGTGCCTCAGTGTGAGCTCTCACGCACACACACACACACACACACACACACACACACACACACACATATATATAAACACATGAGACTGAATGCCAACATTAATCAAACAGTCTTAAGGCGCCCACGTAATTAGACACAAAAACAAACAGGCACACATGCAGGAACACAGAATAAACACACACACACACACATGCAAATCTGCAGCCCACAAAGTTACAACAAAGTTTCACCGACTCAGTGAAAGGAAGCGGGCGTTTATCTGTGTTTCCATCAACTGCCGTAAAGCGATTATCGGGACAAACTGTGCGGTGGCACAAAAATCTGCGTCGTCACAGAAGGAAAGGATGACGTCACATGACGATGCAAAATCAGGAATCGCTTGCGTGGTTGTTGTGATATTTGAGCCGATGTTTCCACAGTCAGTTCCCGCATTCCGCTGCAGCCACGATTTCCGCTACCTTTCCCAGCAAAGTGAAAAGCCAAAGTGTTTCCTACACAGACTTCCTTCATTGAATCCGTTTCACTTGCAATCTACCTTTTTTTAATTGATACATTGACGTGTCCACAGTTGCACTCGGGTGGTTTCAATTAAGTATTTAAAAAGTGTATAAAAACAAGCGGATGGAAAAACCACCTATTGTTTCTGCAGCCACGTGTGTGTGTGTGTGTGTGTGTGTGTGTGTAGCGCTGCACCTCCACAACGTGGGTTAAATAAGACAAGCTGGTCTGAAGTGTATAATTTGCAGCAATTGGCTCGCACTCAAATTACAGGTGCCTGCAGTACTGCATGCGAGTCTAAATGGGCCCATTAAAGCCAAATTGGACTAATTCAATCCACAGATCTAATTCGCTAATACGGTCGCGTGGGCCGTTGGATAACGTCGGTGCGACGGCAGGTGATGTTCACGACGGCAGGGCTTTCTGCGGAAGTCCTCAGGTTCTACTGTAATGACAAGTATATGGGCGCTGCGCCCTATTTATCTGCTTTCCGGTATCCATCCATCTTCACGCCTGGTTCTGCTGACATAGGTTGAAAAGTGGGGTCACATCCTGGACAGATCGCCAGTCCATAGTTTTTGAATTTTCTAGATATCAATGACAACAGGATGGTAACACAATGCTATAGACTCTGGTTTTGCATTGTATGGATGTCTTTGTCAACACGGGGCTTTTATTCTGGAAAAAAAAAGGACGCTTAATGTCGTATCGTGTTTGACTTCCTGTCCCATTCATGCTGAATTCTGCTAAAACTGGAAGCAGACGCATCGACTAAAGTGGAAGCGTATCACATCCGATGCCGTGACGGGGACACATTCACGTGGAGGAGAGAGAAAGAAGTGATGAAAGCATGGACCAAAAAAGCCAACAGTTTAATTTGAATGCAGTGTTCAAATTGGTGTTTGACCAGAGAGAGGCAGCAGAAACACATCTTAGGGCTAAGATTTTGAAACTGTTAGGCAGTAACGCTTTGTTTTCGGCTGTCCAAGTCCATGAAGTGTCCTAAAAAGAATAGCTGTGCAAACTTGTGTTTGTATCTTTCCTCCACATGAGTGCATGTGTGTTTATTTATTTGCATATGGAGTGTGTGTTGACGTGTGGGTGGATGTCTCATATGCATCCATGCATGTCTAAAAAGGTCATCTTTAACCAGGCTTCACTTGAAAAGGGCCAGACAAAACCTTAGAATAGCTCACTCCACTTCCTTCTCGCATTAGCATAACAATAAAGAAGCCCACACACTCATCTCCTGCTCCCGCTACAATAATCACTTATTTACCTCCTCTGCAGCCCTGTTTCCTGACCTTGAGCGCAGCCGTACGCAGAGACTGTGATTGTGGAAAGGAGAGTCTCTGTTGCCCTCGTCGTCTTAGTCTGTGTGTGTGTGTGTGGCTGTACCAGTGTGTGTTAACATGAAAACTTGCCACACAAAAGCTGCCGTCACATCTTTGGCACACACACAAACACACACTGGGGAAAGAAAAACAAGTGAAACAAAAAAAAAGGAAAGAAAAAGGCAAGTTGGCACGTCGGGCCTGTTCCGACTGGCTGGGCAGCAACTGAAGGTTATCCTGGCTAACAAACACATCACACCAACCATGGAAGCACACACACACACACACACACACACACACACAAACAAAGGTATCCACACCCATAGAGCCTTTTGTGGCTCAACAATACTCTGCAACCTTCAATTCTGTGGCAGTGAAATACACAGGGCGACAAACAAAAGTGAGTTCCTTAAATCAAGCGCGTCGCCAAGGCAGCGGGGACTCGCCGAGGAGCAACAAAATGTCACAAGCGCTCAAAACACCGTCAAATCAAACGCAGTAAAGCCGAACATGTAGCGGGAGCAGATGAGAGATTTAGTTGAATAAACATTTAAAGGAGGCAGAGCCGCTCTGATGCAGAATTAAATCTGTTGGTTGAGTCTAAATTTGAAAGGATTTCTTCTTTGCTTTGCCATTGGCTTTATTACCCTGTGGTAGGATTGTCAGGGAATCAGGTTTATTATTTCCCGCGCAGGGAGGATTTATTTTTTTCCCCCACTGGGACACCAGATCTGAAGGGAGCTCCAACCATTCACACTCATCTCACAAAGACATTGACATGACTCTCGTCTCTTATTCCAGACAAAGTCTCCAGGATCACATGTTATTGTAGGTTTACACAAACCACAGAAGTGTGTGGGCTCGCATTTCTGAACCAATATTACCCTTTTACATGTGTACAGATGTGCATGTGAGGGGAACAAAAAATGGAAGTTCCCCGATCATGAACATGGTTTATGCACGTTTAGGCACAAAAAGCTCATGTGTAGGGACAGAGAGATCATGGTTTTAGCTCATGGCTCACAGTTTAATCCAGCTAAGGCCATAGTCTGTACATCTGACTCCACCTCGGTAGGTGGCGCCGTATCTCTCTATAAGCCAAGTGTGTAATGAATCAGTTTCCTGTTGACCTTTACTGACCCACGGAGTAAATGTTGGTGCATGCCCAGAACGCCAAGTCCAACTCCAGTCCGACTAAGCGTATACATGAATCGTATTATCCAGGTATGTTAGTCCGATTAAGAGTAGCTCAATTTTAGTCCGACTAAGCGTATACATGCAGGAGTAATCGTACTATGAATCGCATTATCCATGTATGTTAGTCCCATGAAGAGTAGCTCAAATTTAGTCCGACTAAGCGTATACATGCAGGAGTACCGGACTATGAATCGTATTATCCAGGTATGTTAGTCCGATTAAGAGTAGCTCAATTTTAGTCGGACTAAGTGTATACATGTGTATACATGCAGCAACTCCAGTCCGATTGAGCGTATACGCGCAGGAGTAATCAGACTATGAATAACATTATCCAAGTATGTTAGTCCGATTAAGAGTAGTTACATTTTAGTCGGACTAAGCGTATACACACAGGAGTAATCAGACTATGAATAACATTATCCATGTATGTTAGTCCGATTAAGAGTAGCTCAATTTTAGTCGGACCAAATCATTGTCTTAGTCTGACTAAAATTGGGCTTTTAACATGCATGTGAACTCACAAGGTTAAATTATAAACTCAGTTTAAGAACAAATGGGTCACAAAGTTAAAACCAGGAAGACACTGTGACACGTGTTCTTGACCTGGTCTCTAATGTGTTCTTCTGCTTGGTAAACATCGCGCTCTTTTCTCCACGTTTCTACCTCCTTGTGTGAATTTTATAATCACTCATTGAAAAAAAAAAACCACACATTTTATTACAAAGAATTTGTAAGACAGACAGAAACAATCCTGGATTTTCTGTCTGTCTGTCTGTCTGTCTGTCTCCCTGGTCACCAGTGTTAAGCCCAGCTATTTCATCTCACACTTGACTGAGGCCGACAGTCACAATGAATTAAGAAGAGATGGGTAGGTTTTGGTGTTTCGCTGAGAGCAACGTTGGCGTGATGTCAGCCTGTCAGGATCTAACTCGATCTACCGTCCTGGCATGAATGATTTAAACCAGGTGACGCCGAGGGAGTGAGACACAGAGGGAGAGAGAGAGAGAGTACAAAGCCTTTGTTTGCTTTCCCGTGGGACTCATCCTCCATTTCACTCTGCCAAATACAAAACGTTCCTGGTAGCCGGCTGTAAACAGGGCGTGGCTCACGAGACACATGAGCGCGTTTTGTTTATCCTGTGCTTTTTTTTTTTTTCCTCCTCTCGCCGAGCCTAATCTGGAGCGAACACAATAAATATCAGCGACGCAACAAAACGCCGAAGTTGCACAAAAACGGAGCGACCGTGGGGGTGATTAATTGGAATGCCTTTGGCCGTGATTTGTGGTCAATAGGAGCTTTTTTTTTCTTTCTTTTTTTTACCCACCTTCAGCCATGCGTGACTCAAAGAGGGGTGTCAGTGCTTAAGGGTGGAAATAGATTGCACGCAATAACAAATCACTGCAGCGTGCAATGCACAAAATATCTAAACGATTAATCAATTAAAGTCTCGCGTTACGTGGAACATTGTGGCACAAACCTCAGGTTTGGGGGGGGGGGGGGGGGGGCGCAGCTCAAACGAACCTCCTTATATTCATTTGATGCACTTGTTTTCACACTTGAGGTTGAGTGACAGCATTACCTGGTCATTTAGGCTGTTAGATTACTGTAATCTAGTATAATGGTGCTGCAGAATGACAACACAGTTCAAACTGTGACCTTCAAATTCAACACATTTCTTTTCCCCCCCAAAACATCTTTTTGGAATCAAAGACAACAGGACATTTACCCTTCAGGAAGGTAAAGTCCACACTTAAACACCTGAGGTTAAGATGGAGTCAGTTTATTGCAGACCTGCTTCTCACCTCTCTCATCTCTCCTGGCGTGTGTGTGTGTGTGTGTGTGTGTGTGTATCAGCCCTCCTCTTTTCTCATCTCACCCTCATTTACCTGCCTCTGTCTGTCTGTCTCTGTCTGTCTCTCTCTCCCCGGGAAGGTGAGGAAATCAATCACTGATTTGTCGATTCTCTCCGCGGCAGCGCACACCCACACAGAACAGTTTTCAACATCGACCGGCTCCTCCCTGCCAAGACTCGGGCGTTTGCAGAGAGTGCGGCGCAGATGGAGAGTAAGTGTGCATTTGTGTGGGCTGTATTTGCTACCTCTTTAGGAGCCTTAAGTGCTCATTTCGGGGACCAAAACCTGGTCCTAATAAGGCTGTGTTAGATATTATAATGTCCTGTGAAGAATAGCTGCGCAAACCTGTGTGTTCAGTTTCAATAAGATTTTCGAACAAAGCCAAGCGGACAAGCATCTTCCTTCTTCTCCCCTCCCCGAGGATCGACTCATGTCTCGTGATTATTCTTATTCTCCCTCCGTCTTTGTTTCGTCTGTATCTCTCGATCTCTCTCACACAAAGATTCATGCCGCTATCCTTTTTAAGGACAACGCATTCGTTTAGACATCCTAAAACAAAGCCTTTATCGCCTAACCTTAACCATGCAGTTGATATCTAACCTTAACCTTGACCTCACCTCAAATCTTGGCTCTAAACAACCTCAGAAATGAGGGTTCTGGTCCTGACGGGGTCCGTGTTTATGCCAGGAAATGTCCTAAAGAGGTAACAAATACAAGTACACACACGCACACAAAAAACGTGTGTCCATGTTATTATTTTGTGAGTCCTCGTGACGATAGAGATTTCAAATGATAGGGCAGGGTTAGCTGGCTGTGCTGCCGTTATTAAAATTTCACAGTATGCGAACACACACACACACACACACACACACACACGCGCGCACACACACACACACAGACAGCCCTGTCATTGTCCTGTCAAGTCCTCAGGCTATTTTCGGAGGCCTTGCCCACAGCCCTCAGTGCGAAAAGCCTGCCCTCCGTCTCCTCCTACAGGACCCGTCAACCCTCTGTCGCCCTCTGTCACCGCGCCAGCCAATCACGGCCCTCTCGGAGCGGCTCGGGCAGGAAGCACGGCTGACAGCCCACCAATCAATTAATAACTACTCTCTGCTCCGCAGCGAGGACGTTTGACGAGGCCCGACCGTGGGCATGGGCATGGATGCAGTGTTTATGGTTATTTATGGTTATAATTACCGCTTAATTACACGAAAACACTTAGCTGGGATATGAGGCCGGGTCACACACACACACATACACATACACAGAGCAGGGTGACGGAAAGATACTCGCACGTGTTGTTTTTTCCTCTTATAAAGTGGCGCTAATGATCCCGGTGGTAACTTGAGGTTTTTAGAAGCGTATTTTTTCTCCAGGTTTTTGCATTGTTATAAATAAACTCTTCTTCTGGAGTCAGTATATACTGTAAGCAGCTGTCTGCAACGATATGCATCCACTACAGTGCCGGTTTTTAGCAGATTGTCATTATGTGTCACACACACACACACACACCACTGTGAGATGAGATGAGATTCATTTGAACCAAAAATAGCCGTTTTATCGCCTTTTTCAAAGCCACTACAGTCTCTGGTCAGTCCAGCTGCTAGATTGTTTAGTTTGCATGTGTTTTTATTTCCTGTGACTTTCACTGGCGAACGTATCCAGATCTGATATTTAGGTATATCTCATAGAGAAATCTCACCCCGCTATTGATCCCCACACTAAATTTCCCCAGTGTGAGATCGATAAACTCCAATCTAGTCCAATCATTATCAACTCTTCCACATCGTCGGGGAGAAAAAAAACAGAAGTTACTCACTGACTTGGCGGAGATTTTGGAAGGTCTACGGCTACAATTTACATAAAAAAAAATGTTATGTTACTGCAATTTCCCAGATTCTTAGTTAACGTTTAAGAAATATAGTGGTGATGTGATGCTTGGGAAAAGAAAAATGATCAAATAAAATAGCTAAAATAACAGAATAACACAACAAAGTGTGTCGTGTAGATGGCGCTTTATGAAAGAATGGATGTCTTTACTTTGGTTACATCCTTATATATAGATTGTGCCAATAACTGAAGCAATAGACTTCCAATTCTCATTGTAAGCTGTAATTATTTTACATTGTAAATTTTTTTTTTTGCACCCTTAAAGACTTTCAATTCATCATTGAGTTCATTCCATAACTTTACAGCCAAAACTGACACACATCTGTATTTATTTATGCCTATAAGTCTACGAGTATCTCTGGGATACTGAAGGCGATATGCAGAAATTTAAACAGGGTTAGGGTTAGAAAAAACCTTTCAGTAATAATAACTCATCACAGTTTTCCTGACATATAATGATGCCGCTGCATTTACACCATAATTTCTAGAATATTAAATTTAAAGATCATCATAAAAAGAACGAAAATAAAATGGCCATTCAAACCAACATGACGGACTTCCTGTAGGATTTAGGGCAAAGTCCTCATTGACTTTTTTGAGTGTCATGCCATGATTAACGCATGTACCAATTTCCATCTATGTGCGCGAAACACTCTAAAAAAAAAAAAAAAAAAAATCACCCATTAAAAGATATTTTTCCCCATTTCCTTTCACCCCTCCTACTTCCAATATACCACGCCCACTCACTAAACCACTATCAGATGTAAATGTTCACCAGGACTGACGTAGAATGATGTGAGGTATTATAATAAACAGTTAAGTGCACTGTGTACGCCTGTAATTAGTGAGGAAGCGTCACAAGCACAGACAAAAGAGATTCAACAAAAGAGGCGACAGCAGCAGCAGCAGCAGAGAGGATTGACGGGACATTACAGGTGGAAGGCGACAGAGAAGGAGCGGCGTGCCCAGTGTGAACGCACATGAACTGACATCCACTCAGACCAGGCCTTCTCCTCCTTCTTCCTTCTGGCAAAACAGTCGTGTCACTGTGAAAACCATCAGGCAGGCGCCTGTGAATGAAAGGAGCCGACGTGCCGCAGCACGCTGCCGTGACTGGGCCTCGATCGTGTGATCGTCCTCTGGCTGGGGAGACGGCACTCGCCGCAACATTACAGGAAGGGGACACACGAAGCTACTTTGGTAATTACAGTCATTTTCCACTTGACGTTCAGACTGGCCGGGGGAAACTTCCCAGTGCACCAGAGAGGCTTGTTTGTCAAAAATGACAAACACCAGTCTGACTCAACAAATGGTCGACAACACTGTGAGATATAAAATATAGACAGAAATAGAAAAGGACGGCGCTGGTTTTATTAATATGTTTCCATGTCTTCCAAAAACCAAACAGGTGATGCCATCTACACCAATGTAAGTCTGCTTTCTCCTCACTTTTTCCTTCATGCGGTCGAAAACTTGAAAGATACGAGACTCCTCACTCTCCCGCACCAAAGTCACATGATAACATGACATATTCTCCTTATGTGTTGTTGAGCCAAAGTTATGATAGTGACATAAAGTAGCAGTAATTGTGCAGAAGTCACACTATAGACTTTCCTTTTTGTCAGATTGCCTATAGGATGTGCCTGGAAAAACAGGATATAAGACACTATATGTCACACCTTCTGTATATACTGTTTGTTTAAACCAAGCAATGGGGAAAAAAGCAGCCAAAATGCTCTGTGTTCTAAGAGTTAATGGGGAAAAAAACCTATTCTTAAGAAAGTGTAGACATAAGGAGTCAGATGAGCCTTTTGTTACGTGACTAAAATCAGTTTTTCCTTTGTTATCAGCGAGGTCAGTGTATATCCTGTATCAATATCTCATACGAACCAACTTCAAATGGATCTAAACCAGGGGTCACCAACCTTTTTGAGACCGAGAGCTACCTGAAGGGTAGAGAATAATATAGAGGGCTACCATATTAACATTTTATGCAATTTACCATTTAAATGATGAATATTATGCATTTAATTGCATACACATTAAATCCAGTGCTTACTCCTAATGATTATCACAGTTTTTATAAACAATATCAGGACATTTTACTCAGTGATCATTTGGATACATGCAAGTGAGGTGAAGTGAAATGAGCCCACGGGCACCTCGTTGGCTGCTCGCGGGCTACCAAGTGCCCGTGGGCACCATGTTGGTGACCACTGATCTAAACTATCCATTTTAATAAAACTATTTGTCTATAAAGCAGTAAATGGTCTCAGACCTAAACGTGGAAAATGTTCATTTGGCATCCAGACTGACATATGACAGCAGGAAGAGAAAATATACACAATATTAAGACATATTATGGAATAATAATTTGTTTTTAATACAAAAACTCAGTAAAGAAAGAATCGCCTGTAACTGGTTCTCTTTAGTTTTTGGGGCCTATTTTGTCCAAATCAGGCTCTGGATGTCTCAGAGAAACACTCCTTTGTCTCTTAATCAGAACACCGCGTTCAAGCCAGCCACTTATTAGAAGCAGTCATCGTCGTAAATGGGGATGTTTACTGCATCATCAGTCATGCTGTCGATTCCGAGATTGCAAAAAACGACCAAAAAAAAAACGGCGGACGGCACAATTGGAAACAGCTCTGGGGGCTGAAGTTACTCTGTCCACGCTGAGGAATCAGCTCAATGAGCCCACGTCTACTTTCTTTGCACTGGATTATGAAGTGAAAAGCAAAAGTAATCATTGCTTTGAGCGACGTCAGCGCCGAAACACCTTATTTTAGCTCCCCTTCTCTTCTCTTCACACACAAAGACGAGGTCGGAGGTTGCCAAACAGCCCCGGCAACAGGACGTTCTTCGGATAAAAGGTGGCTCTGGTGACGAGAGCTTCAACGAAAGGGGCAGACGCAAATAGAAATGAGCAGAGAGAAGAAGAAAGAAAGGGGAAAAAAAAAGGCAGAGGAGGGAAAGTGAATTGAAAATACATACGTGACGCCATGTAATTACAGCACTCGTCCATTATTAATGGCTTCCAGTCCAGAATCGGACTCACACGAGAGTCGTATACATAATTGATAAGAGCGACCCGGAGCATCCTCTGCTGTCTATTCCGTGGTGGAGGGCTGGATGACGGAGGTGGAGTCTGAATTAGCCGCCAAATATTGGGGCATCACTATCATTACAAGTGTTCCCTTTTGAATTTTCATTAAAGTCTCTCACACAGGCACAGAATAAAAACATGAATTAATATATATATATATATATATATATATATATATATATATATATATATATATATATATATATATATATATATATATATATATATATATAAGACAAAATAACTGTGTTCCTGTGCAATATTGTTGCTGAAATAGCTCCCTGCAGACTCATGAATAATCCAATGAAAGCCTGTGATGAATTGAGCTCACCTCGTAAACCCCATCTATTTTTTTTCTCCATGTGGTTTAATAATGAAAATGAGGGCCCTCGTTGGTCCTGTACACACACACGCTATTCAATAGATTATAATTGACCACGGCGATATCATTATTGTGCGACTGGATGCGTTTAACTAGGTGTATAATTCCCCCCCCCGGCCCCGTGTCAGAAGTGAACGTATTAAGTCGAGATGAAACCTTTTAAATAAATACTGTTGCACTTTGCTGATACCTAGTGATGCTCACAGTTCAAACAGGACATCTACACTGTTTGTTTCTTGTTGTTCGCACTCATTCACAGGCTGCCAACACAGCCGCAAGAGGCAAGACACACACTGAATGTGTGTGTGTGTGTGTAAAAAAAAATTAACGCAGTCTTCTGATTTCCTCCTGAAGCCAACGAGGAAATGACACACAAGATTATACTGAATCACCACTAGGCGGCGCGTATGGAAGTCTACGGGAACTTCATTCGCGGTTACCGAGAGCTGAGAAGTTGCCCGTCAAAGCCAACGTGTGGTTATTACGGTAATTTCGCTCGCGCTGTTGCAGGAAGCTGAAGAATCAGCATCTTTGGCGCCAGAGAGGAGAGAGTTTGTAAAAATGCCGATTTCATTTTTTTGGACATTGAGACAAAAACTCATCAAATATTATCTAAAATATGTTTTATACTGTTCAAATTTCAAACTTAACGTGCAAAAATCTGATGTTCGCGTACAGCTAGTCTATTTTTCTTCATTTAAAATTGTTCATACACTATTTTAACATGCAGTAAATTGTAAATAACTGCCAGATATTGAAAGTTATTCTGGAAATATGGGCAAAATCACTTAATTACAGGACATTTTATGGCCCTCTTTGTGGTTAAAATAAGCAGTTAACCTTTTGGTGTTAAAGGGTTGATGGTCTCAATCGATACTTTCAAGTCTTCTTCAACAGAACTCTTTCAATTTTATAAAAGATGTCTCCATTTAGAGGGAAACAGATGATAAGGTACGGCAGGTTACATGCAGATTTCAGTTTCATTAAATCACAAATACAGAGGCGTCAGAGAGGTGACGTCACGACCGGCTGCCACTTGATCAGTGTCTTGACCAACCACACTTCAGCACATGAGCTGGGAGAGCCAAGGATCAAACTGCAGACCATCTGGTTAGACGATGACCTGTTTTAACTCCTGATCCACAGCACATTTTTTTAATAAATCTCATCTGTTTTGCAGCTACTAGTGAAGTCCTAGCATCTTTAATACAAGTTTTCCATTCCCAGTAGCTCCTTACCCTAAACCTAACAACTCTAGATATTTTTCATTTTTCAGTTTTCAAATCAATGTCCTGTTTAATGTTTTTTTATGCTGAATCACCCACAATCCAGTTTGCAACCTCGTTGATTCATTCGTGACGTCTCGTCCCACAAATCTGTTTCTTATTGATTTGCAGTTTGTTCGTTTTTTCCTCCGCTCTCTTACTTCATCAAAACAATATATGGCGTTTCAAAAAATGGGAAATATGCTACAAAAAAAAAGAAAATACATTATATTATGCACAAATTCACACTGGACTGATGCTCAATAATTTGCTAATCTTCTAACCGGTTTCATAGATGATCACCACTCGGTTCAACTATCTCCTCCTTTCAGCTTACTTTTGAAATAACCACTTTTCTTTCTTCTTTTGTTCAGAAGGGCATTCATACTAGAATCGATATATCTTTGTCTTTTTTGGACACTGATGATGTCCCCTGTTCCTCTAAAAACCCTAAAAACCAACCCTTAAAAGCCCTCACAGCCCTGGTTTCACACTAAAAAAAACATGCCACCATAAGAAGACATTAAATCGCAGCACACACTGCTGTCCTCTAAATCATATGACTGCATTAGCCAGGGTTTCCCCCACCGTGACCCCGTCACGTCTGAACCGTCGACATAAAAGAGCGGAGAGGATTAGAGCGGCGCGGAGCCACCGCTCACATCCCACAACACAGCTGCTCTTCACACAGCAGCGCTCATAAGCCACCGCATCACACGACCTGTCACTGCTCATATTGGCATTATTATAACAAAGCTGGAGCCGGAGAAAAGGCATCGCCCTCTGCATACAAAAGCTATAATAGCTTATCAGGTTTGATACCAAATACAGTGATATGATTACTTTTTAAGGAGTGATCATTTATAGGTAACTTATTACACTTCCGACTGAAAATGGAAGAAAGTCTTGCTTCTTTGTCTTCCTCAAATCTTCCACCATGTCGGCCCATGACCAACTCTTCTTCTGATTTCATGTGGTAGTAACGAGTAACAAAGGTAGGAAGAGAAAATGTAGTGGAGTAAAAGTTGCTACAAACATAAATAACAAAGTAAAGTACAGATACGTGAATTTCGCACTTACGTAGCGTAGCAAAGTATTTGTACTTTGTGACATTACAACACTGTCCAAGGCCCAAAGACTGCTCACACGAGTCTGAATGAAGCAGTGTCTCATAAAGACATCACAACACCGACTCCTCCGAAAACAGATGAAGCCACAAAACTTTGAATAAATCCACTCAATTTATTTCTGCTCGTCTTTGCAATATTTTACTATTATCCATTAAGCTGTAAAAAAAAAACAGCCAGATTTATATAAGTTGTAAAAAAAAAAAAAGAAGCAAAAAAACCTCTGCAACGGAAATATGTGAAGGATGGAAACAACAGAGCAGGACAGAGGGGAGGTATAAAGATGAGACTCTTTATCTTTTTCTTAAACAGATCAAATTTATGGTGACATAAAGTTTGTATGAAGAGTTATGGAGAAGCAGAGGAACACATTCATGTTCAGGTTTTCTTGTCCCCCAGATAAAAGTTACGCATTGTGATGTTTATCCAGGAAACATAAATCCATTCAGCAAATAAATAGCCCCAAAAAGATGACAATGGGGGTAAAAAAAAAAAAAATATATATATATATATATATATATACACATATATACATACATATACATAAATACATACATATATATATACATACATACATATATATGTATATGTATATATATATATATACATACATATATATGTATGTATATATATATATACATATATGTATATATGTATGTATATATATATACACATATATACATACATATATACATATATACACATATACATATATATATATATATATATATATATGACCATTTCTTTTACTGTTTTGTGTGCGAGGGAGAATGAGTCAGAAGTTCACTGTAAGGTTTAAAACCACTTCTCAACCACATCTGGCCTGGTTCATAGAAAATGAAAATAGGAACGTTTTCTTCTAGGCGACCACGAAGCAAAATGAGCAGCCGGGGGTGTGAAGGTTAAAGAAGTACATCAACAACTTACAAAACAGCTTGCCTAACCTTTCCCTCTTACTAAACTGTTGCAGGTCTGGCAACAGTGGAGTGCCTGGAAATCACAGAGAGGGTGAGATGACCCTCGGGGAGCGCGGCGCGGGATATTGCGTTGATAAGGCTGCGCTTTGGCTCGTGCAGTGAAATGTTGGGTGAAATGAGATAACACGGGAGAGTGGGAGTGGGGAGCCGCCTGCCGTCTATGAACACACAGAAATGTATGTATCTACACGCCTGCACAGTTCACTTCACACGTTCACAACGACAGCGGCAGCAAGAGGAAGGAACAGCTTTGGGAACGAGTTAGCCACCGAGGAGATTTAAGGGATTTGGAGGGATTTGCATGGAGAAGAAAAAAATAAATACGTTTTCACTGATACTTCATCTGAACATGAGGCATTTATTATTATTATTATGTCCACAGATTAGCGTACACGTGCACTCATCATCTATCTCCATTTCCCTTTAATCACATACACACATTGGACACCTAGTCCTGCAAACACCGCCCTTCTCCTTTCATGTGGAGCTAATTAAGTAATAGTGTTTATGTTAATTCATCACGAGCACAAATTAACAACAGCCTCATTATTGTTGCTGTCTGAGGAGTGACCTGGGTTTGCGCAGTGTATTTTATGGTCTGATGAACTATAGGAAAGAAGGCAGATTATGGGATTGATCTGGTTGGCCTTCGTTGAGTGTACACACATATACGCACCGGCTGACTCTGATTTATAAGGCTCTTTTCTTGGTTTAGTTCCCTCCTATTTATGTATCTTTCTGCCAAGAAGTACAAGCCACTATACCTTACGCTCCAGTGACATGGTTCATTTGGAATAATTTTGGAATAATCTCCAATCTGAACTCAAAATAACAAATTTTATGTGAAGTTTTTCAATCCAATTTAAATGACAATGGGAATCCAATCGATAATGGATGCCTACGTGTTCTGGAACTGTGTTCACCTCTCCAGCTCCATAACTGTCGACTTGTTTGCACTTTTAAACCACTGTTTTATTTAAATATATCGTCTGTAATCTGTATTAATCTGTCAATTTGTCACACCATGCAGTAATAACTGCAGAGAGTCTGTTGTGCATCTAGGCTGTATATTTTGAACTTTTCTGGTTCCAGTTTGGACTCTCCACCCTTAAGTTTGAATAGACATCCCAAATTTGGAACAAGTGTCAGGTGACAGCTCTTTCATTTTGGATTTAGACGCCACAGAGCCGGAGAAGAGTTGTACTAAAGCTTTAAAAGAACTTCTAACTCTAGAATCTAATTCAACCATTAACGAATGGCACTAGAAACAAAACTGCATCTAGACTTAATGAATCAGAACCAATTTTAAAAATCTGTTGTAAATACACGGCCAGTGACAGGACTGATGGGAGGATGAACGTGGGAGAGAAAGGGTATAAGATTTGTTTTCCAGTTTGTGTAACTGTTGCTTATTATCAGCAATGGAAACACTCACATTTACGACCGCACATTAATGTCTCCCCCATGTGTTTGTGAAGTTATTGTGCCCAGCCACCCCCTCTCTGCCCCTCCTTCCCTTCTTCTCACACCCACTCTTCCATCACTCCATCCAACCAGCCATCCGTGTCCAAAAATAAAGACTTAACACAAAGCACAAAGGCGTCTCCTGTGCGTCTGGTAGCTGTGTTTTGGTTAGAGCTTTTGTTTTTAACGCTCCCGGGTGGTGAAGTTTTCAAAGTGCCAAATGGGGCGAAGTGAAGGAGCGTACAATAAACCAACCCACTCCACCTGCACACAGAGGGTCTGGACACCAGCCCTGCTGACATTTACAAAACGTGGGAATGTTCCTGACAGGGGGAACAAGCCAAGGTTTGAACACTCAAGTCTGGCGGTCGCGCGGATCGTGATAACTTTTTGTTTTTGATGACCAGGAGAGCTAAGCCAAATAACGCTCGTTAAAAAGGAATTAAGAAAGGAAACACGCGAGCGACAGATGCAACTTCTCCGGCTATCTCGGCGCAGGTTCAGCCGAGAAAGCAGGCGATCCAAATCTGGGTCGCACTGAAAGGAGGAACACACCTCTCCATACTGTAATAAACACGGATAATCAATTCATCCAGGCTGCATGAAGTGATGAGGTGTCTGTCATTTACCAACGTGTCTACCTGCGCGCGCGCTCGCTCTCTGTAAAAGAAATCTTCACAACAACATGCCAGACAAGAGTATTAAAGCAGAGACGATAATGAGTCACGGAAAACCAACCATGTGTCTGACATGCTTGGGGAAAACGAGAGCGACAAACTCTTTATATCCTAAACATGCAGACGAGTGAACGGACTGACTCCGGATCTGTCATAATTCTCTCTTTCTCTCTCTCTCGTACACAAACAACCTCTGTGATGTGTATCAATTTGTTGTTGTTTTTGTTTGTGCCGCAGCCTCGGCTGAGCGAGCCGATTAATGCGCACACGACAAACATCCATCACCCCCTCCGTCGCCGTCACCGTCGCCGCCTGCGAGGGCCTTAACGAGCATCTTGTCCTTGTCGCACCGTCGCTTCCCTTCTCCTCCCGCGTTGCAGCGCTCGTGCATAAATCACATGGTGTTTTTGCATGTTGGAATGTCGGCATGGGCTTCGGCGGCGGCGATGGCACGCTTTTAATGTGCTAATGCCGTGGCAAACGTCCAACAGTGGTGCCAATGTTCCTTTGAGGTTTGACTTTAACATGGACGTGCGCCTGACTGAGGAGAGGGAACACAGCCGGGGGAAGTGGGAAGTGTTAGAAGAGAGCTGATATCATTTATTCCTACTGAAGTTTTGTTAATAACACACCAGGAAAAGTTTCTTGTTTCTCCCTGACGTCAGCCTGGGTTCATGTTATTGGTTCGGAGCTCTTCCGGCAGCAGCCGTGCATAACTCATTAGACGGTGAAAGTGTTGTGACCTGTGACATCCGGCGATTTGCACTAAGCATGAAGGAGCTCCACCATCGGTGAACATGCTGAGGTCCACCTGGTATACTTCCATGCACATGCCGAGAGCCTAAGCGCATGCCGCTTTGCGCGTCGCATGTCGCGGACCCTGGTATACTCGCGCGTCAGGGTCCTGTGGTATCTCGCTTCGCCATCGGGTGGCAGTACAAGTCTGGACGTAGGGGATAGGACCGTTCCAACCAAAGAAGAAGAGAACAATGCTACAGCTCCCTCAGACACATCTGACAGCTGAAAGGCCCGTCGGGCAGGGGAGTCAGGGTGTCAGCCAGTTCGAGGCTAGGATGACTATCGTTGGCGACTTCTTCTCGGCGACCCAAAATCACGAAGTCCCATCACTATTGTCTGACGACAGATGAACAGATTAACTGTCCTCTGCTTATCAGACTGTAGTCAACCATGAATGGAAAAATGGATGATGGAAGACGGAGCCTTGGCCGTCTCCACCTGAGTGATGATATTTACGAGCTGACCCGAGCAAAAGACGGATATTCAACAAACTTCTGTCAATATATATAAACTGATCCCGCATATGAACATGCAGATTTACTCCATTGACGTCCTTTAAACAGCAGTGAGACTTAATTACAGAGCAGCTAAGCAGGGACGGATCGCTAGCACTTGTATAATGTGTCTGTCTCCCAAATTACAACCATTAATTATTTTAGAAATTGTAAGTTCTTCTGGTTTGCTGGTTCAGGGCAACCAACAAGTACTTCAGTAAACATTGTATTAAGGAATGAATGGTTTCAATTTCTCCTTCCAGGTCCTGATGACGTCAAATTTGTAAATTATGTTTCCATTTCCAGGAAAATAGATGACAAAGAGGAGGAACTATGAGTGGACACCAGTGTGATTGACAGCTGGTAATGTCCAAAAGGAGATTTTATGGGTGACTTCATGACTTCAGGACATTCTTAATGCCTCAGCATACCAAGACATTTTAGACAATGCTATGCGTCCAACATTGTGGCGACAGTTTTGAGGAAGACCCTTTTCTATTCCGACATGATTGTGCCCCCAGTGCACAAAGCAAGAACTACAAACCAGAACCTCAACCCCATGAAGCACCTCTGAGATTGCGGGGCCAGGCCTTCTCGTCCATCAGTGCCTGAGCTCATTAATGCTCTACAGAATCGACAAATTCCCATGGAAGCACATCAAAACCTGGAGGAAAGTCTCTCAAGAAGTGTGGAAGCTGTCGTAGACACAAAAAGGGCGGAAAAACTCCATATTAAAGTCATCTATAATACGTCATTAGAGTTAAAGAGAGTCTGTTGTGCCTCTAGGCTGTATATTTTGAACTTGAACAGGATTTTATGGTTCCAGTTTGGACTCCCCACCCCCAGGTTATAAGAGACATCCGAAATTTGAATGAGTGACTGTATGATGTGACAGGTGACCACTCTTTCATTTTGGTAGTAAACACCACAAAGCCAGAGAAGAGTTATTAAGTTTTAAACTCTCCAACCAGACATTTTAGCCCTCAATCGTGTCCTGGCCACATGATGGTGTGACCATCATCTTTCTTTAATATCTGATCCAGCGACTTTGACCCAATTCGGACCGATACCAATACAGAGTATTGAATCAGCTCATCTAGAAAACAGCTGAATCAGAATAAGCCCTTAATTGGACGTGCATGTAAACCTGCAGGAAGTGATGCTCGTACTAAGCCTGGAATAAAAGCAGCCACATTCCACCTGTGGCTCCAAAAACACCCGCCATTCTTCTACCTCTTTAGACGGACGAGTGTTGTTCAGACTCATGAGTGGGCCCATTTATCCTTTATTCATGACTGACCGACTGCATGACACTGCATTCCAGCGGCTGAGAGTGTGACGGACACCAGGGTGGAGCCGGGGCGGAAATGAAAGATGACGGGGAGACGATTAAGAAAGCCAAATCCCTAATGTCATCTGGCTGTCAGTGGTAGTGTTGCACTGAGAGCGCTATTTACACCCCGGGGGTGCTGTGGCATGTCGGCAGTGCAGCTAACTGAATAATAACAAAGAAAACTGGTTTTTACAGGGAACAGTGTGTTTCTATGCCGAGACTTAACGCTGCTTTTTATGGATTTTTATTGCTCATAACAGTTTTATGTACACTGCTGAAATGACATTTTCAGTTTCCTACTATCCACGCTGCCCCAAAACAGGTTTATGCATTTCACAAGCCGTAGCAGCGCGTGTGTATGTGTTTATGCCTGAGATTATATGACAGTGATAAATTCTGCTGCCTAACCTGTCCGCAGGGAGACGGCGTTTCGACTTGCGAGAGGTCAGTCA